>NC_064636.1:136323542-136980164 GCF_023864275.1 Schistocerca cancellata | reverse complement strand
GTTGATTTGAAAGTCCAAGTGATACAGTAAACATGCAATACTGCATCGGAATCTAATACTGCTGTCCCAGGAAAGTCTTAAGGCACGACCTATTAGAAGAGTTACTCCTCTTGTAAATAAGTCGACATTTTGCATTTTGTATTCAATATCGATGCAATTTCTGTGTTTCATCGTTGATTTGACGGTCCAAGGGATACAGCAAAATTGCAATGTTGCATCGGAAGCTAATACTGCTGTCACAGGAAAGGCTCAAACAAGAACTATTAGAATACTTACTCTTCTTGTAAATAAGTTGACATTTTGCCTTTTGTATTAAATATCGATGCAATTTCTGTGTTTCATCGTTGATTTGAAGGTCCAAGGGATACAGTAAACTTGCAATAGTGCATCGGAATCTAATACTGCTGTCCCAGGAAAGCCTCAAAGCACTAACTGTTAGAAGAGTTACTCCTCTTATAAATAATTCGACATTTTGCTTTTTGTATTCAATAATGATGCAATTTCTGTGTTTCATCGTTGATTTGACGGTCCAAGGGATACAGCAAAATTGCAATGTTGCATCGGAAGCTAATACTGCTGTCACAGGAAAGGCTCAAACAAGAACTATTAGAATACTTACTCTTCTTGTAAATAAGTTGACATTTTGCCTTTTGTATTAAATATCGATGCAATTTCTGTGTTTCATCGTTGATTTGAAGGTCCAAGGGATACAGTAAACTTGCAATAGTGCATCGGAATCTAATACTGCTGTCCCAGGAAAGCCTCAAAGCACTAACTATTAGAAGAGTTACTCCTCTTGTAAATAAGTCGACATTTTGCCATTTGTATTCAATATCGATGCAATTTCTGTGTTTCATCGTTGATTCAAAGGTCCAAGGGATACAGTAAACCTGCAATGGTGCATCGGAATCTAATACTGCTGTCCCAGGAAAGTCTCAAAGCACGACCTATTAGAAGAGTTACTCCTCTTGTAAATAAGTCGACATTTTGCATTTTGTATTCAATATCGATGCAATTTCTGTGTTTCATCTTTAATTTGAAGGTTCAAGGGATACAGTAAACCTGCAATGGCGCATCTGAATGTAATACTGCTGTCCCAGGGAAGGCTCAAAGCACAACCTATTAGAGGAGTTTCAACTCTTGTAAATAAGTCGACATTTTGCCTTTTGTATTCAATATCGATTTAATTTCTGTGTTTCATCGTTGATTTGAAGGTCCAAGGGATACAGTAAACCTGCAATGGTGCATCGGAATCTAATACTGCTGTCCCAGGAAAGGCTCAAAGCACGAACTATTAGAAGAGATACTACTCTTATAAATAAGTCGACATTTTGCCTCTTGTATTCAATATCGATGCAATTTCTGTGTTTCATCGTTGATTTGAAGGTCCAAGGGATACAGTAAACCTGCAATGGTGCATCAGAATCTAATACTGCTGTCCCCGGAAAGGCTCAAAGCATGGACTATTAGAAGAGTTACTCCTCTTGTAAATAAGTCAACATTTTGCCTTTTGTATTCAATATCGATGCAATTTCTCTGTTTCATCGTTGATTTGAAGGTCCAAGGGATACAGTAGAATTGCAATGTTGCATCGGAAGATAATACTGCTGTCACAGGAAAGGCTCAAAGCACGAACTATTAGAAGAGTTACTGCTCTTGTAAATGAGTCGACATTTTGCCATTTGTATTCAATATCGATGCAATTTCTGTGCTTCATCGTTGATTTGAAGGTCCAAGGGAAAAGTAAAGCTGCAGTGGTGCATCGGAATCTAATACTGCTGTCCCAGGAAAGGCTCGAATCACGAACTATTAGAAGAGTTACTCCTCTTCTAAATTAGTCGACATTTTGCCTTTTGTATTCAATATCGATGCAATTTCTGTGTTTCATCGTTCATTTGAAGGCCCAAGGGATACAGTAAACCTGCAATGGTGCATCGGAATCTAATACTGCTATTCCAGGAAAGGCTAAAAGCACGAAATATTCGAAGAGTTACTCCTCTGATAAATAAGTCGACATTTTGCCTTTTGTATTCAATATCGATGCAATTTCTGTGTTTCATCGTTGATTTGAAGGACCAAGGGATACAGTAAACCTGCAATGGTGCATCGGAATCTAATATTGCTGTCCCAGGAAAGGCTCAAAGCACGAAATATTAGAAGAGTTACTCCTCTTGTAAATAAGTTGAAATTTTACCTTTTGCATTCAATATCGATGCAATTTCTGTGTTTCATCGTTGATTTGAAGGTCCAAGGGACACAGTAAACCTGCAATGGTGCATCGGAGTCTAATACTGCTGTCCCAGGAAAGGCTCAAAGCACGAACTATTAGAAGAGTTACTCCTCTTATAAATAAGTCGATATTTTGCCTTTTGTATTCAATGGCGATGCAATTTCTGTGTTTCATCGTTGATTTGAAGGTCCAAGGAATACAGTAAACCTGCAATGGTGCATCGGAATCTAATACTGCTGTCCCAGGAAAGGCTCAAAGCACGAACTATTAGAAGAGTTACTCCTATTATAAATAAGAAGACATTTTGCCTTTTGTATTCAATATCGATGCAATTTCTGTGTTTCATCGTTGATTTGAAGGTCCAAGGGATACAGTAAACATGCAATACTGCATCGGAATCTAATACTGCTGTCCCAGGAAAGTCTTAAGGCACGACCTATTAGAAGAGTTACTCCTCTTGTAAATAAGTCGACATTTTGCATTTTGTATTCAATATCGATGCAATTTCTGTGTTTCATCGTTGATTCGAAGGTTCAAGGGATACAGTAAACCTGCAATGGCGCATCGGAATATAATACTGCTGTCCCAGGGAAGGCTCAAAGCACAACCTATTAGAGGAGTTACTCCTCTTGTAAATAAGTCGACATTTTGCTTTTTGTATTCAATATCGATGCAATTTCTGTGTTTCATCGTTGATTTGAAGGTCCAAGGGATACAGTAAACCTGTAATGGTGCATCGGAATCTAATACTTCTGTCCCAGGAAATGCTGAAAGCACGAACTAATAGAAGAGATACTCCTCTTATAAATAAGTCGACATTTTGCCTCTTGTATTCAATATCGATGCAATTTCTGTGTTTCATCGTTGATTTGAAGGTCCAAGGGATACAGTAAACCTGCAATGGTGCATCGGAATCTATTACTGCTGTCCCAGGAAAGGCTCAAAGCACGAACTATTAGAAGAGTTACTCCTTTTGTAAATAAGTCGACATTTTGCCTTTTGTATTCAATATCGATGCAATTTCTGTGATTCATCGTAGATTTGAAGGCCCAAGGGATACAGAAAACCTGCAATGGTGCATCGGAATCTAACACTGCTGTCCAGGATAGGATCAAAGCTCGAACTATTAGAAGAGTTACTCCTCTTGTAATTAAGTCAACATTTTGCCTTCTGTATTCAATATCGATGCAATTTCTGTGAATCATCGTTGATTTGAAGGTCCAAGAGATACAGTAAACCAGCAAAGGTGCATCGGAATCTAATACTGCTCTCCCTAGAAAAGGCTCAAAGCACGAACTATTAGAAGAGTTACTCCTCTTATAAATAAGTCGACATTTTGCCTTTTGTATTCAATATCGATGCAATTTCTGTGTTTCATCGTTGATTTGAAGGTCCAAGGGATACAGTAAACCTACAATGGTGCATCGGAATCTAATACTGTTGTCCCAGGGAATGCTCAAAGCACAACCTATTAGAAGAGTTACTCCTCTTGTTAATAAGTCGACATTTAGCATTTTGTATTCAATATCGATGCAATTTCTGTGTTTCATCGTTGATTTGAAGGTCCAAGGAATACAGTAAACCTGCAATGGTGCATCGGAATCTAATACTGCTGTCCCAGGAAAGGCTTAAAGCACGAACTATTAGATGAATTAGTCCTCTTATAAATAAGTCGATATTTTGCCTTTTGTATTCAATATCGATGCAATTTCTGTGTTTCATCGTTGATTTGAAGGTCCAAGGGATACAGTAAACATGCAATAGTGCATCAGAATCTAGTATTGCTGTCCCAGGAAAGGCTCAAAGCACGAGCTATTAGAAGAGTTACTCCTCTTGTAAATAAGTCGATATTTTGCCTTTTGTATTCAATATCGATGCAATTTCTGTGTTTCATCGTTGATTTGAAGGTCCAAGGGATACTGTAAACCTGCAATGGTGCATCGGAATCTATTAGTGCTGTCCCAGGAAAGGCTCAAGCACGAACTATTAGAAGTGTTACTCCTATTATAAATAAGACGACATTTTGCCTTTTGTATTCAATATGGATGCAATTTCTGTGTTTCATCGTTGATTTGAAGGTCCAAGGGTTACAGTAAACATGCAATAGTGCATCGGAATCTAGTATTGCTGTCCCAGGAAAGGCTCAAAGCACGAGCTATTAGAAGAGTTACTCCTCTTGTAAATAAGTCGATATTTTGCCTTTTGTATTCAATATCGATGAAATTTCTGTGTTTCATCGTTGATTTGAAGGTCCAAGGGATACAGTAAACCTGCAATGATGCATCGGAATCTAATACTGCTGTCCCAGGGAATGCTCAAAGCACAACCTATTAGAAGAGTTACTCCTCTTGTTAATAAGACGACATTTTGCCTTTTGTATTCAATATCGATGCAATTTCTGTGTTTCATCGTTGATTTGAAGGTCCAAGGAGTACAGTAAACCTGCAATGGTGCATCGGAATCTAATGCTGCTGTCCCAGGAAAGGCTTAAAGCACGAACTATTAGATGAGTTAGTCCTCTTATAGATAAGTCGATATTTTGCCTTTTGTATTCAATGTCGATGCAATTTCTGTGTTTCATCGTTGATTTGAAGGTCCAAGTGATACAGTAAACCTGCAATGGTACATCGGAATCTAATACTGCTCTCCCAGGAAAGGCTCAAAGCACGAACTATTAGAAGAGTTACTCTTCTTATAAATAAGACGACATTTTGCCTTTTGTATTCAATAACGATGCAATTTCTGTGTTTCATCGTTGATTTGAAGGTCCAAGGGATACAGTAAACATGCAATAGTGCATCGGAATCTAATACTGCTGTCCCAGGAAAGTCTCAAAGGACGACCTATTAGAAGAGTTACTCCTCTTGTAAATAAGTCGACATTTTGCATTTTGTATTCAATATCGATGCAATTTCTGTGTTTCATCTTTAATTTGAAGGTTCAAGGGATACAGTAAACCTGCAATGGCGCATCTGAATGTAATACTGCTGTCCCAGGGAAGGCTCAAAGCACAACCTATTAGAGGAGTTTCAACTCTTGTAAATAAGTCGACATTTTGCCTTTTGTATTCAATATCGATTTAATTTCTGTGTTTCATCGTTGATTTGAAGGTCCAAGGGATACAGTAAACCTGCAATGGTGCATCGGAATCTAATACTGCTGTCCCAGGAAAGGCTCAAAGCACGAACTATTAGAAGAGATACTACTCTTATAAATAAGTCGACATTTTGCCTCTTGAATTCAATATCGATGCAATTTCTGTGTTTCATCGTTGATTTGAAGGTCCAAGGGATACAGTAAACCTGCAATGGTGCATCAGAATCTAATACTGCTGTCCCCGGAAAGGCTCAAAGCATGGACTATTAGAAGAGTTACTCCTCTTGTAAATAAGTCAACATTTTGCCTTTTGTATTCAATATCGATGCAATTTCTCTGTTTCATCGTTGATTTGAAGGTCCAAGGGATACAGTAGAATTGCAATGTTGCATCGGAAGCTAATACTGCTGTCACAGGAAAGGCTCAAAGCACGAACTATTAGAAGAGTTACTCCTCTTGTAAATGAGTCGACATTTTTCCATTTGTATTCAATATCGATGCAATTTCTGTGCTTCATCGTTGATTTGAAGGTCCAAGGGAAAAGTAAACCTGCAGTGGTGCATCGGAATCTAATACTGCTGTCCCAGGAAAGGCTCGAATCACGAACTATTAGAAGAGTTACTCCTCTTCTAAATAAGTCGACATTTTGCCTTTTGTATTCAATATCGATGCAATTTCTGTGTTTCATCGTTCATTTGAAGGCCCAAGGGATACAGTAAACCTGCAATGGTGCATCGGAATCTAATACTGCTATCCCAGGAAAGGCTAAAAGCACGAATTATTCGAAGAGTTACTCCTCTGATAAATAAGTCGACATTTTGCCTTTTGTATTCAATATCGATGCAATTTCTGTGTTTCATCGTTGATTTGAAGGACCAAGGGATACAGTAAACCTGCAATGGTGCATCGGAATCTAATACTGTTGTCCCAGGGAATGCTCAAAGCACAACCTATTAGAAGAGTTACTCCTCTTGTTAATAAGTCGACATTTAGCATTTTGTATTCAATATCGATGCAATTTCTGTGTTTCATCGTTGATTTGAAGGTCCAAGGAATACAGTAAACCTGCAATGGTGCATCGGAATCTAATACTGCTGTCCCAGGAAAGGCTTAAAGCACGAACTATTAGATGAATTAGTCCTCTTATAAATAAGTCGATATTTTGCCTTTTGTATTCAATATCGATGCAATTTCTGTGTTTCATCGTTGATTTGAAGGTCCAAGGGATACAGTAAACATGCAATAGTGCATCAGAATCTAGTATTGCTGTCCCAGGAAAGGCTCAAAGCACGAGCTATTAGAAGAGTTACTCCTCCTGTAAATAAGTCGATATTTTGCCTTTTGTATTCAATGTCGATGCAATTTCTGTGTTTCATCGTTGATTTGAAGGTCCAAGGGATACTGTAAACCTGCAATGGTGCATCGGAATCTATTAGTGCTGTCCCAGGAAAGGCTCAAGCACGAACTATTAGAAGAGTTACTCCTATTATAAATAAGACGACATTTTGCCTTTTGTATTCAATATGGATGCAATTTCTGTGTTTCATCGTTGACTTGAAGGTCCAAGGGATACAGTAAACATGCAATAGTGCATCGGAATCTAGTATTGCTGTCCCAGGAAAGGCTCAAAGCACGAGCTATTAGAAGAGTTACTCCTCTTGTAAATAAGTTGACATTTTGCCTTTTGTATTCAATATCGATACAATTTCTGTGTTTCATCGTTGATTTGAAGGTCCAAGGGATACAGTAAAATTGCAATGTTGCATCGGAAGCTAATACTGCTGTCACAGGAAAGGCTCAAACAAGAACTATTAGAAGAGTACCTCCTCTTGTAAATAAGTCGACATTTTGCAATCTTTATTCTATATCGATGCAATTTCTGTGTTTCATCGTTGATTTGAATGTCCAAGGGATACAGTAAACCTGCAATGGTGCATCGGAATCTAATACTGTTGTCCCAGGGAATGCTCAAAGCACAACCTATTAGAAGAGTTACTCCTCTTGTTAATAAGTCGACATTTAGCCTTTTGTATTCAATATCGATGCAATTTCTGTGTTTCATCGTTGATTTGAAGTTCCAAGGAATACAGTAAACCTGCAATGGTGCATCGGAATCTAATACTGCTGTCCCAGGAAAGGCTTAAAGCACGAACTATGTAACCTCCCCACAAAAATGTCGTATGACAATATTATATAGAAATGCTAATGGACATTGCGCTAAGTGTAACCTCCCAAGAAATATTTCGTAAGACAATTATTTAATATAAATGGACCCAAATGTAACCTTCCACAATAATGTAAGAGAAGAAAGACAAAAGTGTAACCTCCCAGAGAAATTTTCTTAAAATGACAATAATCTGAAATGACAATTACAATCGTGCTAAGTGTAACCCCTTCAAAAAGTGAAAGTCAATTTAATAAGAAATGAATGAAATCTCAATGACAATGAAAACGCAAATAAACCGAAATATCGGTCTTTGGCCCTGTGCAGATCAGAATTAAATTCTTACCTCATTGTAACTGCTAGTCAAATTTCTGCTCTTATTCTTGCGCACAGCTTGGAGGTAATGCATCGCAAATATAATTTTTATGTATATTTTTTTTTACTTCGCAACGACTGACCGACAGACTGAGAACCGCTCGCAACAGTCGCGCGGTCAAGCGCATACTCTCTGGTCACAGATGCTACAATGCCTCGCCATCGCTGCTATGTTACATACGTGTTTCATAACCCTCCACTGGGGGGGCAAAAATTTGGCAGCGATGGTGAGTCATTTGGACTTGCCAATCGCGGCAAAATTTTTTTCTAACTAATTAACTTTACAATTTACAGAATATTCAGATGTAGTACATGAATTAAATGTGGTGCGCATGCACCGAGTACAAAATATATCAGACAAAGACAAAATGTGAGTACAAAACATAGTAGCAAATCAGAAAAATGTATATACAAATTATTTGACAGATAACAAAGTGCACAGGCACTGAAAAAATTCTTTAGCATATTCAGAACAAATAAACAGACTGGCAAAAAATATTATGTTGACAAGTGACATGAGTGCACATGCACTGCAGTTGAGAACATATCAGTAAATGATGAAATGTATATACAATTAGTAACAAATGACATAAGTGCATACACATTGAAGTATTGAATATACAGAATAGTACAAATCATATTGAAAAATGAGAAAAGTGCACAGGCACTGAAGTTCAGTAGAAAACATATTAACACCTAACATAAGTGCACATGCACTGTAGTTCAGAACATATCATTAAAATAAAATACTAAAAAAATGTATATACAATATAAAAGACAAGAGTGCACATACTGTACTTGAGAACAAATCGAAAAAATGTCTTAGGTATTTTTGCAATAAATAAACATAATGGCAAAAATCATATCGACAAGTGACATAACTGTACTCGCACTGGAGTTCAGCGAATAAAAAAAAATGTATAGTCATGAACATAAATAATGTTAGCAAAAAATTATTTTCACTATGTGACAAGAATTAGGATAGGAAAGGGAAGGATTGCATCATGGTTGTAGCACTTTAGATTGCACACAGCTGTTCTGAAAGTCCATATCTTTCCACAGAAGTACAACACCAAGTGACACAATTTGCAGTTCTTTTCCCATCAGAATTCATCAGTGTAGCCAAGACACTGAACTCTCGTAGTAATATTTCATGTTTTCATTTTGGCAGTACATTAGGTACACCAAACAGTGGGACCATAATAACGTCTTCATCGCTCATGGTGGTGGACAGCACGTCGTGTCAACACCACGCTTTTACAAGGCACACCAACGTAGAAGTAGTGCAAACCCAAAGGTAGTGCTCCATGATCACTAGGATAGACAGGACAAATGGACATTGCAGTAATTCAGGGTAGTTAGCTCATGAGGTGAAGGACATTAAGTCACATAATATTGACAATTACAGTTTTCATTTGGGGCATTCATAGCCCAGTGTTGAACATTTCTGTACCATGAATGTAGTATTACAGAAAAATGTTCACAAAATTAAATTATTGGCATCATGGGTAATCGTATTACAATAAACAGTGGCAGTCCTTGGCCAGTTACAAAGCATATTTAGTATGACAGAATAATGTTCATCATTGGCACTCAGTGTCCAGCAAGTATTGAATATTACAGAACATTACACTCATTCTTGGCACTCAGTGGCCAGCAAGTACTGAATAGTACAAAACATTACACTCATCATTGGCACTCAGTGGCCCAGCAAATATCGAATAGTATAAAACATTGTTCCTCATTCAGTATTATTCAGATCATTAAGAAGTAATAACAATTCATTGAGTGACATTCAGATCATTACGAAGTCATTATTAAAAATCAGCTAATTACAGTCATAGCATTAATAATCATATACACTATAAGTAGTCTCATTACAATAAACAGTGGCAGTTATTAGCCAGTTACAAAGCATTATTTTATACATATATTTTTTTTTGTATCTTTACGAACTCATTACTGAAGTGACATACTATTCAGAGTTGATCAGTATTATTCAGAACTTTCTCAAACTGGTATCACTATTTGGGACTGGTAATACATTTTTTTGTTAGCAATGCATTGCGTTTGGTAATTATAAGAGAAAGCAAGAAGAGAAAAAAAGAAAAAAATTGGTTCTGGGTTGTCACTGTAAATGAAAAAAAATTGAGTAACGTCATTCGTCATGAGTCAGCTGTAGCAAGGTTATGAAACAAGGCAGTATATGTGATCACATTTATAAATAATAGACACAAATGGGTAAAAAATGTAAGTGCTAGTACAGGTATAATAAGTAATAGGTTTAGTATGTATCATGAAAAACTTCTCCTGGAAAAAATATAAAATGGATTATTGACCTGAAAGAAGAAACGCACACTATGCTGAAAAGTAGTGAACTTCGAATTAACAAGTAGTGAAATGTGTATAAAATGTGTTCCATAGCTGTCCTTTCCAAAACTTTCCGTCATCCTACTATGCAATATAACACCTGCTGTCAAAACAAACTGCAACAAATACTTAAATAACTACGTAGCATAAATACATGACTTCAACATTATCCTCATCTGTAAAGAAAAAACTTCATTATCAATCACTTCATTATCCATAACTCCATCATTATCATCACCTGTAAAGAAAAACTTCATTATTCATAATAGCATATTCTTCATCATTATTCATCAGTATTCATTATCATCTGCAAAAATATCACTTCATTACTCATTATACAACTATTCCTTATCTCTAGCATATTTCATCACTAAAACTAAGACGTGTAGTTCTGTCTGACAGCCTGCATCAATCACCTTGTATTCTGAAAGAAAAAATTAGTTAAGACTGCTATTCTACGATGAGTATAGTATATTCTTGTTAATGCTTGTTAATCCTGATCCATTTACTCTTTCTCATAAAGTTATTGCATCCTCTTTCGTTTATTCCGTAGGTGAAATTCCCATTTCTGTTTAATTTATTTTCTTTACACGTTATTTCTTTCTGAAAATGATGAACAGAGATTAATGTCTTGCATTTAAATCATATACCCACTAAATAATTACTGATTAACGGTAACAGAATCAAGCATACAGCATAACGTGACAGAAAACGTAATATGTCAAAAGCATAGACAGTGTTCAAAGGCAAAAAATGTACACGGAATATCACAATGCAGCAGCAGCAAAAAAATGTAAAAGTCACGATGTTGAGATGTCATAAGCCCAAAAAAAAATGTCAAAGTCGACTGGTGTGTTTTATATCTTAACTATTTCACAGTGCATATAGACAAAACTGGAATAAAATCGTACATAAAAAGTGGAAAATGTGCATGGTCTGATGTGTAACGACAAGAAAAGCGACCTGCTAACCTTACCTTGCCGAGCACTTGCCAAGAAAAATACGATAATCATCAGTAATTGGTCAGGTGAAATAATTGCATTAGTAAATGGCATCATAGCATGTTACATTATAAAGTGATTTCATTCAATAAACGGTTTAATGTTTGAGATATGGTGATTGCCTTTCGATTTTTTTGTTCTCAAAGTTTCGACGTGTACAGCATTGGGGTGAGGGATGCTGCGAATCCGATATGGACCTGCGTATAGAAGTTCAAATTTACTGCACTTACCTTTTAATTAGCTGGATAAATGGTGTGTACGTACTAATATTTTCTGTCCAACGTGAAAGTCGCGGCGTGTACAAACCTGTTTTTGCTGTCTTCTCCTGCGCTCTGCGGCACGTTTGATGTTGTTCAGTGCAATGTCGATAATTTCGTGGTGTCGTAAGCGACGAGATGTAGGAAAATTTATAAATTCTTTAATTTTGTTTGGTGGTTCAACGTTTTTCAGTATAACAGACGGAGATAGCATAGTGGATTCATTTGGATTGGAATTAATTACATCTTGGAATGAGAGTATGTGTGTATCCCAATCAATATGTCTTTTGTGGCAGTATATTCGGCACAGCTTACCAATTTCTTTCATTAATCGTTCGCAAGGGTTCGAAGAAGCATGGTACTTGGATATATAGATCGGAGAAATGTTTCTAGCTCGTAACATACGTGTCCATATTGCAGATCGAAACTGTGGTCCATTGTCGGAAATTACTTTCATCACATGCCCTACATGAAATAAAAAATGCTTTACAAATGCTTTTGAAACAGTTTTAGCAGTAGCTTTGCGTAACGGAGTGAAAGTAACAAATTTTGAAGTGAGCTCAACAGCGACAAAGATGTAGCAAAAACCTCTGTTAGTTCTCGGAATCGGACCAAAAATATCTACTGCGGCCATATGTCTTAATTTAACAGGTACAATCGGACATAAAGGAGGAATATGTGAAGTGGTGTCTGATTTAGCTTTCTGGCAAATTTTACAAGACGCTAAAACTCGTCGTATACGTTTCTCCATGTTGTTAAAATAACAGTTCTGTCTCAGTATAAGAAAACATTTTCGTGCTCCGTAATGTGCGTAACTTAAATGAGTGTACCAGATTAATTTGTTAACAAGTTCGTCAGGGATGCATAATAACCAATTGTTGCTGTCAGGATGAGAGCGGCGAAACAGAATGTCATTGCGTACAGTGTAATGGTTTCTAATCGTAACATTTTTCCTATCTTGCCAAAGGTGTTTAATTTCTTTCCACACATTGTCTTTACTTTGTTCTTGTGCTATGTCCTGTAATGACGATGAAATAAAATTTTCAAATGCTACTTGCTGAATGTACATGACACTGAAATTTGTTTTGCAGAAGTTGGTTGCGACGTCTTGCTGATTGTTGCTGAGAGAACGAGATAATGCGTCTGCTACAACATTTTGTGTGCCGGGAATATGAACTATTGTAAAATTAAATTCCTGTAAATAAAGCTTCCACCTGCTTAACCTGTCGTGAGTGAATTTAGCTGAAAGTAAAAATTGTATCGCTCTGTGATCAGTGTAAACGGTGGTATGTCTGCCATAAAGAAAATGCCTAAATCTCGTAAAAGCCCAAACAACACATAATGTTTCAAGTTCAGTAACGGAATAATTTCGTTCAGCAGGTGACAAAATGCGGCTCGCATATGCGATGTTTTTGATTACTGTAGAGCCATCTTCTTCAATTTCCTGAAAAATATGTACGCCTAAAGCTGTGTTGGAACTGTCAGTGGCAATGGAAAAATTTCTAGTAAGGTCTGGGTGCGATAAAAGTGGAGCATTCAACAAAGCATGTTTCAGGTTCATAAATTCAGAATGTGCTTGCTTATCCCAAGACCAAATACTGTTTTTACCTGTTAGTTGACATAATCTAGGTGTGTCTAAAGCAGAGTGATGAATAAATTTACGAAAAAAATTAACTAAGCCCAAAAAACTGCGTAGTTGCTTTTTTGTCGTAGGAACAGTAATGTCACGTAGAGCTTGAAGTTTTTCCGGATCAGGTGCAATGCCTTCCGCTGAAATTACGTGTCCAAGAAATTTTATAGAAGTTTTGCCAAAGTGCGATTTACCAAGATTAACTGTAAGTCCTTGTGCATGAAAAGTTTGTAACAGTTGTTCAAGAATCAGATTGTGATCAGACCAGTTAGCTTCTGCGATAAGAATGTCGTCTACGTACGTCGTAATTCTGTCCTTAAGTTCTGTCGGAAGTATTGTGTTCAAACCGCGAATAAAAGCTGCAGAAGAAATAGTTAAGCCGAATGGTAATTTACAAAATTGATAACAGTCGCCGAAACAGAGAAAAGCTGTATATTTTCTGCAACTTGGATGAAGTTGAATTTGCCAAAATCCCGATTTCAAATCTAATGTAGAATAAATAGCAGTACCATGAAATTTCTGTAGTAGTTCTTCTAGTGTCTGTGGTCGATCTGTTTCATTAACAATTATGTCATTAATGTGACGCGAATCAAGTACAAGGCGAAGTGAGCCATCTTTTTTCTTAACAATATGCAGCGGGTTTATGTATGGACTGACTGCTGGTTCAATAATTCCTTGGTCAAGCATATCCTGCAGTTCTTTTTTAACTTGTTCTCTGTGAATATATGGAATGGGATAATGCTTTGCTTTAAATGTGTCGTGCTGTTTCACTTGAAATTCATACATAAATCCGGACATAGTACCAGGAATGTTGTCAAAAACTGGAGCTTGTTGTAAAAGAATTTTGTGTAATTGCGTGCGTTCGTCGTCTGTAGTTGCACTGCTTTGTCTAACTTTATCGGAAATCATTTGCATTACGTCGTAGTCAGCTTCGTCTGGAGTATTATCGTTGTGTACGTACGTATTCGTGAACAATGTGGGATTACAGTCTATGTTACGTGTTGCGGAAATGACCTCTGTGCGGTTAATTGTTTGTTCTTCCGCAGATAAAGAGTGCTGAAATTCTAAAGCCAATTGTACATCTTCATCCTTTAGCATTAAATAAGAATTTTGAAAATCGATAATTGCGTCGTGTTGTACCAGAAAATTCGTACCTAAAATTACGTCTGTTGTCAACAAAGGAACAATCCAAAAATTAGAGTGGAAAGTATGACCTCCAATACAAAATGATAAATGTGTCTGCAATTTAACGTCTACTCCTTTACTTGATACTGCTCCTTTCACTTTTGTTTTGCCTAAAGGTAGTGTCGGATAAGTATTCTCTTTGTTGCACACGTTAAAAGTCTCCTCATTTATTACTGATATAGGTGATCCGGAATCGATTACTGCTGAAAATTTCGATGAACCAATTTTAATTTCAATGACAGGGTGTGAAATAGTTTTCTGAACAACTGGTCTTTCCTGTAAAAGAGTGTCTCTGATGTCGTCAAAAGTAATAACATTTTCGTGAACAATATTCTGCGTTTCTAAAGTAGTGCTTGTGTTACTGGAAGATGTGGCCTGTACAGTATCTAGTCATATTCTATCTGACGTGTTATTATTTTCAGGATGATTCTGTGGCATTTCGACTATTTGAACTGTTCTATTACTTCTTCCAGACGTGTTACGCTCTGGATGATACCTACTGTCGGGTTCATTCATGAGAACATGTTCTTGTGGATAATTTTGCTGCTGATATGACCGACTGTTAGATGTGCGCTGAAAATTGCACTCATCGTTTCTACGTCTGTCGTGATAGTCATTCCTATACGGTGCATTGCGATAGGAATTGTAATACTGTCTTCTCTGTACGTAGTTGTTTCCTTGCTGTCGTGCGTTACTATTTGTTGTATCAGGGACTATACGTGCACGCGGCGGAACATTAAAGCCTGGTTGACCTTGTGCATTACATTGTTGGTTACGTATGCTAACCGGTTGACTTTCATGCTGTTGCAGTGGAAAACTTCTATTGTTACCAAAATGTTCTTCCTGTTGCTGAAAATTTTGACGATATTGATAATCTGAATTTTGTCTGTGATTTAAGTTCTGGTAGTTATCGTTTCCAAAGCGTCTGTTATCTTTTCTATTGAAATTACGTGTCTGATCATAATTCCTGTACTTTTGTTGACCTTGGTTATTATACGAAAAGTTTTTGTTTACGAAAGAATAATCAGATTGCTGTACTTCTAAAAGCTGCAACAGATCCCTGAATGCTGAAATGTTTTCTTTTTGCTGGCCCGTTAGCAGTGACACTCGTAATGACCGTGGTAATTTGGAAATGCTTAATTGTATAAGTGCAGATTCACTGTACGGTTCACTGAGGTACTGGTTTTGTTGTACCATGTGCTCAAAAAATTGCATTACACTGGGAAAATTTGAGTTCTCGTAATTCGGCAAACTAATTAACTGATCTTTAATTCCGCGCTGTGTCGTCTTCGACCAGTACGCTGATAGAAAAGCATTCTGAAATTCCTCTACTGAATAGCATTGCCTCGCGATCGGTCTCATACGAGTTGCCGGTTCGCCTTCCAAAAAGCTGCAAATAAATTCAAGTTTATGCGTAACAGGCCAAGTCGGTGGAAGAGCAAAGCTAAATTGTTGAATCCAATCCAGCGGGTGAATCTGCGTTCTATCGTTTTTAAAAACTTTAAACTTTCTCACTGACAGAAAATGTTTGTAATCGAAATTATCATCTCTGTGTGATGGAACATGTTCAGGATCGTAAGAGAATCTATTGAACTGTGGTTGTTCGGAATCTAAGTCCCGTACCCTCTGTAGATTACTCAAATTATACGCGCTGCGTGAGTCTGACAAATGTTCATAAAGTGGCGTCTGTTGTGGTATGTTATTAACTGAAATGTTTTTTATCTCTGTTACTTCTTGTTGTAAATTTGACAACTTCCTACGTAACGTGTTGTTAGATGAATCGATCTCATTAATTGCCTGCTGCAAATTTTGAAATTCAGGTGTTTGGTTAAATGAAATCGGTGCAGTATCGTCTGATTTATTATCATTACTACTTTCAATAGCATCAATACGACTGGCCAATTCATCATATTTTTCAGTCAGTATTTTTGCCTGATCATCGGTTTTAGAATCGGACGCATTAATCTGTTTTTGCAACTTACGCGTAGTTTCGCTCAGTTTTTTAACATCAACTTTGATGACATCGCAATCCTGTGTTAGTTCTAATTGTTCGAATCTGTCTGTCACTGTTTGAATATTTACTGTGTGTGTATCTGTTTTTGATTTAAGATCAGAAATTTCATCCCGTAATTCCGCGTTCAACTGTTCTATGGTATTAATTTTGTCGGACACTGTAGTAATATTATTGTCTACATACGTCTTCGCTTTCGCGAACATTTTACGTTTGTCTTCCTGTCTCTGTGCAGTAATTGTTTCCATGACTTGACGTTTGACTTTATTTTGATCTTGAATAAATTTGCGGAAACGTGTATTACTGTTTTCTATGTTGTGATTAAAGCGTTCGTCAATCTGAGTATTTTGTTGTTCGAATTTCGCGTCGATCTTTTCATCCATTGTGCGCGAAAGTTCTGCTGTCATTGCTTTAAACTCGTCGCGTAATTGTGTAGCTTTTTCAGAGCATTGTTTAGCGACTGTACTAATTTCGTCTCTGAGTGTTTCTGTCGCGGCAGTTTGCATTTCCCTTAATTCCTGCGCAAAAGACTTAATTTCTTCGCTATTTTTTCGTGAACAAGCCTCAATTTCCACGCGCAACTGTTCCCTAGTATCATGACACTGCGTGGCAACAGCTCCAATTTGTTCACTAAGCTGTCTGGAATTGTCGTCTATTTTTTTATTAAACTGTTCGTTCTGTTCACTAAGTTGTTGTTTGAAATCTTCACTCTGTTGTTTGTTTGATTCAAGAATTTGTAGCAATAACGCCCTAATTGGATCCGACACAAAATTAGCATTTCTATTCTCTGTATTATTTAATGATGAATCTGGAATTGTCTCGCTTTCTGTAACCATTTGGTTATTCTGAGATTTACAAAAGGGTTTGCCAGTCGAATGTATACTATCGGTCACTATTTCGGAATTAAATGGATCCGTCGTACTTTCAGTATCCTGTTCATTTTCATTAGAAAAATTCGCCTGAACGTTACTTGAATTTTCCAAATCGGGTGTGTTAAGCTGGACAGCGCTCATTGCAACAGAGCGTTCCGCATCATCGATTGTCGTCAAATCAACAGAAGACACAATCGAATTCGTTCGTTCATCATTAAGACAAAAGCCATCATTAGTGGTTGGAATACACTGATTGTTAGTGAACGCAGGATTGTCATCATTACATTGCGTGTTACAATTACTATCGAACACGTTGTTTAAGTCGGTAATTTCATTCACAATACCTCGTGATACACTATTCACAGTCTTTCGCGGCATTTTTACAATAGTCACAATTATTCACAAAACAAATAAGCACAATGCAAAAGCAACACACAAATACAACAGAGCAACGAATTGCCGTTGACCTGTAGAAAGAAAGTCACAATATTAGTAAAAGCGTTGCGCCAAATCCTAATTACATCTAAGCAAATAAGAGCAGATATCTGACTGTTTTTCAAAAGACTCTCAACGAAATACGATCCTGGACTGGGTGTCGCCAAGTGTAACCTCCCCACAAAAATGTCGTATGACAATATTATATAGAAATGCTAATGGACATTGCGCTAAGTGTAACCTCCCAAGAAATATTTCGTAAGACAATTATTTAATATAAATGGACCCAAATGTAACCTCCCACAATAATGTAAGAGAAGAAAGACAAAAGTGTAACCTCCCAGAGAAATTTTCTTAAAATGACAATAATCTGAAATGACAATTACAATCGTGCTAAGTGTAACCCCTTCAAAAAGTGAAAGTCAATTTAATAAGAAATGAATGAAATCTCAATGACAATGAAAACGCAAATAAACCGAAATATCGGTCTTTGGCCCTGTGCAGATCAGAATTAAATTCTTACCTCATTGTAACTGCTAGTCAAATTTCTGCTCTTATTCTTGCGCACAGCTTGGAGGAAATGCATCGAAAATATAATTTTTATATATATATTTTTTTTACTTTAAGGGAAATTTTTTCTTTAAGGAAATGCAACGGAAATATTATTAAAAAAAGAATTGTTTATTAAAAATGCTTAGCTTGAAATCAAATTATTATTGGGGCACTTGTTGGAAATTAATTACAATAAATGAACTTTACATTATCTGATGATTACCTTAATTAACAATATACCTTATTCAGAATCTTGACCAGTGTTGCCAACAGACTACATCACACAACCGCACTGGGCTGCTACTACTGACCGACTGCTCTGCATGACGACTACTACAGAACTGGTCTCAACGACAACTAACTGAGTACTGCCCTCAACTAGACAGAGCTACAGACTCGCAACGACTGACCGACAGACTGAGAACCGCTCGCAACACTCGCGCGGTCAAGCGCATACTCTCTGGTCACAGATGCTACAATGCCTCGCCATCGCTGCTATGTTACATACGTGTTTCAACTATTAGATGAGTTAGTCCTCTTATAATTAAGTCGATATTTTGCCTTTTGTATTCAATGTCGATGCAATTTCTGTGTTTCATCGTTGATTTGAAGGTCCAAGTGATACAGTAAACCGGCAATGGTGCATCGGAATCTAATACTGCTCTCCCAGGAAAGGCTCAAAGCACGAAGTATGAGAAGAGTTACTCTTCTTATAAATAAGACGACATTTTGCCTTTTGTATTCAATATCGATGCAATTTCTGTGTTTCATCGTTGATTTGAAGGTCCAAGGGATACAGTAAACATGCAATAGTGCATCGGAATCTAGTATTGCTGTCCCAGGAAAGGCTCAAAGCACGAGCTATTAGAAGAGTTACTCCTCTTGTAAATAAGTCGATATTTTGCCTTTTGTATTCAATGTCGATGCAATTTCTGTGTTTCATCGTTGATTTGAAGGTCCAAGGGATACAGTAAACCTGCAATGGTGCATCGGAATCTAATACTGCTGTCCCAGGAAAGGCTCAAGCACGAACTATTAGAAGAGTTACTCCTATTATAAATAAGACGACATTTTGCCTTTTGTATTCAATATCGATGCAATTTCTGTGTTTCATCGTTGATTTGAAGGACCAAGGGATACAGTTAACCTGCAATGATGCATCGGAATCTAATACTCCTGTCCCAGGAAATGCTGAAAGCACGAACTAATAGAAGAGATACTCCTCTTATAAATAAGTCGACATTTTGCCTCTTGTATTCAATATCGATGCAATTTCTGTGTTTCATCGTTGATTTGAAGGTCCAAGGGATACAGTAAACCTGTAATGGTGCATCGGAATCTAATACTTCTGTCCCAGGAAATGCTGAAAGCACGAACTAATAGAAGAGATACTCCTCTTATAAATAAGTCGACATTTTGCCTCTTGTATTCAATATCGATGCAATTTCTGTGTTTCATCGCTGATTTTAAGGTCCAAGGGATACAGTAAACCTGCAATGGTGCATCGGAATCTATTACTGCTGTCCCAGGAAAGGCTCAAAGCACGAACTATTAGAAGAGTTACTCCTCTTGTAAATAAGTCGACATTTTGCCTTTTGTATTCAATATCGATGCAATTTCTGTGCTTCATCGTAGATTTGAAGGTCCAAGGGATACAGTAAACCTGCAATGGTGCATCGGAATCTAACACTGCTGTCCCAGGATAGGCTCAAAGCTCGAACTATTAGAAGAGTTACTCCTCTTGTAATTAAGTCAACATTTTGCCTTCTGTATTCAATATCGATGCAATTTCTGTGATTCATCGTTGATTTGAAGGTCCAAGGGATACAGTAAAATTGCAATGTTGCATCGGAAGCTAATACTGCTGTCACAGGAAAGGCTCAAACAAGAACTAATAGAATAGTTACTCCTCTTGTAAATAAGTTGACATTTTGCCTTTTGTATTCAACATCGATGCAATTTCTGTGTTACAACGTTGATTTGAAGGTCCAAGGGATACAGTAAACCTGCAATGCTGCATCGGAATCTAATGCTGCTGTCCCAGGAAAGCCTCAAAGCACTAACTATTAGAAGAGTTACTCCTCTTGTAAATAAGTCGACATTTTGCCATTTGTATTCAATATCGATGCAATTTCTGTGTTTCATCGTTGATTTGAAGGTCCAAGGGATACAGTAAACCTGCAATGGTGCATCGGAACCTAATACTGCTGTCCCAGGAAAGGCTCAAAGCACGAACTATTAGAAGAGTTACTCCTCTTGTAAATAAGTCGACATTTTGCATTCTGTATTCTATATCGATGCAATTTCTGTGTTTCATCGTTGATTTGAAGGTCCAAGGGATACAGTAAACCTGCAATGGTGCATCGGAATCTAATACTGTTGTCCCAGGGAATGCTCAGATCACAACCTATTAGAAGAGTTACTCCTCTTGTTAATAAGTCGACATTTTGCTTTTGTATTCAATATCGATGCAATTTCTGTGTTTCATCGTTGATTTGAAGGTCCAAGGAATACAGTAAACCTGTAATTGTGCATCGGAATCTAATACTGCTGTCCAAGGAGAGGCTCAAAGCACGAAATATTAGTAGAGTTACTCCTCTGATAAATAAGTCGACATTTTGCCTTTTGTATTCAATATCGACGCAATTTCTGTGTTTCATCGTTGATTTGAAGGACCAAGGGATACAGTAAACCTGCAATGGTGCATCGGAGTCTAATATTGCTGTCCCAGGAAAGGCCCAAAGCACGAGCTATTAGAAGAGTTACTCCTCTTGTAAATAAGTCGATATTTTGCCTTTTGTATTCAATATCGATGCAATTTCTGTGTTTCATCGTTGATTTGAAGGTCCAAGGGATACAGTAAACCTGCAATGGTGCATCGGAATCTAATACTGCTGTCCCAGGAAACGCTCAAAGCACGAACTATTAGAAGAGTTACTCCTCTTGTAAATAAGTCGAAATTTTGCCTTTTGTATTCAATATCGATGCAATTTCTGAGTTTCATCGTTGATTTGAAGGAACAAGGGATACAGTAAATCAGTAATGGTGCATCGGAATCTAATACTGCTGTCACCGGAAAGGCTTAAAGCACGAACTATTAGAGGAGTTACTCCTCTTATAAATAAGTAGATATTTTGCCTTTTGTATTCAATGTCGATGCAATTTCTGTGTTTCATCGTTGATTTGAAGCTCCAAGGGATACAGTAAACCTGCAATGGTGCATCGGAATCTAATACTGATGTCCCAGGAACGGCTCAAATCACGAACTATTACAAGAGTTACTCCTATTATAAATAAGACGACATTTTGCCTTTTGTATTCAATATCGATGCAATTTCTGTGTTTCATCGTTGATTTGAAGGTTCAAGGGATACAGTAAACCTGCAATGGCGCATCTGAATGTAATACTGCTGTCCCAGGGAAGGCTCAAAGCACAACCTATTAGAGGAGTTTCAACTCTTGTAAATAAGTCGACATTTTGCCTTTTGTATTCAATATCGATTTAATTTCTGTGTTTCATCGTTGATTTGAAGGTCCAAGGCATACAGTAAACCTGCAATGGTGCATCGGAATCTAATACTGCTGTCCCAGGAAAGGCTCAAATCACGAACTATTAGAAGAGATACTACTCTTATAAATAAGTCGACATTTTGCCTCTTGTATTCAATATCGATGCAATTTCTGTGTTTCATCGTTGATTTGAAGGTCCAAGGGATACAGTAAACCTGCAATGGTGCATCAGAATCTAATACTGCTGTCCCCGGAAAGGCTCAAAGCACGGACTATTAGGAGAGTTACTCCTCTTGTAAATAAGTCAACATTTTGCCTTTTGTATTCAATATCGATGCAATTTCTGTGTTTCATTGTTGATTTGAAGGTCCAAGGGATACAGTAGAATTGCAATGTTCCATCGGAAGCTAATACTGCTGTCACAGGAAAGGCTCAATGGACGAACTATTAGAAGAGTTACTCCTCTTGTAAATGAGTCGACATTTTGCCATTTGTATTCAATATCGATGCAATTTCTGTGCTTCATCGTTGATTTGAAGGTCCAAGGGAAAAGTAAACCTGCAGTGAAGCATCGGAATCTAATACTGCTGTCCCAGGAAAGGCTCGAATCACGAACTATTAGAAGAGTTACTCCTCTTCTAAATAAGTCGACATTTTGCCTTTTGTATTCAATATCGATGCAATTTCTGTGTTTCATCGTTGATTTGAAGGTCCAAGGGATACAGTAAACCTGCAATGGTGCATCGGAATCTAATACTGTTATCCCAGGAAAGGCTAAAAGCACGAATCATTAGAAGAGTTACTCCTCTTGTAAATAAGTCGACATTTTGCCTTTTGTATTCAATATCGATGCAATTTCTGTGTTTCATCGTTGATTTGAGGGTCCAAGGGATACAGTAAAGCTGCAATGGTGCATCGGAATGTAATACTGCTGTCCAAGGAGAGGCTCAAAGCACGAACTATTAGTAGAGTTACTCCTCTGATAAATAAGTCGACATTTTGTTTTTTGTATTCAATATCGATGCAATTTCTGTGTTTCATCGTTGATTTGAAGGACCAAGGGATACAGTAAACCTGCAATGGTGCATCGGAATCTAATATTGCTGTCCCAGGAAAGGCTCAAATCCCGAACTATTAGAAGAGTTACTCCTCTTGTAAAGAAGTCGAAATTTTACCTTTTGTATTCAATATCGATGCAATTTCTGTGTTTCATCGTTGATTTGAAGGTCCAAGGGATACAGTAAATCTGCAATGGTGCATCGGAATCTAATACTGGTGTCCCAGGAAAGGCTCAAAGCACGAACTATTAGAAGAGTTACTCCTCTTATAAATAAGTCGATATTTTGCCTTTTGTATTCAATGGCGATGCAATTTCTGTGTTTTATCGTTGATTTGAAGGTCCAAGGGATACAGTAAACCTGCAATGGTGCATCGGAATCTAATACTGCTGTCCCAGGAAAGGCTCAAAGCACGAACTATTAGAAGAGTTACTCCTATTATATATAAGAAGACATTTTGCCTTTTGTATTCAATATCGATGCAATTTCTGTGTATCATCGTTGATTTGAAGGTCCAAGGGATACAGTAAACATGCAATACTGCATCGGAATCTAATACTGCTGTCCCAGGAAAGTCTTAAGGCACGACCTATTAGAAGAGTTACTCCACTTGTAAATAAGTCGACATTTTGCATTTTGTATTCAATATCGATGCAATTTCTGTGTTTCATCGTTGATTCGAAGGTTCAAGGGATACAGTAAACCTGCAATGGCGCATCGGAACGTAATACTGCTGTCCCAGGGAAGGCTCAAAGCACAACCTATTAGAGAAGTTACTCCTCTTGTAAATAAGTCGACATTTTGCCTTTTGTATTCAATATCGATGCAATTTCTGTGTTTCATCGTTGATTTGAAGGTCCAAGGGATACAGTAAACCTGTAATGGTGCATCGGAATCTAATACTTCTGTCCCAGGAAATGCTGAAAGCACGAACTAATAGAAGAGATACTCCTCTTATAAATTAGTCGACATTTTGCCTCTTGTATTCAATATCGATGCAATTTCTGTGTTTCATCGTTGATTTGAAGGTCCAAGGGATACAGTAAACCTGCAATGGTGCATCGGAATCTATTACTGCTGTCCCAGGAAAGGCTCAAAGCACGAACTATTAGAAGAGTTACTCCTCTTGTAAATAAGTCGACATTTTGCCTTTTGTATTCAATATCGATGCAATTTCTGTGTTTCATCGTAGATTTCAAGGTCCAAGGGATACAGTAAACCTGCAATGGTGCATCGGAATCTAACACTGCTGTCCCAGGATAGGCTCAAAGCTCGAACTATTAGGAGAGTTACTCCTCTTGTAATTAAGTCAACATTTTGCCTTCTGTATTCAATATCGATGCAATTTCTGTGATTCATCGTTGATTTGAAGGTCCAAGAGATACAGTAAACCAGCAAAGGTGCATCGGAATCTAATACTGCTCTCCCTAGAAAAGGCTCAAGCACGAACTATTAGAAGAGTTACTCCTCTTATAAATAAGTCGACATTTTGCCTTTTGTATTCAATATCGATGCAATTTCTGTGTTTCATCGTTGATTTGAAGGTCCAAGGGATACAGTAAAATTGCAATGTTGCATCGGAAGCTAATACTGCTGTCACAGGAAAGGCTCAAACAAGAACTATTAGAATAGTTACTCCTCTTGTAAATAAGTTGACATTTTGCCTTTTGTATTTAACATCGATGCAATTTCTGTGTTACAACGTAGATTTGAAAGTCCAAGGGATACAGTAAACCTGCAATGGTGCATCGGAATCTAATACTGCTGTCCCAGGAAAACCTCAAAGCACGAACTATTAGAAGAGTACCTCCTCTTGTAAATAAGTGGACATTTTGCATTCTGTATTCTATATCGATGCAATTTCTGTGTTTCATCGTTGATTTGAATGTCCAAGGGATACAGTAAACCTGCAATGGTGCATCGGAATCTAATACTGTTGTCCCAGGGAATGCTCAAAGCACAACCTATTAGAAGAGTTACTCCTCTTGTTAATAAGTCGACATTTAGCCTTTTGTATTCAATATCGATGCAATTTCTGTGTTTCATCGTTGATTTGAAGGTCCAAGGGATACAGTAAACATGCAATAGTGCATCAGAATCTAGTATTGCTGTCCCAGGAAAGGCTCAAAACACGAGCTATTAGAAGAGTTACTCCTCTTGTAAATAAGTCGATATTTTGCCTTTTGTATTCAATGTCGATGCAATTTCTGTGTTTCATCGTTGATTTGAAGGTCCAAGGGATACAGTAAACCTGCAATGGTGCATCGGAATCTAATACTGCTGTCCCAGGAAAGGCTCATACACCAACTATTAGAAGAGTTACTCCTATTATAAATAAGACGACATTTTGCCTTTTGTATTCAATATCGATGCAATTTCTGTGTTTCATCGCTGATTTGAAGGTCCAAGGGATACAGTAAACATGCAATAGTGCATCGGAATCTAGTATTGCTGTCTCAGGAAAGGCTCAAAGCACGAGCTATTAGAAGAGTTACTCCTCTTGTAAATAAGTCGATATTTTGCCTTTTGTATTCAATATCGATGCAATTTCTGTGATTCATCGTTGATTTGAAGGTCGAAGAGATACAGTAAACCAGCAAAGGTGCATCGGAATCTAATACTGCTTTCCCTAGAAAAGGCTCAAAGCACGAACTATTAGAAGAGTTACTCCTCTTATAAATAAGTCGACATTTTGCCTTTTGTATTCAATATCGATGCAATTTCTGTGTTTCATCGTTGATTTGAAGGTCCAAGGGATACAGTAAAATTGCAATGTTGCATCGGAAGCTAATACTGCTGTCACAGGAAAGGCTCAAACAAGAACTATTAGAATAGTTACTCCTCTTGTAAATAAGTTGACATTTTGCCTTTTGTATTCAACATCGATGCAATTTCTGTGTTACAACGTAGATTTGAAAGTCCAAGGGATACAGTAAACCTGCAATGGTGCATCGGAATCTAATACTGCTGTCCCAGGAAAGCCTCAAAGCACGAACTATCAGGAGAGTACCTCCTCTTGTAAATAAGTCGGCATTTTGCAATCTGTATTCTATATCGATGCAATTTCTGTGTTTCATCGTTGATTTGAATGTCCAAGGGATACAGTAAACCTGCAATGGTGCATCGGAATCTAATACTGTTGTCCCAGGGAATGCTCAAAGCACAACCTATTGGAAGAGTTACTCCTCTTGTTAATAAGTCGACATTTAGCCTTATGTATTCAATATCGATGCAATTTCTGTGTTTCATCGTTGATTTGAAGGTCCAAGGAATACAGTAAACCTGCAATGGTGCATCGGAATCTAATACTGCTGTCCCAGGAAAGGCTTAAAGCACGAACTATTAGATGAGATAGTCCTCTTATAAATAAGTCGATATTTTGCCTTTTGTATTCAATGTCGATGCAATTTCTGTGTTTCATCGTTGATTTGAAGGTCCAAGTGATACAGTAAACCTGCAATGGTGCATCGGAATCTAATACTGCTCTCCCAGGAAAGGCTCAAAGCACGAAGTATGACAAGAGTTACTCTTCTTATAAATAAGACGACATTTTGCCTTTTGTATTCAATATCGATGCAATTTCTGTGTTTCATCGTTGATTTGAAGGTCCAAGGGATACAGTAAACATGCAATAGTGCATCGGAATCTAGTATTGCTGTCCCAGGAAAGGCTCAAAGCACGAGCTATTAGAAGAGTTACTCCTCTTGTAAATAAGTCGATATTTTGCCTTTTGTATTCAATGTCGTTGCAATTTCTGTGTTTCATCGTTGATTTGAAGGTCCAAGGGATACAGTAAACCTGCAATGGTGCATCGGAATCTAATACTGCTGTCCCAGGAAAGGCTCAAGCACGTACTATTAGAAGAGTTATTCCTATTATAAATAAGACGACATTTTGCCTTTTGTATTCAATATCGATGCAATTTCTGTGTTTCATCGTTGATTTGAAGGACCAAGGGATACAGTAAACATGCAATACTGCATCGAAATCTAATACTGCTGTCCCAGGAAAGTCTTAAGGCACGGCCTATTAGAAGAGTTACTCCTCTTGTAAATAAGTCGACATTTTGCATTTTGTATTCAATATCGATGCCATTTCTGTGTTTCATCGTTGATTCGTAGGTTCAAGGGATACAGTAAACCTGCAATGGCGCATCGGAACGTAATACTGCTGTCCCAGGGAAGGCTCAAAGCACAACCTATTAGAGAAGTTACTCCTCTTGTAAATAAGTCGACATTTTGCCTTTTGTATTCAATATCGATGCAATTTCTGTGTTTCATCGTTGATTTGAAGGTCCAAGGGATACAGTAAACCTGTAATGGTGCATCGGAATCTAATACTTCTGTCCCAGGAAATGCTGAAAGCACGAACTAATAGAAGAGATACTCCTCTTATAAATTAGTCGACATTTTGCCTCTTGTATTCAATATCGATGCAATTTCTGTGTTTCATCGTTGATTTGAAGGTCCAAGGGATACAGTAAAATTGCAATGTTGCATCGGAAGCTAATACTGCTGTCACAGGAAAGGCTCAAACAAGAACTATTAGAATAGTTACTCCTCTTGTAAATAAGTTGACATTTTGCCTTTTGTATTTAACATCGATGCAATTTCTGTGTTACAACGTAGATTTGAAAGTCCAAGGGATACAGTAAACCTGCAATGGTGCATCGGAATCTAATACTGCTGTCCCAGGAAAACCTCAAAGCACGAACTATTAGAAGAGTACCTCCTCTTGTAAATAAGTGGACATTTTGCATTCTGTATTCTATATCGATGCAATTTCTGTGTTTCATCGTTGATTTGAATGTCCAAGGGATACAGTAAACCTGCAATGGTGCATCGGAATCTAATACTGTTGTCCCAGGGAATGCTCAAAGCACAACCTATTAGAAGAGTTACTCCTCTTGTTAATAAGTCGACATTTAGCCTTTTGTATTCAATATCGATGCAATTTCTGTGTTTCATCGTTGATTTGAAGGTCCAAGGGATACAGTAAACATGCAATAGTGCATCAGAATCTAGTATTGCTGTCCCAGGAAAGGCTCAAAACACGAGCTATTAGAAGAGTTACTCCTCTTGTAAATAAGTCGATATTTTGCCTATTGTATTCAATGTCGATGCAATTTCTGTGTTTCATCGTTGATTTGAAGGTCCAAGGGATACAGTAAACCTGCAATGGTGCATCGGAATCTAATACTGCTGTCCCAGGAAAGGCTCATACACCAACTATTAGAAGAGTTACTCCTATTATAAATAAGACGACATTTTGCCTTTTGTATTCAATATCGATGCAATTTCTGTGTTTCATCGCTGATTTGAAGGTCCAAGGGATACAGTAAACATGCAATAGTGCATCGGAATCTAGTATTGCTGTCTCAGGAAAGGCTCAAAGCACGAGCTATTAGAAGAGTTACTCCTCTTGTAAATAAGTCGATATTTTGCCTTTTGTATTCAATATCGATGCAATTTCTGTGATTCATCGTTGATTTGAAGGTCGAAGAGATACAGTAAACCAGCAAAGGTGCATCGGAATCTAATACTGCTTTCCCTAGAAAAGGCTCAAAGCACGAACTATTAGAAGAGTTACTCCTCTTATAAATAAGTCGACATTTTGCCTTTTGTATTCAATATCGATGCAATTTCTGTGTTTCATCGTTGATTTGAAGGTCCAAGGGATACAGTAAAATTGCAATGTTGCATCGGAAGCTAATACTGCTGTCACAGGAAAGGCTCAAACAAGAACTATTAGAATAGTTACTCCTCTTGTAAATAAGTTGACATTTTGCCTTTTGTATTCAACATCGATGCAATTTCTGTGTTACAACGTAGATTTGAAAGTCCAAGGGATACAGTAAACCTGCAATGGTGCATCGGAATCTAATACTGCTGTCCCAGGAAAGCCTCAAAGCACGAACTATCAGGAGAGTACCTCCTCTTGTAAATAAGTCGACATTTTGCAATCTGTATTCTATATCGATGCAATTTCTGTGTTTCATCGTTGATTTGAACGTCCAAGGGATACAGTAAACCTGCAATGGTGCATCGGAATCTAATACTGTTGTCCCAGGGAATGCTCAAAGCACAACCTATTAGAAGAGTTACTCCTCTTGTTAATAAGTCGACATTTAGCCTTATGTATTCAATATCGATGCAATTTCTGTGTTTCATCGTCGATTTGAAGGTCCAAGGAATACAGTAAACCTGCAATGGTGCATCGGAATCTAATACTGCTGTCCCAGGAAAGGCTTAAAGCACGAACTATTAGATGAGATAGTCCTCTTATAAATAAGTCGATATTTTGCCTTTTGTATTCAATGTCGATGCAATTTCTGTGTTTCATCGTTGATTTGAAGGTCCAAGTGATACAGTAAACCTGCAATGGTGCATCGGAATCTAATACTGCTCTCCCAGGAAAGGCTCAAAGCACGAAGTATGAGAAGAGTTACTCTTCTTATAAATAAGACGACATTTTGCCTTTTGTATTCAATATCGATGCAATTTCTGTGTTTCATCGTTGATTTGAAGGTCCAAGGGATACAGTAAACATGCAATAGTGCATCGGAATCTAGTATTGCTGTCCCAGGAAAGGCTCAAAGCACGAGCTATTAGAAGAGTTACTCCTCTTGTAAATAAGTCGATATTTTGCCTTTTGTATTCAATGTCGATGCAATTTCTGTGTTTCATCGTTGATTTGAAGGTCCAAGGGATACAGTAAACCTGCAATGGTGCATCGGAATCTAATACTGCTGTCCCAGGAAAGGCTCAAGCACGAACTATTAGAAGAGTTATTCCTATTATAAATAAGACGACATTTTGCCTTTTGTATTCAATATCGATGCAATTTCTGTGTTTCATCGTTGATTTGAAGGACCAAGGGATACAGTAAACATGCAATACTGCATCGAAATCTAATACTGCTGTCCCAGGAAAGTCTTAAGGCACGGCCTATTAGAAGAGTTACTCCTCTTGTAAATAAGTCGACATTTTGCATTTTGTATTCAATATCGATGCCATTTCTGTGTTTCATCGTTGATTCGATGGTTCAAGGGATACAGTAAACCTGCAATGGCGCATCGGAATGTAATACTGCTGTCCCAGGGAAGGCTCAAAGCACAACTTATTAGAGGAGTTACTCCTCTTGTAAATAAGTCGACATTTTGCCTTTTGTATTCAATATCGATGCAATTTCTGTGTTTCATCGTTGATTTGAAGGACCAAGGGATACAGTTAACCTGCAATGGTGCATCGGAATCAAATACTCCTGTCCCAGGAAATGCTGAAAGCACGAACTAATAGAAGAGATACTCCTCTTATTAATAAGTCGACATTTTGCCTCTTGTATTCAATATCGATGCAATTTCTGTGTTTTATCGTTGATTTGAAGGTCCAAGGGATACAGTAAACCAGCAATGGTGCATCGGAATCTATTACTGCTGTCCCAGGAAAGGCTCAAAGCACGAACTATTAGAAGAGTTACTCCTCTTGTAAATAAGTCAACATTTTGCCTTTTGTATTCAATATCGATGCTATTTCTGTGTTTCATCGTTGATTTGAAGGTCCAAGGGATACAGTAAACCTGCAATGGTGCATCGGAATCTGACACTGCTGTCCCAGGAAACTCTCAAAGCACGAACTACTAGAAGAGTTACTCCTCTTGTAATTAAGTCAACATTTTGCCTTCTGTATTCAATATCGATGCAATTTCTGTGATTCATCGTTGATTTGAAGGTCCAAGAGATACAGTAAACCAGCAAAGGTGCATCGGAATCTAATACTGCTCTCCCTAGAAAAGGATCAAAGCACGAACTATTAGAAGAGTTACTCCTCTCATAAATAAGTCGACATTTAGCCTTTTGTATTCAATATCGATGCAATTTCTGTGTTTCATCGTTGATTTGAAGGTCCAAGGGATACAGTAAAATTGCAATGTTGCATCGGAAGCTAATACTGCTGTCACAGGAAAGGCTCAAACAAGAACTATTAGAATAGTTACTCCTCTTGTAAATAAGTTGACATTTTGCCTTTTGTATTCAACATCGATGCAATTTCTGTGTTACAACGTTGATTTGAAGGTCCAAGGGATACAGTAAACCTGCAATGGTGCATCGGAATCTAATACTGCTGTCCCAGGAAAGCCTCAAAGCACTAACTATTAGAAGAGTTACTCCTCTTGTAAATAAGTCGACATTTTGCAATTTGTATTCAATATCGATGCAATTTCTGTGTTTCATCGTTGATTTGAAGGTCCAAGGGATACAGTAAACCTGCAATGGTGCATCGGAAACTAATACTGCTGTCCCAGGAAAGGCTCAAAGCACGAACTATTAGAAGAGTTACTCCTCTTGTAAATAAGTCGACATTTTGCATTCTGTATTCTATATCGATGCAATTCCTGTGTTTCATCGTTGATTTGAAGGTCCAAGGGATACAGTAAACCTGCAATGGTGCATCGGAATCTAATACTGTTGTCCCAGGGAATGCTCAAAGCACAACCTATTAGAAGAGTTACTCCTCTTGTTAATAAGTCGACATTTTGCCTTTTGTATTCAATATCGATGCAATTTCTGTGTTTCATCGTTGATTTGAAGGTCCAAGGAATACAGTAAACCTGTAATGGTGCATCGGAATCTAATAGTGCTGTCCAAGGAGAGGCTCAAAGCACGAAATATTAGTAGAGTTACTCCTCTGATAAATAAGTCGACATTTTGCCTTTTGTATTCAATATCGATGCAATTTCTGTGTTTCATCGTTGATTTGAAGGACCAAGGGATACAGTAAACCTGCAATGGTGCATCGGAATCTAATATATCTGTCCCAGGAAAGGCCCAAAGCACGAGCTATTAGAAGAGTTACTCCTCTTGTAAATAAGTCGATATTTTGCCTTTTGTATTCAATATCGATGCAATTTCTGTGTTTCATCGTTGATTTGAAGGTCCAAGGGATACAGTAAACCTGGAATGGTGCATCGGAATCTAATACTGCTGTCCCAGGAAAGGCTCAAATCCCGAACTATTAGAAGAGTTACTCCTCTTTTAAATAAGTCGAAATTTTGCCTTTTGTATTCAATATCGATGCAATTTTTGAGTTTCATCGTTGATTTGAAGGAACAAGGGATACAGTAAATCTGTAATGGTGCATCGGAATCTAATACTGCTGTCACAGGAAAGGCTTAAAGCACGAACTATTAGAAGAGTTACTCCTCTTATAAATAAGTAGAGATTTTGCCTTTTGTATTCAATGTCGATGCAATTTCTGTGCTTCATCGTTGATTTGAAGGTCCAAGGGATACAGTAAACTTGCAATGGTGCATCGGAATCTAATACTGATGTCCCAGGAACGGCTCAATGCACGAACTATTACAAGAGTTACTATTATTATAAATAAGACGACATTTTGCCTTTTGTATTCAATATCGATGCAATTTCTGTGTTTCATCGTTGATTTGAAGGTCCAAGGGATACAGTAAACATGCAATACTGCATCGAAATCTAATACTGCTGTCAAAGGAAAGTCTTAAGGCACGACCTATTAGAAGAGTTACTTCTCTTGTAAATAAGTCGACATTTTGCATTTTGTATTCAATATCGATGCAATTTCTGTGTTTCATCGTTGATTCGAAGGTTCAAGGGATACAGTAAACCTGCAATGGCGCATCGGAATGTAATACTGCTGTCCCAGGGAAGGCTCAAAGCATAACCTGTTAGAGGAGTTACTCCTCTTGTAAATAAGTCGACATTTTGCCTTTTGTATTCAATATCGATGCAATTTCTGTGTTTCCTCGTTGATTTGAAAGACCAAGGGATACAGTTAACCTGCAATGGTGCATCGGAATCTAATACCCCTGTCCCAGGAAATGCTGAAAGCACGAACTAATAGAAGAGATACTCCTCTTATAAATAAGTCGACATTTTGCCTCTTGTATTCAATATCGATGCAATTTCTGTGTTTCATCGTTGATTTGAAGGTCCAAGGGATACAGTAAACCTGCAATGGTGCATCGGAATCTATTACTGCTGTCCCAGGAAAGGCTCAAAGCACGAACTATTAGAAGAGTTACTCCTGTTGTAAATAAGTCGACATTTTGCCTTTTGTATTCAATATCGATGAAACTTCTGTGTTTCATCGTTGATTTGAAGGTCCGAGGGATACAGTAAACCTGCAATGGTGCATCGGAATCTGACACTGCTGTCCCAGGAAAGGCTCAAAGCACGAACTATTAGAAGAGTTACTCCTCTTGTAATTAAGACAACATTTTGCCTTCTGTATTCAATATCGATGCAATTTCTGTGACTCATCGTTGATTTGAAGGTCCAAGAGATACAGTAAACCAGCAAAGGTGCATCGGAATCTAATACTGCTCTCCCTAGATAAGGCTCAAAGCACGAACTATTAGAAGAGTTACTCCTCTTCTAAATAAGTCGACATTTTGCCTTTTGTATTCAATATCGATGCAATTTCTGTGTTTCATCGTTGATTTGAAGGTCCAAGGGATACAGTAAAATTGCAATGCTGCATCGGAAGCTAATACTGCTGTCACAGGAAAGGCTCAAACAAGAACTATTAGAATATTTACTCCTCTTGTAAATAAGTTGACATTTTTCCTTTTGTATTCAACATCGATGCAATTTCTGTGTTACAACGTTGATTTGAAGGTCCAAGGGATACAATAAACCTGCAATGGTGCATCGGAATCTAATACTGCTGTCCCAGGAAAGGCTCAAAGCACGAACAATTGGAAGAGTTACTCCTCTCGTAAATAAGTCGACATTTTGCCTTTTGTATTCAATATCGATGCAATTTCTGTGTTTCATCGTTGATTTGAAGGTCCAAGGGATACAGTAAACCTGCAATGGTGCATCGGAATCTAACACTGCTGTCCCAGGAAAGGCTCAAAGCACGAACTATTAGAAGAGTTACTCCTCTTGTAATTAAGTCAACATTTTGCCTTCTGTATTCAATATCGATGCAATTTCTGTGATTCATCGTTGATTTGAAGGTCCAAGAGACACAGTAAACCAGCAAAGGTGCATCGGAATCTAATACTGCTCTCCCTAGATAAGGCTCAAAGCACGAACTATTAGAAGAGTTACTCCTCTTATAAATAAGTCGACATTTTGCCTTTTGTATTCAATATCGATGCAATTTCTGTGTTTCATCGTTGATTTGAAGGTCCAAGGGATACAGTAAAAAAGCAATGCTGCATCGGAAGCTAATACTGCTGTCACAGGAAAGGCTCAAACAAGAACTATTAGAATAGTTACTCCTCTTGTAAATAAGTTGACATTTTGCCTTTTGTATTCAACATCGATGCAATTTCTGTGTTACAACGTTGATTTGAAGGTCCAAGGAATACAGTAAACCTGCAATGGTGCATCGGAATCTAATACTGCTGTCCCAGGAAAGCCTCAAAGCACTAACTATTAGAAGAGTTACTCCTCTTGTAAATAAGTCGAAATTTGACCATTTGTATTCAATATCGATGCAATTTCTGTGTTTCATCGTTGATTTGAAGGTCCAAGTTATACAGTAAACCTGCAATGGTGCATCGGAACCTAATACTGCTGTCCCAGGAAAGGCTCAAAGCACGAACTATTAGAAGAGTTACTCCTCTTGTAAATAAGTCGACATTTTGCATTCTGTATTCTATAGCGATGCAATTTCTGTGTTTCATCGTTGATTTGAAGGTCCAAGGGATACAGTAAACCTGCAATAGTGCATCGGAATCTAATACTGTTGTCCCAGGGAATGCTCAAAGCACAACCTATTAGAAGAGTTACTCCTCTTGTTAATAAGTCGACATTTTGCCTTTTGTATTCAATATCGATGCAATTTCTGTGTTTCATCGTTGATTTGAAGGTCCAAGGAATACAGTAAACCTGTAATGGTGCATCGGAATCTAATACTGCTGTCCAAGGAGAGGCTCAAAGCACGAACTATTAGTAGAGTTACTCCTCTGATAAATAAGTCGACATTTTGTCTTTTGTATTCAATATCGATGCAATTTCTGTGTTACATCGTTGATTTGAAGGACCAAGGGATACAGTAAACCTGCAATGGTGCATCGGAATCTAATATTGCTGTCCCAGGAAAGGCCCAAAGCACGAGCTATTAGAAGAGTTACTCCTCTTGTAAATAAGTCGATATTTTGCCTTTTGTATTTAATATCGATGCAATTTCTGTGTTTCATCGTTGATTTGAAGGTCCAAGCGATACAGTAAACCTGCAATGGTGCATCGGAATCTAATACTGATGTCCCAGGAACGGCTCAAAGCACGAACTATTAGAAGAGTTACTCCTATTATAAATAAGACGACATTTTGCCTTTTGTATTCAATATCGATGCAATTTCTGTGTTTCATCGTTGATTTGAAGGTCCAAGGGATACAGTAAACATGCAATACTGCATCGGAATCTAATACTTCTGTCCCAGGAAAGTCTTAAGGCACGACCTATTAGAAGAGTTACTCCTCTTGTAAATAAGTCGACATTTTGCATTTTGTATTCAATATCGATGCAATTTCTGTGTTTCATCGTTGATTCGAAGGTTCAAGGGATACAGTAAACCTGCAATGGCGCATCGGAATGTAATACTGCTGTCCCAGGGAAGGCTCAAAGCACAACCTATTAGAGGAGTTACTCCTCTTGTAAATAAGTCGACATTTTGCCTTTTGTATTCAATATCGATGCAATTTCTGTGTTTCATCGTTGATTTGAAGGTCCAAGGGATACAGTTAAATTGCAATGGTGCATCGAAATCTAATACTCCTGTCCCAGGAAATGCTGAAAGCACGGACTAATAGAAGAGATACTCCTCTTATAAATAAGTCGACATTTTGCCTCTTGTATTCAATATCGATGCAATTTCTGTGTTTCATCGTTGATTTGAAGGTCCAAGGGATACAGTAAACCTGCAATGGTGCATCGGAATCTATTACTGCTGTCCCAGGAAAGGCTCAAAGCACGAACTATTAGAAGAGTTACTCCTCTTGTAAATAAGTCGACATTTTGCCATTTGTATTCAATATCGATGCGATTTCTGTGTTTCATCGTTGATTTGAAGGTCCAAGGGATACAGTAAACCTGCAATGGTGCATCGGAATGTAACACTGCTGTCCCAGGAAAGGCTCAAAGCACGAACTATTAGAAGAGTTACTCCTCTTGTAATTAAGTCAACATTTTGCCTTCTGTATTCAATATCGATGCAATTTCTGTGATTCATCGTTGATTTGAAGGTCCAAGAGATACAGTAAACCAGCAAAGGTGCACCGGAATCTAATACTGCTCTCCCTAGAAAAGGCTCAAAGCACGAACTATTAGAAGAGTTACTCCTCTTATAAATAAGTCTACATTTTGCCTTTTGTATTCAATATTGATGCAATTTCTGTGTTCATCGTTGATTTGAAGGTCCAATGGATACAGTAAAATTGCAATGTTGCATCGGAAGCTAATACTGCTGTCACAGGGAAGGCTCAAACAAGAACTCTTAGAATAGTTACTCCTCTTGTAAATAAGTTGACATTTTGCCCTTTGTATTCAACATCGATGCAATTTCTGTGTTACAACGTTCATTTTAAGGGCCAAGGGATACAGTAAACCTGCAATGGTGCATCGGAATCTAATACTGTTGTCCCAGGGAATGCTCAAAGCACAACCTATTAGAAGAGTTACTCCTCTTGTTAATAAGTCGACATTTTAAATTCAATATCGATGCAATTTCTGTGTTTCATTGTTGATTTGAAGGTCCAAGGAATACAGTAAACCTGCAATGGTGCATCGGATACTAATACTGCTGTCCCAGGAAAGGCTTAAATCACGAACTATTAGATGAGTTAGTCCTCTTATAAATAAATCGATATTTTGCCTTTTGTATTCAATGTCGATGCAATTTCTGTGTTTTATCGTTGATTTGAAGGTCCAAGGGATACAGTAAACATGCAATAGTGCATCGCAATCTAATACTGCTGTCCCAGGAAAGTCTCAAAGCACGACCTATTAGAAGAGTTACTCCTCTTGTAAATAAGTCGACATTTTGCCTTTTGTAATCAATATCGATGCAATTTCTGTGTTTCTTCGTTGATTTGAAGGTCCAAGGGAAAAGTAAACCTGCAATGGTGCATCGGAATCTAATACTGCTGTCCCAGGAAAGGCTCGAATCACGAACTATTAGAAGAGTTACTCCTCTTCTAAATAAGTCGACATTTTGCCTTTTGTATTCAATATCGATGCAATTTCTGTGTTTCATCGTTGATTTGAAGGTCCACGGGATACAGTAAACCTGCAATGGTGCATCGGAATCTAATACTGCTGTCCAAGGAGAGGCTCAAAGCACGAACTATTAGTAGAGTTACTCCTCTGATAAATAAGTCGACATTTTGCCTTTTGTATTCAACATCGAAGCAAGCTCTGTGTTTCATCGTTGATATGAAGGACCAAGGGATACAGTAAACCTGCAATGGTGCATCGGAATCTAATATTGCTGTCCCAGGAAAGGCTCAAAGCACGAGCTATTAGAAGAGTTACTCCTCTTGTAAATAAGTCGATATTTTGCCTTTTGTATTCAATATCGATGCAATTTCAGTGTTTCATCGTTGATTTGAAGGTCCAAGGGATACAGTAAACCTGGAATGGTGCATCGGAATCTAATACTGCCAACCCAGGAGAGGCTCAAATCCCGAACTATTAGAAGAGTTACTCCTCTTGTAAATAAGTCGAAATTTTGCCTTTTGTATTGAATACAGATGCAATTTCTGTGTTTCATCGTTGATTTGAAGGACCAAGGGATACAGTAAATCTGTAATGGTGCATAGGAATCTAATACTGCTGTCACAGGAAAGGCTCAAAGCACGAACTATTAGAAGAGTTACTCCTCTTATAAATAAGTCAATATTTTGCCTTTTGTATTCAATGTCGATGCAATTTCTGTGTTTCATCGTTGATTTGAAGGTCCAAGGGATACAGTAAACCTGCAATGGTGATTCGGAATCTAATACTGCTGTCCCAGGAAAGGCTCAAAGCACGAACTATTAGAAGAGTTACTCCTATTATAAATAAGACGACATTTTACCTTTTGTATTCAATATCGATGCAATTTCTGTGTTTCATCGTTGATTTGAATGTCCAAGGGATACAGTAAACATGCAATACTGCATCGGAATCTAATACTGCTGTCCCAGGAAAGTCTCAAGGCACGACCTATTAGAAGAGTTACTCCTCTTGTAAATAAGTCGACATTTTGCATTTTGTATTCAATATCGATGCAATTTCTGTGTTTCATCGTTGATTCGAAGGTTCAAGGGATACAGTAAACCTGAAATGGCGCATCGGAATGTAATACTGCTGTCCAAGGGAAGGCTCAAAGCACAACCTATTAGAGGAGTTTCTCCTCTTCTAAATAAGTCGACATTTTGCCCTTTGTATTCAATATCGATTTAATATCTGTATTTCATCGTTGATTTGAAGGTCCAAGGGATACAGTAAACCTGCAATGGTGCATCGGAATCTAATACTGCTGTCCCAGGAAAGGCTCAAAGCACGAACTATTAGAAGAGATACTACTCTTATAAATAAGTCGACATTTTGCCTCTTGTATTCAATATCGATGCAATTTCTGTGTTTCATCGTTGATTTGAAGTTCCAAGGGTTACAGTAAACCTGCAATGGTGCATCAGAATCCAATTCTGCTGTCCCAGGAAAGGCTCAAAGCACGGACTATTAGAAGAGTTACTCCTCTTTAAATAAGTCAACATTTTGCCTTTAGTATTCAATATCGATGCAATTTCTGTGTTTCATCGTTGATTTGAAGGTCCAAGGGATACAGTAAAATTGCAATGTTGCATCAGAAGCTAATACTGCTGTCACAGGAAAGGCTCAAACAAGAACTATTAGAATAGTTACTCCTCTTGTAACTAAGTTGACATTTTGCCTTTTGTATTCAACATCGATGCAATTTCTGTGTTACAACGTTGATTTGAAGGTCCAAGGGAAACAGTAAACCTGCAATGGTGCTTCGGAATCTAATACTGCTGTCCCAGGAAAGCCTCAAGCCTATTAGAAGAGTTACTCCTCTTGTATATAAGTCGACATTTTGCCATTTGTATTCAATATCGATGCAATTTCTGTGTTTCATCGTTGATTTGAAGGTCCAAGGGATACAGTAAACCTGCAATGGTGCATCGGAACCTAATACTGCTGTCCCAGGAAAGGCTCAAAAGCACGAACTATTAGAAGATTTACTCCTCTTGTAAATAAGTCGACATTTTGCATTCTGTATATCGATGCAATTTCTGTGTTTCATCTTTGATTTGAAGGTCCAAGGGATACAGTAAACCTGCAATGGTGCATCGGAATCTAATACTGTTGTCCCAGGGAATGCTCAAAGCACAACCTATTAGAAGAGTTACTCCTCTTGTTAATAAGTCGACATTTTGCCTTTTGTATTCAATATCGATGCAATTTCTGTGTTTCATCGTTGATTTGAAGGTCCAAGGAATATAGTAAACCTGCAATGGTGCATCGGAATCTAATACTGCTGTCCCAGGAAAGGCTTAAAGCACGAACTATTAGATGAGTTAGTCCTCTTATAAATAAGTCGATATTTTGCCTTTTGTATTCAATGTCGATGCAATTTCTGTGTTTCATCGTTGATTTGAAGGTCCAAGGGATACAGTAAAAATGCAATGTTGCATCGGAAGCTAATACTGCTGTCACAGGAAAGGCTCAAACAAGAACTATTAGAATAGTTACTCCTCTTGTAAATAAGTTGACATTTTGCCTTTTGTATTCAACATCGATGCAATTTCTGTGTTACAACGTTGATTTGAAGGTCCAAGGGATACAGTAAACCTGCAATGGTGCATCGGAATCTAATACTGCTGTCCCAGGAAAACCTCAAGGCACTAACTATTAGAAGAGTTACTTCTCTTGTAAATAAGTCGAAATTTGACCATTTATATTCAATATCGATGCAATTTCTGTGTTTCATCGTTGATTTGAAGGTCCAAGGGATACAGTAAACCTGCAATGGTGCATCGGAACCTAATACTGCTGTCCCAGGAAAGGCTCAAAGCACGAACTATTAGAAGAGTTACTCCTCTTGTAAATAAGTCGACATTTTGCATTCTGTATTCTATATCGATGCAATTTCTGTGTTTCATCGTTGATTTGAAGGTCCAAGGGATACAGTAAATCTGCAATGGTGCATTGGAATCTAATACTGTTGTCCCAGGGAATGCTCAAAGCACAACCTATTAGAAGAGTTACTCCTCTTGTTAATAAGTCGACATTTTGCCTTTTGTATTCAATATCGATGCAATTTCTGTGTTTCATCGTTGATTTGAAGGTCCAAGGAATACAGTAAACCTGCAATGGTGCATCGGAATCTAATACTGCTGTCCCAGGAAATGCTTAAATCACGAACTATTAGATGAGTTAATCCTCTTATAAATAAGTCGATATTTTGCCTTTTGTATTCAATGTCGATGCAATTTCTGTGTTTCATCGTTGATTTGAAGGTCCAAGTGATACAGTAAACCTGCAATGGTGTTCGGAATCTAATACTGCTCTCCCAGGAAAGGCTCAAAGCACGAATTATTAGAATGGTTACTCTTCTTATAAATAAGACGACATTTTGCCTTTTGTATTCAATATCGATGCAATTTCTGTGTTTCATCGTTGATTTGAAGGTCCAAAGGATACAGTAAACCTGCAATGGTGCATCAGAATCTAATACTGCTGTCCCAGGAAAGGCTCAAAGCACGGACTATTAGAAGAGTTACTCCTCTTGTAAATAAGTCAACATTTTGCCTTTTGTATTCAATATCGATGCAATTTCTGTGTTTCATCGTTGATTTGAAGGTCCAAGGGATTCAGTAAAATTGCAATGTTGCATCGGAAGCTAATACTGCTGTCACAGGAAAGGCTCAAAGCACGAACTATTAGAAGAGTTACTCCTATTATAAATAAGACGACATTTTAACTTTTGTATTCAATATCGATGCAATTTATGTGTTTCATCGTTGATTTGAAGGTCCAAGGGATACAGTAAACATGCAATACTGCATCGGAATCTAATACTGCTGTCCCAGGAAAGTCTCAAGGCACGACCTATTAGAAGAGTTACTCCTCTTTTAAATAAGTCGACATTTTGCATTTTGTATTCAATATCGGTGCAATTTCTGTGTTTCATCGTTGATTCGAAGGTTCAAGGGATACAGTAAACCTGAAATATAACATCGGAATGTAATACTGCTGTCCCAGGGAAGGCTCAAAGCACAACCTATTAGAGTAGTTTCTCCTCTTGTAAATAAGTCGACATTTTGCCCTTTGTATTCAATATCGATTTAATATCTGTGTTTCATCGTTGATTTGAAGGTCCAAGGGATACAGTAAAATTGCAATGTTGCATCAGAAGCTAATACTGCTGTCACAGGAAATGCTCAAACAAGAACTGTTAGAATAGTTACTCCTCTTGTAAATAAGTTGACATTTTGCTTTTGTATTCAACATCGATGCAATTTCTGTGTTACAACGTTGATTTGAAGGTCCAAGGGATACAGTAAACCTGCAATGGTGCATCGGAATCTAATACTGCTGTCCCAGGAAAGCCTCAAGCCTATTAGAAGAGTTACTCCTCTTGTAAATAAGTCAACATTTTGCCTTTTGTATTCAATATCGATACAATTTCTGTGTTTCATCGTTGATTTGAAGGTCCATGGGATACAGTAAACCTCGAATGGTGCATCGGAACCTAATACTGCTGTCCCAGGAAAGGCTTAAAGCACGAACTATTAGATGAGTTAGTCCTCTTATAAATAAGTCGATATTTTGCCTTTTGTATTCAATGTCGATGCAATTTCTGTGTTTCATCGTTGATTTGAAGGTCCAAGGGATACAGTAAACCTGCAATGGTGCATCGGAATCTATTACTGCTGTCCCAGGAAAACCTCAAAACACTAACTATTAGAAGAGTTACTCCTCTTGTAAATAAGTCGACATTTTGCCATTTGTATTCAATATCGATGCAATTTCTAAGTTTCATCGTTGATTTGAAGGTCCAAGGGATACAGTAAACCTGCAATGGTGCATCGGAACCTAATACTGCTGTCCCAGGAAAGGCTCAAAGCACGAACTATTAGAAGAGCTACTCCTCTTGTTAATAAGTCGACATTTTGCATTCTGTATTCTATATCGATGCAATTTCTGTGTTTCATCGTTGATTTGAAGGTCCAAGGGATACAGTAAACCTGCAATGGTGCATTGGAATCTAATACTGTTGTCCCAGGGAATGCTCAAAGCACAACCTATTAGAAGAGTTACTCCTCTTGTTAATAAGTCGACATTTTGTATTCAATATCGATTCAATTTCTGTGTTTCATCGTTGATTTGAAGGTCCAAGGAATACAGTAAACCTGCAATGGTGTATCGGAATCTAATACTGCTGTCCCAGGAAAGGCTTAAAGCACGAACTATTAGATGAGTTAGTCCTCTTATAAATAAATCGATATTGTGCCTTTTGTATTCAATGTCGATGCAAATTCTGTGTTTCATCGTTGATTTGAAGGTCCAAGTGATACAGTAAACCTGCAATGGTGCATCGGAATCTAATACTGCTGTCCAAGGAGAGGCTCAAAGCACGAACTATTAGTAGAGTTACTCCTCTGATAAATAAGTCGACATTTTGCCTTTTGTATTCAGTATCGATGCAATTTCTGTGTTTCATCGTTGATTTGAAGGACCAAGGGATACAGTAAACCTGCAATGGTGCATCGGAATCTAATATTGCTGTACCAGGAAAGGCTCAAAGCACGAGCTATTAGAAGAGTTACTAGTCTTGTAAATAAGTAGATATTTTGCCTTTTGTATTCAATATCGATGCAATTTCTGTGTTTCATCGTTGATTTGAAGGTCCAAGGGATACAGTAAACCTGGAATGGTGCATCGGAATCTAATACTGCCGTCCCAGGAGAGGCTCAAATCCCGAACTATTAGAAGAGTTACTCCTCTTGTAAATAAGTCGAAATTTTGCCTTTTGTATTGAATATCGATGCAATTTCTGTGTTTCATCGTTGATTTGAAGGACCAAGGGATACAGTAAATCTGTAATGGTGCATCGGAATCTAATACTGCTGTCACAGGAAAGGCTCAAAGCACGAACTATTAGAAGAGTTACTCCTCTTATAAATAAGTCGTTATTTTGCCTTTTGTATTCAATGTCGATGCAATTTCTGTGTTTCATCGTTGATTTGAAGGTCCAAGGGATACAGTAAACCTGCAATGGTGCATCGGAATCTAATAATGCTGTCCCAGGAAAGGCTCAAAGCACGAACTATTAGGAGAGTTACTCCTATTATAAATAAGACGACATTTTACCTTTTGTATTCAATATCGATGCAATTTCTGTGTTTCATCGTTGATTTGAAGGTCCAAGGGATACAGTAAACATGCAATACTGCATCGGAATCTAATACTGCTGTCCCAGGAAAGTCTCTAGGCACGACCTATTAGAAGAGTTACTCCTCTTGTAAATAAGTGGACATTTTGCATTTTGTATTCAATATCGATGCAATTTCTGTGTTTCATCGTTGATTCGAAGGTTCAAGGGATACAGTAAACCTGAAATGGCGCATCGGAATGTAATACTGCTGTCCCAGGGAAGGCTCAAAGAACAACCTATTAGAGGAGTTTCTCCTCTTGTATATAAGTCGACATTTTGCCCTTTGTATTCAATATCGATTTAATATCTGTGTTTCATCGTTGATTTGAAGGTCCAAGGGATACAGTAAACCTGCAATGGTGCATCTGAATCTAATACTGCTGTGCCAGGAAAGGCTCAAAGCACGAACTATTAGAAGATTTACTCCTCTTGTAAATAAGTCGACATTTTGCATTCTGTATATCGATGCAATTTCTGTGTTTCATCTTTGATTTGAAGGTCCAAGGGATACAGTAAACCTGCAATGGTGCATCGGAATCTAATACTGTTGTCCCAGGGAATGCTCAAAGCACAACCTATTAGAAGAGTTACTCCTCTTGTTAATAAGTCGACATTTTGCCTTTTGTATTCAATATCGATGCAATTTCTGTGTTTCATCGTTGATTTGAAGGTCCAAGGAATATAGTAAACCTGCAATGGTGCATCGGAATCTAATACTGCTGTCCCAGGAAAGGCTTAAAGCACGAACTATTAGATGAGTTAGTCCTCTTATAAATAAGTCGATATTTTGCCTTTTGTATTCAATGTCGATGCAATTTCTGTGTTTCATCGTTGATTTGAAGGTCCAAGGGATACAGTAAAAATGCAATGTTGCATCGGAAGCTAATACTGCTGTCACAGGAAAGGCTCAAACAAGAACTATTAGAATAGTTACTCCTCTTGTAAATAAGTTGACATTTTGCCTTTTGTATTCAACATCGATGCAATTTCTGTGTTACAACGTTGATTTGAAGGTCCAAGGGATACAGTAAACCTGCAATGGTGCATCGGAATCTAATACTGCTGTCCCAGGAAAACCTCAAGGCACTAACTATTAGAAGAGTTACTTCTCTTGTAAATAAGTCGAAATTTGACCATTTATATTCAATATCGATGCAATTTCTGTGTTTCATCGTTGATTTGAAGGTCCAAGGGATACAGTAAACCTGCAATGGTGCATCGGAACCTAATACTGCTGTCCCAGGAAAGGCTCAAAGCACGAACTATTAGAAGAGTTACTCCTCTTGTAAATAAGTCGACATTTTGCATTCTGTATTCTATATCGATGCAATTTCTGTGTTTCATCGTTGATTTGAAGGTCCAAGGGATACAGTAAATCTGCAATGGTGCATTGGAATCTAATACTGTTGTCCCAGGGAATGCTCAAAGCACAACCTATTAGAAGAGTTACTCCTCTTGTTAATAAGTCGACATTTTGTATTCAATATCGATGCAATTTCTGTGTATCATCGTTGATTTGAAGGTTCAAGGGATACAGTAAACCTGCAATGGCGCATCGGAATGTAATACTGCTGTCCCAGGGAAGGCTCTAAGCACAACCTATTACAGGAGATTCTCGTCTTGTGAATAAGTCGACATTTTGCCTTTTGTATTCAATATCGATTTAATTTCTGTGTTTCATCGTTGATTTGAAGGTCCAAGGGATACAGTAAACATGCAATGGTGCATCGGAATCTAATGCTGCTGTCCCAAGAAAGGCTCAAAGCACGAACTATTAGAAGAGATACTACTCTTATAAATAAGTCGACATTTTGCCTCTTGTATTCAATATCGATGCAATTTCTGTGTTTCATCGTTGATTTGAAGGTCCAAAGGATACAGTAAACCTGCAATGGTGCATCAGAATCTAATACTGCTGTCCCAGGAAAGGCTCAAAGCACGGACTATTAGAAGAGTTACTCCTCTTGTAAATAAGTCAAAATTTTGCCTTTTGTATTCAATATCGATGCAATTTCTGTGTTTCATCGTTGATTTGAAGGTCCAAGGGATTCAGTAAAATTGCAATGTTGCATCGGAAGCTAATACTGCTGTCACAGGAAAGGCTCAAAGCACGAACTATTAGAAGAGTTACTCCTATTATAAATAAGACGACATTTTAACTTTTGTATTCAATATCGATGCAATTTATGTGTTTCATCGTTGATTTGAAGGTCCAAGGGATACAGTAAACATGCAATACTGCATCGGAATCTAATGCTGCTGTCCCAGGAAAGTCTCAAGGCACGACCTATTAGAAGAGTTACTCCTCTTTTAAATAAGTCGACATTTTGCATTTTGTATTCAATATCGGTGCAATTTCTGTGTTTCATCGTTGATTCGAAGGTTCAAGGGATACAGTAAACCTGAAATATAACATCGGAATGTAATACTGCTGTCCCAGGGAAGGCTCAAAGCACAACCTATTAGAGTAGTTTCTCCTCTTGTAAATAAGTCGACATTTTGCCCTTTGTATTCAATATCGATTTAATATCTGTGTTTCATCGTTGATTTGAAGGTCCAAGGGATACAGTAAAATTGCAATGTTGCATCAGAAGCTAATACTGCTGTCACAGGAAATGCTCAAACAAGAACTGTTAGAATAGTTACTCCTCTTGTAAATAAGTTGACATTTTGCTTTTGTATTCAACATCGATGCAATTTCTGTGTTACAACGTTGATTTGAAGGTCCAAGGGATACAGTAAACCTGCAATGGTGCATCGGAATCTAATACTGCTGTCCCAGGAAAGCCTCAAGCCTATTAGAAGAGTTACTCCTCTTGTAAATAAGTCAACATTTTGCCTTTTGTATTCAATATCGATACAATTTCTGTGTTTCATCGTTGATTTGAAGGTCCAAGGGATACAGTAAACCTCGAATGGTGCATCGGAACCTAATACTGCTGTCCCAGGAAAGGCTTAAAGCACGAACTATTAGATGAGTTAGTCCTCTTATAAATAAGTCGATATTTTGCCTTTTGTATTCAATGTCGATGCAATTTCTGTGTTTCATCGTTGATTTGAAGGTCCAAGGGATACAGTAAACCTGCAATGGTGCATCGGAATCTATTACTGCTGTCCCAGGAAAACCTCAAAACACTAACTATTAGAAGAGTTACTCCTCTTGTAAATAAGTCGACATTTTGCCATTTGTATTCAATATCGATGCAATTTCTAAGTTTCATCGTTGATTTGAAGGTCCAAGGGATACAGTAAACCTGCAATGGTGCATCGGAACCTAATACTGCTGTCCCAGGAAAGGCTCAAAGCACGAACTATTAGAAGAGCTACTCCTCTTGTTAATAAGTCGACATTTTGCATTCTGTATTCTATATCGATGCAATTTCTGTGTTTCATCGTTGATTTGAAGGTCCAAGGGATACAGTAAACCTGCAATGGTGCATTGGAATCTAATACTGTTGTCCCAGGGAATGCTCAAAGCACAACCTATTAGAAGAGTTACTCCTCTTGTTAATAAGTCGACATTTTGTATTCAATATCGATTCAATTTCTGTGTTTCATCGTTGATTTGAAGGTCCAAGGAATACAGTAAACCTGCAATGGTGTATCGGAATCTAATACTGCTGTCCCAGGAAAGGCTTAAAGCACGAACTATTAGATGAGTTAGTCCTCTTATAAATAAATCGATATTGTGCCTTTTGTATTCAATGTCGATGCAAATTCTGTGTTTCATCGTTGATTTGAAGGTCCAAGTGATACAGTAAACCTGCAATGGTGCATCGGAATCTAATACTGCTGTCCAAGGAGAGGCTCAAAGCACGAACTATTAGTAGAGTTACTCCTCTGATAAATAAGTCGACATTTTGCCTTTTGTATTCAGTATCGATGCAATTTCTGTGTTTCATCGTTGATTTGAAGGACCAAGGGATACAGTAAACCTGCAATGGTGCATCGGAATCTAATATTGCTGTACCAGGAAAGGCTCAAAGCACGAGCTATTAGAAGAGTTACTAGTCTTGTAAATAAGTAGATATTTTGCCTTTTGTATTCAATATCGATGCAATTTCTGTGTTTCATCGTTGATTTGAAGGTCCAAGGGATACAGTAAACCTGGAATGGTGCATCGGAATCTAATACTGCCGTCCCAGGAGAGGCTCAAATCCCGAACTATTAGAAGAGTTACTCCTCTTGTAAATAAGTCGAAATTTTGCCTTTTGTATTGAATATCGATGCAATTTCTGTGTTTCATCGTTGATTTGAAGGACCAAGGGATACAGTAAATCTGTAATGGTGCATCGGAATCTAATACTGCTGTCACAGGAAAGGCTCAAAGCACGAACTATTAGAAGAGTTACTCCTCTTATAAATAAGTCGTTATTTTGCCTTTTGTATTCAATGTCGATGCAATTTCTGTGTTTCATCGTTGATTTGAAGGTCCAAGGGATACAGTAAACCTGCAATGGTGCATCGGAATCTAATAATGCTGTCCCAGGAAAGGCTCAAAGCACGAACTATTAGAAGAGTTACTCCTATTATAAATAAGACGACATTTTACCTTTTGTATTCAATATCGATGCAATTTCTGTGCTTCATCGTTGATTTGAAGGTCCAAGGGATACAGTAAACATGCAATACTGCATCGGAATCTAATACTGCTGTCCCAGGAAAGTCTCTAGGCACGACCTATTAGAAGAGTTACTCCTCTTGTAAATAAGTGGACATTTTGCATTTTGTATTCAATATCGATGCAATTTCTGTGTTTCATCGTTGATTCGAAGGTTCAAGGGATACAGTAAACCTGAAATGGCGCATCGGAATGTAATACTGCTGTCCCAGGGAAGGCTCAAAGAACAACCTATTAGAGGAGTTTCTCCTCTTGTATATAAGTCGACATTTTGCCCTTTGTATTCAATATCGATTTAATATCTGTGTTTCATCGTTGATTTGAAGGTCCAAGGGATACAGTAAACCTGCAATGGTGCATCTGAATCTAATACTGCTGTGCCAGGAAAGGCTCAAAGCACGAACTATTAGAAGAGTTACTCCTCTTGTAAATAAGTTGACATTTTGCCTTTTGTATTCAACATCGATGCAATTTCTGTGTTACAACGTTGATTTGAAGGTCCAAGGGATACAGTAAACCTGCAATGGTGCATCGGAATCTAATACTGCTGTCCCAGGAAAGCCTCAAGCCTATTTGAAGAGTTACTCCTCTTGTAAATAAGTCGACATTTTGCCATTTGTATTCAATATCGATGCGATTTCTGTGTTTCATCGTTGATTTGAAGGTCCAAGGGATACAGTAAACCTGCAATGGTGCATCGGAACCTAATACTGCTGTCCCAGGAAAGGCTCAAAGCACGAAATATTAGAAGAGTTACTCTTCTTGTAAATAAGTCGACATTTTGCATTCTGTATTCTATATCGATGCAATTTCTGTGTTTTATCGTTGATTTGAAGGTCCAAGGGATACACTAAACCTGCAATGGTGCATCGGAATCTAATACTGTTGTCCCAGGGAATGCTCAAAGCACAACCTATTAGAAGAGTTACTCCTCTTGTTAATAAGTCGACATTTTGCCTTTTGTATTCAATATCGATGCAATTTCTGTGTTTCATCGTTGATTTGAAGGTCCAAGGAATACAGTAAACCTGCAATGGTGCATCGGAATCTAATACTGCTGTCCCAGGAAATGCTTAAATCACGAACTATTAGATGAGTTAATCCTCTTATAAATAAGTCGATATTTTGCCTTTTGTATTCAATGTCGATGCAATTTCTGTGTTTCATCGTTGATTTGAAGGTCCAAGTGATACAGTAAACCTGCAATGGTGTTCGGAATCTAATACTGCTCTCCCAGGAAAGGCTCAAAGCACGAATTATTAGAATGGTTACTCTTCTTATAAATAAGACGACATTTTGCCTTTTGTATTCAATATCGATGCAATTTCTGTGTTTCATCGTTGATTTGAAGGTCCAAGGGATACAGTAAACATGCAATAGTGCATCGGAATCTAATACTGCTGTCCCAGGAAAGTCACAAAGCACGACCCATTAGAAGAGTTACTCCTCTTGTAAATAAGTCGACATTTTGCATTTTGTATTCAATATCGATGCAATTTCTGTGTTTCATCGTTGATTTGAAGGTTCAAGGGATACAGTAAACCTGGAATGGCCCATCGGAAATTAATACAGCTGTCCCAGGGAAGGCTCAAAGCACAAACAATTAGAGGAGTTTCTCCTCTTGTAAAAAAGTGGACATTTTGCCTTTTGTATTCAATATCGATTTAATTTCTGTGTTTTATCGTTGATTAAGGTCCAAGGGATACAGTAAACCCGCAATGGTGCATCGGAATCTAGTACTGTTGTCCCAGGGAATGCTCAAAGCACAACCTATTAGAAGAGTTGCTCCTCTTGTTAATAAGTCGACATTTTGCCTTTTGTATTCAATATCGATGCAATTTCTGTGTTTCATCGTTGATTTGAAGGTCCAAGGAATACAGTAAACCTGCAGTTGTGCATCGGAATCTAATACTGCTGTCCCAGGGAATGCTCAAAGCAAGACCCATTACAAGAGTTTCTCCTCTTGTAAATAAGTCGACATTTTGCATTTTGTATTCAATATCGATGCAATTTCTGTGTTTCATCGTTGATTTGAAGGTTCAAGGGATACAGTAAACCTCCAATGGTGCATCGGAACCTAATACTGCTGTCCCAGGAAAGGCTCAATGCACGAACTATTAGAAGAGTTACTCCTCTTGTAAATAAGTCGACATTTTGCATTCTGTATTCTATATCGATGCAATTTCTGTGTTTCATCGTTGATTTGAAGTTCCAAGGGATACAGTAAACCTGCAATGGTGATTCGGAATCTAATACTGCTGTCCCAGGAAAGGCTCAAAGCACGAACTATTAGAAGAGTTACTCCTATTATAAATAAGACGACATTTTACCTTTTGTATTCAATATCGATGCAATTTCTGTGTTTCATCGTTGATTTGAAGGTCCAAGGGATACAGTAAACATGCAATACTGCATCGGAATCTAATACTGCTGTCCCAGGAAAGTCTCAAGGCACGACCTATTAGAAGAGTTACTCCTCTTGTAAATAAGTCGACATTTTGCATTTTGTATTCAATATCGATGCAATTTCTGTGTTTCATCGTTGATTCGAAGGTTCAAGGGATACAGTAAACCTGAAATGGCGCATCGGAATGTAATACTGCTGTCCCAGGGAAGGCTCAAAGCACAACCTATTAGAGGAGTTTCTCCTCTTCTAAATAAGTCGACATTTTGCCCTTTGTATTCAATATCGATTTAATATCTGTATTTCATCGTTGATTTGAAGGTCCAAGGGATACAGTAAACCTGCAATGGTGCATCGGAATCTAATACTGCTGTCCCAGGAACGGCTCAAAGCACGAACTATTAGAAGAGATACTACTCTTATAAATAAGTCGACATTTTGCCTCTTGTATTCAATATCGATGCAATTTCTGTGTTTCATCGTTGATTTGAAGTTCCAAGGGTTACAGTAAACCTGCAATGGTGCATCAGAATCCAATACTGCTGTCCCAGGAAAGGCTCAAAGCACGGACTATTAGAAGAGTTACTCCTCTTTAAATAAGTCAACATTTTGCCTTTTGTATTCAATATCGATGCAATTTCTGTGTTTCATCGTTGATTTGAAGGTCCAAGGGATACAGTAAAATTGCAATGTTGCATCAGAAGCTAATACTGCTGTCACAGGAAAGGCTCAAACAAGAACTATTAGAATAGTTACTCCTCTTGTAACTAAGTTGACATTTTGCCTTTTGTATTCAACATCGATGCAATTTCTGTGTTACAACGTTGATTTGAAGGTCCAAGGGAAACAGTAAACCTGCAATGGTGCTTCGGAATCTAATACTGCTGTCCCAGGAAAGCCTCAAGCCTATTAGAAGAGTTACTCCTCTTGTAAATAAGTCGACATTTTGCCATTTGTATTCAATATCGATGCAATTTCTGTGTTTCATCGTTGATTTGAAGGTCCAAGGGATACAGTAAACCTGCAATGGTGCATCGGAACCTAATACTGCTGTCCCAGGAAAGGCTCAAAAGCACGAACTATTAGAAGATTTACTCCTCTTGTAAATAAGTCGACATTTTGCATTCTGTATATCGATGCAATTTCTGTGTTTCATCTTTGATTTGAAGGTCCAAGGGATACAGTAAACCTGCAATGGTGCATCGGAATCTAATACTGCTGTCCCAGGAAAACCTCAAAGCACTAACTAATAGAAGAGTTACTCCTCTTGTAAATAAGTCGAAATTTGACCATTTATATTCAATATCGATGCAATTTCTGTGTTTCATCGTTGATTTGAAGGTCCAAGGGATACAGTAAACCTGCAATGGTGCATCGGAACCTAATACTGCTGTCCCAGGAAAGGCTCAAAGCACGAACTATTAGAAGAGTTACTCCTCTTGTAAATAAGTCGACATTTTGCATTCTGTATTCTATATCGATGCAATTTCTGTGTTTCATCGTTGATTTGAAGGTCCAAGGGATACAGTAAATCTGCAATGGTGCATTGGAATCTAATACTGTTGTCCCAGGGAATGCTCAAAGCACAACCTATTAGAAGAGTTACTCCTCTTGTTAATAAGTCGACATTTTGTATTCAATATCGATGCAATTTCTGTGTATCATCGTTGATTTGAAGGTTCAAGGGATACAGTAAACCTGCAATGGCGCATCGGAATGTAATACTGCTGTCCCAGGGAAGGCTCTAAGCACAACCTATTACAGGAGATTCTCGTCTTGTGAATAAGTCGACATTTTGCCTTTTGTATTCAATATCGATTTAATTTCTGTGTTTCATCGTTGATTTGAAGGTCCAAGGGATACAGTAAACATGCAATGGTGCATCGGAATCTAATGCTGCTGTCCCAAGAAAGGCTCAAAGCACGAACTATTAGAAGAGACACTACTCTTATAAATAAGTCGACATTTTGCCTCTTGTACTCAATATCGATGCAATTTCTGTGTTTCATCGTTGATTTGAAGGTCCAAGGGATACAGTAAACCTGCAATGGTGCATCAGAATCTAATACTGCTGTCCCAGGAAAGGCTCAAAGCACGGACTATTAGAAGAGTTACTCCTCTTGTAAATAAGTCAACATTTTGCCTTTTGTATTCAATATCGATGCAATTTCTGTGTTTCATCGTTGATTTGAAGGTCCAAGGGATTCAGTAAAATTGCAATGTTGCATCGGAAGCTAATACTGCTGTCACAGGAAAGGCTCAAAGCACGAACTATTAGAAGAGTTACTCCTATTATAAATAAGACGACATTTTACCTTTTGTATTCAATATCGATGCAATTTATGTGTTTCATCGTTGATTTGAAGGTCCAAGGGATACAGTAAACATGCAATACTGCATCGGAATCTAATACTGCTGTCCCAGGAAAGTCTCAAGGCACGACCTATTAGAAGAGTTACTCCTCTTTTAAATAAGTCGACATTTTGCATTTTGTATTCAATATCGGTGCAATTTCTGTGTTTCATCGTTGATTCGAAGGTTCAAGGGATACAGTAAACCTGAAATATAACATCGGAATGTAATACTGCTGTCCCAGGGAAGGCTCAAAGCACAACCTATTAGAGGAGTTTCTCCTCTTGTAAATAAGTCGACATTTTGCCCTTTGTATTCAATATCGATTTAATATCTGTGTTTCATCGTTGATTTGAAGGTCCAAGGGATACAGTAAAATTGCAATGTTGCATCAGAAGCTAATACTGCTGTCACAGGAAATGCTCAAACAAGAACTATTAGAATAGTTACTCCTCTTGTAAATAAGTTGACATTTTGCTTTTGTATTCAACATCGATGCAATTTCTGTGTTACAACGTTGATTTGAAGGTCCAAGGGATACAGTAAACCTGCAATGGTGCATCGGAATCTAATACTGCTGTCCCAGGAAAGCCTCAAGACTATTAGAAGAGTTACTCCTCTTGTAAATAAGTCAACATTTTGCCTTTTGTATTCAATATCGATACAATTTCTGTGTTTCATCGTTGATTTGAAGGTCCAAGGGATACAGTAAACCTCGAATGGTGCATCGGAACCTAATACTGCTGTCCCAGGAAAGGCTTAAAGCACGAACTATTAGATGAGTTAGTCCTCTTATAAATAAGTCGATATTTTGCCTTTTGTATTCAATGTCGATGCAATTTCTGTGTTTCATCGTTGATTTGAAGGTCCAAGGGATACAGTAAACCTGCAATGGTGCATCGGAATCTATTACTGCTGTCCCAGGAAAACCTCAAAACACTAACTATTAGAAGAGTTACTCCTCTTGTAAATAAGTCGACATTTTGCATTCTGTATTCTATATCGATGCAATTTCTGTGTTTCACCGTTGATTTGAAGGTCCAAGGGATACAGTAAACCTGCAATGGTGCATTGGAATCTAATACTGTTGTCCCAGGGAATGCTCAAAGCACAACCTATTAGAAGAGTTACTCCTCTTGTTAATAAGTCGACATTTTGTATTCAATATCGATTCAATTTCTGTGTTTCATCGTTGATTTGAAGGTCCAAGGAATACAGTAAACCTGCAATGGTGTATCGGAATCTAATACTGCTGTCCCAGGAAAGGCTTAAAGCACGAACTATTAGATGAGTTAGTCCTCTTATAAATAAATCGATATTGTGCCTTTTGTATTCAATGTCGATGCAAATTCTGTGTTTCATCGTTGATTTGAAGGTCCAAGTGATACAGTAAACCTGCAATGGTGCATCGGAATCTAATACTGCTGTCCAAGGAGAGGCTCAAAGCACGAACTATTAGTAGAGTTACTCCTCTGAAAAATAAGTCGACATTTTGCCTTTTGTATTCAGTATCGATGCAATTTCTGTGTTTCATCGTTGATTTGAAGGACCAAGGGATACAGTAAACCTGCAATGGTGCATCCGAATCTAATATTGCTGTACCAGGAAAGGCTCAAAGCACGAGCTATTAGAAGAGTTACTAGTCTTGTAAATAAGTAGATATTTTGCCTTTTGTATTCAATATCGATGCAATTTCTGTGTTTCATCGTTGATTTGAAGGTCCAAGGGATACAGTAAACCTGGAATGGTGCATCGGAATCTAATACTGCCGTCCCAGGAGAGGCTCAAATCCCGAACTATTAGAAGAGTTACTCCTCTTGTAAATAAGTCGAAATTTTGCCTTTTGTATTGAATATCGATGCAATTTCTGTGTTTCATCGTTGATTTGAAGGACCAAGGGATACAGTAAATCTGTAATGGTGCATCGGAATCTAATACTGCTGTCACAGGAAAGGCTCAAAGCACGAACTATTAGAAGAGTTACTCCTCTTATAAATAAGTCGTTATTTTGCCTTTTGTATTCAATGTCGATGCAATTTCTGTGTTTCATCGTTGATTTGAAGGTCCAAGGGATACAGTAAACCTGCAATGGTGCATCGGAATCTAATACTGCTGTCCCAGGAAAGGCTCAAAGCACGAACTATTAGAAGAGTTACTCCTATTATAAATAAGACGACATTTTACCTTTTGTATTCAATATCGATGCAATTTCTGTGTTTCATCGTTGATTTGAAGGTCCAAGGGATACAGTAAACATGCAATACTGCATCGGAATCTAATACTGCTGTCCCAGGAAAGTCTCTAGGCACGACCTATTAGAAGAGTTACTCCTCTTGTAAATAAGTGGACATTTTGCATTTTGTATTCAATATCGATGCAATTTCTGTGTTTCATCGTTGATTCGAAGGTTCAAGGGATACAGTAAACCTGAAATGGCGCATCGGAATGTAATACTGCTGTCCCAGGGAAGGCTCAAAGAACAACCTATTAGAGGAGTTTCTCCTCTTGTATATAAGTCGACATTTTGCCCTTTGTATTCAATATCGATTTAATATCTGTGTTTCATCGTTGAATTGAAGGTCCAAGGGATACAGTAAACCTGCAATGGTGCATCTGAATCTAATACTGCTGTGCCAGGAAAGGCTCAAAGCACGAACTATTAGAAGAGTTACTCCTCTTGTAAATAAGTTGACATTTTGCCTTTTGTATTCAACATCGATGCAATTTCTGTGTTACAACGTTGATTTGAAGGTCCAAGGGATACAGTAAACCTGCAATGGTGCATCGGAATCTAATACTGCTGTCCCAGGAAAGCCTCAAGCCTATTTGAAGAGTTACTCCTCTTGTAAATAAGTCGACATTTTGCCATTTGTATTCAATATCGATGCAATTTCTGTGTTTCATCGTTGATTTGAAGGTCCAAGGGATACAGTAAACCTGCAATGGTGCATCGGAACCTAATACTGCTGTCCCAGGAAAGGCTCAAAGCACGAAATATTAGAAGAGTTACTCTTCTTGTAAATAAGTCGACATTTTGCATTCTGTATTCTATATCGATGCAATTTCTGTGTTTTATCGTTGATTTGAAGGTCCAAGGGATACACTAAACCTGCAATGGTGCATCGGAATCTAATACTGTTGTCCCAGGGAATGCTCAAAGCACAACCTATTAGAAGAGTTACTCCTCTTGTTAATAAGTCGACATTTTGCCTTTTGTATTCAATATCGATGCAATTTCTGTGTTTCTTCGTTGATTTGAAGGTCCAAGGAATACAGTAAACCTGCAATGGTGCATCGGAATCTAATACTGCTGTCCCAGGAAATGCTTAAATCACGAACTATTAGATGAGTTAGTCCTCTTATAAATAAGTCGATATTTTGCCTTTTGTATTCAATGTCGATGCAATTTCTGTGTTTCATCGTTGATTTGAAGGTCCAAGTGATACAGTAAACCTGCAATGGTGTTCGGAATCTAATACTGCTCTCCCAGGAAAGGCTCAAAGCACGAATTATTAGAATGGTTACTCTTCTTATAAATAAGACGACATTTTGCCTTTTGTATTCAATATCGATGCAATTTCTGTGTTTCATCGTTGATTTGAAGGTCCAAGGGATACAGTAAACATGCAATAGTGCATCGGAATCTAATACTGCTGTCCCAGGAAAGTCACAAAGCACGACCCATTAGAAGAGTTACTCCTCTTGTAAATAAGTCGACATTTTGCATTTTGTATTCAATATCGATGCAATTTCTGTGTTTCATCGTTGATTTGAAGGTTCAAGGGATACAGTAAACCTGGAATGGCCCATCGGAATTTAATACAGCTGTCCCAGGGAAGGCTCAAAGCACAAACTATTAGAGGAGTTTCTCCTCTTGTAAAAAAGTGGACATTTTGCCTTTTGTATTCAATATCGATTTAATTTCTGTGTTTTATCGTTGATTAAGGTCCAAGGGATACAGTAAACCTGCAATGGTGCATCGGAATCTAGTACTGTTGTCCCAGGGAATGCTCAAAGCACAACCTATTAGAAGAGTTGCTCCTCTTGTTAATAAGTCGACATTTTGCCTTTTGTATTCAATATCGATGCAATTTCTGTGTTTCATCGTTGATTTGAAGGTCCAAGGAATACAGTAAACCTGCAGTAGTGCATCGGAATCTAATACTGCTGTCCCAGGGAATGCTCAAAGCAAGACCCATTACAAGAGTTTCTCCTCTTGTAAATAAGTCGACATTTTGCATTTTGTATTCAATATCGATGCAATTTCTGTGTTTCATCGTTGATTTGAAGGTTCAAGGGATACAGTAAACCTCCAATGGTGCATCGGAACCTAATACTGCTGTCCCAGGAAAGGCTCAATGCACGAACTATTAGAAGAGTTACTCCTCTTGTAAATAAGTCGACATTTTGCATTCTGTATTCTATATCGATGCAATTTCTGTGTTTCATCGTTGATTTGAAGTTCCAAGGGATACAGTAAACCTGCAATGGTGCATCGGAATCTAATACTGTTGTCCCAGGGAATGCTCAAAGCACAACCTATTAGAAGAGTTACTCCTCTTGTTAATAAGTCTACATTTTGCCTTTTGTATTCAACATCGATGCAATTTCTTAGTTTCATCGTTGATTTGAAGGTCCAAGGAATACAGTAAACCCGCAATGGTGCATCGGAATCTAATACTGCTATCCCAGGAAAGGCTTAAAGCACGAACTATTAGATGAGTTAGTCCTCTTATAAGTAAGTCGATATTTTGCCTTTTGTATTCAATGTCGATGCAATTTCTGTCTTTCATCGTTGATTTGAAGGTCCAAGTGATACAGTAAACCTGCAATGGTGCTTCGGAATCTAATACTGCTCTCCCAGGAAAGGCTCAAAGCACGAATTATTAGAATGGTTACTCTTCTTATAAATAAGACGACATTTTGCCTTTTGTATTCAATATCGATGCAATTTCTGTGTTTCATCGTTGATTTGAAGGTTCAAGGGATACAGTAAACCTGGAATGGCGCATCGGAATGGAATACTGCTGTCCCAGGGAAGGCTCAAAGCACAACCTATTAGAGGAGTTTCTCCTCTTGTAAATAAGTCGACATTTTGCCTTTTGTATTCAATATCGATTTAATTTCTGTGTTTCATCGTTGATTTGAAGGTCCAAGGGATACAGTAAACCTGCAATGGCGCATCGGAATCTAATACTGCTGTCCCAGGAAAGGCTCAAAGCACGAACTATTAGAAGAGATACTACTCTTATAGATAAGTCGACTTTTTGCCTCTTGTATTCAATATCAATGCAATTTCTGTGTTTCACCGTTGATTTGAAGGTCCAAGGGATACAGTAAACCTGCAATGGTGCATCAGAATCTAACACTGCTGTCCCAGGAAAGGCTCAAAGCACGGACTATTAGAAGAGTTACTTCTCTTGTAAATAAGTCAACATTTTGCCTTTGGTATTCAATATCGATGCAATTTCTGTGTTTCATCGTTGATTTGAAGGTCCAAGGGATACAGTAAAATGGCAATGTTGCATCGGAAGGTAATACTGCTGTCACAGGAAAGGCTCAAAACACGAACTATTAGAAGAGTTACTCCTCTTGTAAATAAGTTGACATTTTGCCATTTGTATTCAATATCGATGCAATTTCTGTGTTTCATCGTTGTTTTGAAGGTCCAAGGGAAAAGTAAACCTGGAATGGTGCATCGGAATCTAATACTGCTGTCCAAGGAGAGGCTCAAAGCACGAACTATTAGTAGAGTTACTCCTCTGATAAATAAGTCGACATTTTGCCTTTTGTATTCAATATCGATGCAATTTCTGTGTCTCATCGTTGATTTGAGGGACCAAGAGATACAGTAAACCTGCAATGCTACATCGGAATCTAATATTGCTGTCCCAAGAAAGGCTCAAAGCACGAGCTATTAGAAGAGTTACTCCTCTTGTAAATAAGTCGATATTTTGCCTTTTGTATTCAATATCGATGCAATTTCTGTGTTTCATCGTTGATTTGAAGGTTCAAGGGATACAGTAAACCTGGAATGGTGCATCGGAATCTAATACTGCCGTCCCAGGAAAGGGTCAAATCCCGAACTATTAGAAGAGTTACTCCTCTTGTAAATAAGTCGAAATTTTGCCTTTTGTATTCAATATCGATGCAATTTCTGTGTTTCATCGTTGATTTGAAGGACCAAGGGATACAGTAAATCTGTAATGGTGCATCGGAATCTAATACTGCTGTCACAGGAAAGGCTCAAAGCACGAACTATTAGAAGAGTTACTCCTCTTATAAATAAGTCGTTATTTTGCCTTTTGTATTCAATTTCGATGCAATTTCTGTGTTTCATCGTTGATTTGAAGGTCCAAGTGATACAGTAAACCTGCAATGGTGCTTCGGAATCTAATACTGCTCTCCCAGGAAAGGCTCAAAGCACGAATTAATAGAATGGTTACTCTTCTTATAAATAAGACGACATTTTGCCATTTGTATTCAATATCGATGCAATTTCTGTGTTTCATCGTTGATTTGAAGGTCCAAGGGACACAATAAACATGCAATAGTGCATCGGAATCTAATACTGCTGTCCCAGGAAAGTCACAAAAGCACGACCCATTAGAAGAGTTACTCCTCTTGTAAATAAGTCAACATTTTGCCTTTTGTATTCAATATCGATGCAATTTCTGTGTTTCATCGTTGATTTGAAGGTCCAAGGGATACAGTAAAATTGCAATGTTGCATCAGAAACTAATACTGCTGTCACAGGAAAGGCTCAAACAAGAACTATTAGAATAGTTACTCCTCTTGTGAATAAGTTGACATTTTGCCTTTTGTATTCAACATCGATGCAATTTCTGTGTTACAACGTTGATTTGAAGGTCCAAGGGATACAGTAAACCTGCAATGGTGCATCGGAATCTAATACTGCTGTCCCAGGAAAGCCTCAAGCCTATTAGAAGAGTTACTCCTCTTGTAAATAAGTCGACATTTTGCCATTTGTATTCAATATCGATGCAATTTCTGTGTTTCATTGTTGATTTGAAGGTCCAGGGGATACAGTAAACCTGCAATGGTGCATCGGAACCTAATACTGCTGTCCCAGGAAAGGCTCAAAGCACGAACTATTAGAAGAGTTACTCCTCTTGTAAATAAGTCGACATTTTGCATTCTGTATTCTATATCGATGCAATTTCTGTGAGTCATCGTTGATTTGAAGGTCCAAGGGATACAGTAAACCTGCAATGGTGCATCGGAATCTAATACTGTTGTCCCAGGGAATGCTCAAAGCACAACCTATTAGAAGAGTTACTCCTCTTGTTAATAAGTAGACATTTTGCCTTTTGTATTCAACATCGATGCAATTTCTGTGTTTCATCGTTGATTTGAAGGTCCAAGGAATACAGTAAACCTGCAATGGTGCATCGGAATCTAATACTGCTGTCCCAGGAAAAGCTTAAAACACGAACTATTAGATGAGTTAGTCCTCTTACAAATAAGTCGATATTTTGCCTTTTGTATTCAATGTCGATGCAATTTCCGTGTTTCATCGTTGATTTGAAGGTCCAAGTGATACAGTAAACCTGCAATGGTGCTTCGGAATCTAATACTGCTCTCCCAGGAAAGGCTCAAAACACGAATTGTTAGAATGGTTACTCTTCTTATAAATAAGACGACATTTTGCCTTTTGTATTCAATATGGATGCAATTTCTGTGTTTCATCGTTGATTTGAAGGTCCAAGGGATACAGTAAACATGCAATAGTGCATCGGAATCTAATACTGCTGTCCCAGGAAAGTTACAAAGCACGAACTATTAGAAGAGATACTACTCTCATAAACAAGTCGACATTTTGCCTCTTGTATTCAATATCGATGCAATTTCTGTGTTTCATCGTTGATTTGAAGGTCCAAGGGATACAGTAAACCTGCAATGGTGCATCAGAATCTAACACTGCTGTCCCAGGAAAGGCTCAAAGCACGGACTATTAGAAGAGTTACTTCTCTTGTAAATAAGTCAACATTTTGCCTTTTGTATTCAATATCGATGCAATTTCTGTGTTTCATAGTTGATTTGAAGGTCCAAGGGAAAAGTAAACCTGCAATGGTGCATCGGAATCTAATACTGCTGTCCAAGGAGAGGCTCAAAGCACGAACTATTAGTAGAGTTACTCCTCTGATAAATAAGTCGACATTTTGCCTTTTGTATTCAATATCGATGCAATTTCTGTGTTTCATCGTTGATTTGAAGGACCAAGGGATACAGTAAATCTGCAATGCTGCATCGGAATCTAATATTGCTGTCCCAGGAAAGGCTCAGAGCACGAGCTGTTAGAAGAGTTACCCTCTTGTAAATAAGTCGATATTTTGCCTTTTGTATTCAATATCGATGCAATTTCTGTGTTTCATCGTTGATTTGAAGGTTCAAGGGATACAGTAAACCTGGAATGGTGCATCGGAATCTAATACTGCCGTCCCAGGAAAGGGTCAAAACCCTAACTATTAGAAGAGTTACTCCTCTTGTAAATAAGTCGACATTTTGCATTTTGTATTCAATATCGATGCTTTTTCTGTGTTTCATCGTTGATTAGATGGTTCAAGGGATACAGTAAACCTGGAATGGCGCATCGGAATGTAATACTGCTGTCCCAGGGAAGGCTCAAAGCACAACCTATTAGAGGAGTTTCTCCTCTTGTAAATAAGTCGACATTTTGCCTTTTGTATTCAATATCGATTTAATTTCTGTGTTTCATCGTTGATTTGAAGGTCCAAGGGATACAGTAAACCTCCAATGGTGCATCGGAATCTAATACTGCTGTCCCAGGAAAGGCTCAAATCACGAACTATTAGAAGAGATATTACTCTTATAAATAAGTCGACATTTTGCCTCTTGTATTCAATATCGATGCAATTTCTGTGTTTCATCGTTGATTTGAAGGTCCAAGGGTTACAGTAAACCTGCAATGGTGCATCAGAATCTAATACTGCTGTCCCAGGAAAGGCTCAAAGCACGGACTATTAGAAGAGTTACTCCTCTTGTAAATAAGTCAACATTTTGCCTTTTGTATTCAATATCGATGCAATTTCTGTGTTTCATCGTTGATTTGAAGGTCCAAGGGATACAGTAAAATTGCAATGTTGCATCAGAAGCTAATACTGCTGTCACAGGAAAGGCACAAACAAGAACTATTAGAATAGTTACTCCTCTTGTAAATAAGTTGGCATTTTGCCTTTTGTATTCAACATCGATGCAATTTCTGTGTTACAACGTTGATTTGAAGGTCCAAGGGTTACAGTTAACCTGCAATGGTGCATCGGAATCTTATACTGCTGTCCCAGGAAAGCCTCAAGCCTATTAGAAGAGTTACTCCTCTTGTAAATAAGTCGACATTTTGCCATTTGTATTCAATATCGATGCAATTTCTGTGTTTCATCGTTGATTTGAAGGTCCAAGGGATACAGTAAACCTGCAATGGTGTATCGGAACCTAATACTGCTGTCCCAGGAAAGGCTCAAAGCACGAACTATTAGAAGAGTTACTCCTCTTGTTAATAAGTCGACATTTTCCCTTTTGTATTCAATATCGATGCAATTTCTGTGTTTCATCGTTGATTTGAAGGTCCAAGGAATACAGTAAACCTTCAATGGTGCATCGGAATCTAATACTGCTGTCCCAGGAAAGGCTTAAAACACGAACTATTAGATGAGTTAGTCCTCTTATAAATAAGTCGATATTTTGCCTTTTGTATTCAATGTCGATGCAATTTCTGTGTTTCATCGTTGATTTGAAGGTCCAAGTGATACAGTAAACCTGCAATGGTGCTTCGGAATCTAATACTGCTCTCCCAGGAAAGGCTCAAAGCACGAATTATTAGAATGGTTACTCTTCTTATAAATAAGACGACATTTTGCCTTTTGTATTCAATATCGATGCAATTTCTGTGTTTCATCGTTGATTTGAAGGTCCAAGGGATACAGTAAACATGCAATAGTGCATCGGAATCTAATACAGCTGTCCCAGGAAAGTCACAAAGCACGAACTATTAGAAGAGATACTACTCTTATAGATAAGTCGACATTTTGCCTCTTGTATTCAATATCGATGCAATTTCTGTGTTTCATCGTGGATTTGAAGGTCCAAGGGATACAGTAAAATGGCAATGTTGCATCGGAAGGTAATACTGCTGTCACAGGAAAGGCTCAAAGCACGAACTATTAGAAGAGTTACTCCTTTGTAAATATGTTGACATTTTGCCATTTGTATTCAATATCGATGCAATTTCTGTGTTTCATCGTTGATTTGAAGGTCCAAGGGAAAAATAAACCAGCAATGGTGCATCGGAATCTAATACTGCTGTCCAAGGAGAGGCTCAAAGCGCGAACTATTAGTAGAGTTACTCCTCTGATAAATAAGTCGACATTTTGCCTTTTGTATTCAATATCGATGCAATTTCTGTGTTTCATCGTTGATTTGAAGGTTCAAGGGATACAGTAAACCTGGAATGGTGCATCGGAATCTAATACTGCCGTCCCAGGAAAGGGTCAAAACCCTAACTATTAGAAGAGTTACTCCTCTTGTAAATAAGTCGAAATTTTGCCTTTTGTATTCAATATCGATGCAATTTCTGTGTTTCATCGTTGATTTGAAGGACCAAGGGATACAGTAAATCTGTAATGGTGCAACGGAATCTAATACTGCTGTCACAGGAAAGGCTCAAAGCACGAACTATTAGAAGAGTTACTCCTCTTATAAATAAGTCGTTATTTTGCCTTTTGTATTCAATGTCGATGCAATTTCTGTGTTTCATCGTTGATTTGAAGGTCCAAGTGATACAGTAAACCTGCAATGGTGCTTCGGAATCTAATACTGCTCTCCCAGGAAAGGCTCAAAGCACGAATTATTAGAATGGTTACTCCTCTTGTAAATAAGTCGACATTTTGCCATTTGTATTCAATATCGATGCAATTTCTGTGTTTCATCGTTGATTTGAAGGTCCTAGGGATACAGTAGACCTGCAATGGTGCATCGGAACCTAATACTGCCGTCCCAGGAAAGGCTCAAAGCACGAACAATTAGAAGAGTTACTCCTCTTGTAAATAAGTTGACATTTTGCATTCTGCATTCTATATCGATGCAATTTCTGTGTTTCGTGGTTGATTTGAAGGTCCAAGGGATACAGTAAACCTGCAATGGTGCATCGGAATCTAATACTGCTGTCCCAGGAAAGGCTTAAAGCACGAACTATGAGATGAGTTAGTCCTCTTATAAATAAGTCGATATTTTGCCTTTTGTATTCAATGTCGATGCAATTTCTGTGTTTCATCGTTGATTTGAAGGTCCAAGTGATACAGTAAACCTGCAATGGCGCATCGGAATGTAATACTGCTGTCCCAGGGAAGGCTCAAAGCACAACCTATTAGAGGAGATTCTCCTCTTGTGAATAAGTCGACATTTTGCCTTTTGTATTCAATATCGATTTAATTTCTGTGTTTCATCGTTGATTTGAATGTCCAAGGGACACAGTAAACCTGCAATGGTGCATCGGAATCTAATGCTGCTGTCCCAGGAAGGGCTCAAAGCACGAACTATTAGAAGAGATACTACTCTTATAAATAAGTCGTCATTTTGCCTCTTGTATTCAATATCGGTGCAATTTCTGTGTTTCATCGTTGATTTGAAGGTCCAAGGGATACAGTAAACCTGCAATGGTGCATCAGAATCTAATACTGCTGTCCCAGGAAAGGCTCAAAGCACGGACTATTAGAAGAATTACTCCTCTTATAAGTAAGTCGACATTTTGCCTTTTGTATACAATATCGATGCAATTTCTGTGTTTCATCGTTGATTTGAAGGTCCAAGGGATACAGTAAAATTGCAATGTTGCATCGGAAGCTAATACTGCTGTCACAGGAAAGGCTCAAAGCACGAACTATTAGAAGAGTTACTCCTCTTGTAAATAAGTCGACATTTTGCCTTTTGTATTCAATATCGATTTAATTTCTGTGTTTCATCGTTGATTTGAAGGTCCAAGGGATACAGTAAACCTGCAATGGTGCATCGGAATCTAATGCTGCTGTCCCAGGAAAGGCTCAAAGCACGAACTATTAGAAGAGATACTACTCTTATAAATAAGTCGACATTTTGCCTCTTGTATTCAATATCGATGCAATTTCTGTGTTTCATCGTTGATTTGAAGGTCCAAGGGATACAGTAAACCTGCAATGGTGCATCAGAATCTAATACTGCTGTCCCAGGAAACGCTCAAAGCACGGACTATTAGAAGAATTACTCCTCTTATAAGTAAGTCGACATTTTGCCTTTTGTATTCAATATCGATGCAATTTCTGTGTTTCATCGTTGATTTGAAGGTCCAAGGGATACAGTAAAATTGCAATGTTGCATCGGAAGCTAATACTGTTGTCACAGGAAAGGCTCAAAGCACGAACTATTAGAAGAGTTACTCCTCTTGTAAATAAGTCGACATTTTGCCATTTGTATTCAATATCGATGCAATTTCTGTGTTTCATCGTTGATTTGAAGGTCCAAGGGAAAAGTAAACCTGCAATGGTGCATCGGAATCTAATACTGCTGTCCCAGGAAAGGCTCGAATCACGAACTATTAGAAGAGTTACTCCTCTTCTAAATAAGTCGACATTTTGCCTATTGTATTCAATATCGATGCAATTTCTGTGTTCCATCGTTGATTTGAAGGTCCAAGGGATACAGTAAACCTGCAAAGGTGCATCGGAATCTAATACTGCTGTCACAGGAAAGGCTCAAAGCACGAACTATTAGTAGAGTTACTCCTCTGATAAATAAGTCGACATTTTGCCTTTTGTATTCAATATCGATGCAATTTCTGTGTTTCATCGTTGATTTGAAGGTCCAAGGGATACAGTAAACCTGCAATGGTGCATCGGAATATAATATTGCTGTCCCAGGAAAGGCTCAAAGCACGAGCTATTAGAAGAGTTACTCTTCTTGTAAATAAGTCGATATTTTGCCTTTTGTATTCAATATCGATGCAATTTCTGTGTTTCATCGTTGATTTGAAGGTCCAAGGGATACAGTAAAATTGCAATGTTGCATCGGAAGCTAATACTGCTGTCACAGGAAAGGCTCAAAGCACGAACTATTAGAAGAGTTACTCCTCTTGTAAATAAGTCGACATTTTGCCTTTTGTATTCAATATCGATTTAATTTCTGTGTTTCATCGTTGATTTGAAGGTCCAAGGGATACAGTAAACCTGCAATGGTGCATCAGAATCTAATACTGCTGTCCCAGGAAAGGCTCAAAGCACGGACTATTAGAAGAATTACTCCTCTTATAAGTAAGTCGACATTTTGCCTTTTGTATACAATATCGATGCAATTTCTGTGTTTCATCGTTGATTTGAAGGTCCAAGGGATACAGTAAAATTGCAATGTTGCATCGGAAGCTAATACTGCTGTCACAGGAAAGGCTCAAAGCACGAACTATTAGAAGAGTTACTCCTCTTGTAAATAGGTCGACATTTTGCCTTTTGTATTCAATATCGATTTAATTTCTGTGTTTCATCGTTGATTTGAAGGTCCAAGGGATACAGTAAACCTGCAATGGTGCATCGGAATCTAATACTGCTGTCCCAGGAAAGGCTCGAATCACGAACTATTAGAAGAGTTACTCCTCTTCTAAATAAGTCGACATTTTGCCTATTGTATTCAATATCGATGCAATTTCTGTGTTTCATCGTTGATTTGAAGGTCCAAGGGATACAGTAAACCTGCAAAGGTGCATCGGAATCTAATACTGCTGTCACAGGAAAGGCTCAAAGCACGAACTATTAGTAGAGTTACTCCTCTGATAAATAAGTCGACATTTTGCCTTTTGTATTCAATATCGATGCAATTTCTGTGTTTCATCGTTGATTTGAAGGTCCAAGGGATACAGTAAACCTGCAATGGTGCATCGGAATATAATATTGCTGTCCCAGGAAAGGCTCAAAGCACGAGCTATTAGAAGAGTTACTCCTCTTGTAAATAAGTCGATATTTTGCCTTTTGTATTCAATATCGATGCAATTTCTGTGTTTCATCGTTGATTTGAAGGTCCAAGGGATACAGTAAACCTGGAATGGTGCATCGGAATCTAATACTGCCGTCCCAGGAGAGGCTCAAATCCCGAACTATTAGAAGAGTTACTCCTCTTGTAAATAAGTCGAAATTTTGCCTTTTGTATAGAATATCGATGCAATTTCTGTGTTTCATCGTTGATTTGAAGGACCAAGGGATACAGTAAAACTGCAATGGTGCATCGGAATCTAATACTGCTGTCCCAGGAAAGGCTCAAAGCACGAACTATTAGAAGAGATACTACTCTTATAAATAAGTCGACATTTTGCCTCTTGTATTCAATATCGATGCAATTTCTGTGTTTCATCGTTGATTTGAAGGTCCAAGGGTTATAGTAAACCTGCAATGGTGCATCAGAATATAATACTGCTGTCCCAGGAAAGGCTCAAAGCACGCACTATTAGAAGAGTTATTCCTCTTGTAAATAAGTCAACATTTTGCCTTTTGTATTCAATATCGATGCAATTTCTGTGTTTCATCGTTGATTTGAAGGTCCAAGGGATACAGTAAAATTGCAATGTTGCATCAGAAGCTAATACTGCTGTCACAGGAAAGGCTCAAACAAGAACTATTAGAATAGTTACTCCTCTTGTAAATAAGTTGACATTTTGCCTTTTGTATTCAACATCGATGCAATTTCTGTGTTACAACGTTGATTTGAAGGTCCTAGGGATACAGTAAACCTGCAATGGTGCATCGGAATCTAATACTGCTGTCCCAGGAAATCCTCAAGCCTATTAGAAGAGTTACTCCTCTTGTAAATAAGTCGACATTTTGCATTTTGTATTCAATATCGATGCAATTTCTGTGTTTCATCGTTGATTTGAAGGTTCAAGGGATACAGTAAACCTGGAATGGCGAATCGGAATGTAATACTCCTGTCCCAGGGAAGGCTCAAAGCACAACCTATTAGTGGAGTTTCTCCTCGTGTAAATAAGTCGACATTTTGCCTTTTGTATTCAATATCGATTTAATTTCTGTGTTTCATCGTTGATTTGAAGGTCCAAGGGATACAGTAAACCTGCAATGGTGCATCGGAATCTAATACTGCTGTCCCAGGAAAGGCTCAAAGCACGAACTATTAGAAGAGATACTACTCTTATAAATATGTCGACATTTTGCCTCTTGTATTCAATATCGATGCAATTTCTGTGTTTCATCGTTGATTTGATGGTCCAAGGGATACAGTAAACCTGCAATGGTGCATCAGAATTTAACACTGCTGTCCCAGGAAAGGCTCAAAGCACGGACTATTAGAAGAGTTACTCCTCTTATAAATAAGTCGATATTTTGCCTTTTGTATTCAATGTCGATGCAATTTCTGTGTTTCATCGTTGATTTGAAGGTCCAAGTGATACAGTAAACCTGCAGTGGTGCATCGGAATCTAATACTGCTCTCCCAGGAAAGGCTCAAAGCACGAATTATTAGAATGGTTACTCTTCTTATAAATAAGACGACATTTTCGCTTTTGTATTCAATATCGATGCAATTTCTGTGTTTCATGGTTGATTTGACGGTCCAAGGGATACAGTTAACATGCAATAGTGCATCGGAATCTAATACTGCTGTCCCAGGAAAGTCACAAAGCACGACCCATTAGAAGAGTTACTCCTCTTGTAAATAAGTCGACATTTTGCATTTTGTATTCAATATCGATGCAATTTCTGTGTTTCATCGTTGATTTGAAGGACCAAGGGATACAGTAAACCTGTAATGCTGCATCGGAATCTAATATTGCTGTCCCAGGAAAGGCTCAAAGCACGAGCTATTAGAAGAGTTACTCCTCTTGTAAATAAGTCGATATTTTGCCTTTTGTATTCAATGTCGATGCAATTTCTGTGTTTCATCGTTGATTTGAAGGTTCAAGGGATACAGTAAACCTGGAATGGTGCATCGGAATCTAATACTGCCATCCCAGGAAAGGGTCAAATCCCGAACTATTAGAAGAGTTACTCCTCTTGTAAATAAGTCGAAATTTTGCCTTTTGTATTCAATATCGATGCAATTTCTGTGTTTCATCGTTGATTTGAAGGACCAGGGGATACAGTAAATCTGTAATGGTGCATCGCAATTTAATACTGCTGTCACAGGAAAGGCTCAAAGCACGAACTATTAGAAGAGTTACTCCTCTTATAAATAAGTCGTTATTTTGCCTTTTGTATTCTATGTCGATGCAATTTCTGTGTTTCATCGTTGATTTGAAGGTCCAAGGGATACAGTAAACCTGCAATGGTGCATCGGAATCTAATACTGCTGTCCCAGGAAAGGCTCAAAGCACGAACTATTAGAAGAGTTACTCCTATTATACACAAGACGACATTTTGCCTTTTGTATTCAATATCGATGCAATTTCTGTGTTTCATCGTTGATTTGAAGGTCCAAGGGATACAGTAAACATGCAATAGTGCATCGGAATCTATTACTGCTGTCCCAGGAAAGTCCCAAAGCACGACCCATTAGAAGAGTTACTCCTCTTGTAAATAAGTCGACATTTTGCATTTTGTATTCAATATCGATGCAATTTCTGTATTTCATCGTTGATTTGAAGGTTCAAGGGATACAGTAAACCTGCAATGGCGCATCGGAATGTAATACTGCTGTCCCAGGGAAGGCTCAAAGCACAACCTATTAGAGGAGTTTCTCCTCTTGTAAATAAGTCGACATTTTGCCTCTTGTATTCAATATCGATGCAATTTCTGTGCTTCATCGTTGATTTGAAGGTCCAAGGGATACAGTAAACCTGCAATGGTGCATCAGAATCTAACACTGCTGTCCCAGGAAAGCCTCAAGCCTATTAGAAGAGTTACTCCTCTTGTAAATAAGTCTACATTTTGCCATTTGTATTCAATATCGATGCAATTTCTTTGTTTCATCGTTGATTTGAAGGTCCAAGGGATACAGTAAACCTGCAATGGTGCATCGGAACCTAATACTGCCGTCCCAGGAAAGGCTCAAAGCACGAACTATTAGAAGAGTTATTCCTCTTGCAAATAAGTCGACATTTTGCATTCTGTATTCTATATCGATGCAATTTCTGTGTTTCATGGTTGATTTGAAGGTCCAAGGGATACAGTAAACCTGCAATGGTGCATAGGAATCTAATACTGTTGTCCCAGGGAATGCTCAAAGCACAACCTATTAGAAGAGTTACTCCTCTTGTTAATAAGTCGACATTTTGCCTTTTGTATTCAATATCGATGCAATTTCTGTGTTTCATCGTTGATTTGAAGGTCCAAGGAATACAGTAAACCTGCAATGGTGCATCGGAATCTAATACTGCTGTCCCAGGAAAGGCTTAAAGCATGAACTATTAGATGAGTTAGTCCTCTTATAAATAAGTCGATATTTTGCCTTTTGTATTCAATGTCGATGCAATTTCTGTGTTTCATCGTTGATTTGAAGGTCCAAGTGATACAGTAAACCTGCAATGGTGCATCGGAATCTAATACTGCTCGCCCAGGAAAGGCTCAAAGCACGAATTATTAGAATGGTTACTCTTCTTATAAATAAGACGACATTTTGCCTTTTGTATTCAATATCGATGCAATTTCTGTGTTTCATCGTTGATTTGTCGGTCCAAGGGATACAGTAAACATGCAATAGTGCATCGGAATCTAATACTGCTGTCCCAGGAAAGTCACAAAGCACGACCCATTAGAAGAGTTACTCCTCTTGTAAATAAGTCGACATTTTGCATTTTGTATTCAATATCGATGCAATTTCTGTGTTTCATCGTTGATTTGAAGGTTCAAGGGATACAGTAAACCTGGAATGGCGCATCGGAATGTAATACTGCTGTCCCAGGGAAGGCTCAAAACACAACCTGTTGGAGGAGTTTCTCCTCTTGTAAATAAGTCGACATTTTGCCTTTTGTATTCAATATCGATTTAATTTCTGTGTTTCATCGTTGATTTGAAGGTCCAAGGGATACAGTAAAACTGCAATAGTGCATCGGAATCTAATACTGCTGTCCCAGGAAAGGCTCAAAGCACGAACTATTAGAAGAGATACTACTCTTATAAATAAGTCGACATTTTGCCTCTTGTATTCAATATCGATGCAATTTCTGTGTTTCATCGTTGTTTTGAAGGTCCAAGGGATACAGTAAACCTGCAATGGTGCATCAGAATCTAACACTGCTGTCCCAGGAAAGGCTCAAAGCACGGACTATTGGAAGAGTTACTCCTCTTGTAAATAAGTCAACATTTTGCCTTTTGTATTCAATATCGATGCAATTTCTGTGTTTCATCGTTGATTTGAAGGTCCAAGGGATACAGTAAACCTGCAATGGTGCATCGGAATCTAATACTGCTGTCCAAGGAGAGGCTCAAAGATCGAACTATTAGTAGAGTTACTCCTCTGATAAATATGTCGACATTTTGCCTTTTGTATCCAATATCGATGCAATTTCTGTGTTTCATCGTTGATTTGAAGGACCAAGGGATACAGTAAACCTGCAATGCTGCATCGGAATCTAATATTGCTGTCCCAGGAAAGGCTCAAAGCACGAGCTATTAGAAGAGTTACTCCTCTTGTAAATAAGTCGATATTTTGCCTTTTGTATTCAATATCGATGCAATTTCTGTGTTTCATCGTTGATTTGAAGGTTCAAGGGATACAATAAACCTGGAATGGTGCATCGGAATCTAATACTGCCGTCCCAGGAAAGGGTCAAATCCCGAACTATTAGAAGAGTTATTCCTCTTGTAAATAAGTCGAAATTTTGCCTTTTGTATTCAATGTCGATGCAATTTCTGTGTTTCATCTTTGATTTGAAGGTCCAAGGGATACAGTAATCCTGCAATGGTGCATCGGAATATAATACTGCTGTCCCAGGAAAGGCTCAAAGCACGAACTATTAGAAGAGTTACTCCTATTATAAATAAGACGACAATTTGCCTTTTGTATTCAATATCGATGCAATTTCTGTTTTTCATCGTTGATTTGATGGTCCAAGGGATACAGTAAACCTGCAATGGTGCATCAGAATTTAACACTGCTGTCCCAGGAAAGGCTCAAAGCACGGACTATTAGAAGAGTTACTCCTCTTATAAATAAGTCGATATTTTGCCTTTTGTATTCAATGTCGATGCAATTTCTGTGTTTCATCGTTGATTTGAAGGTCCAAGTGATACAGTAAACCTGCAGTGGTGCATCGGAATGTAATACTGCTCTCCCAGGAAAGGCTCAAAGCACGAATTATTAGAATGGTTACTCTTCTTATAAATAAGACGACATTTTCGCTTTTGTATTCAATATCGATGCAATTTCTGTGTTTCATGGTTGATTTGACGGTCCAAGGGATACAGTTAACATGCAATAGTGCATCGGAATCTAATACTGCTGTCAGAGGAAAGTCACAAAGCACGACCCATTAGAAGAGTTACTCCTCTTGTAAATAAGTCGACATTTTGCATTTTGTATTCAATATCGATGCAATTTCTGTGTTTCATCGTTGATTTGAAGGACCAAGGGATACAGTAAACCTGTAATGCTGCATCGGAATCTAATATTGCTGTCCCAGGAAAGGCTCAAAGCACGAGCTATTAGAAGAGTTACTCCTCTTGTAAATAAGTCGATATTTTGCCTCTTGTATTCAATATCGATGCAATTTCTGTGTTTCATCGTTGATTTGAAGGTTCAAGGGATACAGTAAACCTGGAATGGTGCATCGGAATCTAATACTGCCGTCCCAGGAAAGGGTCAAATCCCGAACTATTAGAAGAGTTACTCCTCTTGTAAATAAGTCGAAATTTTGCCTTTTGTATTCAATATCGATGCAATTTCTGTGTTTCATCGTTGATTTGAAGGACCAGGGGATACAGTAAATCTGTAATGGTGCATCGCAATTTAATACTGCTGTCACAGGAAAGGCTCAAAGCACGAACTATTAGAAGAGTTACTCCTCTTATAAATAAGTCGTTATTTTGCCTTTTGTATTCTATGTCGATGCAATTTCTGTGTTTCATCGTTGATTTGAAAGTCCAAGGGATACAGTAAACCTGCAATGGTGCATCGGAATCTAATACTGCTGTCCCAGGAAAGGCTCAAAGCACGAACTATTAGAAGAGTTACTCCTATTATACACAAGACGACATTTTGCCTTTTGTATTCAATATCGATGCAATTTCTGTGTTTCATCGTTGATTTGAAGGTCCAAGGGATACAGTAAACATGCAATAGTGCATCGGAATCTATTACTGCTGTCCCAGGAAAGTCTCAAAGCACGACCCATTAGAAGAGTTACTCCTCTTGTAAATAAGTCGACATTTTGCATTTTGTATTCAATATCGATGCAATTTCTGTATTTCATCGTTGATTTGAAGGTTCAAGGGATACAGTAAACCTGCAATGGCGCATCGGAATGTAATACTGCTGTCCCAGGGAAGGCTCAAAGCACAACCTATTAGAGGAGTTTCTCCTCTTGTAAATAAGTCGACATTTTGCCTCTTGTATTCAATATCGATGCAATTTCTGTGCTTCATCGTTGATTTGAAGGTCCAAGGGATACAGTAAACCTGCAATGGTGCATCAGAATCTAACACTGCTGTCCCAGGAAAGCCTCAAGCCTATTAGAAGTGTTACTCCTCTTGTAAATAAGTCGACATTTTGCCATTTGTATTCAATATCGATGCAATTTCTTTGTTTCATCGTTGATTTGAAGGTCCAAGGGATACAGTAAACCTGCAATGGTGCATCGGAACCTAATACTGCCGTCCCAGGAAAGGCTCAAAGCACGAACTATTAGAAGAGTTATTCCTCTTGTAAATAAGTCGACATTTTGCATTCTGTATTCTATATCGATGCAATTTCTGTGTTTCATGGTTGATTTGAAGGTCCAAGGGATACAGTAAACCTGCAATGGTCCATAGGAATCTAATACTGTTGTCCCAGGGAATGCTCAAAGCACAATTTATTAGAAGAGTTACTCCTCTTGTTAATAAGTCGACATTTTGCCTTTTGTATTCAATATCGATGCAATTTCTGTGTTTCATCGTTGATTTGAAGGTCCAAGGAATACAGTAAACCTGCAATGGTGCATCGGAATCTAATACTGCTGTCCCAGGAAAGGCTTAAAGCATGAACTATTAGATGAGTTAGTCCTCTTATAAATAAGTCGATATTTTGCCTTTTGTATTCAATGTCGATGCAATTTCTGTGTTTCATCGTTGATTTGAAGGTCCAAGTGATACAGTAAACCTGCAATGGTGCATCGGAATCTAATACTGCTCGCCCAGGAAAGGCTCAAAGCACGAATTATTAGAATGGTTACTCTTCTTATAAATAAGACGACATTTTGCCTTTTGTATTCAATATCGATGCAATTTCTGTGTTTCATCGTTGATTTGTCGGTCCAAGGGATACAGTAAACATGCAATAGTGCATCGGAATCTAATACTGCTGTCCCAGGAAAGTCACAAAGCACGACCCATTAGAAGAGTTACTACTCTTGTAAATAAGTCGACATTTTGCATTTTGTATTCAATATCGATGCAATTTCTGTGTTTCATCGTTGATTTGAAGGTTCAAGGGATACAGTAAACCTGGAATGGCGCATCGGAATGAAATACTGCTGTCCCAGGGAAGGCTCAAAGCACAACCTGTTGGAGGAGTTTCTCCTCTTGTAAATAAGTCGACATTTTGCCTTTTGTATTCAATATCGATTTAATTTCTGTGTTTCATCGTTGATTTGAAGGTCCAAGGGATACAGTAAAACTGCAATAGTGCATCGGAATCTAATACTGCTGTCCCAGGAAAGGCTCAAAGCACGAACTATTAGAAGAGATACTACTCTTATAAATAAGTCGACATTTTGCCTCTTGTATTCAATATCGATGCAATTTCTGTGTTTCATCGTTGTTTTGAAGGTTCAAGGGATACAGTAAACCTGCAATGGTGCATCAGAATCTAACACTGCTGTCCCAGGAAAGGCTCAAAGCACGGACTATTGGAAGAGTTACTCCTCTTGTAAATAAGTCAACATTTTGCCTTTTGTATTCAATATCGATGCAATTTCTGTGTTTCATCGTTGATTTGAAGGTCCAAGGGATACAGTAAACCTGCAATGGTGCATCGGAATCTAATACTGCTGTCCAAGGAGAGGCTCAAAGATCGAACTATTAGTAGAGTTACTCCTCTGATAAATATGTCGACATTTTGCCTTTTGTATCCAATATCGATGCAATTTCTGTGTTTCATCGTTGATTTGAAGGACCAAGGGATACAGTAAACCTGCAATGCTGCATCGGAATCTAATATTGCTGTCCCAGGAAAGGCTCAAAGCACGAGCTATTAGAAGAGTTACTCCTCTTGTAAATAAGTCGATATTTTGCCTTTTGTATTCAATATCGATGCAATTTCTGTGTTTCATCGTTGATTTGAAGGTTCAAGGGATACAATAAACCTGGAATGGTGCATCGGAATCTAATACTGCCGTCCCAGGAAAGGGTCAAATCCCGAACTATTAGAAGAGTTATTCCTCTTGTAAATAAGTCGAAATTTTGCCTTTTGTATTCAATGTCGATGCAATTTCTGTGTTTCATCTTTGATTTGAAGGTCCAAGGGATACAGTAATCCTGCAATGGTGCATCGGAATATAATACTGCTGTCCCAGGAAAGGCTCAAAGCACGAACTATTAGAAGAGTTACTCCTATTATAAATAAGACGACAATTTGCCTTTTGTATTCAATATCGATGCAATTTCTGTGTTTCATCGTTGATTTGTAGGTCCAAGGGATACAGTAAACATGCAATAGTGCATCGGAATCTAATACTGCTGTCCCAGGAAAGTCGCAAAGCACGACCCATTAGAAGAGTTACTCCTCTTGTAAATAAGTCGACATTTTGCATTTTGTATTCAATATCGATGCAATTTCTGTGTTTCATCGTTGATTTGAAGGTTCAAGGGATACAGTAAACCTGCAATGGCGCATCGGAATGTAATACTGCTGTCCCAGGGAAGGCTCAAAGCACAACCTATTAGAGGAGTTTCTCCTCTTGTAAATAAGTCGACATTTTGCCTTTTGTATTCAATATCGATTTAATTTCTGTGTTTCATCGATGATTTGAAGGTCCAAGGGATACAGTAAACCTGCAATGGTGCATCGCAATCTAATACTGCTGTCCCAGGAAAGGCTCAAAGCACGAACTATTAGAAGAGATACTACTCTTATAAATAAGTCGACATTTTGCCTCTTGTATTCAATGTCGATGCAATTTCTGTGTTTCATCGTTGATTTGAAGGTCCAAGGGATACAGTAAACCTGCAATGGTGCATCAGAATCTAACACTGCTGTCCCAGGAAAGGCTCAAAGTACGGACTATTAGAAGAGTTACTCCTCTTGTAAATAAGTCAACATTTTGCCTTTTGTATTCAATATCGATGCAATTTCTGTGCTTCATCGTTGATTTGATGGTCCAAGGGATACAGTAAACCTGCAATGTTGCATCGGAAGCTGATACTGCTGTCACAGGAAAGGCTCAAATCACGAACTATTAGAAGAGTTACTCCTCTTGTAAATAAGTCGACATTTTGCCATTTGTATTCTATATCGATGCAATTTCTGTGTTTCATCGTTGATTTGAAGGTCCAAGGGAAAAGTAAACCTGCAATGGTGCATCGGAATCTAATACTGCTGTCCCAGGAAAGGCTCGAATCACGAACTATTAGAAGAGTTACTCCTCTTCTAAATAAGTCGACATTTTGCTTTTGTATTCAATATCGATGCAATTTCTGTGTTTCATCGTTGATTTGAAGGTCCAAGGGAAAAGTAAACCAGCAATGGTGCATCGGAATCTATTACTGCTGTCCAAGGAGAGGCTCAAAGCACGAACTATTAGTAGAGTTACTCCTCTGATAAATAAGTCGACATTTTGCCTTTTGTATTCAATATCGATGCAATTTCTGTGTTTCATCGTTGTTTTGAAGGACCAAGGGATACAGTAAACCTGTAATGCTGCATCGGAATCTAATATTGCTGTCCCAGGAAAGGCTCAAAGCACGAGCTATTAGAAGAGTTACTCCTCTTGTAAATAAGTCGATATTTTGCCTTTTGTATTCAATATCGATGCAATTTCTGTGTTTCATCGTTGATTTGAAGGTTCAAGGGATACAGTAAACCTGGAATGGTGCATCGGAATCTAATACTGCCGTCCCAGGAAAGGGTCAAATCCCGAACTATTAGAAGAGTTACTCCTCTTGTAAATAAGTCGAAATTTTGCCTTTTGTATTCAATATCGATGCAAATTCTGTGTTTCATCGTTGATTTGAAGGACCAGGGGATACAGTAAATCTGTAATGGTGCATCGCAATCTACTACTGCTGTCACAGGAAAGGCTCAAAGCACGAACTATTAGAAGAGTTACTCCTATTATACACAAGACGACATTTTGCCTTTTGTATTCAATATCGATGGAATTTCTGTGTTTCATCGTTGATTTGAAGGTCCAAGGGATACAGTAAACATGCAATAGTGCATCGGAATCTAATACTGCTGTCCCAGGAAAGTCTCAAAGCACGACCCATTAGAAGAGTTACTCCTCTTGTAAATAAGTCGACATTTTGCATTTTGTATTCAATATCGATGCAATTTCTGTATTTCATCGTTGATTTGAAGGTTCAAGGGATACAGTAAACCTGCAATGGCGCATCGGAATGTAATACTGCTGTCCCAGGGAAGGCTCAAAGCACAACCTATTAGAGGAGTTTCTCCTCTTGTAAATAAGTCGACATTTTGCCTTTTGTATTCAATATCGATTTAATTTCTGTGTTTCATCGTTGATTTGAAGGTCCAAGGGATACAGTAAACCTGCAATGGTGCATCGGAATCTAATACTGCTGTCCCAGGAAAGGCTCAAAGCACGAACTATTAGAAGAGTTACTACTCTTTTAAATAAGTCGACATTTTGCCTCTTGTATTCAATATCGATGCAATTTCTGTGTTTCATCGTTGATTTGAAGGTCCAAGGGATACAGTAAACCTGCAATGGTGCATCAGAATCTAACACTGCTGTCCCAGGAAAGCCTCAAGCCTATTAGAAGAGTTACTCCTCTTGTAAATAAGTCGACATTTTGCCATTTGTATTCAATATCGATGCAATTTCTGTGTTTCATCGTTGATTTGAAGGTCCAAGGGATACAGTAAACCTGCAATGGTGCATCGGAACCTAATACTGCCGTCCCAGGAAAGGCTCAAAGCACGAACTATTAGAAGAGTTACTCCTCTTGTAAATAAGTCGACATTTTGCATTCTGTATTCTATATCGATGCAATTTCTGTGTTTCATGGTTGATTTGAAGGTCCAAGGGATACAGTAAACCTGCAATGGTGCATCGGAATCTAATACTGTTGTCCCAGGGAATGCTCAAAGCACAACCTATTAGAAGAGTTACTCCTCTTGTTAATAAGTCGACATTTTGCCTTTTGTATTCAATATCGATGCAATTTCTGTGTTTCATCGTTGATTTGAAGGTCCAAGTGATACAGTAAACCTGCAGTGGTGCATCGGAATCTAATACTGCTCTCCCAGGAAAGGCTCAAAGCACGAATTATTAGAATGGTTACTCTTCATATAAATAAGACGACATTTTCGCTTTTGTATTCAATATCGATGCAATTTCTGTGTTTCATCGTTGATTTGACGGTCCAAGGGATACAGTAAACATGCAATAGTGCATCGGAATCTAATACTGCTGTCCCAGGAAAGTCACAAAGCACGACCCATTAGAAGAGTTACTCCTCTTGTAAATAAGTCGACATTTTGCATTTTGTATTCAATATCGATGCAATTTCTGTGTTTCATCGTTGATTTGAAGGTTCAAGGGATACAGTAAACCTGGAATGGCGCATCGGAATGTAATACTGCTGTCCCAGGGAAGGCTCGAAGCACAACCTGTCAGAGGAGTTTCTCCTCTTGTAAATAAGTCGACATTTTGCCTTTTGTATTCAATATCGATTTAATTTCTGTGTTTCATCGTTGATTTGAAGGTCCAAGGGATACAGTAAAACTGCAATGGTGCATCGGAATCTAATACTGCTGTCCCAGGAAAGGCTCAAAGCACGAACTATTAGAAGATATACTACTCTTATAAATAAGTCGACATTTTGCCTCTTGTATTCAATATCGATGCAATTTCTGTGTTTCATCGTTGTTTTGAAGGTCCAAGGGATACAGTAAACCTGCAATGGTGCATCAGAATCTAACACTGCTGTCCCAGGAAAGGCTCAAAGCACGGACTATTAGAAGAGTTACTCCTCTTGTAAATAAGTCAACATTTTGCCTTTTGTATTCAATATCGATGCAATTTCTGTGTTTCATCGTTGATTTGAAGGTCCAAGCGATACAGGAAACCTGCAATGGTGCATCGGAATCTAATACTGCTATCCCAGGAAAGGCTAAAACCACGAATTATTAGAAGAGTTACTCCTCTTGTAAATAAGTCGACATTTTGCCTTTTGTATTCAATATCGATGCAATTTCTGTGTTTCATCGTTGATTTGAGGGTCCAAGGGATACAGTAAACCTGCAATGGTGCATCGGAATCTAATACTGCTGTCCAAGGAGAGGCTCAAAGCGCGAACTATTAGTAGAGTTACTCCTCTGATAAATAAGTCGACATTTTGCCTTTTGTATCCAATATCGATGCAATTTCTGTGTTTCATCGTTGATTTGAAGGACCAAGGGATACAGTAAACCTGCAATGCTGCATCGGAATCTAATATTGCTGTCCCAGGAAAGGCTCAAAGCACGAGCTATTAGAAGAGTTACTCCTCTTGTAAATAAGTCGATATTTTGCCTTTTGTATTCAATATCGATGCAATTTCTGTGTTTCATCGTTGATTTGAAGGTTCAAGGGATACAATAAACCTGGAATGGTGCATCGGAATCTAATACTGCCGTCCCAGGAAAGGGTCAAATCCCGAACTATTAGAAGAGTTGTTCCTCTTGTAAATAAGTCGAAATTTTGCCTTTTGTATTCAATATCGATGCAATTTCTGTGTTTCATCGTTGATTTGAAGGACCAAGGCATACAGTAAATCTGTAATGGTGCATCGGAATCTAATACTGCTGTCACAGGAAAGGCTCAAAGCACGAACTATTAGAAGAGTTACTCCTCTTATAAATAAGTCGTTATTTTGCCTTTTGTAATCAATGTCGATGCAATTTCTGTGTTTCATCGTTGATTTGAAGGTCCAAGGGATACAGTAATCCTGCAATGGTGCATCGGAATCTAATACTGCTGTCCCAGGAAAGGCTCATAGCACGAACTATTAGAAGAGTTACTCCTATTATAAATAAGACGACAATTTGCCTTTTGTATTCAATATCGATGCAATTTCTGTGTTTCATCGTTGATTTGAAGGTCCAAGGGATACAGTAAACATGCAATAGTGCATCGGAATTTAATACTGCTGTCCCAGGAAAGTCTCAAAGCACGACCCATTAGAAGAGTTACTCCTCTTGTAAATAAGTCGACATTTTGCATTTTGTATTCAATATCGATGCAATTTCTGTGTTTCATCGTTGATTTGAAGGTTCAAGGGATACAGTAAACCTGCAATGGCGCATCGGAATGTAATACTGCTGTCCCAGGGAAGGCTCAAAGCACAACCTATTAGAGGAGTTTCTCCTCTTGTAAATAAGTCGACATTTTGCCTTTTGTATTCAATATCGATTTAATTTCTGTGTTTCATCGTTGATTTGAAGGTCCAAGGGATACAGTAAACCTGCAATGGTGCATCGGAATCTAATACTGCTGTCCCAGGAAAGGCTCAAAGCACGAACTATTAGAAGAGATACTACTCTTATAAATAAGTCGACATTTTGCCTCTTGTATTCAATGTCGATGCAATTTCTGTGTTTCATCGTTGATTTGAAGGTCCAAGGGATACAGTAAACCTGCAATGGTGCATCAGAATCTAACACTGCTGTCCCAGGAAAGGCTCAAAGTACGGACTATTAGAAGAGTTACTCCTCTTGTAAATAAGTCAACATTTTGCCTTTTGTATTCAATATCGATGCAATTTCTGTGCTTCATCGTTGATTTGATGGTCCAAGGGATACAGTAAACCTGCAATGTTGCATCGGAAGCTGATACTGCTGTCACAGGAAAGGCTCAAATCACGAACTATTAGAAGAGTTACTCCTCTTGTAAATAAGTCGACATTTTGCCATTTGTATTCAATATCGATGCAATTTCTGTGTTTCATCGTTGATTTGAAGGTCCAAGGGAAAAGTAAACCTGCAATGGTGCATCGGAATCTAATACTGCTGTCCCAGGAAAGGCTCGAATCACGAACTATTAGAAGAGTTACTCCTCTTCTAAATAAGTCGACATTTTGCTTTTGTATTCAATATCGATGCAATTTCTGTGTTTCATCGTTGATTTGTAGGTCCATGGGATACAGTAAACCTGCAATGGTGCATCGGAATCTAATACTGCTATCCCAGGAAAGGCTAAAAGCATGAATTATTAGAAGAGTTACTCCTCTTGTAAATAAGTCGAGTTTTTGCCTTTTGTATACAATATCGATGCAATTTCTGTGTTTCATTGTTGATTTGAACGTCCAAGGGATACAGTAAACCTGCAATGGTGCATCGGATTCTAATACTGCTGTCCAAGGAGAGGCTCAAAGCACGAACTATTAGTAGAGTTACTTAATTGATAAATAAGTCGACATTTTGCATTTTGTATTCAATATCGATGCAATTTCTGTGCTTCATCGTTGATTTTAAGGACCAAGGGATACAGTAAACCTGCAATGGTGCATCGGAATCTAATATTGCTGTCCCAGGAAAGGCTCAAAGCACGAGCTATTAGAAGAGTTACTCCTCTTGTGAATAAGTCGATATTTTGCCTTTTGTATTCAATATCGATGCAATTTCTGTGTTTCATCGTTGATTTGTAGGTCCATGGGATACAGTAAACCTGCAATGGTGCATCGGAATCTAATACTGCTATCCCAGGAAAGGCTAAAAGCATGAATTATTAGAAGAGTTACTCCTCTTGTAAATAAGTCAAGTTTTTGCCTTTTGTATACAATATCGATGCAATTTCTGTGTTTCATTGTTGATTTGAACGTCCAAGGGATACAGTAAACCTGCAATGGTGCATCGGAATTTAATACTGCTGTCCCAGGAAAGGCTCAAAGCACGAACTATTAGAAGAGTTACTCCTATTATAAATAATACGACTTTTTGCCTTTTGTATTCAATATCGATGCAATTTCTGTGTTTCATCGTTGATTTGAAGGTCCAAGGGATACAGTAAACCTGCAAAGGTGCATCGGAATCTATTACTGCTGTCCCAGGAATGGCTCAAAGCACGAACTATTAGAAGAGTTACTCCTCTTGTAAATAAGTCGACATTTTGCCTTTTGTATTCAATATCGATGCAATATCTGTGTTTCATCGTTGATTTGAAGGTCCAAGGGATACAGTAAACCTGCAATGGTGCATCGGAATCTAATAATCTAATACTGCTGTCCCAGGAAAGGCTCAAAGCACGAACTATTAGAAGAGTTACTCCTCTTGTAATTAAGTCAACATTTTGCCTTCTGTATTCAATATCGATGCAATTTCTGTGATTCATCGTTGATTTGAAGGTCCAAGAGATACAGTAAACCAGCAAAGGTGCATCGGAATCTAATACTGCTCTCCCTAGAAAAGGCTCAAAGCACGAACTATTAGAAGAGTTACTCCTCTTATTAATAAGTCGACATTTTACTTTTTGTATTCAATATCGATGCAATTTCTGTGTTTCATCGTTGATTTGAAGGTCCAAGGGATACAGTAAAATTGCAATGTTGCATCGGAAGCTAATACTGCTGTCACAGGAAAGGCTCAAACAAGAACTATTAGAATAGTTACTCCTCTTGTAAATAAGTTGACATTTTGCCTTTTGTATTCAACATCGATGCAATTTCTGTGTTACAACGTTGATTTGAAGGTCCAAGGGATACAGTAAACCTGCAATGGTGCATCGGAATCTCATACTGCTGTCCCAAGAAAGCCTGAAAGCACGAACTGTTAGAAGAGTTACTACTCTTGTAAATAAGTCGACATTTTGCCATTTGTATTCAATATCGATGCAATTTCTGTGTTTCATCGTTGATTTGAAGGTCCAAGGGATACAGTAAACCTGCAATGGTGCATCGGAACCTAATACTGCTGTCCCAGGAAAGGCTCAAAGCACGAACTATTAGAAGAGTTACTCCTCTTGTAAATAAGTCGACATTTTGCATTTTGTATTCAATATCGATGCAATTTCTGTGTTTCATCGTTGATTTGAAGGTTCAAGGGATACAGTAAACCTGCAATGGTGCATCGGAATCTAATACTGCTGTCCCAGGAAAGGCTCAAAGCACGAACTATTAGAAGAGATACTACTCTTATAAATATGTCGACATTTTGCCTCTTGTACTCAATGTCGATGCAATTTCTGTGTTTCATCGTTGATTTGAAGGTCCAAGGGATACAGTAAACCTGCAATGGTGCATCAGAATCTAACACTGCTGTCCCAGGAAAGGCTCAAAGTACGGACTATTAGAAGAGTTACTCCTCTTGTAAATAAGTCAACATTTTGCCTTTTGTATTCAATATCGATGCAATTTCTGTGCTTCATCGTTGATTTGATGGTCCAAGGGATACAGTAAACCTGCAATGTTGCATCGGAAGCTGATACTGCTGTCACAGGAAAGGCTCAAATCACGAACTATTAGAAGAGTTACTCCTCTTGTAAATAAGTCGACATTTTGCCATTTGTATTCAATATCGATGCAATTTCTGTGTTTCATCGTTGATTTGAAGGTCCAAGGGAAAAGTAAACCTGCAATGGTGCATCGGAATCTAATACTGCTGTCCCAGGAAAGGCTCGAATCACGAACTATTAGAAGAGTTACTCCTCTTCTAAATAAGTCGACATTTTGCTTTTGTATTCAATATCGATGCAATTTCTGTGTTTCATCGTTGATTTGTAGGTCCATGGGATACAGTAAACCTGCATTGGTGCATCGGAATCTAATACTGCTATCCCAGGAAAGGCTAAAAGCACGAATTATTAGAAGAGTTACTCCTCTTGTAAATAAGTCGACATTTTGCCTTTTGATACAATATCGATGCAATTTCTGTGTTTCATTGTTATTTTAAGGTCCAAGGGATACAGTAAACCTGCAATGGTGCATCGGAATCTAATACTGCTGTCCAAGGAGAGGCTCAAAGCACGAACTATTAGTAGAGTTACTTAATTGATAAATTAGTCGACATTTTGCTTTTGTATTCAATATCGATGCAATTTCTGTGCTTCATCGTTGATTTTAAGGACCAAGGGATACATTAAACCTGCAATGGTGCATCGGAATCTAATATTGCTGTCCCAGGAAAGGCTCAAAGCACGAGCTATTAGAAGAGTTACTCCTCTTGTGAATAAGTCGATATTTTGCCTTTTGTATTCAATATCGATGCAATTTCTGTGTTTCATCGTTGATTTGAAGGTCCAAGGGATACAGTAAACCTGCAATGGTGCATCGGAACCTAATACTGCTGTCCCAGGAAAGGCTCAAAGCACGAACTACTAGAAGAGTTACTCCTCTTGTAAATATGTCGACATTTTGCATTTTGTATTCAATATCGATGCAATTTCTGTGTTTCATCGTTGATTTGAAGGTTCAAGGGATACAGTAAACCTGCAATGGTGCATCGCAATCTAATACTGCTGTCCCAGGAAAGGCTCAAAGCACGAACTATTAGAAGAGATACTACTCTTATAAATAAGTCGACATTTTGCCTCTTGTACTCAATGTCGATGCAATTTCTGTGTTTCATCGTTGATTTGAAGGTCCAAGGGATACAGTAAACCTGCAATGGTGCATCAGAATCTAACACTGCTGTCCCAGGAAAGGCTCAAAGTACGGACTATTAGAAGAGTTACTCCTCTTGTAAATAAGTCAACATTTTGCCCTTTGTATTCAATATCGATGCAATTTCTGTGCTTCATCGTTGATTTGATGGTCCAAGGGATACAGTAAACCTGCAATGTTGCATCGGAATCTGATACTGCTGTCACAGGAAAGGCTCAAATCACGAACTATTAGAAGAGTTACTCCTCTTGTAAATAAGTCGACATTTTGCCATTTGTATTTAATATCGATGCAATTTCTGTGTTTCATCGTTGATTTGAAGGTCCAAGGGAAAAGTAAACCTGCAATGGTGCATCGGAATCTAATACTGCTGTCCCAGGAAAGGCTCGAATCACGAACTATTAGAAGAGTTACTCCTCTTCTAAATAAGTCGACATTTTGCTTTTGTATTCAATATCGATGCAATTTCTGTGTTTCATCGTTGATTTGTAGGTCCATGGGATACAGTAAACCTGCATTGGAGCATCGGAATCTAATACTGCTATCCCAGGAAAGGCTAAAAGCACGAATTATTAGAAGAGTTACTCCTCTTGTAAATAAGTCGACATTTTGCCTTTTGTATACAATATCGATGCAATTTCTGTGTTTCATTGTTATTTTAAGGTCCAAGGGATACAGTAAACCTGCAATGGTGCATCGGAATCTAATACTGCTGTCCAAGGAGAGGCTCAAAGCACGAACAATTAGTAGAGTTACTTAATTGATAAATAAGTCGACATTTTGCTTTTGTATTCAATATCGATGCAATTTCTGTGCTTCATCGTTGATTTTAAGGACCAAGGGATACAGTAAACCTGCAATGGTGCATCGGAATCTAATATTGCTGTCCCAGGAAAGGCTCAAAGCACGAGCTATTAGAAGAGTTACTCCTCTTGTGAATAAGTCGATATTTTGCCTTTTGTATTCAATATCGATGCAATTTCTGTGTTTCATCGTTGATTTGAAGGTCCAATGGATACAGTAAACCTGGAATGGTGCATCGGAATTAAATACTGCCGTCCCAGGAAAGGCTCAAAGCACGAACTCTTAGAAGAGTTACGCCTCTTGTAAATAAGTCGAAATTTTGCCTTTTGTATTCAATATCGATGCAATTTCTGTGTTTCATTGTTGATTTGAAGGACCAAGGGATACAGTAAATCTGTAATGGTGCATCGGAATCTAATACTGCTGTCACAGGAAAGGCTCAAAGAACGAACTATTAGAAGAGTTACTCCTCTTATAAATAAGTCGTTATTTTGCCTTTTGTATTCAATGTCGATGCAATTTCTGTGTTTCAACGTTGATTTGAAGGTCCAAGGGATACAGTAAACCTGCAATGGTGCATCGGAATTTAATACTGCTGTCCCAGGAAAGGCTCAAAGCACGAATTTTTAGAAGAGTTACTCCTATTATAAATAAGACGACTTTTTGCCTTTTGTATTCAATATCGATGCAATTTCTGTGTTTCATCGTTGATTTGAAGGTCCAAGGGATACAGTAAACCTGCAAAGGTGCATCGGAATCTATTACTGCTGTCCCAGGAATGGCTCAAAGCACGAACTATTAGAAGAGTTACTCCTCTTGTAAATAAGTCGACATTTTGCCATTTGTATTCAATATCGATGCAATATCTGTGTTTCATCGTTGATTTGAAGGTCCAAGGGATACAGTAAACCTGCAATGGTGCATCGGAATCTAATACTGCTGTCCCAGGAAAGGCTCAAAGCACGAACTATTAGAAGAGTTACTCCTCTTGTAATTAAGTCAACATTTTGCCTTCTGTATTCAATATCGATGCATATTCTGTGATTCATCGTTGATTTGAAGGTCCAAGAGATACAGTAAACCAGCAAAGGTGCATCGGAATCTAATACTGCTCTCCCTAGAAAAGGCTCAAAGCACGAACTATTAGAAGAGTTACTCCTCTTATTAATAAGTCGACATTTTACTTTTTGTATTCAATATCGATGCAATTTCTGTGTTTCATCGTTGATTTGAAGGTCCAAGGGATACAGTAAAATTGCAATGTTGCATCGGAAGCTAATACTGCTGTCACAGGAAAGGCTCAAACAAGAACTATTAGAATAGTTACTCCTCTTGTAAATAAGTTGACATTTTGCCTTTTGTATTCAACATCGATGCAATTTCTGTGTTACAACGTTGATTTGAAGGTCCAAGGGATACAGTAAACCTGCAATGGTGCATCGGAATCTAATACTGCTGTCCCAAGAAAGCCTGAAAGCACGAACTGTTAGAAGAGTTACTACTCTTGTAAATAAGTCGACATTTTGCCATTTGTATTCAATATCGATGCAATTTCTGTGTTTCATCGTTGATTTGAAGGTCCAAGGGATACAGTAAACCTGCAATGGTGCATCGGAACCTAATACTGCTGTCCCAGGAAAGGCTCAAAGCACGAACTATTAGAAGAGTTACTCCTCTTGTAAATAAGTCGACATTTTGCATTTTGTATTCAATATCGATGCAATTTCTGTGTTTCATCGTTGATTTGAAGGTTCAAGGGATACAGTAAACCTGCAATGGCGCATCGGAATGTAATACTGCTGTCCCAGGGATGGCTCAAAGCACAACCTATTAGAGGAGTTTCTCCTCTTGTAAATAAGTCGACATTTTGCCTTTTGTATTCAATATCGATATAATTTCTGTGTTTCATCGTTGATTTGAAGGTCCAACGGATACAGTAAACCTGCAATGGTGCATCGGAATCTAATACTGCTGTCCCAGGAAAGGCTCAAAGCACGAACTATTAGAAGAGATACTACTCTTATAAATAAGTCGACATTTTGCCTCTTGTATTCAATGTCGATGCAATTTCTGTGTTTCATCGTTGATTTGAAGGTCCAAGGGATACAGTAAACCTGCAATGGTGTATCAGAATCTAACACTGCTGTCCCAGGAAAGGCTCAAAGTACGGACTATTAGAAGAGTTACTCCTCTTGTAAATAAGTCAACATTTGGCCTTTTGTATTCAATATCGATGCAATTTCTGTGCTTCATCGTTGATTTGATGGTCCAAGGGATACAGTAAACCTGCAATGTTGCATCGGAAGCTGATACTGCTGTCACAGGAAAGGCTCAAATCACGAACTATTAGAAGAGTTACTCCTCTTGTAAATAAGTCGACATTTTGCCATTTGTATTCAATATCGATGCAATTTCTGTGTTTCATCGTTGATTTGAAGGTCCATGGGATACAGTAAACATGCAATGGTGCATCGGAATCTAATACTGCTATCCCAGGAAAGGCTAAAAGCACGAATTATTAGAAGAGTTACTCCTCTTGTAAATAAGTCGACATTTTGCATTTTGTATACAATATCGATGCAATTTCTGTGTTTCATTGTTGATTTGAAGGTCCAAGGGATACAGTAAACCTGCAATGGTGCATCGGAATCTAATACTGCTGTCCAAGGAGAGGCTCAAAGCACGAACTATTAGTAGAGTTACTTAATTGATAAATAAGTCGACATTTTGCCTTTTGTATTCAATATCGATGCAATTTCTGTGCTTCATCGTTGATTTTAAGGACCAAGGGATACAGTAAACCTGCAATGGTGCATCGGAATCTAATATTGCTGTCCCAGGAAAGGCTCAAAGCACGAGCTATTAGAAGAGTTTCTCCTCTTGTGAATAAGTCGATATTTTGCCTTTTGTATTCAATATCGATGCAATATCTGTGTTTCATCGTTGATTTGAAGGTCCAATGGATACAGTAAACCTGGAATGGTGCATCGGAATTAAATACTGCCGTCCCAGGAAAGGCTCAAATCCCGAACTATTAGAAGAGTTACGCCTCTTGTAAATAAGTCGAAATTTTGCCTTTTGTATTCAATATCGATGCAATTTCTGTGTTTCATTGTTGATTTGAAGGACCAAGGGATACAGTAAATCTGTAATGGTGCATCGGAATCTAATACTGCTGTCACAGGAAAGGCTCAAAGAACGAACTATTAGAAGAGTTACTCCTCTTATAAATAAGTCGTTATTTTGCCTTTTGTATTCAATGTCGATGCAATTTCTGTGTTTCAACGTTGATTTGAAGGTCCAAGGGATACAGTAAACCTGCAATGGTGCATCGGAATTTAATACTGCTGTCCCAGGAAAGGCTCAAAGCACGAACTATTAGAAGAGTTACTCCTATTATAAATAAGACGACTTTTTGCCTTTTGTATTCAATATCGATGCAATTTCTGTGTTTCATCGTTGATTTGAAGGTCCAAGGGATACAGTAAACCTGCAAAGGTGCATCGGAATCTATTACTGCTGTCCCAGGAATGGCTCAAAGCACGAACTATTAGAAGAGTTACTCCTCTTGTAAATAAGTCGACATTTTGCCTTTTGTATTCAATATCGATGCAATATCTGTGTTTCATCGTTGATTTGAAGGTCCAAGGGATACAGTAAACCTGCAATGGTGCATCGGAATCTAATACTGCTGTCCCAGGAAAGGCTCAAAGCACGAACTATTAGAAGAGTTACTCCTCTTGTAATTAAGTCAACATTTTGCCTTCTGTATTCAATATCGATGCAATTTCTGTGATTAATCGTTGATTTGAAGTTCCAAGAGATACAGTAAACCAGCAAAGGTGCATCGGAATCTAATACTGCTCTCCCTAGAAAAGGCTCAAAGCACGAACTATTAGAAGAGTTACTCCTCTTATTAATAAGTCGACATTTTACTTTTTGTATTCAATATCGATGCAATTTCTGTGTTTCATCGTTGATTTGAAGGTCCAAGGGATACAGTAAAATTGCAATGTTGCATCGGAAGCTAATACTGCTGTCACAGGAAAGGCTCAAACAAGAACTATTAGAATAGTTACTCCTCTTGTAAATAAGTTGACATTTTGCCTTTTGTATTCAACATCGATGCAATTTCTGTGTTACAACGTTGATTTGAAGGTCCAAGGGATACAGTAAACCTGCAATGGTGCATCGGAATTTAATACTGCTGTCCGAAGAAAGCCTGAAAGCACGAACTGTTAGAAGAGTTACTACTCTTGTAAATAAGTCGACATTTTGCCATTTGTATTCAATATCGATGCAATTTCTGTGTTTAATCGTTGATTTGAAGGTCCAAGGGATACAGTAAACCTGCAATGGTGCATCGGAACCTAATACTGCTGTCCCAGGAAAGGCTCAAAGCACGAACTATTGGAAGAGTTACTCCTCTTGTAAATAAGTCGACATTTTGCCTTTTGTATTCAATATCGATGCAATTTCTGTGTTTCATCGTTGATTTGAAGGTCCAAGGGATACAGTAAACCTGCAATGGTGCATCGGAATCTAATACTGCTGTCCCAGGAAAGGCTCAAAGCACGAACTATTAGAAGAGTTACTCCTCTTGTAAATAAGTCGAAATTTTGCTTTTGTATTCAATATCGATGCAATTTCTGTGTTTCATCGTTGATTTGAAGGACCAAGGGATACAGTAAATCTGTAATGGTGCATCGGAATCTAATACTGCTGTCACAGGAAAGGCTCAAAGCACGAACTATTAGAAGAGTTACTCCTCTTATAAATAAGTCGTTATTTTGCCTTTTGTATTCAATGTCGATGCAATTTCTGTGTTTCATCGTTGATTTGAAGGTCCAAGGGATACAGTAAACCTGCAATGGTGCATCGGAATCTAATACTGCTGTCCCAGGAAAGGCTCAAAGCACGAACTATTAGAAGAGATACTACTCTTATAAATAAGTCGACATTTTGCCTCTTGTATTCAAAATCGATGCAATTTCTGTGTTTCATCGTTGATTTGAAGGTCCAAGGGATACAGTAAACCTGCATTGGTGCATCAGAATCTAACACTGCTGTCCCAGGAAAGCCTCAAGCCTATTAGAAGAGTTACTCCTCTTGTAAATAAGTCGACATTTTGCCATTTGTATTCAATATCGATGCAATTTCTGTGTTTCATCGTTGATTTGAAGGTCCAAGGGATACAGTAAACCTGCAATGGTGCATCGGAACCTAATACTGCCGTCCCAGGAAAGGCTCAAAGAACGAACTATTAGAAGAGTTACTCCTCTTGTAAATAAGTCGACATTTTGCATTCTGTATTCAATATCGATGCAATTTCTGTGTTTCATCGTTAATTTGAAGGTCCAAGGGATACAGTAAACCTGCAATGGTGCATCGGAATGTAATACTGTTGTCCCAGGGAATGCTCAAAGCACAACCTATTAGAAGAGTTACTCCTCTTGTTAATAAGTCAACATTTTGCCTTTTGTATTCAATATCGATGCAATTTCTGTGTTTCATCGTTGATTTGATGGTCCAAGGAATACAGTAAACCTGCAATGGTGCATCGGAATCTAATACTGCTGTCCCAGGAAAGGCTTAAAGCACGAACTATTAGATGAGTTAGTCCTCTTATAAATAAGTCGATATTTTGCCTTTTGTATTCAATGTCGATGCAATTTCTGTGTTTCATCGTTGATTTGAAGGTACAAGTGATACAGTAAACCTGCAATGGTGCATCGGAATCTAATACTGCTCTCCCAGGAAAGGTTCAAAGCACGAATTATTAGAAAGGTTACTCTTCTTATAAATAAGACGACATTTTGCCTTTTGTATTCAATATCGATGCAATTTCTGTGTTTCATCGTTGATTTGAAGGTCCAAGGGATACAGTAAACATGCAATAGTGCATCGGAATCTAATACTGCTGTCCCAGGAAAGTCACAAAGCACGACCCATTAGATGAGTTACTCCTCTTGTAAATAAGTCGACATTTTGCATTTTGTATTCAATATCGATTTAATTTCTGTGTTTCATCGTTGATTTGAAGGTCCAAGGGATACAGTAAACCTGCAATGGTGCATCGGAACCTAATACTGCTGTCCCAGGAAAGGCTCAAAGCACGAACTATTAGAAGAGTTACTCCTCTTGTAAATAAGTCGACATTTTGCCTTTTGTATTCAATATCGATGCAATTTCTGTGTTTCATCGTTGATTTGAAGGTCCAAGGGGTACAGTAAACCTGCAATGTTGCATCAGAATCTAACACTGCTGTCCCAGGAAAGGTTCAAAGCACGGACTATTAGAAGAGTTACTCCTCTTGTAAATAAGTCAACATTTTGCCTTTTGTATTCAATATCGATGCAACTTCTGTGATTCATCGTTGATTTGAATGTCCAAGGGATACAGTAAAATGGCAATGTTGCATCGGAAGGTATTACTGCTGTCACAGGAAAGGCTCAAAGCACGAACTATTAGAAGAGTTACTCCTCTTGTAAATAAGTTGACATTTTGCCTTTTGTATTCAATATCGATGCAATTTCTGTGTTTCATCGTTGATTTGAAGGTCCAAGGGAAAAGTAAACCTGCAATGGTGCATCGGAATCTAATACTGCTGTCCCAGGAAAGGCTCGAATCACGAACTGTTAGAAGAGTTACTCCTCTTCTAAATAAGTCGACATTTTGCCTTTTGTATTCACTATCGATGCAATTTCTGTGTTTCATCGTTGATTTGTGGGTCCAAGGGATACAGTAAACCTGCAATGGTGCAACGGAATCTAATACTGCTATCCCAGGAAAGGCTAAAAGCACGAATTATTAGAAGAGTTACTCCTCTTGTAAATAAGTCGACATTTTGCCTTTTGTATTCAATATCGATGCAATTTCTGTGTTTCATCGTTGATTTGAAGGTCCAAGGGATACAGTAAACCTGCAATGGTGCATCGGAATCTAATACTGCTGTCCCAGGAAAGGCTCAAAGCACGAACTATTAGAAGAGTTACTCCTCTTGTAAATAAGTCGAAATTTTGCCTTTTGTATTCAATATCGATGCAATTTCTGTGTTTCATCGTTGATTTGAAGGACCAAGGGATATAGTAAATCTGTAATGGTGCATCGGAATCTAATACTGCTGTCATAGGAAAGGCTCAAAGCACGAACTATTAGAGGAGTTACTCCTCTTATAAATAAGTCGTTATTTTGCCTTTTGTATTCAATGTCGATGCAATTTCTGTGTTTCATCGTTGATTTGAAGGTCAAAGGGATACAGTAAACCTGCAATGGTGCATCGGTATCTAATACTGCTGTCCCAGGAAAGGCTCAAAGCACGAACTATTAGAAGAGTTCCTCCTATTATAAATAAGACGACATTTTGCCTTTTGTATTCAATATCATTGCAATTTCTGTGTTTCATCGTTGATTTGAAGGTTCAAGGGATACAGTAAACCTGGAATGGCGCATCGGAATGTAATACTGCTGTCCCAGGGAAGGCTCAAAGCACAACCTATTAGAGGAGTTTCTCCTCTTGTAAATAAGTCGACATTTTGCCTTTTGTATTCAATATCGATTTAATTTCTGTGTTTCATCGTTGATTTGAAGGTCCAAGGGATACAGTAAAGATGCAATAGTGCATCGGAATCTAATACTGCTGTCCCAGGAAAGTCTCAAAGCACGACCCATTAGAAGAGTTACTCCTCTTGTAAATAAGTCGACATTTTGCATTTTGTATTCAATATCGTTGCAATTTCTGTGTTTCATCGTTGATTTGGAGGTTCAAGGGATACAGTAAACCTGCAATGGCGCATCGGAATGTAATACTGCTGTCCCAGGGAAGGCTCAAAGCACAACCTATTAGAGGAGTTTCTCCTCTTGTTAATAAGTCGAAATTTTGCCTTTTGTATTCAATATCGTCTTAATTTCTGTGTTTCATCGTTGATTTGAAGGTCCAAGGGATACAGTAAACCTGCAATGGTGCATCGGAATCTAATGCTGCTGTCCCAGGAAAGGCTCAAAGCACGAACTATTAGAAGAGTTACTCCTCTTGTATATAAGTCGACATTTTGCATTCTGTATTCAATATCGATGCAATTTCTGTGTTTCATCGTTGATTTGAAGGTCCAAGGGATACAGTAAACCTGCAATGGTGCATCGGAATGTAATACTGTTGTCCCAGGGAATGCTCAAAGCACAACCTATCAGAAGAGTTACTCCTCTTGTTAATAAGTCGACATTTTGCCTTTTGTATTCAATATCGATGCAATTTCTGTGTTTCATCGTTGATTTGAAGGTCCAAGGAATACAGTAAACCTGCAATGGTGCATCGGAATCTAATACTGCTGTCCCAGGAAAGGCTTAAACACGAACTATTAGATAAGTTAGTCCTCTTATAAGTAAGTCGATATTTTGCCTTTTGTATTCAATGTCGATGCAATTTCTGTGTTTCATCGTTGATTTGTGGGTCCAAGGGATACAGTAAACCTGCAATGGTGCATCGGAATCTAATACTGCTATCCCAGGAACGGCTAAAAGCACGAATTATTAGAAGAGTTACTCCTCTTGTAAATAAGTCGACATTTTGCCTTTTGTATTCAATATCGATGCAATTTCTGTGTTTCATCGTTGATTTGAAGGTCCAAGGGATACAATAAACCTGCAATGGTGCATCGGAATCTAATACTGCTGTCCAAGGAGAGGCTCAAAGCACGAACTATTAGTAGAGTTACTCCTCTGATAAATAAGTCGACATTTTGCCTTTTGTATTCAATATCGATGCAATTTCTGTGTTTCATCGTTGATTTGAAGGTTCAAGGGATACAGTAAACCTGGAATGGTGCATCGGAATCTAATACTGCCGTCCCAGGAGAGGGTCAAAACCCGAACTATTAGAAGAGTTACTCCTCTTGTAAATAAGTCGAAATTTTGCCTTTTGTATTCAATATCGATGCAATTTCTGTGTTTCATCGTTGATTTGAAGGACCAAGGGATACAGTAAATCTGTAATGGTGCATCGGAATCTAATACTGCTGTCACAGGTAAGGCTCAAAGCACGAACTATTAGAAGAGTTACTCCTCTTATAAATAAGTCGTTATTTTGCCTTTTGTATTCAATGTCGATGCAATTTCTGTGTTTCATCGTTTATTTGAAGGTCCAAGGGATACTGTAAAACTGCAATGGTGCATCGGAATCTAATACTGCTGTCCCAGGAAAGGCTCAAAGCACGAACTATTAGAAGAGTTACTCCTATTATAAATAAGACGACATTTTGCCTTTTGTATTCAATATCGATGCAATTTCTGTGTTTCATCGTTGATTTGAAGGTCCAAGGGATACAGTTAACATGCAATAGTGCATCGGAATCTAATACTGCTGTCCCAGGAAAGTCTCAAAGCACGACCCATTAGAAGAGTTACTCCTCTTGTAAATAAGTTAACATTTTGCATTTTGTATTCAATATCGATGCAATTTCTGTGTTTCATCGTTGATTTGAAGGTCCAAGGGATACAGTAAAATTGCAAGGTTGCATCGGAAGCTGATACTGCTGTCACAGGAAAGGCTCAAAGCACGAACTTTTAGAAGAGTTACTCCTCTTGTATATAAGTCGACATTTTGCCATTTGTATTCAATATCGATGCAATTTCTGTGTTTCATCGTTGATTTGAAGGTCCAAGGAAAAAGTAAACCTGCAATGGTGCATCGGAATCTAATACTGCCATCCCAGGAAAGGCTAAAAGCACGAATTATTAGAAGAGTTACTCCTCTTGTAAATAAGTCAACATTTTGCCTTTTGTATACAATATCGATGCAATTTCTGTGTTTCATCGTTGATTTGAAAGTCCAAGGGATACAGTAAACCTGCAATGGTGCATCGGAATCTAATACTGCTGTCCAAAGAGAGGCTCAAACACGAACTATTAGTAGAGTTACTCAATTGACAAATAAGTCGACATTTTGCCATTTGTATTCAATATCGATGCAATTTCTGTGCTTCATCGTTGATTTTAAGGACCAAGCGATACAGTAAACCTGCAATGGTGCATCGGAATCTAATATTGCTGTCCGAGGAAAGGCTCAAAGCACGAGCTATTAGAAGAGTTACTCCTCTTGTAAATAAGTCAACATTTTGCGTTTTGTATTCAATATCGATGCAATTTCTGTGTTACAACGTTGATTTGAAGGTCCAAGGGGGTACAGTAAACCTGCAATGGTGCATCGGAATCTAATACTGCTCTCCCAGGAAAGGCTCAAAGCACGAAATATTAGAAGAGTTACTCCTCTTGTAAATAAGTCGACATTTTGCCTTTTGTATTCAATATCGATGCAATTTCTGTGTTACAACGTTGATTTGAAGGTCCAAGGGGGTACAGTAAACCTGCAATGGTGCATCGGAATCTAATACTGCTCTCCCAGGAAAGGCTCAAAGCACGGACTATTAGAAGAGTTACTCCTCTTGTAAATAAGTCAACATTTTGCGTTTTGTATTCAATATCGATGCAATTTCTGTGTTTCATCGTTGATTTGAAGGTCCGAGGGATACAGTAAAATTGCAATGTTGCATCGGAAGCTAATACTGCTGTCACAGGAAAGGCTCAAAGCACGAACTATTAGAAGAGTTACTCCTCTTGTAAATAAGTCGACATTTTGCCATTTGTATTCAATATCGATGCAATTTCTGTGTTTCATCGTTGATTTGAAGGTCCAAGGGAAAAGTAAACCTGCAATGGTGCATCGGAATCTAATACTGCTGTCCCAGGAAAGGCTCGAATCACGAACTATTAGAAGAGTTATTCTTCTTGTAAATAAGTCGACATTTTGCCTTTTGTATTCAATATCGATGCAATTTCTGTGTTTCATCGTTGATTTGAAGGTCCAAGGGATACAGTAAACCTGCAATGGTGCATCGGAATCTAATACTGCTGTGCTAGGAGAGGCTCAAAGCACGAACTATTAGTAGAGTTACTCCTCTGATAAATAAGTCGACATTTTGCCTTTTGTATTCAATATCGATGCAATTTCTGTGTTTCATCGTTGATTTGAAAGTCCAAGGGATACAGTAAACCTGGAATGGTGCATCGGAATCTAATACTGCTGTCCCAAGAAAGGCTCATATCCCAAACTATTAGAAGAGTTACTCCTCTTGTAAATAAGTCGAAATTTAGCCTTTTGTATTCTATATCGATGCAATTTCTGTGTTTCATCGTTGATTTGAAGGACCAAGGAATACAGTAAATCTGTAATGGTGCATCGGAATCTAATACTGCTGTCACAGGAAAGGCTCAAATCACGAACTATTAGAAGAGTTACTCCTTTTATAAATAAGTCGTTATTTTGCCTTTTGTATTCAATGTCGATGCAATTTCTGTGTTTCATCGTAGATTTGAAGGTCCAAGGGATACAGTAAACATGCAATACTGCATCGGAATCTAATACTGCTGTCCCAGGAAAGTCTCAAGGCACGACCTATTAGAAGAGTTACTCCTCTTGTAAATAAGTCGACATTTTGCATTTTGTATTCAATATCGATGCAATTTCTGTGTTTCATCGTTGACTCGAAGGTTCAAGGGATACAGTAAACCTGCAATGGCGCATGGGAATGTAATACTGCTGTCCCAGGGAAGGCTCAAAGCACAACCTATTAGAGGAGTTACTCCTCTTGTAAATAAGTCGACATTTTGCTTTTTGTATTCAATATCGTTGCAATTTCTGTGTTTCATCGTTGATTTGAAGGTCCAAGGGACACAGTAAACCTGCAATGGTGCATCGGAATCTAATACTCCTGTCCCAGGAAATGCTGAATGCACGAACTAATAGAAGAGAAACTCTTCTTATAAATAAGTCGACATTTTGCCTCTTGTATTCAATATCGATGCAATTTCTGTGTTTCATCGTTGATTTGAAGGTCCAAGGGATACAGTAAACCTGCAATGGTGCATCGGAATCAATTACTGCTGTCCCAGGAAAGGCTCAAAGCACGAACTATTAGAAGAGTTACTCCTCTTGTAAATAAGTCGACATTTTGCCTTTTGTATTCATTGTCGATGCAATTTCTGTGTTTCATCGTTGATTTCAAGGTCCAAGGGATACAGTAAACCTGCAATGGTGCATCGGAATCTAATACTGCTGTCCCAGGAAAGGCTCAAAGCACGAACTATTAGAAGAGTTACTCCTCTTGAAAATAAGTCGACATTTTGCCTTTTGTATTCAATATCGATGCAATTTCTGTGTTTCATCGTTGATTTGAAGGTCCAAGGGATACAGTAAACCTGCAATCTCGCATCAGAATCTAATACTGCTGTCCCAGGAAAGGCTCAAAGCACGAACTATTAGAAGAGTTACTCCTCTTATAAATAAGTCGATATTTTGCCTTTTGTATTCAATGCCGATGCAATTTCTGTGTTTCATCGTTGAGTTGAAGGTCCAAGGGATACAGTAAACCTGCAATGGTGCATCGGAATCCAATACTGCTGTCCCAGGAAAGGCTCAAAACACGAACTATTAGAAGAGTTACTCCTCTTGTAAATAAGTCGACATTTTGCTTTTGTATTCAATATCGATGCAATTTCTGTGTTTCATCGTTGATTTGAAGATCCAAGGGATACAGTAGACCTGCAATGGTGCATCGGAATCTAATACTGCTGTCCGAGGAAAGGCTCAAAGTACGAACTATTAAAAGAGTTACTCCTCTTGTATATAAGTCGACATTTTCCTTTTGTATTTAATATCGATGCAATTTCTGTGTCTCATCGTTGATTTGAAGGTCCAAGGGATACAGTAAACCTGCAATGGTGCATCGGAATCTAATACTGCTGTCCCAGGAAAGGCTCAAATCACGAACTATTAGTAGAGTTACTCCTCTCATAAATAAGTCGACATTTTGCCTTTTGTATTCAATATCGATGCTATTTCTGTGTTTCATCGTTAATTTGAAGGTCAAAGGGATACAGTAAACCTGCAATGGTGCATCGGAATCTAATACTGCTGTCCCAGGAAAGGCTCAAAGCACGAACTATTAGAAGAGTTACTCCTCATGTAAATAAGTCGACATTTTGCCTTTTGTATTCAATATCGATTTAATTTCTGTGTTTCATCGTTGATTTGAAGGTCCAAGGGATACAGTAAACCTGCAATGGTGCATCGGAATCTAATACTGCTGTCCCAGGAAAGGCTCAATTCACGAACTATTAGAAGAGATACTACTCTTATAAATAAGTCGACATTTTGCCCCTTGTATTCAATATCGATGCAATTTCTGTGTTTCATCGTTGATTTGAAGGTTTAAGGGATACAGTAAACATGCAATGGTGCATCAGAATCTAATACTGCTGTCCCAGGAAAGGCTCAAAGCACGGACTATTAGAAGAGTTACTCCTCTTGTAAATAAGTCTACATTTTGCCTTTTGTATTCAATATCGATGCAATTTCTGTGTTTCATCGTTGATTTGAAGGTCCAAGGGATACAGTAAAATTGCAATGTCTCATCGGAAGGTAATACTGCTGTCACAGGAAAGGCTCAAAGCACGGACTATTAGAAGGGTTACTCCTCTTGTAAATAAGTCAACATTTTGCCTTTTGTATTCAATATCGATGCAATTTCTGTGTTTCATCGTTGATTTGAAGGTCCAAGGGATACAGTAAAATTGCAATGTTGCATCGGAAGGTAATACTGCTGTCACAGGAAAGGCTCAAAGCACGAACTAGTAGAAGAGTTACTCCTCTTGTAAATAAGTCGACATTTTGCCTTTTGTATTCAATATCGATGCAATTTCTGTGTTTCATCGTTGATTTGAAGGTCCAAGGGATACAATAAACCTGCAATTGTGCATCGGAATCTAATACTGCTGTCCAAGGAGAGGCTCAAAGCACGAACTATTAGTAGAGTTACTCCTCTGATAAATAAGTCGACATTTTGCCTTTTGTATTCAATATCGATGCAATTTCTGTGTTTCATCGTTGATTTGAAGGTTCAAGGGATACAGTAAACCTGGAATGGTGCATCGGAATCTAATACTGCCGTCCCAGGAGAGGGTCAAAACCCGAACTATTAGAAGAGTTACTCCTCTTGTAAATAAGACGAAATTTTGCCTTTTGTATTCAATATCGATGCAATTTCTGTGTTTCATCGTTGATTTGTAGGACCAAGGGATACAGTAAATCTGTAATGGTGCATCGGAATCTAATACTGCTGTCACAGGAAAGGCTCAAAGCACGAACTAATAGAAGAGTTACTCCTCTTATAAATAAGTCGTTATTTTGCCTTTTGTATTCAATGTCGATGCAATTTCTGTGTTTCATCGTTTATTTGATGGTCCAAGGGATACTGTAAACCTGCAATGGTGCATCGGAATCTAATACTGCTGTCCCAGGAAAGGCTCAAAGCACGAACTATTAGAAGAGTTACTCCTATTATAAATAAGACGACATTTTGCCTTTTGTATTCAATATCGATGCAATTTCTATGTTTCATCGTTGATTTGAAGGTCCAAGGGATACAGTTAACATGCAATAGTGCATCGGAATCTAATACTGCTGTCCCAGGAAAGTCTCAAAGCACGACCCATTAGAAGAGTTACTCCTCTTGTAAATAAGTCAACATTTTGCATTTTGTATTCAATATCGATGCAATTTCTGTGTTTCATCGTTGATTTGAAGGTCCAAGGGATACAGTAAAATTGCAAGGTTGCAACGGAAGCTGATACTGCTGTCACAGGAAAGGCTCAAAGCACGAACTTTTAGAAGAGTTACTCCTCTTGTATATAAGTCGACATTTTGCCATTTGTATTCAATATCGATGCAATTTCTGTGTTTCATCGTTGATTTGAAGGTCCAAGGAAAAAGTAAACCTGCAATGGTGCATCGGAATCTAATACTGCTGTCCCAGGAAAGGCTCAAATCACGAACTATTAGAAGAGTTACTCCTCTTCTAAATAAGTCGACATTTTGCCTTTTGTATTCAATATCGATGCAATTTCTGTGTTTCATCGTTGATTTGTAGGTCCTAGGGATACAGTAAACCAGCAATGGTGCATCGGAATCTAATACTGCCATCTCAGGAAAGGCTAAAAGCACGAATTATTAGAAGAGTTACTCCTCTTGTAAATAAGTCGACATTTTGCCTTTTGTATACAATATCGATGCAATTTCTGTGTTTCATCGTTGATTTGAAGGTCCAAGGGATACAGTAAACCTGCAATGGTGCATCGGAATCTAATACTGCTGTCCAAAGAGAGGCTCAAAGCACGAACTATTAGTAGAGTTACTCAATTGACAAATAGGTCGACATTTTGCCATTTGTATTCAATATCGATGCAATTTCTGTGCTTCATCGTTGATTTTAAGGACCAAGGGATACAGTAAACCTGCAATGGTGCATCGGAATCTAATATTGCTGTCCCAGGAAAGGCTCAAAGCACGAGCTATTAGAAGAGTTACTCCTCTTGTAAATAAGTCGATATTTTGCCTTTTGTATTCAATATCGATGCAATTTCTGTGTTTCATCGTTGATTTGAAGGTCCAATGGATACAGTAAACCTGGAATGGTGCATCGGAATTTAATACTGCCGTCCCAGGAAAGGCTCAAATCCCGAACTATTAGAAGAGTTACTCCTCTTGTAAATAAGTTGACATTTTGCCTTTTGTATTCAATATCGATGCAATTTCTGTGTTACAACGTTGATTTGAAGGTCCAAGGGGGTACAGTAAACCTGCAACGGTGCATCGGAATCTAATACTGCTCTCCCAGGAAAGGCTCAAAGCACGGACTATTAGAAGAGTTACTCCTCTTGTAAATAAGTCAACATTTTGCGTTTTGTATTCAATATCGATGCAATTTCTGTGTTTCATCGTTGATTTGAAGGTCTAAGGGATACAGTAAAATTGCAATGTTGCATCGGAAGCTAATACTGCTGTCACAGGAAAGGCTCAAAGCACGAACTATTAGAAGAGTTACTCCTCTTGTAAATGAGTCGACATTTTGCCATTTGTATTCAATATCGATGCGATTTCTGTGTTTCATCGTTGATTTGAAGGTCCAAGGGAAAAGTAAACCTGCAATGGTGCATCGGAATCTAATACTGCTATCCCAGGAAAGGCTCGAATCACGAACTATTAGAAGAGTTACTCTTCTTGTAAATAAGTCGACATTTTGCCTTTTGTATTCAATATCGATGCAATTTCTGTGTTTCATCGTTGATTTGAAGGTCCAAGGGATACAGTAAACCTGCAATGGTGCATCGGAATCTAATACTGCTGTCCTAGGAAAGGCTCAAAGCACGAACTATTAGTAGAGTTACTCCTCTGATAAATAAGTCGACATTTTGCCTTTTGTATTCAATATCGATGCAATTTCTGTGTTTCATCGTTGATTTGAAAGTCCAAGGGATACAGTAAACCTGGAATGGTGCATCGGAATGTAATACTGCTGTCCCAAGAAAGGCTCATATCCCGAACTATTAGAAGAGTTACTCCTCTTGTAAATAAGTCGAAATTTTGCCTTTTGTATTCTATATCGATGTAATTTCTGTGTTTCATCGTTGATTTGAAGGACCAAGGAATACAGTAAATCTGTAATGGTGCATCGGAATCTAATACTGCTGTCACAGGAAAGGCTCAAATCACGAACTATTAGAAGAGTTACTCCTTTTATAAATAAGTCGTTATTTTGCCTTTTGTATTCAATGTCGATGCAATTTCTGTGTTTCATCGTTGATTTGAAGGTCCAAGGGATACAGTAAAATTGCAATGTTGCATCGGAAGCTAATACTGCTGTCACAGGAAAGGCTCAAAGCACGAACTATTAGAAGAGTTACTCCTCTTGTAAATAAGTCGACATTTTGCCATTTGTATTCAATATCGATGCAATTTCTGTGTTTCATCGTTGATTTGAAGGTCCAAGGGAAAAGTAAACCTGCAATGGTGCATCGGAATCTAATACTGCTGTCCCAGGAAAGGCTCGAATCACGAACTATTAGAAGAGTTACTCTTCTTGTAAATAAGTCGACATTTTGCCTTTTGTATTCAATATCGATGCAATTTCTGTGTTTCATCGTTGATTTAAGGTCCAAGGGATACAGTAAACCTGCAATGGTGCATCGGAATCTAATACTGCTGTCCTAGGAGAGGCTCAAAGCACGAACTATTAGTAGAGTTACTCCTCTGATAAATAAGTCGACATTTTGCCTTTTGTATTCAATATCGATGCAATTTCTGTGTTTCATCGTTGATTTGAAAGTCCAAGGGATACAGTAAACCTGGAATGGTGCATCGGAATGTAATACTGCTGTCCCAAGAAAGGCTCATATCCCGAACTATTAGAAGAGTTACTCCTCTTGTAAATAAGTCGAAATTTTGCCTTTTGTATTCTATATCGATGCAATTTCTGTGTTTCATCGTTGATTTGAAGGACCAAGGAATACAGTAAATCTGTAATGGTGCATCGGAATCTAATACTGCTGTCACAGGAAAGGCTCAAATCACGAACTATTAGAAGAGTTACTCCTTTTATAAATAAGTCGTTATTTTGCCTTTTGTATTCAATATCGATGCAATTTCTGTGTTTCATCGTTGATTTGAAGGTCCAAGGGATACAGTAAACATGCAATACTGCATCGGAATCTAATACTGCTGTCCCAGGAAAGTCTCAAGGCACGACCTATTAGAAGAGTTACTCCTCTTGTAAATAAGTCGACATTTTGCATTTTGTATTCAATATCGATGCAATTTCTGTGTTTCATCGTTGACTCGAAGGTTCAAGGGATACAGTAAACGTGCAATGGCGCATGGGAATGTAATACTGCTGTCCCAGGGAAGGCTCAAAGCACAACCTATTAGAGGAGTTACTCCTCTTGTAAATAAGTCGACATTTTGCCTTTTGTATTCAATATCGATGCAATTTCTGTGTTTCATCGTTGATTTGAAGGTCCAAGGGACACAGTAAACCTGCAATGGTGCATCGGAATCTAATACTCCTGTCCCAGGAAATGCTGATTGCACGAACTAATAGAAGAGAAACTCTTCTTATAAATAAGTCGACATTTTGCCTCTTGTATTCAATATCGATGCAATTTCTGTGTTTCATCGTTGATTTGAAGGTCCAAGGGATACAGTAAACCTGCAATATTGCATCGGAATCAATTACTGCTGTCCCAGGAAAGGCTCAAAGCACGAACTATTAGAAGAGTTACTCCTCTTGTAAATAAGTCGACATTTTGCCTTTTGTATTCATTGTCGATGCAATTTCTGTGTTTCATCGTTGATTTCAAGGTCCAAGGGATACAGTAAACCTGCAGTGGTGCATCGGAATCTAATACTGCTGTCCCAGGAAAGGCTCAAAGCACGAACTATTAGAAGAGTTACTCCTCTTGTAAATAAGTCGACATTTTGCCTTTTGTATTCAATATCGATGCAATTTCTGTGTTTCATCGTTGTTTTGAAGGTCCAAGGGATACAGTAAACCTGCAATCTCGCATCAGAATCTAATACTGCTGTCCCAGGAAAGGCTCAAAGCACGAACTATTAGAAGAGTTACTCCTCTTATAAATAAGTCGATATTTTGCCTTTTGTATTCAATGCCGATGCAATTTCTGTGTTTCATCGTTGAGTTGAAGGTCCAAGGGATACAGTAAACCTGCAATGGTGCATCGGAATCCAATACTGCTCTCCCAGGAAAGGCTCAAAACACGAACTATTAGAAGAGTTACTCCTCTTGTAAATAAGTCGACATTTTGCTTTTGTAGTCAATATCGATGCAATTTCTGTGTTTCATCGTTGATTTGAAGATCCAAGGGATACAGTAGACCTGCAATGGTGCATCGGAATCTAATACTGCTGTCCGAGGAAAGGCTCAAAGTACGAACTATTAAAAGAGTTACTCCTCTTGTATATAAGTCGACATTTTGCCTTTTGTATTTAATATCGATGCAATTTCTGTGTCTCATCGTTGATTTGAAGGTCCAAGGGATACAGTAAACCTGCAATGGTGCATCGGAATCTAATACTGCTGTCCCAGGAAAGGCTCAAAGCACGAACTATTAGAAGAGATACTAATCTTATAAATAAGTCGACATTTTGCCCCTTGTATTCAATATCGATGCAATTTCTGTGTTTCATCGTTGATTTGAAGGTTTAAGGGATACAGTAAACATGCAATGGTGCATCAGAATCTAATACTGCTGTCCCAGGAAAGGCTCAAAGCACGGACTATTAGAAGAGTTACTCCTCATGTAAATAAGTCGACATTTTGCCTTTTGTATTCAATATCGATTTAATTTCTGTGTTTCATCGTTGATTTGAAGGTCCAAGGGATACAGTAAACCTGCAATGGTGCATCGGAATCTAATACTGCTGTCCCAGGAAAGGCTCAAAGCACGAACTATTAGAAGAGATACTAATCTTATAAATAAGTCGACATTTTGCCCCTTGTATTCAATATCGATGCAATTTCTGTGTTTCATCGTTGATTTGAAGGTTTAAGGGATACAGTAAACATGCAATGGTGCATCAGAATCTAATACTGCTGTCCCAGGAAAGGCTCAAAGCACGGACTATTAGAAGAGTTACTCCTCTTGTAAATAAGTCTACATTTTGCCTTTTGTATTCAATATCGATGCAATTTCTGTGTTTCATCGTTGATTTGAAGGTCCAAGGGATACAGTAAAATTGCAATGTCTCATCGGAAGGTAATACTGCTGTCACAGGAAAGGCTCAAAGCACGGACTATTAGAAGGGTTACTCCTCTTGTAAATAAGTCAACATTTTGCCTTTTGCATTCAATATCGATGCAATTTCTGTGTTTCATCGTTGATTTGAAGGTCCAAGGGATACAGTAAAATTGCAATGTTCCATCGGAAGGTAATACTGCTGTCACAGGAAAGGCTCAAATCACGAACTAGTAGGAGAGTTACTCCTCTTGTAAATAAGTCGACATTTTGCCATTTGTATTTAATATCGATGCAATTTCTGTGTTTCCTCGTTGATTTGAAGGTCCAAGGGATACAGTAAACATGCAATGGTGCATCGGAACCTAATACTGGTGTCCCAGGAAAGGCTCAAAGCACGAACTATTAGAAGAGTTACTCCTCTTGTAAATAAGTCGACATTTTGCCTTTTGTATTCAATATCGATGCAATTTCTGTGTTTCATCGTTGATTTGAAGGTCCAAGGGATACAGTAAACCTGCAATGGTGCATCGGAATCTAATACTGCTGTCCCAGGAAAGGCTCAAATCACGAACTATTAGAAGAGTTACTCCTCTTCTAAATAAGTCGACATTTTGCCTTTTGTATTCAATATCGATGCAATTTCTGTGTTTCATCGTTGATTTGTAGGTCCTAGGGATACAGTAAACCTGCAATGGTGCATCGGAATCTAATACTGCCATCTCAGGAAAGGCTAAAAGCACGAATTATTAGAAGAGTTACTCCTCTTGTAAATAAGTCGACATTTTGCCTTTTGTATACAATATCGATGCAATTTCTGTGTTTCATCGTTGATTTGAAGGTCCAAGGGATACAGTAAACCTGCAATGGTGCATCGGAATCTAATACTGCTGTCCAAAGAGAGGCTCAAAGCACGAACTATTAGTAGAGTTACTCAATTGACAAATAAGTCGACATTTTGCCATTTGTATTCAATATCGATGCAATTTCTGTGCTTCATCGTTGATTTTAAGGACCAAGGGATACAGTAAACCTGCAATGGTGCATCGGAATCTAATATTGCTGTCCCAGGAAAGGCTCAAAGCACGAGCTATTAGAAGAGTTACTCCTCTTGTAAATAAGTCGATATTTCGCCTTTTGTATTCAATATCGATGCAATTTCTGTGTTTCATCGTTGATTTGAAGGTCCAATGGATACAGTAAACCTGGAATGGTGCATCGGAATTTAATACTGCCGTCCCAGGAAAGGCTCAAATCCCGAACTATTAGAAGAGTTACTCCTCTTGTAAATAAGTCGACATTTTGCCTTTTGTATTCAATATCGATGCAATTTCTGTGTTACAACGTTGATTTGAAGGTCCAAGGGGGTACAGTAAACCTGCAATGGTGCATCGGAATCTAATACTGCTCTCCCAGGAAAGGCTCAAAGCACGGACTATTAGAAGAGTTACTCCTCTTGTAAATAAGTCAACATTTTGCGTTTTGTATTCAATATCGATGCAATTTCTGTGTTTCATCGTTGATTTGAAGGTCCAAGGGATACAGTAAAATTGCAATGTTGCATCGGAAGCTAATACTGCTGTCACAGGAAAGGCTCAAAGCACGAACTATTAGAAGAGTTACTCCTCTTGTAAATAAGTCGACATTTTGCCATTTGTATTCAATATCGATGCAATTTCTGTGTTTCATCGTTGATTTGAAGGTCCAAGGGAAAAGTAAACCTGCAATGGTGCATCGGAATCTAATACTGCTGTCCCAGGAAAGGCTCGAATCACGAACTATTAGAAGAGTTACTCTTCTTGTAAATAAGTCGACATTTTGCCTTTTGTATTCAATATCGATGCAATTTCTGTGTTTCATCGTTGATTTGAAGGTCCAAGGGATACAGAAAACCTGCAATGGTGCATCGGAATCTAATACTGCTGTCCTAGGAGAGGCTCAAAGCACGAACTATTAGTAGAGTTACTCCTCTGATAAATAAGTCGACATTTTGCCTTTTGTATTCAATATCGATGCAATTTCTGTGTTTCATCGTTGATTTGAAAGTCCAAGGGATACAGTAAACCTGGAATGGTGCATCGGAATGTAATACTGCTGTCCCAAGAAAGGCTCATATCCCGAACTATTAGAAGAGTTACTCCTCTTGTAAATAAGTCGAAATTTTGCCTTTTGTATTCTATATCGATGCTATTTCTGTGTTTCATCGTTGATTTGAAGGACCAAGGAATACAGTAAATCTGTAATGGTGCATCGGAATCTAATACTGCTGTCACAGGAAAGGCTCAAATCACGAACTATTAGAAGAGTTACTCCTTTTATAAATAAGTCGTTATTTTGCCTTTTGTATTCAATGTCGATGCAATTTCTGTGTTTCATCGTTGATTTGAAGGTCCAAGGGATACAGTAAACATGCAATACTGCATCGGAATCTAATACTGCTGTCCCAGGAAAGTCTCAAGGCACGACCTATTAGAAGAGTTACTCCACTTGTAAATAAGACGACATTTTGCCTTTTGTATTCAATATCGATTTAATTTCTGTGTTTCATCGTTGATTTGAAGGTCCAAGGGATACAGTAAACCTGCAATGGTGCATCGGAATCTAATACTGCTGTCCCAGGAAAGGCTCAAAGCACGAACTATTAGAAGAGATACTAATCTTATAAATAAGTCGACATTTTGCCCCTTGTATTCAATATCGATGCAATTTCTGTGTTTCATCGTTGATTTGAAGGTCCAAGGGATACAGTAAACATGCAATGGTGCATCAGAATCTAATACTGCTGTCCCAGGAAAGGCTCAAAGCACGGACTATTAGAAGAGTTACTCCTCTTGTAAATAAGTCTACATTTTGCCTTTTGTATTCAATATCGATGCAATTTCTGTGTTTCATCGTTGATTTGAAGGTCCAAGGGATACAGTAAAATTGCAATGTCTCATCGGAAGGTAATACTGCTGTCACAGGAAAGGCTCAAAGCACGGACTATTAGAAGGGTTACTCCTCTTGTAAATAAGTCAACATTTTGCCTTTTGTATTCAATATCGATGCAATTTCTGTGTTTCATCGTTGATTTGAAGGCCCAAGGGATACAGTAAAATTGCAATGTTCCATCGGAAGGTAATACTGCTGTCACAGGAAAGGCTCAAAGCACGAACTAGTAGAAGAGTTACTCCTCTTGTAAATAAGTCGACATTTTGCCATTTGTATTTAATATCGATGCAATTTCTGTGTTTCCTCGTTGATTTGAAGGTCCAAGGGATACAGTAAACATGCAATGGTGCATCGCAACCTAATACTGGTGTCCCAGGAAAGGCTCAAAGCACGAACTATTAGAAGAGTTACTCCTCTTGTAAATAAGTCGACATTTTGCCTTTTGTATTCAATATCGATGCAATTTCTGTGTTTCATCGTTGATTTGAAGGTCCAAGGGATACAGTAATCCTGCAATGGTGCATCGGAATCTAATACTGCTCTCCCAGGAAAGGCTCAAATCACGAACTATTAGAAGAGTTACTCCTCTTCGAAATAAGTCGACATTTTGCCTTTTGTATTCAATATCGATGCAATTTCTGTGTTTCATCGTTGATTTGTAGGTCCTAGGGATACAGTAAACCTGCAATGGTGCATCGGAATCTAATACTGCCATCTCAGGAAAGGCTAAAAGCACGAATTATTAGAAGAGTTACTCCTCTTGTAAATAAGTCGACATTTTGCCTTTTGTATACAATATCGATGCAATTTCTGTGTTTCATCGTTGATTTGAAGGTCCAAGGGATACAGTAAACCTGCAATGGTGCATCGGAATCTAATACTGCTGTCCAAAGAGAGGCTCAAAGCACGAACTATTAGTAGAGTTACTCAATTGACAAATAAGTCGACATTTTGCCATTTGTATTCAATATCGATGCAATTTCTGTGCTTCATCGTTGATTTTAAGGACCAAGGGATACAGTAAACCAGCAATGGTGCATCGGAATCTAATATTGCTGTCCCAGGAAAGGCTCAAAGCACGAGCTATTAGAAGAGTTACTCCTCTTGTAAATAAGTCGATATTTTGCCTTTTGTATTCAATATCGATGTAATTTCTGTGTTTCATCGTTGATTTGAAGGTCCAATGGATACAGTAAACCTGGAATGGTGCATCGGAATTTAATACTGCCGTCCCAGGAAAGGCTCAAATCCCGAACTATTAGAAGAGTTACTCCTCTTGTAAATAAGTCGACATTTTGCCTTTTGTATTCAATATCGATGCAATTTCTGTGTTACAACGTTGATTTGAAGGTCCAAGGGGGTACAGTAAACCTGCAATGGTGCATCGGAATCTAATACTGCTCTCCCAGGAAAGGCTCAAAGCACGGACTATTAGAAGAGTTACTCCTCTTGTAAATAAGTCAACATTTTGCGTTTTGTATTCAATATCGATGCAATTTCTGTGTTTCATCGTTGATTTGAAGGTCCAAGGGATACAGTAAAATTGCAATGTTGCATCGGAAGCTAATACTGCTGTCACAGGAAAGGCTCAAAGCACGAACTATTAGAAGAGTTACTCCTCTTGTAAATAAGTCGACATTTTGCCATTTGTATTCAATATCGATGCAATTTCTGTGTTTCATCGTTGATTTGAAGGTCCAAGGGAAAAGTAAACCTGCAATGGTGCATCGGAATCTAATACTGCTGTCCCAGGAAAGGCTCGAATCACGAACTATTAGAAGAGTTACTCTTCTTGTAAATAAGTCGACATTTTGCCTTTTGTATTCAATATCGATGCAATTTCTGTGTTTCATCGTTGATTTAAGGTCCAAGGGATACAGTAAACCTGCAATGGTGCATCGGAATCTAATACTGCTGTCCTAGGAGAGGCTCAAAGCACGAACTATTAGTAGAGTTACTCCTCTGATAAATAAGTCGACATTTTGCCTTTTGTATTCAATATCGATGCAATTTCTGTGTTTCATCGTTGATTTGAAAGTCCAAGGGATACAGTAAACCTGGAATGGTGCATCGGAATGTAATACTGCTGTCCCAAGAAAGGCTCATATCCCGAACTATTAGAAGAGTTACTCCTCTTGTAAATAAGTCGAAATTTTGCCTTTTGTATTCTATATCGATGCAATTTCTGTGTTTCATCGTTGATTTGAAGGACCAAGGAATACAGTAAATCTGTAATGGTGCATCGGAATCTAATACTGCTGTCACAGGAAAGGCTCAAATCACGAACTATTAGAAGAGTTACTCCTTTTATAAATAAGTCGTTATTTTGCCTTTTGTATTCAATATCGATGCAATTTCTGTGTTTCATCGTTGATTTGAAGGTCCAAGGGATACAGTAAACATGCAATACTGCATCGGAATCTAATACTGCTGTCCCAGGAAAGTCTCAAGGCACGACCTATTAGAAGAGTTACTCCTCTTGTAAATAAGAAGACATTTTGCATTTTGTATTCAATATCGATGCAATTTCTGTGTTTCATCGTTGACTCGAAGGTTCAAGGGATACAGTAAACGTGCAATGGCGCATGGGAATGTAATACTTCTGTCCCAGGGAAGGCTCAAAGCACAACCTATTAGAGGAGTTACTCCTCTTGTAAATAAGTCGACATTTTGCCTTTTGTATTCAATATCGATGCAATTTCTGTGTTTCATCGTTGATTTGAAGGTCCAAGGGACACAGTAATCCTGCAATGGTGCATCGGAATCTAATACTGCTGTCCCAGGAAAGGCTCAAATCACGAACTATTAGAAGAGTTACTCCTCTTCGAAATAAGTCGACATTTTGCCTTTTGTATTCAATATCGATGCAATTTCTGTGTTTCATCGTTGATTTGTAGGTCCTAGGGATACAGTAAACCTGCAATGGTGCATCGGAATCTAATACTGCCATCTCAGGAAAGGCTAAAAGCACGAATTATTAGAAGAGTTACTCCTCTTGTAAATAAGTCGACATTTTGCCTTTTGTATACAATATCGATGCAATTTCTGTGTTTCATCGTTGATTTGAAGGTCCAAGGGATACAGTAAACCTGCAATGGTGCATCGGAATCTAATACTGCTGTCCAAAGAGAGGCTCAAGGCACGAACTATTAGTAGAGTTACTCAATTGACAAATAAGTCGACATTTTGCCATTTGTATTCAATATCGATGCAATTTCTGTGCTTCATCGTTGATTTTAAGGACCAAGGGATACAGTAAACCTGCAATGGTGCATCGGAATCTAATATTGCTGTCCCAGGAAAGGCTCAAAGCACGAGCTATTAGAAGAGTTACTCCTCTTGTAAATAAGTCGATATTTTGCCTTTTGTATTCAATATCGATGCAATTTCTGTGTTTCATCGTTGATTTGAAGGTCCAATGGATACAGTAAACCTGGAATGGTGCATCGGAATTTAATACTGCCGTCCCAGGAAAGGCTCAAATCCCGAACTATTAGAAGAGTTACTCCTCTTGTAAATAAGTCGACATTTTGCCTTTTGTATTCAATATCGATGCAATTTCTGTGTTACAACGTTGATTTGAAGGTCCAAGGGGGTACAGTAAACCTGCAATGGTGCATCGGAATCTAATACTGCTCTCCCAGGAAAGGCTCAAAGCACGGACTATTAGAAGAGTTACTCCTCTTGTAAATAAGTCAACATTTTGCGTTTTGTATTCAATATCGATGCAATTTCTGTGTTTCATCGTTGATTTGAAGGTCCAAGGGATACAGTAAAATTGCAATGTTGCATCGGAAGCTAATACTGCTGTCACAGGAAAGGCTCAAAGCACGAACTTTTAGAAGAGTTACTCCTCTTGTAAATAAGTCGACATTTTGCCATTTGTATTCAATATCGATGCAATTTCTGTGTTTCATCGTTGATTTGAAGGTCCAAGGGAAAAGTAAACCTGCAATGGTGCATCGGAATCTAATACTGCTGTCCCAGGAAAGGCTCGAATCACGAACTATTAGAAGAGTTACTCTTCTTGTAAATAAGTCGACATTTTGCCTTTTGTATTCAATATCGATGCAATTTCTGTGTTTCATCGTTGATTTAAGGTCCAAGGGATACAGTAAACCTGCAATGGTGCATCGGAATCTAATACTGCTGTCCTAGGAGAGGCTCAAAGCACGAACTATTAGTAGAGTTACTCCTCTGATAAATAAGTCGACATTTTGCCTTTTGTATTCAATATCGATGCAATTTCTGTGTTTCATCGTTGATTTGAAAGTCCAAGGGATACAGTAAACCTGGAATGGTGCATCGGAATGTAATACTGCTGTCCCAAGAAAGGCTCATATCCCGAACTATTAGAAGAGTTACTCCTCTTGTAAATAAGTCGAAATTTTGCCTTATGTATTCTATATCGATGCAATTTCTGTGTTTCATCGTTGATTTGAAGGACCAAGGAATACAGTAAATCTGTAATGGTGCATCGGAATCTAATACTGCTGTCACAGGAAAGGCTCAAATCACGAACTATTAGAAGAGTTACTCCTTTTATAAATAAGTCGTTATTTTGCCTTTTGTATTCAATATCGATGCAATTTCTGTGTTTCATCGTTGATTTGAAGGTCCAAGGGATACAGTAAACATGCAATACTGCATCGGAATCTAATACTGCTGTCCCAGGAAAGTCTCAAGGCACGACCTATTAGAAGAGTTACTCCTCTTGTAAATAAGTCGACATTTTGCATTTTGTATTCAATATCGATGCAATTTCTGTGTTTCATCGTTGACTCGAAGGTTCAAGGGATACAGTAAACGTGCAATGGCGCATGGGAATGTAATACTGCTGTCCCAGGGAAGGCTCAAAGCACAACCTATTAGAGGAGTTACTCCTCTTGTAAATAAGTCGACATTTTGCCTTTTGTATTCAATATCGATGCAATTTCTGTGTTTCATCGTTGATTTGAAGGTCCAAGGGACACAGTAAACCTGCAATGGTGCATCGGAATCTAATACTCCTGTCCCAGGAAATGCTGATTGCACGAACTAATAGAAGAGAAACTCTTCTTATAAATAAGTCGACATTTTGCCTCTTGTATTCAATATCGATGCAATTTCTGTGTTTCATCGTTGATTTGAAGGTCCAAGGGATACAGTAAACCTGCAATATTGCATCGGAATCAATTACTGCTGTCCCAGGAAAGGCTCAAAGCACGAACTATTAGAAGAGTTACTCCTCTTGTAAATAAGTCGACATTTTGCCTTTTGTATTCATTGTCGATGCAATTTCTGTGTTTCATCGTTGATTTCAAGGTCCAAGGGATACAGTAAACCTGCAATGGTGCATCGGAATCTAATACTGCTGTCCCAGGAAAGGCTCAAAGCACGAACTATTAGAAGAGTTACTCCTCTTGTAAATAAGTCGACATTTTGCCTTTTGTATTCAATATCGATGCAATTTCTGTGTTTCATCGTTGATTTGAAGGTCCAAGGGATACAGTAAACCTGCAATCTCGCATCAGAATCTAATACTGCAGTCCCAGGAAAGGCTCAAAGCACGAACTATTAGAAGAGTTACTCCTCTTATAAATAAGTCGATATTTTGCCTTTTGTATTCAATGCCGATGCAATTTCTGTGTTTCATCGTTGAGTTGAAGGTCCAAGGGATACAGTAAACCTGCAAAGGTGCATCGGAATCCAATACTGCTGTCCCAGGAAAGGCTCAAAACACGAACTATTAGAAGAGTTACTCCTCTTGTAAATAAGTCGACATTTTGCTTTTGTAGTCAATATCGATGCAATTTCTGTGTTTCATCGTTGATTTGAAGATCCAAGGGATACAGTAGACCTGCAATGGTGCATCGGAATCTAATACTGCTGTCCGAGGAAAGGCTCAAAGTACGAACTATTAAAAGAGTTACTCCTCTTGTATATAAGTCGACATTTTGCCTTTTGTATTTAATATCGATGCAATTTCTGTGTCTCATCGTTGATTTGAAGGTCCAAGGGATACAGTAAACCTGCAATGGTGCATCGGAATCTAATACTGCTGTCCCAGGAAAGGCTCAAATCACGAACTATTAGTAGAGTTACTCCTCTCATAAATAAGTCGATATTTTGCCTTTTGTATTCAATATCGATGCTATTTCTGTGTTTCATCGTTAATTTGAAGGTCAAAGGGATACAGTAAACCTGCAATGGTGCATCGGAATCTAATGCTGCTGTCCCAGGAAAGGCTCAAAGCACGAACTATTAGAAGAGTTACTCCTCATGTAAATAAGTCGACATTTTGCGTTTTGTATTCAATATCGATTTAATTTCTGTGTTTCATCGTTGATTTGAAGGTCCAAGGGATACAGTAAACCTGCAATGGTGCATCGGAATCTAATACTGCTGTCCCAGGAAAGGCTCAAAGCACGAACTATTAGAAGAGATACTAATCTTATAAATAAGTCGACATTTTCCCCTTGTATTCAATATCGATGCAATTTCTGTGTTTCATCGTTGATTTGAAGGTTTAAGGGACACAGTAAACATGCAATGGTGCATCAGAATCTAATACTGCTGTCCCAGGAAAGGCTCAAAGCACGGACTATTAAAAGAGTTACTCCTCTTGTAAATAAGTCTACATTTTGCCTTTTGTATTCAATATCGATGCAATTTCTGTGTTTCATCGTTGATTTGAAGGTCCAAGGGATACAGTAAAATTGCAATGTCTCATCGGAAGGTAATACTGCTGTCACAGGAAAGGCTCAAAGCACGGACTATTAGAAGGGTTACTCCTCTTGTAAATAAGTCAACATTTTGCCTTTTGTATTCAATATCGATGCAATTTCTGTGTTTCATCGTTGATTTGAAGGGCCAAGGGATACAGTAAATTTGCAATGTTCCATCGGAAGGTAATACTGCTGTCACAGGAAAGGCTCAAAGCACGAACTAGTAGAAGAGTTACTCCTCTTGTAAATAAGTCGACATTTTGCCATTTGTATTTAATATCGATGCAATTTCTGTGTTTCCTCGTTGATATGAAGGTCCAAGTGGTACAGTAAACATGCAATGGTGCATCGGAACCTAATACTGCTGTCCCAGGAAAGGCTCAAAGCACGAACTATTAGAAGAGTTACTCCTCTTATAAATAAGTCGACATTTTGAATTTTGTATTCAATATCGATGCAATTTCTGTGTTTCATTGTTGTTTTGAATGTCCAAGGGATACAGTAATACTGCAATGGTGCATCGGAATCTAATACTGCTGTCGCAGGAAAGGTTCAAAGCACGAAGTATTACAAGAGTTACTCCTCTAGTAAATAAGTCGACATTTTGCCTTTTGTATTCATTGTCGATGCAATTTCTGTGTTTCTTCGTTGATTTGAAGGTCCAAGGGATACAGTAAAATTGCAATGGTGCATCGGAATCTAATACTGCTGACCCAGGAAAGGCTCAAAGCACGAACTATTAGAAGAGTTACTCCTCTTGTAAATAAGTCGACATTTTGCATTTTGTATTCAATATCGATGCAATTTCTGTGTTTCATCGTTGATTTGAAGGTCCAAGGGATACAGTAAACCTGCAATGGCGCATCAGAATCTAATACTGCTGTCCCAGGAAAGGCTCAAAGCACGAACTATTAGAAGAGTTACTCCTCTTATAAATAAGTCGATATTTTGCCTTTTGTATTCAATGCCGATGCTATTTCTGTGTTTCATCGTTGAGTTGAAGGTCCAAGGGATACAGTAAACCCGCATGACGCATCGGAATCTAATACTGCTGTCCCAGGAAAGGCTCAAAACACGAACTATTAGAAGAGTTACTCCTCTTGTAAATAAGTCGACATTTTCTTTTGTATTCAATATCGATGCTTTTTCTGTGTTTCATCGTTGATTTGAAGATCCAAGGGATACAGTAGACCTGCAATGGTGCATCGGAATCTAATACTGCTGTCCCAGGAAAGGCTAAAAGAACGAACTATTAAAAGAGTTACTCCTCTTGTAAATAAGTCGACATTTTGCCTTTTGTATTTAATATCGATGCAATTTCTGTGTCTCATCGTTGATTTGAAGGTCCAAGTGATACAGTAAACCTGCAATGGTGCATCGGAATCTAATACTGCTGTCCCAGGAAAGGCTCAAATCACGAACTATTAGTAGAGTTACTCCTCTCATAAATAAGTCGACATTTTGCGTTTTGTATTGAACATCGATGCTATTTCTGTGTTTCATCGTTAATTTGAAGGTCAAACGGATACAGTAAACCTGCAATGGTGCATCGGAATCTAATACTGCTGTCCCAGGAAAGGCTCAAAGCACGAACAATTAGAAGAGTTACTTCTCATGTAAATAAGTCGACATTTTGCCTTTTGTATTCAATATCGATGCAATTTCTGTGTTTCATCGTTGATTTGAAGGTCCAAGGGATACAGTAATCCTGCAATGGTGCATCGGAATCTAATACTGCTGTCCCAGGAAAGGCCCAAAGCACGACTATTAGAAGAGTTATTCCTCTTGTAAATAAGTCGACATTTTGCCTTTTGTATTCAATATCGATGAAATTTCAGTGTTTCATAAATGATTTGAATGTCCAAGGAATACAGTAAACCTGCAATGGTGCATCGGAATATAATACTGCTGTCCCAGGAAAGGCTCAAAGCACGAACCATTAGAAGAGTTACTCCTCTTGTAAATAAGTCGACATTTTGCCTTTTGTATTCAATATCGATGCAATTTCTGTGTTTCATCGTTAATTTGAAGGTCAATCGGATACAGTAAACCTGCAATGGTGCATCGGAATCTAATACTGCTGTCCCAGGAAAGGCTCAAATCACGAACTATTAGTAGAGTTACTCCTCTCATAAATAAGTCGACATTTTGCCCTTTGTATTCAATATCGATGCTATTACTGTGTTTCATCGTTAATTTGAAGGTCCAAGGGATACAGTAAACATGCAATGGTGCATCGGAATCTAATACTGCTGTCACAGGCAAGGCTCAAGGCACGAACTATTAGAAGAGTTACTCCTCTTGTAAATAAGTCGACATTTTGCTTCTTGTATTCAATATCGATGCAATTTCTGTGTTTCAACGTTGATTTGAAGGTCCAAGGGATACAGTAATCCTGCAATGGTGCATCGGAATCTAATACTGCTGTCCCAGGAAAGGCTCAAAGCACGACTATTAGAAGAGTTACTCCTCTTGTAAATAAGTCGACATTTTGCCTTTTGTATTCAATATCGATGCAATTTCAGTGTTTCATAATTGATTTGAATGTCCAAGGAATACAGTAAACCTGCAATGGTGTATCGGAATCTAATACTGCTGTCCCAGGAAAGGCTCAAAGCACGAACTATTAAAAGAGTTACTCCTCTTGTAAATAAGTCGACATTTTGCCTTTTGTATTCAATATCGATGCATTTTCTGTATTTCATCGTTGATTTGAAGGTCCAAGGGAAAAGTAAACCTTCAATGGTGCATCGGAATCTAATACTGCTGCCCCAGGAAAGGCTCGAATCACGAACTATTAGAAGAGTTACTCCTCTTCTAAATAAGTCGACATTTTGCCTTTTGTATTCAATATCGATGCAATTTCTGTGTTTCATCGTTGATTTGAAGGTCCAAGGGATACAGTAAACCTGCAATGGTGCATCGGAATCTAATACTGCTATCCCAGGAAAGGCTAAAAGCACGAACTATTAGAAGAGTTACTCCTCTTGTAAATAAGTCGACATTTTGCCTTTTGTATTCAATATCGATGAAATTTCTGTGTTTCATTGTTGATTTGAAGGTCCAAGGGATACAGTAAACCTGCAATGGTGCATCGGAATGTAAAACTGCTGTCCCAGGAGAGGCTCAAAGCACGAACTATTAGTAGAGTTACTCCTCTGATAAATAAGTCGACATTTTGCCATTTGTATTCAATATCGATGCAATTTCTGAGTTTCATCGTTGATTTGAAGGACCAAGGGATACAGTAAACCTGGAATGGTGCATCGGAATCTAATATTGCTGTCCCAGGAAAGGCTCAAAGCACGAGCTATTAGAAGAGTTACTCCTCTTGTAAATAAGTCGATATTTTGCCTTTTGTATTCAATATCGATGCAATTTCTGTGTTTCATCGTTGATTTGAAGGTCCAAGGGATACAGTAAACCTGCAATGGTGCATCAGAACCTAATACTGCTGTCCCAGGAAAGGCTCAAAGCACGAACTATTAGAAGAGGTACTCCTCTTGTAAATAAGTCGACATTTTGCCGTTTGTATTCAATATCGAAGCAAATTTCTGTGTTTCATCGTTGATTTGAAGGTCCAAGGGATATAGTAAACCTGCATTGGTGCATCGGAATGTAATACTGCTCTCCCAGGAAAGGCTCAAAGCACGGACTATTAGAAGAGTTACTCCTCTTGTAAATAAGTCAACATTTTGCGTTTTGTATTCAATATCGATGCAATTTCTGTGTTTCATCGTTGATTTGAAGGTCCAAGGGATACAGTAAAATTGCAATGTTGCATCGGAAGCTAATACTGCTGTCACAGGAAAGGCTCAAAGCACGAACTATTAGAAGAGTTACTCCTCTTGTAAATAAGTCGACATTTTGCCATTTGTATTCAATATCGATGCAATTTCTGTGTTTCATCGTTGATTTGAAGGTCCAAGGGAAAAGTAAACCTGCAATGGTGCATCGGAATCTAATACTGCTGTCCCAGGAAAGGCTCGAATCACGAACTATTAGAAGAGTTACTCTTCTTGTAAATAAGTCGACATTTTGCCTTTTGTATTCAATATCGATGCAATTTCTGTGTTTCATCGTTGATTTAAGGTCCAAGGGATACAGTAAACCTGCAATGGTGCATCGGAATCTAATACTGCTGTCCTAGGAGAGGCTCAAAGCACGAACTATTAGTAGAGTTACTCCTCTGATAAATAAGTCGACATTTTGCCTTTTGTATTCAATATCGATGCAATTTCTGTGTTTCATCGTTGATTTGAAAGTCCAAGGGATACAGTAAACCTGGAATGGTGCATCGGAATGTAATACTGCTGTCCCAAGAAAGGCTCATATCCCGAACTATTAGAAGAGTTACTCCTCTTGTAAATAAGTCGAAATTTTGCCTTATGTATTCTATATCGATGCAATTTCTGTGTTTCATCGTTGATTTGAAGGACCAAGGAATACAGTAAATCTGTAATGGTGCATCGGAATCTAATACTGCTGTCACAGGAAAGGCTCAAATCACGAACTATTAGAAGAGTTACTCCTTTTATAAATAAGTCGTTATTTTGCCTTTTGTATTCAATATCGATGCAATTTCTGTGTTTCATCGTTGATTTGAAGGTCCAAGGGATACAGTAAACATGCAATACTGCATCGGAATCTAATACTGCTGTCCCAGGAAAGTCTCAAGGCACGACCTATTAGAAGAGTTACTCCTCTTGTAAATAAGTCGACATTTTGCATTTTGTATTCAATATCGATGCAATTTCTGTGTTTCATCGTTGACTCGAAGGTTCAAGGGATACAGTAAACGTGCAATGGCGCATGGGAATGTAATACTGCTGTCCCAGGGAAGGCTCAAAGCACAACCTATTAGAGGAGTTACTCCTCTTGTAAATAAGTCGACATTTTGCCTTTTGTATTCAATATCGATGCAATTTCTGTGTTTCATCGTTGATTTGAAGGTCCAAGGGACACAGTAAACCTGCAATGGTGCATCGGAATCTAATACTCCTGTCCCAGGAAATGCTGATTGCACGAACTAATAGAAGAGAAACTCTTCTTATAAATAAGTCGACATTTTGCCTCTTGTATTCAATATCGATGCAATTTCTGTGTCTCATCGTTGATTTGAAGGTCCAAGGGATACAGTAAACCTGCAATATTGCATCGGAATCAATTACTGCTGTCCCAGGAAAGGCTCAAAGCACGAACTATTAGAAGAGTTACTCCTCTTGTAAATAAGTCGACATTTTGCCTTTTGTATTCATTGTCGATGCAATTTCTGTGTTTCATCGTTGATTTCAAGGTCCAAGGGATACAGTAAACCTGCAATGGTGCATCGGAATCTAATACTGCTGTCCCAGGAAAGGCTCAAAGCACGAACTATTAGAAGAGTTACTCCTCTTGTAAATAAGTCGACATTTTGCCTTTTGTATTCAATATCGATGCAATTTCTGTGTTTCATCGTTGATTTGAAGGTCCAAGGGATACAGTAAACCTGCAATCTCGCATCAGAATCTAATACTGCAGTCCCAGGAAAGGCTCAAAGCACGAACTATTAGAAGAGTTACTCCTCTTATAAATAAGTCGATATTTTGCCTTTTGTATTCAATGCCGATGCAATTTCTGTGTTTCATCGTTGAGTTGAAGGTCCAAGGGATACAGTAAACCTGCAAAGGTGCATCGGAATCCAATACTGCTGTCCCAGGAAAGGCTCAAAACACGAACTATTAGAAGAGTTACTCCTCTTGTAAATAAGTCGACATTTTGCTTTTGTAGTCAATATCGATGCAATTTCTGTGTTTCATCGTTGATTTGAAGATCCAAGGGATACAGTAGACCTGCAATGGTGCATCGGAATCTAATACTGCTGTCCGAGGAAAGGCTCAAAGTACGAACTATTAAAAGAGTTACTCCTCTTGTATATAAGTCGACATTTTGCCTTTTGTATTTAATATCGATGCAATTTCTGTGTCTCATCGTTGATTTGAAGGTCCAAGGGATACAGTAAACCTGCAATGGTGCATCGGAATCTAATACTGCTGTCCCAGGAAAGGCTCAAATCACGAACTATTAGTAGAGTTACTCCTCTCATAAATAAGTCGATATTTTGCCTTTTGTATTCAATATCGATGCTATTTCTGTGTTTCATCGTTAATTTGAAGGTCAAAGGGATACAGTAAACCTGCAATGGTGCATCGGAATCTAATGCTGCTGTCCCAGGAAAGGCTCAAAGCACGAACTATTAGAAGAGTTACTCCTCATGTAAATAAGTCGACATTTTGCGTTTTGTATTCAATATCGATTTAATTTCTGTGTTTCATCGTTGATTTGAAGGTCCAAGGGATACAGTAAACCTGCAATGGTGCATCGGAATCTAATACTGCTGTCCCAGGAAAGGCTCAAAGCACGAACTATTAGAAGAGATACTAATCTTATAAATAAGTCGACATTTTCCCCTTGTATTCAATATCGATGCAATTTCTGTGTTTCATCGTTGATTTGAAGGTTTAAGGGATACAGTAAACATGCAATGGTGCATCAGAATCTAATACTGCTGTCCCAGGAAAGGCTCAAAGCACGGACTATTAAAAGAGTTACTCCTCTTGTAAATAAGTCTACATTTTGCCTTTTGTATTCAATATCGATGCAATTTCTGTGTTTCATCGTTGATTTGAAGGTCCAAGGGATACAGTAAAATTGCAATGTCTCATCGGAAGGTAATACTGCTGTCACAGGAAAGGCTCAAAGCACGGACTATTAGAAGGGTTACTCCTCTTGTAAATAAGTCAACATTTTGCCTTTTGTATTCAATATCGATGCAATTTCTGTGTTTCATCGTTGATTTGAAGGTCCAAGGGATACAGTAAATTTGCAATGTTCCATCGGAAGGTAATACTGCTGTCACAGGAAAGGCTCAAAGCACGAACTAGTAGAAGAGTTACTCCTCTTGTAAATAAGTCGACATTTTGCCATTTGTATTTAATATCGATGCAATTTCTGTGTTTCCTCGTTGATATGAAGGTCCAAGTGGTACAGTAAACATGCAATGGTGCATCGGAACCTAATACTGCTGTCCCAGGAAAGGCTCGAAGCACGAACTATTAGAAGAGTTACTCCTCTTATAAATAAGTCGACATTTTGAATTTTGTATTCAATATCGATGCAATTTCTGTGTTTCATTGTTGTTTTGAATGTCCAAGGGATACAGTAATACTGCAATGGTGCATCGGAATCTAATACTGCTGTCGCAGGAAAGGTTCAAAGCACGAAGTATTACAAGAGTTACTCCTCTAGTAAATAAGTCGACATTTTGCCTTTTGTATTCATTGTCGATGCAATTTCTGTGTTTCTTCGTTGATTTGAAGGTCCAAGGGATACAGTAAAATTGCAATGGTGCATCGGAATCTAATACTGCTGACCCAGGAAAGGCTCAAAGCACGAACTATTAGAAGAGTTACTCCTCTTGTAAATAAGTCGACATTTTGCATTTTGTATTCAATATCGATGCAATTTCTGTGTTTCATCGTTGATTTGAAGGTCCAAGGGATACAGTAAACCTGCAATGGCGCATCAGAATCTAATACTGCTGTCCCAGGAAAGGCTCAAAGCACGAACTATTAGAAGAGTTACTCCTCTTATAAATAAGTCGATATTTTGCCTTTTGTATTCAATGCCGATGCTATTTCTGTGTTTCATCGTTGAGTTGAAGGTCCAAGGGATACAGTAAACCCGCATGACGCATCGGAATCTAATACTGCTGTCCCAGGAAAGGCTCAAAACACGAACTATTAGAAGAGTTACTCCTCTTGTAAATAAGTCGACATTTTCTTTTGTATTCAATATCGATGCTTTTTCTGTGTTTCATCGTTGATTTGAAGATCCAAGGGATACAGTAGACCTGCAATGGTGCATCGGAATCTAATACTGCTGTCCCAGGAAAGGCTAAAAGAACGAACTATTAAAAGAGTTACTCCTCTTGTAAATAAGTCGACATTTTGCCTTTTGTATTTAATATCGATGCAATTTCTGTGTCTCATCGTTGATTTGAAGGTCCAAGTGATACAGTAAACCTGCAATGGTGCATCGGAATCTAATACTGCTGTCCCAGGAAAGGCTCAAATCACGAACTATTAGTAGGGTTACTCCTCTCATAAATAAGTCGACATTTTGCGTTTTGTATTGAACATCGATGCTATTTCTGTGTTTCATCGTTAATTTGAAGGTCAAACGGATACAGTAAACCTGCAATGGTGCATCGGAATCTAATACTGCTGTCCCAGGAAAGGCTCAAAGCACGAACAATTAGAAGAGTTACTTCTCATGTAAATAAGTCGACATTTTGCCTTTTGTATTCAATATCGATGCAATTTCTGTGTTTCATCGTTGATTTGAAGGTCCAAGGGATACAGTAATCCTGCAATGGTGCATCGGAATCTAATACTGCTGTCCCAGGAAAGGCCCAAAGCACGACTATTAGAAGAGTTATTCCTCTTGTAAATAAGTCGACATTTTGCCTTTTGTATTCAATATCGATGAAATTTCAGTGTTTCATAAATGATTTGAATGTCCAAGGAATACAGTAAACCTGCAATGGTGCATCGGAATATAATACTGCTGTCCCAGGAAAGGCTCAAAGCACGAACCATTAGAAGAGTTACTCCTCTTGTAAATAAGTCAACATTTTGCCTTTTGTATTCAATATCGATGCAATTTCTGTGTTTCATCGTTAATTTGAAGGTCAATCGGATACAGTAAACCTGCAATGGTGCATCGGAATCTAATACTGCTGTCCCAGGAAAGGCTCAAATCACGAACTATTAGTAGAGTTACTCCTCTCATAAATAAGTCGACATTTTGCCCTTTGTATTCAATATCGATGCTATTACTGTGTTAGATCGTTAATTTGAAGGTCCAAGGGATACAGTAAACATGCAATGGTGCATCGGAATCTAATACTGCTGTCACAGGCAAGGCTCAAGGCACGAACTATTAGAAGAGTTACTCCTCTTGTAAATAAGTCGACATTTTGCTTCTTGTATTCAATATCGATGCAATTTCTGTGTTTCAACGTTGATTTGAAGGTCCAAGGGATACAGTAATCCTGCAATGGTGCATCGGAATCTAATACTGCTGTCCCAGGAAAGGCTCAAAGCACGACTATTAGAAGAGTTACTCCTCTTGTAAATAAGTCGACATTTTGCCTTTTGTATTCAATATCGATGCAATTTCAGTGTTTCATAATTGATTTGAATGTCCAAGGAATACAGTAAACCTGCAATGGTGTATCGGAATCTAATACTGCTGTCCCAGGAAAGGCTCAAAGCACGAACTATTAAAAGAGTTACTCCTCTTGTAAATAAGTCGACATTTTGCCTTTTGTATTCAATATCGATGCATTTTCTGTATTTCATCGTTGATTTGAAGGTCCAAGGGAAAAGTAAACCTTCAATGGTGCATCGGAATCTAATACTGCTGCCCCAGGAAAGGCTCGAATCACGAACTATTAGAAGAGTTACTCCTCTTCTAAATAAGTCGACATTTTGCCTTTTGTATTCAATATCGATGCAATTTCTGTGTTTCATCGTTGATTTGAAGGTCCAAGGGATACAGTAAACCTGCAATGGTGCATCGGAATCTAATACTGCTATCCCAGGAAAGGCTAAAAGCACGAACTATTAGAAGAGTTACTCCTCTTGTAAATAAGTCGACATTTTGCCTTTTGTATTCAATATCGATGAAATTTCTGTGTTTCATTGTTGATTTGAAGGTCCAAGGGATACAGTAAACCTGCAATGGTGCATCGGAATGTAAAACTGCTGTCCCAGGAGAGGCTCAAAGCACGAACTATTAGTAGAGTTACTCCTCTGATAAATAAGTCGACATTTTGCCATTTGTATTCAATATCGATGCAATTTCTGAGTTTCATCGTTGATTTGAAGGACCAAGGGATACAGTAAACCTGGAATGGTGCATCGGAATCTAATATTGCTGTCCCAGGAAAGGCTCAAAGCACGAGCTATTAGAAGAGTTACTCCTCTTGTAAATAAGTCGATATTTTGCCTTTTGTATTCAATATCGATGCAATTTCTGTGTTTCATCGTTGATTTGAAGGTCCAAGGGATACAGTAAACCTGCAATGGTGCATCAGAACCTAATACTGCTGTCCCAGGAAAGGCTCAAAGCACGAACTATTAGAAGAGGTACTCCTCTTGTAAATAAGTCGACATTTTGCCGTTTGTATTCAATATCGAAGCAAATTTCTGTGTTTCATCGTTGATTTGAAGGTCCAAGGGATATAGTAAACCTGCATTGGTGCATCGGAATGTAATACTGCTGTCGCAGTAAAGGCTCAAAGCACGAACTACTAGAAGAGTTACTCCTCTTATAAATAAGTCGACATTTTGCCTTTTGTATTCAATATCGATGCAATTTCTGTGTTTCATCGTTGATTTGAATGTCCAAGGGATACAGTAAACCTGCAATGGTGCATCGGAATCTAATACTGCAGTCCCAGGAAAGGCTCAAAGCACGAACTGTTAGAAGAGTTACTCCTCTTGTAAATAAGTCGACATTTTGCCATTTGTATTCAATATCGATGCAATTTCTGTGTTTCATCGTTGATTTGAAGGTCCAAGGGATACGGTAAACCTGCAATGGTGCATCAGAACCTAATACTGCTGTCCCAGGAAAGGCTCAAAGCACGAACTATTAGAAGAGTTACTCCTCTTGTAAATAAGTCGACATTTTGCCGTTTGTATTCAATATCGAAGCAATTTCTGTGTTTCATCGTTGATTTGAAGGTCCAAGGGATATAGTAAACCTGCATTGGTGCATCGGAATGTAATACTGCTGTCACAGTAAAGGCTCAAAGCACGAACTACTAGAAGAGTTACTCCTCTTATAAATAAGTCGACATTTTGCCTTTTGTATTCAATATCGATGCAATTTCTGTGTTTCATCGTTGATTTGAATTTCCAAGGGATACAGTAAACCTGCAATGGTGCATCGGAATCTAATACTGCAGTCCCAGGAAAGGCTCAAAGCACGAACTGTTAGAAGAGTTACTCCTCTTGTAAATAAGTCGACATTTTGCCATTTGTATTCAATATCGATGCAATTTCTGTGTTTCATCGTTGATTTGAAGGTCCAAGGGATACAGTAAACCTGCATTGGTGCATCGGAATGTAATACTGCTGTCACAGTAAAGGCTCAAAGCACGAACTACTAGAAGAGTTACTCCTCTTATAAATAAGTCGACATTTTGCCTTTTGTATTCAATATCGATGCAATTTCTGTGTTTCATCGTTGATTTGAATGTCCAAGGGATACAGTAAAATTGCAATGTTGCATCGGAAGCTAATACTGCTGTCACAGGAAAGGCTCTAAGCTCGAACTGTTAGAAGAGTTACTCCTCTTGTAAATAAGTCGACATTTTGCTATTTGTATTCAATATCGATGCAATTTCTGTGTTTCATCGTTGATTTGAAGGTCCAAGGGATACAGTAAACCTGCATTGGTGCATCGGAATGTAATACTGCTGTCACAGTAAAGGCTCAAAGCACGAACTACTAGAAGAGTTACTCCTCTTATAAATAAGTCGACATTTTGCCTTTTGTATTCAATATCGATACAATTTCTGTGTTTCATCGTTGATTTGAATGTCCAAGGGATACAGTAAACCTGCAATGGTGCATCGGAATCTAATACTGCAGTCCCAGGAAAGGCTCAAAGCACGAACTGTTAGAAGAGTTACTCCTCTTGTAAATAAGTCGACATTTTGCCATTTGTATTCAATATCGATGCAATTTCTGTGTTTCATCGTTGATTTGAAGGTCCAAGGGATACAGTAAACCTGCATTGGTGCATCGGAATGTAATACTGCTGTCACAGTAAAGGCTCAAAGTACGAACTACTAGAAGAGTTACTCCTCTTATAAATAAGTCGACATTTTGCCTTTTGTATTCAATATCGATGCAATTTCTGTGTTTCATCGTTGATTTGAATGTCCAAGGGATACAGTAAAATTGCAATGTTGCATCGGAAGCTAATACTGCTGTCACAGGAAAGGCTCTAAGCTCGAACTGTTAGAAGAGTTACTCCTCTTGTAAATAAGTCGACATTTTGCCATTTGTATTCAATATCGATGCAATTTCTGTGTTTCATCGTTGATTTGAAGGTCCAAGGGATACAGTAAACCTGCAATGGTGCATCAGAACCTAATACTGCTGTCCCAGGAAGGGCTCAAAGCACGAACTATTAGAAGAGTTACTCCTCTTGTAAATAAGTCGACATTTTGCCGTTTGTATTCAATATCGAAGCAATTTCTGTGTTTCATCGTTGATTTGAAGGTCCAAGGGATATAGTAAACCTGCATTGGTGCATCGGAATGTAATACTGCTGTCACAGTAAAGGCTCAAAGCACGAACTACTAGAAGAGTTACTCCTCTTATAAATAAGTCGACATTTTGCCTTTTGTATTCAATATCGATGCAATTTCTGTGTTTCATCGTTGATTTGAATGTCCAAGGGATACAGTAAACCTGCAATGGTGCATCGGAATCTAATACTGCAGTCCCAGGAAAGGCTCAAAGCACGAACTCTTAGAAGAGTCCCTCCTCTTGTAAATAAGTCGACATTTTGCCTTTTGTATTCATTGTCGATGCAATTTCTGTGTTTCATCGTTGATTTGAAGGTCCAACGGATACAGTAAACCTGCAATGGTGCATCGAAATCTAATACTGCTGTCCCAGGAAAGGCTCGAATTACGAACTATTAGAAGAGTTACTCCTCTTCTAAATAAGTCGACATTTTGCTTTTTGTATTCAATATCGATGCAATTTCTGTGTTTCGTCGTTGATTTGAAGGTCCAAGGGATACAGAAAAACTGCAATGGTGCATCGGAATCTAATACTGCTATCCCAGGAAAGGCTAAAAGCACGAACTATTAGAATAGTTACTCCTTATGTAAGTAAGTCGACATTTTGCCTTTTGCATTCAATATCGATGCAATTTCTGTGTTTCATCGTTGATTTGAAGGTCCAAGGGATACAGTAAACCAGCAATGGTGCATCGGAATCTAATACTGCTGTCCAAGGAGAGGCTCAGAGCACGAACCATTAGTAGAGTTACTCCTCTGATAAATAAGTCGACATTTTCCTTTTGTATTCAATATCGATGCAATTTCTGAATTTCATCGTTGATTTGAAGGACCAAGGGATACAGTGAACCTGCAATGGTGCGTCGGAATCTAATATTGCTGTCCCAGGAAAGGCTCAAAGCACGAGCTATTAGAAGAGTTACTCCTCTTGTATATAAGTCGATAATTTGCCTTTTGTATTCAATATCGATGCAATTTCTGTGTTTCATCGTTGTTTTGAAGGTCCAAGGGATATAGTAAACCTGCAATGGTGCATCGGAATGTAATACTGCTATCCCAGGAAAGGCTAAAAGCACGAACTATTAGAATAGGTACTCCTTATGTAAGTAAGTCGACATTTTGCCTTTTGCATTCAATATCGATGCAATTTCTGTGTTTCATCGTTGATTTGAAGGTCCAAGGGATACAGTAAACCAGCAATGGTGCATCGGAATCTAATACTGCTGTCCAAGGAGAGGCTCAGAGCACGAACCATTAGTAGAGTTACTCCTCTGATAAATAAGTCGACATTTTCCTTTTGTATTCAATATCGATGCAATTTCTGAATTTCATCGTTGATTTGAAGGACCAAGGGATACAGTAAACCTGCAATGGTGCATCGGAATCTAATATTGCTGTCCCAGGAAAGGCTCAATGCACGAACTATTAGAACAGTTACTCCTCTTGTAAATAAGTCGACATTTTGCCATTTGTATTCAATATCGATGCAATTTCTGTGTTTCATCGTTGATTTGAAGGTCCAAGGGATACAGTAAACCTGCAATGGTGCATCAGAACCTAATACTGCTGTCCCAGGAGAGGCTCAAAGCACGAACTATTAGTAGAGTTACTCCTCTGATAAATAAGTCGACATTTTGCCATTTGTATTCAATATCGATGCAATTTCTGAGTTTCATCGTTGATTTGAAGGACCAAGGGATACAGTAAACCTTCAATGGTGCATCGGAATCTAATACTGCTGTCCCAGGAAAGGCTCAAAGCACGAGCTATTAGAAGAGTTATTCCTCTTGTAAATAAGTCGATATTTTGCCTTTTGTATTCAATTTCGATGCAATTTCTGTGTTTCATCGTTGATTTGAATGTCCAAGGGATACAGTAATCCTGCAATGGTGCATCGGAATCTAATACTGCTGTCCCAGGAAAGGCTCAAAGCACGTCCTATTAGAAGAGATACTACTCTTATATATAAGTCGACGTTTTGCCTCTTGTATTCAATATCGATGCAATTTCTGTGTTTCATCGTTGATTTGAAGGTCCAAGGGATACAGTAAACCTGCAATGGTGCTTCAGAATCTAATACTGCTGTCCCAGGAAAGGCTCAAAGTACGGACTATTAGAAGAGTTACTCCTCTTGTAAATAAGTCGATATTTTGCTTTTTGTATTCAATATCGATGCAATTTCTGTGTTTCATCGTTGATATGAAGGTCCAAGGTATACAGTAAAATTGCAATGTTGCATCGGAAGCTAATACTGCTGTCACAGGAAAGGCTCAATGCACGAACTATTAGAACAGTTACTCCTCTTGTAAATAAGTCGACATTTTGCCATTTGTATTCAATATCGATGCAATTTCTGTGTTTCATCGTTGATTTGAAGGTCCAAGGGATACAGTAAACCTGCAATGGTGCATCAGAACCTAATACTGCTGTCCCAGGAAAGGCTCATAGCACGAACTATTAGAAGAATTACTATTCTTGTTAATAAGTCGACATTTTGCCTTTTGTATTCAATATCGATGCAATTTCTGTGTTTCATCGTTGATTTGAAGGTCCAAGGGATATAGTAAACCTGCAATGGTGCATCGGAATGTAATACTGCTGTCACAGGAACGTTCAAAGCACGAACTACTAGAAGAGTTACTCCTCTTGCAAATAAGTCGACATTTTGCCTTTTGTATTCAATATCGATGCAATTTCTGTGTTTCATCGTTGATTTGAAGGTCCAAGGGATACAGTAAACCTGCAATGGTGCATCGGAATGTAATACTGCTGTCCCAGGAGAGGCTCAAAGCACGAACTATTAGAAGAGTTACTCCTCTGATAAATAAGTCGACATTTTGCCATTTGTATTCAATATCGATGCAATTTCTGAGTTTCATCGTTGATTTGAAGGACCAAGGGATACAGTAAACCTGCAATGGTGCATCGGAATCTAATACTGCTGTCCCAGGAAAGGCTCAAAGCACGAGCTATTAGAAGAGTTATTCCTCTTGTAAATAAGTCGATATTTTGCCTTTTGTATTCAATATCGATGCAATTTCTGTGTTTCATCGTTGATTTGAAGGTCCAAGGGATACAGTAATCCTGCAATGGTGCATCGGAATCTAATACTGCTGTCCCAGGAAAGGCTCAAAGCACGTACTATTAGAAGAGATACTACTCTTATAAATAAGTCGACGTTTTGCCTCTTGTATTCAATATCGATGCATTTTCTGTGTTTCATCGTTGATTTGAAGGTCCAAGGGAGACAGTAAACCTGCAATGGTGCTTCAGAATCTAATACTGCTGTCCCAGGAAAGGCTCAAAGCACGGACTATTAGAAGAGTTACTCCTCTTGTAAATAAGTCGACAGTTTGCTTTTGTATTCAATATCGATGCAATATCTGTGTTTCATCGTTGATTTGAAGGTCCAAGGGATACAGTAAACCTGCAATGGTGCTTCAGAATCTAATACTGCTGTCCCAGGAAAGGCTCAATGCACGAACTATTAGAAGAGTTACTCCTCTTGTAAATAGGTCGACATTTTGCCTTTTGTATTCAATATCGATGCAATTTCTGTGTTTCATCGTTGATTTGAAGGTCCAAGGCATACAGTAAACCTGCAATGGTGCATCGGAATCTAATACTGCTGTCCCAGGAAAGGCTCAAAGCAAGAACTATTGGAAGAGTTACTCGTCTTATAAATAAGACGACATTTTGCCTTTTGTATTCAACATCGATGCAATTTATGTGTTTCATCGTTGATTTGAAGGTCCAAGGGAAAAGTAAACCTGCAATGGCGCATCGGAATCTAATACTGCTGTCCCAGGAGAGGCTCGAATCACGAACTATTAGAAGAGTTACTCCTCTTCTAAATAAGTCGACATTTTGCCTTTTGTATTCAATATCGATGCAATTTCTGTGTTTCGTCGTTGATTTGAAGGTCCAAGGGATACAGAAAAACTGCAATGGTGCATCGAAATCTAATACTGCTATCCCAGGAAAGGCTAAAAGCACGAACTATTAGAAGAGTTACTCCTTATGTAAGTAAGTCGACATTTTGCCTTTTGTATTCAATATCGATGCAATTTCTGTGTTTCATCGTTGATTTGAAGGTCCAAGGGATACAGTAAACCTGCAATGGTGCATCGGAATCTAATACTGCTGTCCCAGGAGAGGCTCAAAGCACGAACTATTAGTAGAGTTACTCCTCTGATAAATAAGTCGACATTTTGCCTTTTGTATTCAATATCGATGCAATTTCTGAGTTTCATCGTTGATTTGAATGTCCAAGGGATACAGTAAACCTGCAATGGTGCATCGGAATCTAATATTGCTGTCCCAGGAAAGGCTCAAAGCACGAGCTATTAGAAGAGTTACTCCTCTTGTAAATAAGTCGATATTTTGCCTTTTGTATTCATAATCGATGCAATTTCTGTGTTTCATCGTTGATTTGAAGGTCCAAGGGATACAGTAAACCTGCAATGGTGCATCGGAATCTAATACTGCTGTCCCAGGAAAGGCTCAAACCACGAACTATTAGAAGAGATACTACTCTTATATATAAGTCGACGTTTTGCCTCTTGTATTCAATATCGATGCAATTTCTGTGTTTCATCGTTGATTTGAAGGTCCAAGGGATACAGTAAACATGCAATGGTGCTTCAGAATCTAGTACTGCAGTCCCAGGAAAGGCTCAAAGCACGGACTATTAGAAGAGTTACTCCTCTTGTAAATAAGTCGACATTTTGCTTTTGTATTCAATATCGATGCAATTTCTGTGTTTCATCGTTGATATGAAGGTCAAGGGATACAGTAAACCTGCAATGGTGCATCGGAATCTAATACTGCTGTCCCAGGAAAGGCTCAATGCACGAACTATTAGAAGAGTTACTCCTCTTGTAAATAGGTCGACATTTTGCCTTTTGTATTCAATTTCGATGCAATTTCTGTGTTTCATCGTTGATTTGAAGGTCCAAGGCATACAGTAAACCTGCAATGGTGCATCGGAATCTAATACTGCTGTCCCAGGAGAGGCTCAGAGCACGAACTATTAGTAGAGTTACTCCTCTGATAAATAAGTCGACATTTTCCTTTTGTATTCAATATCGATGCAATTTCTGAGTTTCATCGTTGATTTGAAGGACCAAGGGATACAGTAAACCTGCAATGGTCCATCGGAATCTAATACTCCTGTCCCAGGAAAGGCTCAATGCACGAACTGTTAGAAGAGTTACTCCTCTTGTAAATAGGTCGACAATTTGCCTTTTGTATTCAATATCGATGCAATTTCTGTCTTTCATCGTTGACTTGAAGGTCCAAGGGATACAGTAAAATTGCAATGTTGCATCGGAAGCTAATACTGCTGTCACAGGAAAGCCTCAATGCACGAACTATTAGAACAGTTACTCCTCTTGTAAATAAGTCGACATTTTGCCATTTGTATTCAATATCGATGCAATTTCTGTGTTTCATCGTTGATTTGAAGGTCCAAGGGATACAGTAAACCTGCAATGGTGCATCAGAACCTAATACTGCTGTCCCAGGAAAGGCTCATAGCACGAACTATTAGAAGAATTACTATTCTTGTAAATAAGTCGACATTTTGCCTTTTGTATTCAATATCGATGCAATTTCTGTGTTTCATCGTTGATTTGAAGGTCCAAGGGATATAGTAAACCTGCAATGGTGCATCGGAATGTAATACTGCTGTCACAGGAAGGCTCAAAGCACGATCTACTAGAAGAGTTACTCCTCTTATAAATAAGTCGACATTTTGCCTTTTGTATTCAATATCGATGCAGTTTCTGTGTTTCATCGTTGATTTGAATGTCCAAGGGATACAGTAAACGTGCAATGGTGCATCGGAATCTAATACTGCTGTCCCAGGAAAGGCTCAAAGCACGAACTATTAGAAGAGTCCCTCCTCTTGTAAATAAGTCGACATTTTGCCTTTTGTATTCATTGTCGATGCAATTTCTGTGATTCATCGTAGATTTGAAGGTCCAAGGGATACAGTAAACCTGCAATGGTGCATCGGAATCTAATACTGCTGTCCCAGGAAGGCTCAAAGCACGAACTATTAGAAGAGTTATTCCTCTTATAAATAAGTAGATATTTTGCCTTTTGTATTCAATGTTGATGCAATTTCTGTATTTCATCGTTGATTTGAAGGTCCAAGAGAAAAGAAAAACCTTCAATGGTGCATCGGAATCTAATACTGCTGTCCCAGGAAAGGCTCGAATCATGAACTATTAGAAGAGTTACTCCTCTTCTAAATAAGTCGACATTTTGCCTTTTGTATTCAATATCGATGCAATTTCTGTGTTTCATCGTTGATTTGAAGGTCCAAGGGATACAGTAAACCTGCAATGGTGCATCGTAATCTAATACTGCTATCCCAGGAAAGGCTAAAAGCACGAATTATTAGAAGAGTTACTCCTCTTGTAAATAAGTCGACATTTTGCCTTTTGTATTCAATATCGATGCAATTTCTGTGTTTCATCGTTGATTTGAAGGTCCAAGGGATACAGTAAACCTGCAATGGTGCATCGGAATGTAATACTGCTGTCCCAGGAGAGGCTCAAAGCACGAACTATTAGTAGAGTTACTCCTCTGATAAATAAATCGACATTTTGCCTTTTGTATTCAATATCGATGCAATTTCTGAGTTTCATCGTTGATTTGAAGGACCAAGGGATACCGTAAACCTGCAATGGTGCATCGGAATCTAATATTGCTGTCCCAGAAAAGGCTCAAAGCACGAGCTATTAGAAGAGTTATTCCTCTTGTAAATAAGTCGATATTTTGCCTTTTGTATTCAATATCGATGCAATTTCTGTGTTTCATCGTTGATTTGAAGGTCCAAGGGATACAGTAATCCTGCAATGGTGCATCGGAATCTAATACTGCTGTCCCAGGAAAGGCTCAAAGCACGTACTATTAGAAGAAATACTACTCTTATAAATAAGTCGACGTTTTGCCTCTTGTATTCAATATCGATGCAATTTCTGTGTTTCATCGTTGATTTGAAGGTCCAAGGGATACAGTAAACCTGCAATGGTGCTTCAGAATCTAATACTGCTGTCCCAGGAAAGGCTCGAATCACGGACTATTAGAAGAGTTACTCCTCTTGTAAATAAGTCGATATTTTGCTTTTGTATTCAATATCGATGCAATTTCTGTGTTTCATCGTTGATTTGAAGGTCCAAAGGATACAGTAAACCTGCAATGGTGCTTCAGAATCTAATACTGCTGTCCCCAGGAAAGGCTCAATGCACGAACTATTAGAAGAGTTACTCCTCTTGTAACTAGGTCGACATTTTGCCTTTTGTATTTAATATCGATGCAATTTCTGTTTTTCATCGTTGATTTGAAGGTCCAAGGGATACAGTAAAATTGCAATGTTGCATCGGAAGGTAATACTGCTGTCACAGGAAAGGCTCAAAGCACGAACTATTAGAAGAGGTACTCCTCTTGCAAATAAGTCGACATTTTGCCATTTGTATTCAATATCAATGCAATTTCTGTGCTTCATCGTTGATTTGAAGGTCCAAGGGAAGCAGTAAACCTGCAATGGTGCATCAGAACCTAATACTGCTGTCCCAGGAAAGGCTCAAAGCACGAAGTATTAGAAGAGTTACTCCTCTTGTAAATAAGTCGACATTTTGCATTTTGTATTCAATATCGAAGCAATTTCTGTGTTTCATCGTTGATTTGAAGGTCCAAGGGATATAGTAAACCTGGAATGGTGCATCGGAATGTAATACTGCTGTCACAGGAAAGGCTCAAAGCACGAAATAGTAGAAGAGTTATTCCTTTTGTAAGTAAGTCGACATTTTGCCTTTTGTATTCAATATCGATGCAATTTCTGTGTTTCATCGTTGATTTGAATGTCCAAGGGATACAGTAAACCTGCAATGGTGCATCGGAATCTAATACTGCTGTCCCAGGAAGGCTCAAAGCACGAACTATTAGGAGAGTTACTCCTCTTATAAATAAGTAGATATTTTGCCTTTTGTATTCAATGTAGATGCAATTTCTGTGTTTCATCGTTGATTTGAAGGTCCAAGGGATACAGTAAACCTGCAATGGTGCTTCAGAATCTAATACTGCTGTCCCAGGAAAGGCTCAAAGCACGGACTATTAGAAGAGTTACTCCTCTTGTAAATAAGTCGACATTTTGCTTTTGTATTCAATATCGATGCAATATCTGTGTTTCATCGTTGATTTGAAGGTCCAAGGGATACAGTAAACCTGCAATGGTGCTTCAGAATCTAATACTGCTGTCCCAGGAAAGGCTCAATGCACGAACTATTAGAAGAGTTACTCCTCTTGTAAATAGGTCGACATTTTGCCTTTTGTATTCAATATCGATGCAATTTCTGTGTTTCATCGTTGATTTGAAGGTCCAAGGCATACAGTAAACCTGCAATGGTGCATCGGAATCTAATACTGCTGTCCCAGGAAAGGCTCAAAGCAAGAACTATTGGAAGAGTTACTCGTCTTATAAATAAGACGACATTTTGCCTTTTGTATTCAACATCGATGCAATTTATGTGTTTCATCGTTGATTTGAAGGTCCAAGGGAAAAGTAAACCTGCAATGGCGCATCGGAATCTAATACTGCTGTCCCAGGAGAGGCCCGAATCACGAACTATTAGAAGAGTTACTCCTCTTCTAAATAAGTCGACATTTTGCCTTTTGTATTCAATATCGATGCAATTTCTGTGTTTCGTCGTTGATTTGAAGGTCCAAGGGATACAGAAAAACTGCAATGGTGCATCGAAATCTAATACTGCTATCCCAGGAAAGGCTAAAAGCACGAACTATTAGAAGAGTTACTCCTTATGTAAGTAAGTCGACATTTTGCCTTTTGTATTCAATATCGATGCAATTTCTGTGTTTCATCGTTGATTTGAAGGTCCAAGGGATACAGTAAACCTGCAATGGTGCATCGGAATCTAATACTGCTGTCCCAGGAGAGGCTCAAAGCACGAACTATTAGTAGAGTTACTCCTCTGATAAATAAGTCGACATTTTGCCTTTTGTATTCAATATCGATGCAATTTCTGAGTTTCATCGTTGATTTGAATGTCCAAGGGATACAGTAAACCTGCAATGGTGCATCGGAATCTAATATTGCTGTCCCAGGAAAGGCTCAAAGCACGAGCTATTAGAAGAGTTACTCCTCTTGTAAATAAGTCGATATTTTGCCTTTTGTATTCAATATCGATGCAATTTCTGTGTTTCATCGTTGATTTGAAGGTCCAAGGGATACAGTAAACCTGCAATGGTGCATCGGAATCTAATACTGCTGTCCCAGGAAAGGCTCAAACCACGAACTATTAGAAGAGATACTACTCTTATATATAAGTCGACGTTTTGCCTCTTGTATTCAATATCGATGCAATTTCTGTGTTTCATCGTTGATTTGAAGGTCCAAGGGATACAGTAAACATGCAATGGTGCTTCAGAATCTAGTACTGCTGTCCCAGGAAAGGCTCAAAGCACGGACTATTAGAAGAGTTACTCCTCTTGTAAATAAGTCGACATTTTGCTTTTGTATTCAATATCGATGCAATTTCTGTGTTCATCGTTGATATGAAGGTCAAGGGATACAGTAAACCTGCAATGGTGCATCGGAATCTAATACTGCTGTCCCAGGAAAGGCTCAATGCACGAACTATTAGAAGAGTTACTCCTCTTGTAAATAGGTCGACATTTTGCCTTTTGTATTCAATATCGATGCAATTTCTGTGTTTCATCGTTGATTTGAAGGTCCAAGGCATACAGTAAACCTGCAATGGTGCATCGGAATCTAATACTGCTGTCCCAGGAGAGGCTCAGAGCACGAACTATTAGTAGAGTTACTCCTCTGATAAATAAGTCGACATTTTCCTTTTGTATTCAATATCGATGCAATTTCTGAGTTTCATCGTTGATTTGAAGGACCAAGGGATACAGTAAACCTGCAATGGTCCATCGGAATCTAATACTCCTGTCCCAGGAAAGGCTCAATGCACGAACTGTTAGAAGAGTTACTCCTCTTGTAAATAGGTCGACAATTTGCCTTTTGTATTCAATATCGATGCAATTTCTGTCTTTCATCGTTGACTTGAAGGTCCAAGGGATACAGTAAAATTGCAATGTTGCATCGGAAGCTAATACTGCTGTCACAGGAAAGGCTCAATGCACGAACTATTAGAACAGTTACTCCTCTTGTAAATAAGTCGACATTTTGCCATTTGTATTCAATATCGATGCAATTTCTGTGTTTCATCGTTGATTTGAAGGTCCAAGGGATACAGTAAACCTGCAATGGTGCATCAGAACCTAATACTGCTGTCCCAGGAAAGGCTCATAGCACGAACTATTAGAAGAATTACTATTCTTGTAAATAAGTCGACATTTTGCCTTTTGTATTCAATATCGATGCAATTTCTGTGTTTCATCGTTGATTTGAAGGTCCAAGGGATATAGTAAACCTGCAATGGTGCATCGGAATGTAATACTGCTGTCACAGGAAGGCTCAAAGCACGATCTACTAGAAGAGTTACTCCTCTTATAAATAAGTCGACATTTTGCCTTTTGTATTCAATATCGATGCAGTTTCTGTGTTTCATCGTTGATTTGAATGTCCAAGGGATACAGTAAACCTGCAATGGTGCATCGGAATCTAATACTGCTGTCCGAGGAAAGGCTCAAAGCACGAACTATTAGAAGAGTCCCTCCTCTTGTAAATAAGTCGACATTTTGCCTTTTGTATTCATTGTCGATGCAATTTCTGTGATTCATCGTAGATTTGAAGGTCCAAGGGATACAGTAAACCTGCAATGGTGCATCGGAATCTAATACTGCTGTCCCAGGAAGGCTCAAAGCACGAACTATTAGAAGAGTTATTCCTCTTATAAATAAGTAGATATTTTGCCTTTTGTATTCAATGTTGATGCAATTTCTGTATTTCATCGTTGATTTGAAGGTCCAAGAGAAAAGAAAAACCTTCAATGGTGCATCGGAATCTAATACTGCTGTCCCAGGAAAGGCTCGAATCATGAACTATTAGAAGAGTTACTCCTCTTCTAAATAAGTCGACATTTTGCCTTTTGTATTCAATATCGATGCAATTTCTGTGTTTCATCGTTGATTTGAAGGTCCAAGGGATACAGTAAACCTGCAATGGTGCATCGTAATCTAATACTGCTATCCCAGGAAAGGCTAAAAGCACGAATTATTAGAAGAGTTACTCCTCTTGTAAATAAGTCGACATTTTGCCTTTTGTATTCAATATCGATGCAATTTCTGTGTTTCATCGTTGATTTGAAGGTCCAAGGGATACAGTAAACCTGCAATGGTGCATCGGAATGTAATACTGCTGTCCCAGGAGAGGCTCAAAGCACGAACTATTAGTAGAGTTACTCCTCTGATAAATAAATCGACATTTTGCCTTTTGTATTCAATATCGATGCAATTTCTGAGTTTCATCGTTGATTTGAAGGACCAAGGGATACCGTAAACCTGCAATGGTGCATCGGAATCTAATATTGCTGTCCCAGAAAAGGCTCAAAGCACGAGCTATTAGAAGAGTTATTCCTCTTGTAAATAAGTCGATATTTTGCCTTTTGTATTCAATATCGATGCAATTTCTGTGTTTCATCGTTGATTTGAAGGTCCAAGGGATACAGTAATCCTGCAATGGTGCATCGGAATCTAATACTGCTGTCCCAGGAAAGGCTCAAAGCACGTACTATTAGAAGAAATACTACTCTTATAAATAAGTCGACGTTTTGCCTCTTGTATTCAATATCGATGCAATTTCTGTGTTTCATCGTTGATTTGAAGGTCCAAGGGATACAGTAAACCTGCAATGGTGCTTCAGAATCTAATACTGCTGTCCCAGGAAAGGCTCGAACCACGGACTATTAGAAGAGTTACTCCTCTTGTAAATAAGTCGATATTTTGCTTTTGTATTCAATATCGATGCAATTTCTGTGTTTCATCGTTGATTTGAAGGTCCAAAGGATACAGTAAACCTGCAATGGTGCTTCAGAATCTAATACTGCTGTCCCAGGAAAGGCTCAATGCACGAACTATTAGAAGAGTTACTCCTCTTGTAACTAGGTCGACATTTTGCCTTTTGTATTTAATATCGATGCAATTTCTGTTTTTCATCGTTGATTTGAAGGTCCAAGGGATACAGTAATATTGCAATGTTGCATCGGAAGGTAATACTGCTGTCACAGGAAAGGCTCAAAGCACGAACTATTAGAAGAGGTACTCCTCTTGCAAATAAGTCGACATTTTGCCATTTGTATTCAATATCAATGCAATTTCTGTGCTTCATCGTTGATTTGAAGGTCCAAGGGAAGCAGTAAACCTGCAATGGTGCATCAGAACCTAATACTGCTGTCCCAGGAAAGGCTCAAAGCACGAAGTATTAGAAGAGTTACTCCTCTTGTAAATAAGTCGACATTTTGCATTTTGTATTCAATATCGAAGCAATTTCTGTGTTTCATCGTTGATTTGAAGGTCCAAGGGATATAGTAAACCTGGAATGGTGCATCGGAATGTAATACTGCTGTCACAGGAAAGGCTCAAAGCACGAAATAGTAGAAGAGTTATTCCTTTTGTAAATAAGTCGACATTTTGCCTTTTGTATTCAATATCGATGCAATTTCTGTGTTTCATCGTTGATTTGAATGTCCAAGGGATACAGTAAACCTGCAATGGTGCATCGGAATCTAATACTGCTGTCCCAGGAAGGCTCAAAGCACGAACTATTAGGAGAGTTACTCCTCTTATAAATAAGTAGATATTTTGCCTTTTGTATTCAATGTAGATGCAATTTCTGTGTTTCATCGTTGATTTGAAGGTCCAAGGGATACAGTAAACCTGCAATGGTGCATCGGAATCTAATACTGCTGTCCCATGAAAGGCTCAAAGCAAGAACTATTAGAAGAGTTACTCCTCTTATAAATAAGACGACATTTTGCCTTTTGTATTCAATATCGATGCAATTTATGTGTTTCATCGTTGATTTGAAGGTCCAAGGGAAAATTAAACCTGCAATGGTGCATCGGAATCTAATACTGCTGTCCCAGGAAAGGCTCGAATCACGAACTATTAGAAGAGTTACTCCTCTTCTAAATAAGTCGACATTTTGCCTTTTGTATTCAATATCGATGCAATTTCTGTGTTTCATCGTTGATTTGAAGGTCCAAGGGATACAGTAAACCTGCAATGGTGCATCGGAATCTAATACTGCTGTCCCAGGAGAGGCTCAAAGCACGAACTATTAGTAGAGTTACTCCTCTGATAAATAAGTCGACATTTTGCCTTTTGTATTCAATATGGATGCAATTTCTGAGTTTCATCGTTGATTTGAAGGACCAAGGGATACAGTAAACCTGCAATGGTGCATCGGAATCTAATATTGCTGTCCCAGGAAAGGCTCAAAGCACGAGCTATTAGAAGAGTTACTCCTCTTGTAAATAAGTCGATATTTTGCCTTTTGTATTCAATATCGATGCAATTTCTGTGTTTCATCTTTGATTTGAAGGTCCAAGGGATACAGTAAACCTGCAATGGTGCATCGGAATCTAATACTGCTGTCCCAGGAAAGGCTCAAAGCACGAACTATTAGAAGAGATACTACTCTTATATATAAGTCGACTTTTGCCTCTTGCATTCAATATCGATGCAATTTCTGTGATTCATCGTTGATTTGAAGGTCCAAGGGATACAGTAAACCTGCAATGGTGCTTCAGAATCTAATACTGCTGTCCCAGGAAAGGCTCAAAGCACGGACTATTAGAAGAGTTACTCCTCTTGTAAATAAGTCGACATTTTGCTTTTGTATTCAATATCGATGCAATTTCTGTGTTTCATCGTTGATTTGAAGGTCCAAGGGATACAGTAAACCTGCAAAGGTGCTTCAGAATCTAATACTGCTGTCCCAGGAAAGGCTCAATGCACGAACTATTAGAAGAGTTACTCCTCTTGTAAATAGGTCGACATTTTGCCTTTTGTATTTAATATCGATGCAATTTCTGTGTTTCATCGTTGATTTGAAGGTCCAAGGGATACAGTAAAATTGCAATGATGCATCGGAAGGTAATACTGCTGTCACAGGAAAGGCTCAAAGCACGAGCTATTAGAAGAGTTACTCCTCTTGTAAATAAGTCGATATTTTGCCTTTTGTATTCAATATCGATGCAATTTCTGTGTTTCATCGTTGATTTGAAGGTCCAAGGGATACAGTAAACCTGCAATGGTGCATCGGAATCTAATACTGCTGTCCCAGGAAAGGCTCAAAGCACGAACTATTAGAAGAGATACTACTCTTATATATAAGTCGACGTTTTGCCTCTTGTATTCAATATCGATGCAATTTCTGTGTTTCATCGTTGATTTGAAGGTCCAAGGGATACAGTAAACCTGCAATGGTGCTTCAGAATCTAATACTGCTGTCCCAGGAAAGGCTCAAAGCACGGACTATTAGAAGAGTTACTCCTCTTGTAAATAAGTCGACATTTTGCTTTTGTATTCAATATCGATGCAATTTCTGTGTTTCATCGTTGATTTGAAGGTCCAAGGGATACAGTAAACCTGCAATGGTGCTTCAGAATCTAATACTGCTGTCCCAGGAAAGGCTCAATGCACGAACTATTAGAAGAGTTACTCCTCTTGTAAATAGGTCGACATTTTGCCTTTTGTATTTAATATCGATGCAATTTCTGTGTTTCATCGTTGATTTGAAGGTCCAAGGGATACAGTAAAATTGCAATGTTGCATCGGAAGGTAATACTGCTGTCACAGGAAAGGCTCAAAGCACGAACTATTAGAAGAGTTACTCCTCTTGCAAATAAGTCGACATTTTGCCATTTGTATTCAATATCGATGCAATTTCTGTGCTTCATCGTTGATTTGAAGGTCCAAGGGATACAGTAAACCTGCAATGGTGCATCAGAACCTGATACTGCTGTCCCAGGAAAGGCTCAAACAAGAACTATTAGAAGAGTTACTCCTCTTATAAATAAGACGACATTTTGCCTTTTGTATTCAATATCGAAGCAATTTCTGTGTTTCATCGTTGATTTGAAGGTCCAAGGGATATAGTAAACCTGGAATGGTGCATCGGAATGTAATACTGCTGTCACAGGAAAGGCTCAAAGCACGAAATACTAGAAGAGTTACTCCTCTTATAAATAAGTCGACATTTTGCCTTTTGTATTCAATATCGATGCAATTTCTGTGTTTCATCGTTGATTTTAATGTCCAAGGGATACAGTACACCTGCAATGGTGCATCGGAATCTAATACTGCTGTCCCAGGAAAGGCTCAAAGCACGAACTATTAGAAGAGACCCTCCTCTTGTAAATAAGTCGAAATTTTGCCTCTTGTATTCATTGTCGATGCAATTTCTGTGTTTCATCGTTGATTTGAAGGTTCAAGGGATACAGTACACCTGCAATGGTGCATCGGAATCTAATACTGCTGTCCCAGGAAGGCTCAAAGCACGAACTATTAGAAGAGTTACTCCTCTTATAAATAAGTAGATATTTTGCCTTTTGTATTCAATGTAGATGCAATTTCTGTGTTTCATCGTTGATTTGAAGGTCCAAGGGATACAGTAAACCTGCAATGGTGCATCGGAATCTAATACTGCTGTCCCAGGAAAGGCTCAAAGCAAGAACTATTAGAAGAGTTACTCCTCTTATAAATAAGACGACATTTTGCCTTTTGTATTCGATATCGATGCAATTTATGTGTTTCATCGTTGATTTGAAGGTCCAAGGGAAAAGTAAACCTGCAATGGTGCATCGGAATCTAATACTGCTGTCCCAGAAATAGCTCGAATCACGAACTATTAGTAGAGTTACTCCTCTTCTAAATAAGTCGACATATTGCCTTTTGTATTCAATATCGATGCAATTTCTGTGTTTCGTCGTTGATTATAAGGTCCAAGGGATACAGAAAAACTGCAATGGTGCATCGGAATCTAATACTGCTATCCCAGGAAAGGCTAAAAGCATGAACTATTAGAAGAGTTACTCCTTATGTAAGTAAGTCGACATTTTGCCTTTTGTATTCAATATCGATGCAATTTCTGTGTTTCATCGTTGATTTGAAGGTCCAAGGGATACAGTAAACCTGCAATGGTGCATCGGAATCTAATACTGCTGTCCAAGGAGAGGCTCAAAGCACGAACTATTAGTAGAGTTACTCCTCTGATAAATAAGTCGATATTTTGCCTTTTGTATTCAATATCGATGCAATTTCTGAGTTTCATCGTTGATTTGAAGGACCAAGGGATACAGTAAACCTGCAATGGTGCATCGGAATCTAATATTGCTGTCCCAGGAAAGGCTCAAAGCACGAACTATTAGAAGAGTTACTCCTCTTGTAAATAAGTCGATATTTTGCCTTTTGTATTCAATATCGATGCAATTTCTGTGTTTCATCGTTGATTTGAAGGTCCAAGGGATACAGTAAACCTGCAATGGTGCATCGGAATCTAATACTGCTGTCCCAGGAAAGGCTCAAAGCACGAACTATTAGAAGAGATACTACTCTTATATATAAGTCGACGTTTTGCCTCTCGTATTCAATATCGATGCAATTTCTGTGTTTCATCGGTGATTTGAAGGTCCAAGGGATACAGTAAACATGCAATGGTGCTTCAGAATCTAATACTGCTGTCCCAGGAAAGGCTCAAAGCACGGACTATTAGAAGAGTTACTCCTCTTGTAAATAAGTCGACATTTTGCCTTTTGTATTCAATATCGATGCAATTTCTGTCTTTCATCGTTGATATGAAGGTCCAAGGGATACAGTAAACCTTCAATGGTGCATCGGAATCTAATACTGCTGTCCCAGGAAAGGCTCAATGCACGAACTATTAGAAGAGTTACTCCTCTTGTAAATAGGTCGACATTTTGCCTTTTGTATTCAATATCGATGCAATTTCTGTGTTTCATCGTTGATTTGAAGGTCCAAGGGATACTGTAAACCTGCAATGGTGCATCGGAATCTAATACTGCTGTCCCAGGAAGGCTCAAAGCACGAACTATTAGAAGAGTTACTCCTCTTATAAATAAGTAGATATTTTGGCTTTTGTATTAATGCCGATGCAATTTCTGTGTTTCATCGTTGATTTGAAGGTCCAAGGGATACAGTAAACCTGCAATGGTGCATCGGAATCTAATACTGCTGTCCCAGGAAAGGCTCAAACCAAGAACTATTAGAAGAGTTACTCCTCTTATAAATAAGACGACATTTTGCATTTTGTTTTCAATATCGATGCAATTTATGTGTTTCATCGTTGATTTGAAGGTCCAAGGGAAACGTAAACCTGCAATGGTGCATCGGAATCTAATACTGCTGTCCCAGGAAAGGCTCGAATCACGAACTATTAGAAGAATTACATTTCTTCTAAATAAGTCGACATTTTGCCTTTTGTATTCAATATCGATGCAATTTCTATGTTTCGTCGTTGATTTGAAGGTCCAAGGGATACAGAAAAACTGCAATGGTGCATCGGATTCTAATACTGCTATCCCAGGAAAGGCTAAAAGCACGAACTATTAGAAGAGTTACTCCTTATGTAAGTAAGTCGACATTTTGCCTTTTGTATTCAATATCGATGCAATTTCTGTGTTTCATCGTTGATTTGAAGGTCCAAGGGATACAGTAAACCTGCAATGGTGCATCGGAATCTGATACTGCTGTCCCAGGAGAGGCTCAAAGCACGAACTATTAGTAGAGTTACTCCTCTGATAAGTAAGTCGACATTTTGCCTTTTTTATTCAATATCGATGCAATTTCTGAGTTTCATCGTTGATTTGAAGGACCAAGGGATACAGTAAACCTGCAATGGTGCATCGGAATCTAATATTGCTGTCCCAGGAAGGGCTCAAAGCACGAACTATTAGAAGAGATACTACTCTTATAAATAAGTCGACGTTTTGCCTCTTGTATTCAATATCGATGCAATTTCTGTGTTTTATCGTTGATTTGAAGGTCCAAGGGATACAGTAAACATGCAATGGTGCTTCAGAATCTAATACTGCTGTCCCAGGAAAGGCTCAAAGCACGGACTATTAGAAGAGTTACTCCTTATGTAAGTAAGTCGACATTTTGCCTTTTGTATTCAATATCGATGCAATTTCTGTGTTTCATCGTTGATTTGAAGGTCCAAGGGATACAGTAAACCTGCAATGGTGCATCGGAATCTAATACTGCTGTCCCAGGAAAGGCTCAAAGCACGAACTATTAGAAGAGATACAACTCTTATAAATAAGTCGACGTTTTGCCTCTTGTATTCAATATCGATGCAATTTCTGTGTTTTATCGTTGATTTGAAGGTCCAAGGGATACAGTAAACATGCAATGGTGCTTCAGAATCTAATACTGCTGTCCCAGGAAAGGCTCAAAGCACGGACTATTAGAAGAGTTACTCCTCTTGTAAATAAGTCGACATTTTGCCATTTGTATTCAATATCGATGCAATTTCTGAGCTTCATCGTTGATTTGAAGGTCCAAGGGATACAGTAAACCTTCAATGGTGCATCAGAACCTAATACTGCTGTCCCAGGAAAGGCTCAAAGCACGAACTATTAGAAGAGTTACTCCTCTTGTAAATAAGTCGACATTTTGCCTTTTGTATTCAATATCGAAGCAGTTTCTGTGTTTCATCGTTGATTTGAAGGTCCAAGGGATATAGTAAACCTGCAATGGTGCATCGGAATGTAATACTGCTGTCACAGGAAAGGCTCAAAGCACGAAATACTAGAAGAGTTACTCCTCTTATAAATAAGTCGACATTTTGCCTTTTGTATTCAATATCGATGCAATTTCTGTGTTTCATCGTTGATTTGAATGTCCAAGGGATACAGAAAACCTGCAATGTTGCATCGGAATCTAATACTGCTGTCCCAGGAAAGGCTCAAAGCACGAACTATTACAAGAGTTACTCCTCTTATAAATAAGACGACATTTTGCCTTTTCTATTCAATATCGATGCAATTTATGTGTTTCATCGTTGATTTGAAGGTCCAAGGGATACAGTAAACCTACAATGGTGCATCGGAATCTAATACTGCTGTCCCAGGAAAGGCTCAAAGCAAGAACTATTAGAAGAGTTACTCCTCTTATAAATAAGACGACATTTTGCCTTTTCTATTCCATATCGATGCAATTTATGTGTTTCATCGTTGATTTGAAGGTCCAAGGGAAAAGTAAACCTGCAATGGTGCATCGGAATCTAATACTGCTGTCCCAGGAAAAGTTCGAATCACGAACTATTAGAAGAGTTACTCCTCTTGCAAATAAGTCGACATTTTGCCTTTTGTATTCAATATCGATGCAATTTCTGTGTTTCGTCGTTGATTTGAAGGTCCAAGGGATACAGAAAAACTGCAATGGTGCATCGGAATCTAATACTGCTATCCCAGGAAAGGCTAAAAGCATGAACTATTAGAAGAGTTACTCCTTATGTAAGTAAGTCGACATTTTGGTTTTTGTATTCAATATCGATGCAATTTCTGTGTCTCATCGTTGATTTGAAGGTCCAAGGGATACAGTAAACCTGCAATGGAGCATCGGAATCTAATACTGCTGTCCCAGGAGAGGCTCAAAGCACGAACTATTAGTAGAGTTACTCCTCTGATAAATAAGACGACATTTTGCCTTTTGTATTCAATATCGATGCAATTTCTGAATTTCATCGTTGATTTGAAGGACCAAGGGATACAGTAAACCTGCAATGGTGCATCGGAATCTAATATTGCTGTCCCAGGAATGGCTCAAAGCACGAGCTATTAGAAGAGTTACTCCTCTTGTAAATAAGTCGATATTTTGCCTTTTGTATTCAATATCGATGCAATTTCTGTGTTTCATCGTTGATTTGAAGGTCCAAGGGATACCATAAACCTGCTATGGTGCATCGGAATCTAATACTGCTGTCCCAGGAAAGCCTGAAAGCACGAACTATTAGAAGAGATACTACTCTTATATATAAGTCGACGTTTTGCCTCTTGTATTCAATATCGATGCAATTACTGTGTTACATCGTTGATTTGAAGGTCCAAGGGATACAGTAAACATGCAATGGTGCTTCAGAATCTAATACTGCTGTCCCAGGAAAGGCTCAAAGCACGGACTATTAGAAGAGTTACTCCTCTTGTAAATAAGTCGACATTTTGCCTTTTGTATTCAATATCGATGCAATTTCTGTGTTTCATCGTTGATATGAAGGTCCAAGGGATACAGTAAACCAGCAATGGTGCATCGGAATCTAATACTGCTGTCCCAGGAAAGGCTCAATGCACGAACTATTAGAAGAGTTACTCCTCTTGTAAATAGGTCGACATTTTGCCTTTTGTATTCAATATCGATGCAATTTCTGTGTTTCATCGTTGATTTGAAGGTCCAAGGGATACAGTAAAATCGCAATGTTGCATCGGAAGCTAATACTGCTGTCACAGGAAAGGCTCAATGCACGAACTATTAGAACAGTTACTCCTCTTGTAAATAAGTCGACATTTTGCCTTTTGTATTCAATATCGAAGCCATTTCTGTGTTTCATCGTTGATTTGAAGGTCCAAGGGATGTAGTAAACCTGCAGTGGTGCATCGGAATGTAATACTGCTGTCACAGGAAAGGCTCAAAGCACGAACTACTAGAAGAGTTACTCCTCTTATAAATAAGTCGACATTTTGCCTTTTGTATTCAATATCGATGCAATTTCTGTGTTTCATCGTTGATTTGAATGTCCAAGGGATACAGTAAACCTGCAATGGTGCATCGGAATCTAATACTGCTGTCCCGGGAAAGGCTCAAAGCACGAACTATTAGAAGAGTCCCTCCTCTTGTAAATAAGTCGACATTTTGCCTCTTGTATTCATTGTCGAAGCAATTTCTGTGTTTCATCGTTGATTTGAAGGTCCAAGGGATACAGTAAACCTGCAATGGTGCATCGGAATCTAATACTTCTGTCCCAGGAAGGCTCAAAGCACGAACTATTAGAAGAGTTACTCCTCTTATAAATAAGTAGATATTTTGACTTTTGTATTCAATGCCGATGCAATTTCATTGTTTCATCGTTGATTTGAAGGTCCAAGTGATACAGTAAACCTGCAATGGTGCATCGGAATCTAATACTGCTGTCCCAGGAAAAGCTCAAAGCAAGAAGTATTAGAAGAGTTACTCCTCTTATAAATAAGACGACATTTTGCCTTTTGTATTCAATATCGATGCAATTTATGTGTTTCATCGTTGATTTGAAGGTCCAAGGGAAAAGTAAACCTGCAATGGTGCATCGGAATCTAATACTGCTGTCCCAGGAAAGGCTCGAATCACGAACTATTAGAAGAATTACACTTCTTCTAAATAAGTCGACATTTTGCCTTTTGTATTCAATATCGATGCAATTTCTATGTTTCGTCGTTGATTTGAAGGTCCAAGGGATACAGAAAAACTGCAATGGTGCATCGGAATCTAATACTGCTATCCCAGGAAAGGCTCAAAGCACGAACTATTAGAAGAGTTACTCCTTATGTAAGTAAGTCGACATTTTGCCTTTTGTATTCAATATCGATGCAATTTCTGTGTTTCATCGTTGAATTGAAGGTCCAAGGGATACAGTAAACCTGCAATGGTGCATCGGAATCTAATACTGCTGTTCCAGGAGAGGCTCAAAGCACGAACTATTAGCAGAGTTACTCCTCTGATAAGTAAGTCGACATTTTGCCTTTTTTATTCAATATCGATGCAATTTCTGAGTTTCATCGTTGATTTGAAGGTCCAAGGGATACAGAAAAACTGCAATGGTGCATCGGATTCTAATACTGCTATCCCAGGAAAGGCTAAAAGCACGAACTATTAGAAGAGTTACTCCTTATGTAAGTAAGTCGACATTTTGCCTTTTGTATTCAATATCGATGCAATTTCTGTGTTTCATCGTTGATTTGAAGGTCCAAGGGATACAGTAAACCTGCAATGGTGCATCGGAATCTGATACTGCTGTCCCAGGAGAGGCTCAAAGCACGAACTATTAGTAGAGTTACTCCTCTGATAAGTAAGTCGACATTTTGCCTTTTTTATTCAATATCGATGCAATTTCTGAGTTTCATCGTTGATTTGAAGGACCAAGGGATACAGTAAACCTGCAATGGTGCATCGGAATCTAATATTGCTGTCCCAGGAAAGGCTCAAAGCACGAACTATTAGAAGAGATACTACTCTTATAAATAAGTCGACGTTTTGCCTCTTGTATTCAATATCGATGCAATTTCTGTGTTTTATCGTTGATTTGAAGGTCCAAGGGATACAGTAAACATGCAATGGTGCTTCAGAATCTAATACTGCTGTCCCAGGAAAGGCTCAAAGCACGGACTATTAGAAGAGTTACTCCTTATGTAAGTAAGTCGACATTTTGCCTTTTGTATTCAATATCGATGCAATTTCTGTGTTTCATCGTTGATTTGAAGGTCCAAGGGATACAGTAAACCTGCAATGGTGCATCGGAATCTAATACTGCTGTCCCAGGAAAGGCTCAAAGCACGAACTATTAGAAGAGATACAACTCTTATAAATAAGTCGACGTTTTGCCTCTTGTATTCAATATCGATGCAATTTCTGTGTTTTATCGTTGATTTGAAGGTCCAAGGGATACAGTAAACATGCAATGGTGCTTCAGAATCTAATACTGCTGTCCCAGGAAAGGCTCAAAGCACGGACTATTAGAAGAGTTACTCCTCTTGTAAATAAGTCGACATTTTGCCATTTGTATTCAATATCGATGCAATTTCTGAGCTTCATCGTTGATTTGAAGGTCCAAGGGATACAGTAAACCTTCAATGGTGCATCAGAACCTAATACTGCTGTCCCAGGAAAGGCTCAAAGCACGAACTATTAGAAGAGTTACTCCTCTTGTAAATAAGTCGACATTTTGCCTTTTGTATTCAATATCGAAGCAGTTTCTGTGTTTCATCGTTGATTTGAAGGTCCAAGGGATATAGTAAACCTGCAATGGTGCATCGGAATGTAATACTGCTGTCACAGGAAAGGCTCAAAGCACGAAATACTAGAAGAGTTACTCCTCTTATAAATAAGTCGACATTTTGCCTTTTGTATTCAATATCGATGCAATTTCTGTGTTTCATCGTTGATTTGAATGTCCAAGGGATACAGAAAACCTGCAATGTTGCATCGGAATCTAATACTGCTGTCCCAGGAAAGGCTCAAAGCACGAACTATTACAAGAGTTACTCCTCTTATAAATAAGACGACATTTTGCCTTTTCTATTCAATATCGATGCAATTTATGTGTTTCATCGTTGATTTGAAGGTCCAAGGGATACAGTAAACCTACAATGGTGCATCGGAATCTAATACTGCTGTCCCAGGAAAGGCTCAAAGCAAGAACTATTAGAAGAGTTACTCCTCTTATAAATAAGACGACATTTTGCCTTTTCTATTCCATATCGATGCAATTTATGTGTTTCATCGTTGATTTGAAGGTCCAAGGGAAAAGTGAACCTGCAATGGTGCATCGGAATCTAATACTGCTGTCCCAGGAAAAGTTCGAATCACGAACTATTAGAAGAGTTACTCCTCTTGCAAATAAGTCGACATTTTGCCTTTTGTATTCAATATCGATGCAATTTCTGTGTTTCGTCGTTGATTTGAAGGTCCAAGGGATACAGAAAAACTGCAATGGTGCATCGGAATCTAATACTGCTATCCCAGGAAAGGCTAAAAGCATGAACTATTAGAAGAGTTACTCCTTATGTAAGTAAGTCGACATTTTGGTTTTTGTATTCAATATCGATGCAATTTCTGTGTCTCATCGTTGATTTGAAGGTCCAAGGGATACAGTAAACCTGCAATGGAGCATCGGAATCTAATACTGCTGTCCCAGGAGAGGCTCAAAGCACGAACTATTAGTAGAGTTACTCCTCTGATAAATAAGACGACATTTTGCCTTTTGTATTCAATATCGATGCAATTTCTGAGTTTCATCGTTGATTTGAAGGACCAAGGGATACAGTAAACCTGCAATGGTGCATCGGAATCTAATATTGCTGTCCCAGGAATGGCTCAAAGCACGAGCTATTAGAAGAGTCACTCCTCTTGTAAATAAGTCGATATTTTGCCTTTTGTATTCAATATCGATGCAATTTCTGTGTTTCATCGTTGATTTGAAGGTCCAAGGGATACCATAAACCTGCTATGGTGCATCGGAATCTAATACTGCTGTCCCAGGAAAGCCTCAAAGCACGAACTATTAGAAGAGATACTACTCTTATATATAAGTCGACGTTTTGCCTCTTGTATTCAATATCGATGCAATTACTGTGTTACATCGTTGATTTGAAGGTCCAAGGGATACAGTAAACATGCAATGGTGCTTCAGAATCTAATACTGCTGTCCCAGGAAAGGCTCAAAGCACGGACTATTAGAAGAGTTACACCTCTTGTAAATAAGTCGACATTTTGCCTTTTGTATTCAATATCGATGCAATTTCTCTGTTTCATCGTTGATATGAAGGTCCAAGGGATACAGTAAACCAGCAATGGTGCATCGGAATCTAATACTGCTGTCCCAGGAAAGGCTCAATGCACGAACTATTAGAAGAGTTACTCCTCTTGTAAATAGGTCGACATTTTGCCTTTTGTATTCAATATCGATGCAATTTCTGTGTTTCATCGTTGATTTGAAGGTCCAAGGGATACAGTAAAATCGCAATGTTGCATCGGAAGCTAATACTGCTGTCACAGGAAAGGCTCAATGCACGAACTATTAGAACAGTTACTTCTCTTGTAAATAAGTCGACATTTTGCCTTTTGTATTCAATATCGAAGCCATTTCTGTGTTTCATCGTTGATTTGAAGGTCCAAGGGATGTAGTAAACCTGCAGTGGTGCATCGGAATGTAATACTGCTGTCACAGGAAAGGCTCAAAGCACGAACTACTAGAAGAGTTACTCCTCTTATAAATAAGTCGACATTTTGCCTTTTGTATTCAATATCGATGCAATTTCTGTGTTTCATCGTTGATTTGAATGTCCAAGGGATACAGTAAACCTGCAATGGTGCATCGGAATCTAATACTGCTGTCCCGGGAAAGGCTCAAAGCACGAACTATTAGAAGAGTCCCTCCTCTTGTAAATAAGTCGACATTTTGCCTCTTGTATTCATTGTCGAAGCAATTTCTGTGTTTCATCGTTGATTTGAAGGTCCAAGGGATACAGTAAACCTGCAATGGTGCATCGGAATCTAATACTTCTGTCCCAGGAAGGCTCAAAGCACGAACTATTAGAAGAGTTACTCCTCTTATAAATAAGTAGATATTTTGACTTTTGTATTCAATGCCGATGCAATTTCATTGTTTCATCGTTGATTTGAAGGTCCAAGTGATACAGTAAACCTGCAATGGTGCATCGGAATCTAATACTGCTGTCCCAGGAAAGGCTCAAAGCAAGAAGTATTAGAAGAGTTACTCCTCTTATAAATAAGACGACATTTTGCCTTTTGTATTCAATATCGATGCAATTTATGTGTTTCATCGTTGATTTGAAGGTCCAAGGGAAAAGTAAACCTGCAATGGTGCATCGGAATCTAATACTGCTGTCCCAGGAAAGGCTCGAATCACGAACTATTAGAAGAATTACACTTCTTCTAAATAAGTCGACATTTTGCCTTTTGTATTCAATATCGATGCAATTTCTATGTTTCGTCGTTGATTTGAAGGTCCAAGGGATACAGAAAAACTGCAATGGTGCATCGGAATCTAATACTGCTATCCCAGGAAAGGCTCAAAGCACGAACTATTAGAAGAGTTACTCCTTATGTAAGTAAGTCGACATTTTGCCTTTTGTATTCAATATCGATGCAATTTCTGTGTTTCATCGTTGAATTGAAGGTCCAAGGGATACAGTAAACCTGCAATGGTGCATCGGAATCTAATACTGCTGTTCCAGGAGAGGCTCAAAGCACGAACTATTAGCAGAGTTACTCCTCTGATAAGTAAGTCGACATTTTGCCTTTTTTATTCAATATCGATGCAATTTCTGAGTTTCATCGTTGATTTGAAGGACCAAGGGATACAGTAAACCTGCAATGGTGCATCGGAATCTAATATTGCTGTCCCAGGAAAGGCTCAAAGCACGAGCTATTAGAAGAGTTACTCCTCTTGTAAATAAGTCGATATTTTGCCTTTTGTATTCAATATCGATGCAATTTCTGTGTTTCATCGTTGATTTGAAGGTCCAAGGGATACAGTAAACCTGCAATGGTGCATCGGAATCTAATACTGCTGTCCCAGGAAAGGCTCAAAGCACGAACTATTAGAAGAGATACTACTCTTGTAAATAGGTCGACATTTTGCCTTTTGTATTCAATATCGATGCAATTTCTGTGTTTCATCGTTGATTTGAAGGTCCAAGGGATACAGTAAAATCGCAATGTTGCATCGGAAGCTAATACTGCTGTCACAGGAAAGGCTCAATGCACGAACTATTAGAACAGTTACTCCTCTTGTAAATAAGTCGACATTTTGCCTTTTGTATTCAATATCGAAGCCATTTCTGTGTTTCATCGTTGATTTGAAGGTCCAAGGGATACAGTAAACCTGCAATGGTGCATCGGAATCTAATATTGCTGTCCCAGGAAGGCTCAAAGCACGAACTATTAGAAGAGTTACTCCTCTTATAAATAAGTAGATATTTTGACTTTTGTATTCAATGCCGATGCAATTTCATTGTTTCATCGTTGATTTGAAGGTCCAAGTGATACAGTAAACCTGCAATGGTGCATCGGAATCTAATACTGCTGTCCCAGGAAAGGCTCAAAGCAAGAAGTATTAGAAGAGTTACTCCTCTTATAAATAAGACGACATTTTGCCTTTTGTATTCAATATCGATGCAATTTATGTGTTTCATCGTTGATTTGAAGGTCCAAGGGAAAAGTAAACCTGCAATGGTGCATCGGAATCTAATACTGCTGTCCCAGGAAAGGCTCGAATCACGAACTATTAGAAGAATTACACTTCTTCTAAATAAGTCGACATTTTGCCTTTTGTATTCAATATCGATGCAATTTCTATGTTTCGTCGTTGATTTGAAGGTCCAAGGGATACAGAAAAACTGCAATGGTGCATCGGAATCTAATACTGCTATCCCAGGAAAGGCTCAAAGCACGAACTATTAGAAGAGTTACTCCTTATGTAAGTAAGTCGACATTTTGCCTTTTGTATTCAATATCGATGCAATTTCTGTGTTTCATCGTTGAATTGAAGGTCCAAGGGATACAGTAAACCTGCAATGGTGCATCGGAATCTAATACTGCTGTTCCAGGAGAGGCTCAAAGCACGAACTATTAGCAGAGTTACTCCTCTGATAAGTAAGTCGACATTTTGCCTTTTTTATTCAATATCGATGCAATTTCTGAGTTTCATCGTTGATTTGAAGGTCCAAGGGATACAGTAAACCTGCAATGGTGCATCGGAATCTAATACTGCTGTCCCAGGAAAGGCTCAATGCACGAACTATTAGAAGAGTTACTCCTCTTGTAAATAGGACGACATTTTGCCTTTTGTATTCAATATCGATGCAATTTCTGTGTTTCATCGTTGATTTGAAGGTCCAAGGGATACAGTAAAATTGCAATGTTGAATCGGAAGCTAATACTGCTGTCACAGGAAAGGCTCAATGCACGAACTATTAGAACAGTTACTCCTCTTGTAAATAAGTCGACATTTTGCCATTTGTATTCAATATCGATGCAATTTCTGTGTTTCATCGTTGATTTGAAGGTCCAAGGGATACAGTAAACCTGCAATGGTGCATCAGAACCTAATACTGCTGTCCCAGGAAAGGCTCGAAGCACGACTATTAGAAGAGTTACTCCTCTTGTAAATAAGTCGATATTTAGCCTTTTGTATTCAATATCGATGCAATTTCTGTGTTTCATCGTTGATTTGAAAGTCCAAGGGATACAGTAAACCTGCAATGGTGCATCGGAATCTAATACTGCTGTCCCAGGAAAGGCTCAAAGCACGAACTATTAGAAGAGATACTACTCTTATAAATAAGTCGACGTTTTGCCTCTTGTATTCAATATCGATGCAATTTCTGTGTTTCATCGTTGATTTGAAGACCCAAGGGATACAGTAAACCTGCAATGGTGCTTCAGAATCTAATACTGCTGTCCCAGGAAAGGCTCAAAGCACGGACTATTAGAAGAGTTACTCCTCTTGTAAATAAGTCGACATTTTGCCTTTTGTATTCAATATCGATGCAATTTCTGTGATTCATTTTTGATTTGAATGTCCAAGGGATACAGTAATCCTGCAATGGTGCATCGGAATCTAATACTGCTGTCGCAGGAAAGGTTCAAAGCACGAAGTATTAGAAGAGTTACTCCTCTTGTAAATAAGTCGACATTTTGCCATTTGTATTCAATATCGAAGCAATTTCTGTGTTTCTTCGTTGATTTGAAGGTCCAAGGGATACAGTAAACCTGCAATGGTGCATCAGAACCTAATACTGCTGTCCCAGGAAAGGCTCAAAGCACGAACTATTAGAAGAGTTACTCCTCTTGTAAATAAGTCGACATTTTGCCTTATGTATTCAATATCGATGCAATTTCTGTGTTTCATCGTTGATTTGAAGGTCCAAGGGATACAGTAAAATTGCAATGTTGCAACGGTAGCTAATACTACTTTCACAGGAAAGGCTCAAAGCACGAACTATTAGAAGAGTTACTCCTCTTGTAAAAAAGTCGACATTTTGCCATTTGTATTCAATATCGATGCAATTTCTGTGTTTCATCGTTGATTTGAAGGTCCAAGGGATACAGTAAACCTGCAATGGTGCATCAGAACCTAATACTGCTGTCCCAGGAAAGGCTCAAAGCACGAACTATTAGAAGAGTTACTCCTCCTGTAAATAAGTCGACATTTTGCCTTTTGTATTCAATATCGATGCAATTTCTGTGTTTCATCGTTGATTTGAAGGTCCAAGGGATATAGTAAACCTGCAATGGTGCAACGGAATCTAATACTGCTGTCACAGGAAGGCTCAAAGCACGAACTACTAGAAGAGTTACTCCTCTTATAAATAAGTCGACATTTTGCCTTTTGTATTCAATATCGATGCAATTTATGTGTTTCATCGTTGATTTGAAGGTCCAAGGGAAAAGTAAACCTGCAATGGTGCATCGGAATCTAATACTGCTGTCCCAGGAAAGGCTCGAATCACGAACTATTAGAAGAATTACACTTCTTCTAAATAAGTCGACATTTTGCCTTTTGTATTCAATATCGATGCAATTTCTATGTTTCGTCGTTGATTTGAAGGTCCAAGGGATACAGAAAAACTGCAATGGTGCATCGGAATCTAATACTGCTATCCCAGGAAAGGCTAAAAGCACGAACTATTAGAAGAGTTACTCCTTATGTAAGTAAGTCGACATTTTGCCTTTTGTATTCAATATCGATGCAATTTCTGTGTTTCATCGTTGATTTGAAGGTCCAAGGGATACAGTAAACCTGCAATGGTGCATCGGAATCTAATACTGCTGTTCCAGGAGAGGCTCAAAGCACGAACTATTAGCAGAGTTACTCCTCTGATAAGTAAGTCGACATTTTGCCTTTTTTATTCAATATCGATGCAATTTCTGAGTTTCATCGTTGATTTGAAGGACCAAGGGATACAGTAAACCTGCAATGGTGCATCGGAATCTAATATTGCTGTCCCAGGAAAGGCTCAAAGCACGAGCTATTAGAAGAGTTACTCCTCTTGTAAATAAGTCGATATTTTGCCTTTTGTATTCAATATCGATGCAATTTCTGTGTTTCATCGTTGATTTGAAGGTCCAAGGGATACAGTAAACCTGCAATGGTGCATCGGAATCTAATACTGCTGTCCCAGGAAAGGCTCAAAGCACGAACTATTAGAAGAGATACTACTCTTATAAATAAGTCGACGTTTTGCCTCTTGTATTCAATATCGATGCAATTTCTGTGTTTCATCGTTGATTTGAAAGTCCAAGGGATACAGTAAACATGCAATGGTGCTTCAGAATCTAATACTGCTGTCCCAGGAAAGGCACAAAGCACGGACTATTAGAAGAGTTACTCCTCTTGTAAATAAGTCGACATTTTGCCTTTTGTATTCAATATCGATGCAATTTCTGTGTTTCATCGTTGATATGAAGGTCCAAGGGATACAGTAAACCTGCAATGGTGCATCGGAATCTAATACTGCTGTCCCAGGAAAGGCTCAATGCACGAACTATTAGAAGAGTTACTCCTCTTGTAAATAGGACGACATTTTGCCTTTTGTATTCAATATCGATGCAATTTCTGTGTTTCATCGTTGATTTGAAGGTCCAAGGGATACAGTAAAATTGCAATGTTGAATCGGAAGCTAATACTGCTGTCACAGGAAAGGCTCAATGCACGAACTATTAGAACAGTTACTCCTCTTGTAAATAAGTCGACATTTTGCCATTTGTATTCAATATCGATGCAATTTCTGTGTTTCATCGTTGATTTGAAGGTCCAAGGGAAGCAGTAAACCTGCAATGGTGCATCAGAACCTAATACTGCTGTCCCAGGAAAGGCTCGAAGCACGACTATTAGAAGAGTTACTCCTCTTGTAAATAAGTCGATATTTAGCCTTTTGTATTCAATATCGATGCAATTTCTGTGTTTCATCGTTGATTTGAAAGTCCAAGGGATACAGTAAACCTGCAATGGTGCATCGGAATCTAATACTGCTGTCCCAGGAAAGGCTCAAAGCACGAACTATTAGAAGAGATACTACTCTTATAAATAAGTCGACGTTTTGCCTCTTGTATTCAATATCGATGCAATTTCTGTGTTGCATCGTTGATTTGAAGACCCAAGGGATACAGTAAACCTGCAATGGTGCTTCAGAATCTAATACTGCTGTCCCAGGAAAGGCTCAAAGCACGGACTATTAGAAGAGTTACTCCTCTTGTAAATAAGTCGACATTTTGCCTTTTGTATTCAATATCGATGCAATTTCTGTGATTCATTTTTGATTTGAATGTCCAAGGGATACAGTAATCCTGCAATGGTGCATCGGAATCTAATACTGCTGTCGCAATAAAGGTTCAAAGCACGAAGTATTGGAAGAGTTACTCCTCTTGAAAATAAGTCGACATTTTGCCATTTGTATTCAATATCGATGCAATTTCTGTGTTTCTTCGTTGATTTGAAGGTCCAAGGGATACAGTAAACCTGCAATGGTGCATCAGAACCTAATACTGCTGTCCCAGGAAAGGCTCAAAGCACGAACTATTAGAAGAGTTACTCCTCTTGTAAATAAGTCGACATTTTGCCTTATGTATTCAATATCGATGCAATTTCTGTGTTTCATCGTTGATTTGAAGGTCCAAGGGATACAGTAAAATTGCAATGTTGCAACGGTAGCTAATACTACTTTCACAGGAAAGGCTCAAAGCACGAACTATTAGAAGAGTTACTCCTCTTGTAAATAAGTCGACATTTTGCCATTTGTATTCAATATCGATGCAATTTCTGTGTTTCATCGTTGATTTGAAGGTCCAAGGGGTACAGTAAACCTGCAATGGTGCATCAGAACCTAATACTGCTGTCCCAGGAAAGGCTCAAAGCACGAACTATTAGAAGAGTTACTCCTCCTGTAAATAAGTCGACATTTTGCCTTTTGTATTCAATATCGATGCAATTTCTGTGTTTCATCGTTGATTTGAAGGTCCAAGGGATATAGTAAACCTGCAATGGTGCAACGGAATCTAATACTGCTGTCACAGGAAGGCTCAAAGCACGAACTACTAGAGGAGTTACTCCTCTTATAAATAAGTCGACATTTTGCCTTTTGTATTCAATATCGATGCAATTTCTGTGTTTCATCGTTGATTTGAATGTCCAAGGGATACAGTAAACCTGCAATGGTGCATCGGAATCTAATACTGCTGTCCCAGGAAAGGCTCAAAGCACGAACTATTAGAAGAGTCCCTCCTCTTGTAAATAAGTCGACATTTTGCCTTTTGTATTCATTGTCGATGGAATTTCTGTGTTTCATCGTTGATTTGAAGGTCCAAGGGATACAGTAAACCTGCAATGGTGCTTCGGAATCTAATACTGCTGTCCCAGGAAGGCTCAAAGCACGAACTATTAGAAGAGTTACTCCTCTTATAAATAAGTAGATATTTTGCCTTTTGTATTCAATATCGATGCAATTTCTGTGTTTCATCGTTGATTTGAAGGTCCAAGGGATACAGTAAACCTGCAATGGTGCATCGGAATCTAATATTGCTGTCCCAGGAAAGGCTCAATGCACGAAGTATTAGAAGAGTTACTCCTCTTGTAAATAAGTCGACATTTTGCCTTTTGTATTCAATATCGATGCAATTTCTGTGTTTCATCGTTGATTTGAAGGTCCAAGTGATACAGTAAACCTGCAATGGTGCATCGGAATCTAATATTGCTGTCTCAGGAAAGGCTCAATGCACGAACTATTAGAAGAGTTACTCCTCTTGTAAATAGGTCGACATTTTGCATTATGTATTCAATATCGATGCAATTTCTGTGTTTCATCGTTGATTTGAAGGTCCAAGGGATACAGTAAAATGGCAATGTTGCATCGGAAGCTAATACTGCTTTCACAGGAAAGACTCAAAGCACGAACTATTAGAAGAGTTACTCCTCTTGTAAATAAGTCGACATTTTGCCATTTGTATTCAATATCGATGCAATTTCTGTGTTTCATCGTTGATTTGAAGGTCCAAGGGATACAGTAAACCTGCAATGGTGCATCAGAACCTAATACTGCTGTCCCAGGAAAGGCTCAAAGCACGAACTATTAGAAGAGTTACTCCTCTCTTAAATAAGTCGACATTTTGCCTTTTGTATTCAATATCGATGCAATTTCTGTGTTTCATCGTTGATTTGAAGGTCCAAGGCATATAGTAAACCTGCAATGGTGCAACGGAATCTAATACTGCTGTCACAGGAAGGCTCAAAGCACGAACTACTAGAAGAGTTACTCCTCTTATAAATAAGTCGACATTTTGCCTTTTGCATTCAATATCGATGCAATTTCTGTGTTTCATCGTTGATTTGAATGTCCAAGGGATACAGTAAACCTGCAATGGTGCATCGGAATCTAATACTGCTGTCCCAGGAAAGGCTCAAAGCACGAACTATTAGAAGAGATACTACTCTTATAAATAAGTCGACGTTTTGCTCTTGTATTCAATATCGATGCAATTTCTGTGTTTCATCGTTGATTTGAAGGTCCAAGGGATACAGTAAACCTGCAATGGTGCATTGGAATCTAATACTGCTGTCCCAGGAAAGGCTCAAAGCACGGACTATTAGAAGAGTTACTCCTCTTGTAAATAAGTCGACATTTTGCCTTTTGTATTCAATATCGATGCAATTTCTGTGTTTCATCGTTGATTTGAAGGTCCAAGGGATACAGTAAACCTGCAATGGTGCATCGGAATCTAATACTGCTGTCCCAGGAAAGGCTCAATGCAGGAACTATTAGAAGAGTTACTCCTCTCGTAAATAGGACGACATTTTGCCTTTTGTATTCAATATCGATGCTATTTCTGTGTTTCATCGTTGATTTGAAGGTCCAAGGGATACAGTAAAATTGCAATAATGCATCGGAAGCTAATACTGCTGTCACAGGAAAGGCTCAATGCACGAACTATTAGAACAGATATTCCTCTTGTAAATAAGTCGACATTTTGCCATTTGTATTCAATATCGATGCAATTTCTGTGTTTCATCGTTGATTTGAAGGTCCAAGGGATACAGTAAACCTGCAATGGTGCATCAGAACCTAATACTGCAGTCCCAGGAAAGGCTCAAAGCACGAACTATTAGAAGAGTTACTCCTCTTGTAAATAAGTCGACATTTTGCCTTTTGTTTTCAATATCGATGCAATTTCTGTGTTTCATCGTTGATTTGAAGGTCCAAGGGATACAGTAAGCCTGCAATGGTGCATCGGAATCTAATACTGCTGTCCCAGGAAGGCTCAAAGCACGAACTATTAGAAGAATCCCTCCCCTTGTAAATAAGTCGACATTTTGCCTTTTGTATTCTTTGTCGATGCAATTTCTGTGTTTCATCGTAGATTTGAAGGTCCAAGGGATACAGTAAACCTGCAATGGTGCATCGGAATCTAATACTGCTGTCCCAGGAAGGCTCAAAGCACGAACTATTAGAAGAATCCCTCCTCTTGTAAATAAGTCGACATTTTGCCTTTTGTATTCTTTGTCGATGCAATTTCTGTGTTTCATCGTAGATTTGAAGGTCCAAGGGATACAGTAAACCTGCAATGGTGCATCGGAATCTAATACTGCTGTCCCAGGAAGGCTCAAAGCACGAACTATTAGAAGAGTTACTCCTCTTATAAATAAGTAGATATTTTGCCTTTTGTATTCAATGTCGATGCAATTTCTGTGTTTCATCGTTGATTTGAAGGTCCAAGGGATACAGTAAACCTGCAATGGTGTATCGGAATCTAATACTGCTGTCCCAGGAAAGGCTCGAAGCACGACTATTAGAAGAGTTACTCCTCTTGTAAATAAGTCGATATTTAGCATTTTGTATTCAATATCGATTCAATTTCTGTGTATCATCGTTGATTTGAAGGTCCAAGGGATACAGTAAACCTGCAATGGTGCATCGGAATCTAATACAGCTGTCCCAGGAATGGCTCAAAGCACGAACTATTAGAAGAGATACTACTCTTATAAATAAGTCGACGTTTTGCCTCTTGTATTCAATACCGATGCAATTTCTGTGTTTCATCGTTGATTTGAAGACCAAAGGGATACAGTAAACCTGCAATGGTGCTTCAGAATCTAATACTGCTGTCCCAGGAAAGGCTCAAAGCACGGACTATTAGAAGAGTTACTCCTCTTGTAAATAAGTCGACATTTTGCCTTTTGAATTCAATATCGATGCAATTTCTGTGTATCATCGTTGATTTGAAGGTCCAAGGGATACAGTAAACCTGCAATGGTGCATCAGAACCTAATACTGCTTTCCCAGGAAAGGCTCAAAGCACGAACTATTAGAAGAGTTACTCCTCTTGTAAATAAGTCGACATTTTGCATTCTGTATTCAATATCGATGCAATTTCGGTGTTTCATCGTTGATTTGAAGGTCCAAGGGATATAGTAAACCTGCAATGGTGCAACGGAATCTAATACTGCTGTCACAGAAAGGCTCAAAGCACGAACTACTAGAAGAGTTACTCCTCTTATAAATAAGTCGACATTTTCCTTTTGTATTCAATATCGATGCAATTTCTGTGTTTCATCGTTGATTTGAATGTCCAAGGGATACAGTAAACCTGCAATGGTGCATCGGAATCTAATACTGCTGTCCCAGGAAAGGCTCAAAGCATGAACTATTAGAAGAGTCCCTCCTCTTGTAAATAAGTCGACATTTTGCCTTTTGTATTCATTGTCGATGCAATTTCTGTGTTTCAACTTTGATTTGAAGGTCCAAGGGATACAGTAAACCTGCAATGGTGCATCGGAATCTAATACTGCTGTCCCAGGAAGGCTCAAAGCACGAACTATTAGAAGAGTTACTCCTCTTATAAATAAATAGATATTTTGCCTTTTGTATTCAATGTCGATGCAATTTCTGTGTTTCATCGTTTATTTGAAGGTCCAAGGGATACAGTAAACCTGCAATGGTGTATCGGAATCTAATACTGCTCTCCCAGGAAAGGCTCGAAGCACGACTATTAGAAGAGTTACTCCTCTTGTAAATAAGTCGATATTTAGCCTTTTGTATTCAATATCGTTGCAATTTCTGTGTTTCATCGTTGATTTGAAGGTCCAAGAGATACAGTAAACCTGCAATGCTGCATTGGAATCTAATATTGCTGTCCCAGGAAAGGCTCAAAGCACGAACAATTAGAAGAGATACTACTCTTATAAATAAGTCGACGTTTTGCCTCTTGTATTCAATATCGATGCAATTTCTGTGTTTCATCGTTGATTTGAAGGTCCAAGGGATACAGTAAGCCTGCAATGGTGCATCGGAATCTAATATTGCTGTCCCAGGAAAGGCTCAATGCACGAACTATTAGAAGAGTTACTCCCCTTGTAAATAGGTCGACATTTTGCCTTATGTATTCAATATCGATGCAATTTCTGTGTTTCATCGTTGATTTGAAGGTCCAAGGGATACTGTAAAATTGCAATGTTGCATCGGAAGCTAATACTGCTCTCACAGGAAAGGCTCAAAGCACGAACTATTAGAAGAGTTACTCCTCTTGTAAATAAGTCGACATTTTGCCATTTGTATTCAATATCGATGCAATTTCTGTGTTTCATCGTTGATTTGAAGGTCCAAGGGATACAGTAAACCTGCAATGGTGCATCAGAACCTAATACTGCAGTCCCAGGAAAGGCTCAAAGCACGAACTATTAGAAGAGTTACTCCTCTTGTAAATAAGTCGACATTTTGCCTTTTGTTTTCAATATCGATGCAATTTCTGTGTTTCATCGTTGATTTGAAGGTCCAAGGGATACAGTAAGCCTGCAATGGTGCATCGGAATCTAATACTGCTGTCCCAGGAAGGCTCAAAGCACGAACTATTAGAAGAATCCTTCCTCTTGTAAATAAGTCGACATTTTGCCTTTTGTATTCTTTGTCGATGCAATTTCTGTGTTTCATCGTAGATTTGAAGGTCCAAGGGATACAGTAAACCTGCAATGGTGCATCGGAATCTAATACTGCTGTCCCAGGAAGGCTCAAAGCACGAACTATTAGAAGAATCCCTCCTCTTGTAAATAAGTCGACATTTTGCCTTTTGTATTCTTTGTCGATGCAATTTCTGTGTTTCATCGTAGATTTGAAGGTCCAAGGGATACAGTAAACCTGCAATGGTGCATCGGAATCTAATACTGCTGTCCCAGGAAGGCTCAAAGCACGAACTATTAGAAGAGTTACTCCTCTTATAAATAAGTAGATATTTTGCCTTTTGTATTCAATGTCGATGCAATTTCTGTGTTTCATCGTTGATTTGAAGGTCCAAGGGATACAGTAAACCTGCAATGGTGTATCGGAATCTAATACTGCTGTCCCAGGAAAGGCTCGAAGCACGACTATTAGAAGAGTTACTCCTCTTGTAAATAAGTCGATATTTAGCATTTTGTATTCAATATCGATTCAATTTCTGTGTATCATCGTTGATTTGAAGGTCCAAGGGATACAGTAAACCTGCGATGGTGCATCGGAATCTAATACAGCTGTCCCAGGAATGGCTCAAAGCACGAACTATTAGAAGAGATACTACTCTTATAAATAAGTCGACGTTTTGCCTCTTGTATTCAATACCGATGCAATTTCTGTGTTTCATCGTTGATTTGAAGACCAAAGGGATACAGTAAACCTGCAATGGTGCTTCAGAATCTAATACTGCTGTCCCAGGAAAGGCTCAAAGCACGGACTATTAGAAGAGTTACTCCTCTTGTAAATAAGTCGACATTTTGCCTTTTGAATTCAATATCGATGCAATTTCTGTGTTTCATCGTTGATTTGAAGGTCCAAGGGATACAGTAAACCTGCAATGGTGCATCGGAATCTAATATTGCTGTCCCAGGAAAGGCTCAATGCACGAACAATTAGGAGAGTTACGCCTCTTGTAAATAGGTCGACATTTTGCCTTATGTATTCAATATCGATGCTATTTCTGTGTTTCATCGTTGATTTGAAGGTCCAAGGGATACAGTAAAATTGCAATGTTGCATCGGAAGCTAATACTGCTTTCACAGGAAAGGCTCAAAGCACGAACTATTAGAAGAGTTACTCCTCTTGTAAATAAGTCGACATTTTGCCTTTTGTATTCAATATCGATGCAATTTCTGTGTTTCATCGTTGATTTGAAGGTCCAAGGAATACAGTAAACCTGCAATGGTGCATCAGAACCTAATACTGCTTTCCCAGGAAAGGCTCAAAGCACGAACTATTAGAAGAGTTACTCCTCTTGTAAATAAGTCGACATTTTGCATTCTGTATTCAATATCGATGCAATTTCGGTGTTTCATCGTTGATTTGAAGGTCCAAGGGATATAGTAAACCTGCAATGGTGCAACGGAATCTAATACTGCTGTCACAGAAAGGCTCAAAGCACGAACTACTAGAAGAGTTACTCCTCTTATAAATAAGTCGACATTTTCCTTTTGTATTCAATATCGATGCAATTTCTGTGTTTCATCGTTGATTTGAATGTCCAAGGGATACAGTAAACCTGCAATGGTGCATCGGAATCTAATACTGCTGTCCCAGGAAAGGCTCAAAGCATGAACTATTAGAAGAGTCCCTCCTCTTGTAAATAAGTCGACATTTTGCCTTTTGTATTCATTGTCGATGCAATTTCTGTGTTTCAACTTTGATTTGAAGGTCCAAGGGATACAGTAAACCTGCAATGGTGCATCGGAATCTAATACTGCTGTCCCAGGAAGGCTCAAAGCACGAACTATTAGAAGAGTTACTCCTCTTATAAATAAATAGATATTTTGCCTTTTGTATTCAATGTCGATGCAATTTCTGTGTTTCATCGTTTATTTGAAGGTCCAAGGGATACAGTAAACCTGCAATGGTGTATCGGAATCTAATACTGCTCTCCCAGGAAAGGCTCGAAGCACGACTATTAGAAGAGTTACTCCTCTTGTAAATAAGTCGATATTTAGCCTTTTGTATTCAATATCGTTGCAATTTCTGTGTTTCATCGTTGATTTGAAGGTCCAAGAGATACAGTAAACCTGCAATGCTGCATTGGAATCTAATATTGCTGTCCCAGGAAAGGCTCAAAGCACGAACAATTAGAAGAGATACTACTCTTATAAATAAGTCGACGTTTTGCCTCTTGTATTCAATATCGATGCAATTTCTGTGTTTCATCGTTGATTTGAAGGTCCAAGGGATACAGTAAACCTGCAATGGTGCATCGGAATCTAATATTGCTGTCCCAGGAAAGGCTCAATGCACGAACTATTAGAAGAGTTACTCCCCTTGTAAATAGGTCGACATTTTGCCTTATGTATTCAATATCGATGCAATTTCTGTGTTTCATCGTTGATTTGAAGGTCCAAGGGATACTGTAAAATTGCAATGTTGCATCGGAAGCTAATACTGCTCTCACAGGAAAGGCTCAAAGCACGAACTATTAGAAGAGTTACTCCTCTTGTAAATAAGTCGACATTTTGCCATTTGTATTCAATATCGATGCAATTTCTGTGTTTCATCGTTGATTTGAAGGTCCAAGGGATACAGTAAACCTGCAATGGTGCATCAGAACCTAATACTGCAGTCCCAGGAAAGGCTCAAAGCACGAACTATTAGAAGAGTTACTCCTCTTGTAAATAAGTCGACATTTTGCCTTTTGTTTTCAATATCGATGCAATTTCTGTGTTTCATCGTTGATTTGAAGGTCCAAGGGATACAGTAAGCCTGCAATGGTGCATCGGAATCTAATACTGCTGTCCCAGGAAGGCTCAAAGCACGAACTATTAGAAGAATCCTTCCTCTTGTAAATAAGTCGACATTTTGCCTTTTGTATTCTTTGTCGATGCAATTTCTGTGTTTCATCGTAGATTTGAAGGTCCAAGGGATACAGTAAACCTGCAATGGTGCATCGGAATCTAATACTGCTGTCCCAGGAAGGCTCAAAGCACGAACTATTAGAAGAATCCCTCCTCTTGTAAATAAGTCGACATTTTGCCTTTTGTATTCTTTGTCGATGCAATTTCTGTGTTTCATCGTAGATTTGAAGGTCCAAGGGATACAGTAAACCTGCAATGGTGCATCGGAATCTAATACTGCTGTCCCAGGAAGGCTCAAAGCACGAACTATTAGAAGAGTTACTCCTCTTATAAATAAGTAGATATTTTGCCTTTTGTATTCAATGTCGATGCAATTTCTGTGTTTCATCGTTTATTTGAAGGTCCAAGGGATACAGTAAACCTGCAATGGTGTATCGGAATCTAATACTGCTGTCCCAGGAAAGGCTCGAAGCACGACTATTAGAAGAGTTACTCCTCTTGTAAATAAGTCGATATTTAGCATTTTGTATTCAATATCGATTCAATTTCTGTGTATCATCGTTGATTTGAAGGTCCAAGGGATACAGTAAACCTGCAATGGTGCATCGGAATCTAATACAGCTGTCCCAGGAAAGGCTCAAAGCACGAACTATTAGAAGAGATACTACTCTTATAAATAAGTCGACGTTTTGCCTCTTGTATTCAATACTGATGCAATTTCTGTGTTTCATCGTTGATTTGAAGACCAAAGGGATACAGTAAACCTGCAATGGTGCTTCAGAATCTAATACTGCTGTCCCAGGAAAGGCTCAAAGCACGGACTATTAGAAGAGTTACTCCTCTTGTAAATAAGTCGACATTTTGCCTTTTGAATTCAATATCGATGCAATTTCTGTGTTTCATCGTTGATTTGAAGGTCCAAGGGATACAGTAAACCTGCAATGGTGCATCGGAATCTAATATTGCTGTCCCAGGAAAGGCTCAATGCACGAACAATTAGGAGAGTTACGCCTCTTGTAAATAGGTCAACATTTTGCCTTATGTATTCAATATCGATGCAATTTCTGTGTTTCATCGTTGATTTGAAGGTCCAAGGGATACAGTAAAATTGCAATGTTGCATCGGAAGCTAATACTGCTTTCACAGGAAAGGCTCAAAGCACGAACTATTAGAAGAGTTACTCCTCTTGTAAATAAGTCGACATTTTGCCTTTTGTATTCAATATCGATGCAATTTCTGTGTTTCATCGTTGATTTGAAGGTCCAAGGAATACAGTAAACCTGCAATGGTGCATCAGAACCTAATACTGCTTTCCCAGGAAAGGCTCAAAGCACGAACTATTAGAAGAGTTACTCCTCTTGTAAATAAGTCGACATTTTGCATTCTGTATTCAATATCGATGCAATTTCGGTGTTTCATCGTTGATTTGAAGGTCCAAGGGATATAGTAAACCTGCAATGGTGCATCGGAATCTAATATTGCTGTCCCAGGAAAGGCTCAATGCACGAACAATTAGGAGAGTTACGCCTCTTGTAAATAAGTCGACATTTTCCTTTTGTATTCAATATCGATGCAATTTCTGTGTTTCATCGTTGATTTGAATGTCCAAGGGATACAGTAAACCTGCAATGGTGCATCGGAATCTAATACTGCTGTCCCAGGAAAGGCTCAAAGCATGAACTATTAGAAGAGTCCCTCCTCTTGTAAATAAGTCGACATTTTGCCTTTTGTATTCATTGTCGATGCAATTTCTGTGTTTCAACTTTGATTTGAAGGTCCAAGGGATACAGTAAACCTGCAATGGTGCATCGGAATCTAATACTGCTGTCCCAGGAAGGCTCAAAGCACGAACTATTAGAAGAGTTACTCCTCTTATAAATAAATAGATATTTTGCCTTTTGTATTCAATGTCGATGCAATTTCTGTGTTTCATCGTTTATTTGAAGGTCCAAGGGATACAGTAAACCTGCAATGGTGTATCGGAATCTAATACTGCTGTCCCAGGAAAGGCTCGAAGCACGACTATTAGAAGAGTTACTCCTCTTGTAAATAAGTCGATATTTAGCCTTTTGTATTCAATATCGTTGCAATTTCTGTGTTTCATCGTTGATTTGAAGGTCCAAGAGATACAGTAAACCTGCAATGCTGCATCGGAATCTAATATTGCTGTCCCAGGAAAGGCTCAAAGCACGAACAATTAGAAGAGATACTACTCTTATAAATAAGTCGACGTTTTGCCTCTTGTATTCAATATCGATGCAATTTCTGTGTTTCATCGTTGATTTGAAGGTCCAAGGGATACAGTAAACCTGCAATGGTGCATCGGAATCTAATATTGCTGTCCCAGGAAAGGCTCAATGCACGAACTATTAGAAGAGTTACTCCTCTTGTAAATAGGTCGACATTTTGCCTTATGTATTCAATATCGATGCAATTTCTGTGTTTCATCGTTGATTTGAAGGTCCAAGGGATACTGTAAAATTGCAATGTTGCATCGGAAGCTAATACTGCTTTCACAGGAAAGGCTCAAAGCACGAACTATTAGAAGAGTTACTCCTCTTGTAAATAAGTCGACATTTTGCCATTTGTATTCAATATCGATGCAATTTCTGTGTTTCATCGTTGATTTGAAGGTCCAAGGGATACAGTAAACCTGCAATGGTGCATCAGAACCTAATACTGCAGTCCCAGGAAAGGCTCAAAGCACGAACTATTAGAAGAGTTACTCCTCTTGTAAATAAGTCGACATTTTGCCTTTTGTTTTCAATATCGATGCAATTTCTGTGTTTCTTCGTTGATTTGAAGGTCCAAGGGATACAGTAAGCCTGCAATGGTGCATCGGAATCTAATACTGCTGTCCCAGGAAGGCTCAAAGCACGAACTATTAGAAGAATCCCTCCTCTTGTAAATAAGTCGACATTTTGCCTTTTGTATTCTTTGTCGATGCAATTTCTGTGTTTCATCGTAGATTTGAAGGTCCAAGGGATACAGTAAACCTGCAATGGTGCATCGGAATCTAATACTGCTGTCCCAGGAAGGCTCAAAGCACGAACTATTAGAAGAGTTACTCCTCTTATAAATAAGTAGATATTTTGCCTTTTGTATTCAATGTCGATGCAATTTCTGTGTTTCATCGTTGATTTGAAGGTCCAAGGGATACAGTAAACCTGCAATGGTGTATCGGAATCTAATACTGCTGTCCCAGGAAAGGCTCGAAGCACGACTATTAGAAGAGTTACTCCTCTTGTAAATAAGTCGATATTTAGCATTTTGTATTCAATATCGATTCAATTTCTGTGTATCATCGTTGATTTGAAGGTCCAAGGGATACAGTAAACCTGCAATGGTGCATCGGAATCTAATACAGCTGTCCCAGGAAAGGCTCAAAGCACGAACTATTAGAAGAGATACTACTCTTATAAATAAGTCGACGTTTTGCCTCTTGTATTCAATACCGATGCAATTTCTGTGTTTCATCGTTGATTTGAAGACCAAAGGGATACAGTAAACCTGCAATGGTGCTTCAGAATCTAATACTGCTGTCCCAGGAAAGGCTCAAAGCACGGACTATTAGAAGAGTTACTCCTCTTGTAAATAAGTCGACATTTTGCCTTTTGAATTCAATATCGATGCAATTTCTGTGTTTCATCGTTGATTTGAAGGTCCAAGGGATACAGTAAACCTGCAATGGTGCATCGGAATCTAATATTGCTGTCCCAGGAAAGGCTCAATGCACGAACAATTAGGAGAGTTACGCCTCTTGTAAATAGGTCAACATTTTGCCTTATGTATTCAATATCGATGCAATTTCTGTGTTTCATCGTTGATTTGATGGTCCAAGGGATACAGTAAAATTGCAATGTTGCATCGGAAGCTAATACTGCTTTCACAGGAAAGGCTCAAAGCACGAACTATTAGAAGAGTTACTCCTCTTGTAAATAAGTCGACATTTTGCCTTTTGTATTCAATATCGATGCAATTTCTGTGTTTCATCGTTGATTTGAAGGTCCAAGGAATACAGTAAACCTGCAATGGTGCATCAGAACCTAATACTGCTTTCCCAGGAAAGGCTCAAAGCACGAACTATTAGAAGAGTTACTCCTCTTGTAAATAAGTCGACATTTTGCATTCTGTATTCAATATCGATGCAATTTCGGTGTTTCATCGTTGATTTGAAGGTCCAAGGGATATAGTAAACCTGCAATGGTGCAACGGAATCTAATACTGCTGTCACAGAAAGGCTCAAAGCACGAACTACTAGAAGAGTTACTCCTCTTATAAATAAGTCGACATTTTCCTTTTGTATTCAATATCGATGCAATTTCTGTGTTTCATCGTTGATTTGAATGTCCAAGGGATACAGTAAACCTGCAATGGTGCATCGGAATCTAATACTGCTGTCCCAGGAAAGGCTCAAAGCATGAACTATTAGAAGAGTCCCTCCACTTGTAAATAAGTCGACATTTTGCCTTTTGTATTCATTGTCGATGCAATTTCAGTGTTTCAACGTTGATTTGAAGGTCCAAGGGATACAGTAAACCTGCAATGGTGCATCGGAATCTAATACTGCTGTCCCAGGAAGGCTCAAAGCACGAACTATTAGAAGAGTTACTCCTCTTATAAATAAATAGATATTTTGCCTTTTGTATTCAATGTCGATGCAATTTCTGTGTTTCATCGTTTATTTGAAGGTCCAAGGGATACAGTAAACCTGCAATGGTGTATCGGAATCTAATACTGCTGTCCCAGGAAAGGCTCGAAGCACGACTATTAGAAGAGTTACTCCTCTTGTAAATAAGTCGATATTTAGCCTGTTGTATTCAAAATCGATGCAATTTCTGTGTTTCATCGTTGATTTGAAGGTCCAAGAGATACCGTAAACCTGCAATGCTGCATCGGAATCTAATATTGCTGTCCCAGGAAAGGCTCAAAGCACGAACTATTAGAAGGGATACTACTCTTATAAATAAGTCGACGTTTTGCCTCTTGTATTCAATATCGATGCAATTTCTGTGTTTCATCGTTGATTTCAAGGTCCAAGGGATACAGTAAACCTGCAATGGTGCATCGGAATCTAATATTGCTGTCCCAGGAAAGGCTCAATGCACGAACTATTAGAAGAGTTACTCCTCTTGTAAATAGGTCGACATTTTGCCTTATGTATTCAATATCGATGCAATTTCTGTGTTTCATCGTTAATTTGAAGGTCCAAGGGATACTGTAAAATTGCAATGGTGCATCGGAATCTAATACTGCTGTCCCAGGAAAGGCTCAAACCACGAACTATTAGAAGAGTCCCTCCTCTTGTAAATAAGTCGACATTTTGCCTTTTGTATTCATTGTCGATGCAATTTCAGTGTTTCATCGTTGATTTGAAGGTCCAAGGGATACAGTAAACCTGCAATGGTGCATCGGAATCTAATACTGCTGTCCCAGGAAGGCTCAAAGCACGAAATATTAGAAGAGTTACTCCTCTTATAAATAAGTAGATATTTTGCCTTTTGTATTCAATATCGATGCAATTTCTGTGTTTCATCGTTGATTTGAAGGTCCAAGGGATACAGTAAACCTGCAATGGTGCATCAGAACCTAATACTGCTGTCCCAGGAAAGGCTCAAAGCACGAACTATTAGAAGAGTTACTCCTCTTGTAAATAAGTCGACATTTTGCCTTTTGTATTCAATATCGATGCAATTTCTGTGTTTCATCGTTGATTTGAAGGTCCAAGGGATATAGTAAACCTGCAATGGTGCAACGGAATCTAATACTGCTGTCACAGGAAGGCTCAAAGCACGAACTACTAGAAGAGTTACTCCTCTTATAAATAAGTCGACATTTTGCCTTTTGTATTCAATATCGATGCAATTTCTGTGTTTCATCGTTGATTTGAATGTCCAAGGGATACAGTAAACCTGCAATGGTGCATCCGAATCTAATACTGCTGTCCCAGGAAAGGCTCAAAGCACGAACTATTAGAAGAGTCCCTCCTCTTGTAAATAAGTCGACATTTTGCCTTTTGTATTCATTGTCGATGCAATTTCAGTGTTTCATCGTTGATTTGAAGGTCCAAGGGATACAGTAAACCTGCAATGGTGCATCGGAATCTAATACTGCTGTCCCAGGAAGGCTCAAAGCACGAAATATTAGAAGAGTTACTCCTCTTATAAATAAGTATATATTTTGCCTTTTGTATTCAATATCGATGCAATTTCTGTGTTTCATCGTTGATTTGAAGGTCCAAGGGATACAGTAAACCTGCAATGGTGCATCAGAACCTAATACTGCTGTCCCAGGAAAGGCTCAAAGCACGAACTATTAGAAGAGTTACTCCTCTTGTAAATAAGTCGACATTTTGCATTCTGTATTCAATATCGATGCAATTTCGGTGTTTCATCGTTGATTTGAAGGTCCAAGGGATATAGTAAACCTGCAATGGTGCAACGGAATCTAATACTGCTGTCACAGAAAGGCTCAAAGCACGAACTACTAGAAGAGTTACTCCTCTTATAAATAAGTCGACATTTTCCTTTTGTATTCAATATCGATGCAATTTCTGTGTTTCATCGTTGATTTGAATGTCCAAGGGATACAGTAAACCTGCAATGGTGCATGGGAATCTAATACTGCTGTCCCAGGAAAGGCTCAAAGCATGAACTATTAGAAGAGTCCCTCCTCTTGTAAATAAGTCGACATTTTGCCTTTTGTATTCATTGTCGATGCAATTTCTGTGTTTCAACGTTGATTTGAAGGTCCAAGGGATACAGTAAACCTGCAATGGTGCATCGGAATCTAATACTGCTGTCCCAGGAAGGCTCAAAGCACGAACTATTAGAAGAGTTACTCCTCTTATAAATAAATAGATATTTTGCCTTTTGTATTCAATGTCGATGCAATTTCTGTGTTTCATCGTTTATTTGAAGGTCCAAGGGATACAGTAAACCTGCAATGGTGTATCGGAATCTAATACTGCTGTCCCAGGAAAGGCTCGAAGCACGACTATTAGAAGAGTTACTCCTCTTGTAAATAAGTCGATATTTAGCCTTTTGTATTCAATATCGATGCAATTTCTGTGTTTCATCGTTGATTTGAAGGTCCAAGAGATACAGTAAACCTGCAATGCTGCATCGGAATCGAATATTGCTGTCCCAGGAAAGGCTCAAAGCACGAAATATTAGAAGAGTTACTCCTCTTGTAAATAAGTTGAAATTTTACCTTTTGCATTCAATATCGATGCAATTTCTGTGTTTCATCGTTGATTTGAAGGTCCAAGGGACACAGTAAACCTGCAATGGTGCATCGGAGACTAATACTGCTGTCCCAGGAAAGGCTCAAAGCACGAACTATTAGAAGAGTTTCTCCTCTTATAAATAAGTCGATATTTTGCCTTTTGTATTCAATGGCGATGCAATTTCTGTGTTTCATCGTTGATTTGAAGGTCCAAGGAATACAGTAAACCTGCAATGGTGCATCGGAATCTAATACAGCTGTCCCAGGAAAGGCTCAAAGCACGAACTATTAGAAGAGTTACTCCTATTATAAATAAGAAGACATTTTGCCTTTTGTATTCAATATCGATGCAATTTCTGTGTTTCATCGTTGATTTGAAGGTCCAAGGGATACAGTAAACATGCAATACTGCATCGGAATCTAATACTGCTGTCCCAGGAAAGTCTTAAGGCACGACCTATTAGAAGAGTTACTCCTCTTGTAAATAAGTCGACATTTTGCATTTTGTATTCAATATCGATGCAATTTCTGTGTTTCATCGTTGATTCGAAGGTTCAAGGGATACAGTAAACCTGCAATGGCGCATCGGAATATAATACTGCTGTCCCAGGGAAGGCTCAAAGCACAACCTATTAGAGGAGTTACTCCTCTTGTAAATAAGTCGACATTTTGCTTTTTGTATTCAATATCGATGCAATTTCTGTGTTTCATCGTTGATTTGAAGGTCCAAGGGATACAGTAAACCTGCAAAGGTGCATCAGAACCTAATACTGCTGTCCCAGGAAAGGCTCAAAGCACGAACTATTAGAAGAGTTACTCCTCTTGTAAATAAATCGACATTTTGCCTTTTGTATTCAATATCGATGCAATTTCTGTGTTTCATCGTTGATTTGAAGGTCCAAGGGATATAGTAAACCTGCAATGGTGCAACGGAATCTAATACTGCTGTCACAGGAAGGCTCAAAGCACGAACTACTAGAAGAGTTACTCCTCTTATAAATAAGTCGACATTTTGCCTTTTGTATTCAATATCGATGCAATTTCTGTGTTTCATCGTTGATTTGAATGTCCAAGGGATACAGTAAACCTGCAATGGTGCATCGGAATCTAATACTGCTGTCCCAGGAAAGGCTCAAAGCACGAACTATTAGAAGAGTCCCTCCTCTTGTAAATAAGTCGACATTTTGCCTTTTGTATTCATTGTCGATGCAATTTCAGTGTTTCATCGTTGATTTGAAGGTCCAAAGGATACAGTAAACCTGCAATGGTGCATCGGAATCTAATACTGCTGTCCCAGGAAGGCTCAAAGCACGAAATATTAGAAGAGTTACTCCTCTTATAAATAAGCATATATTTTGCCTTTTGTATTCAATATCGATGCAATTTCTGTGTTTCATCGTTGATTTGAATGTCCAAGGGATACAGTAAACCTGCAATGGTGCATCGGAATCTAATACTGCTGTCCCAGGAAAGGCTCAAAGCACGAACTATTAGAAGAGTCCCTCCTCTTGTAAATAAGTCGACATTTTGCCTTTTGTATTCATTGTCGATGCAATTTCTGTGTTTCGACGTTGATTTGAAGGTCCAAGGGATACAGTAAAATTGCAATGTTGCATCGGAAGCAAATACTGCTTTCACAGGAAAGGCTCAAAGGAAGAACTATTAGAAGAGTTACTCCTCTTGTAAATAAGTCGACATTTTGCCATTTGTATTCAATATCGATGCAATTTCTGTGTTTCATCGTTGATTTGAAGGTCCAAGGGATACAGTAAACCTGCAATGGTGCATTAGAACCTAATACTGCTGTCCCAGGAAAGGCTCAAAGCAAGAACTATTAGAAGAGATACTCCTCTTGTAAATAAGTCGACATTTTGCCATTTGTATTCAATATCGATGCAATTTCTGTGTTTCATCGTTGATTTGAAGGTCCAAGGGATATAGTAAACCTGCAATGGTGCAACGGAATCTAATACTGCTGTCACAGGAAGGCTCAAAGCACGAACTACTAGAAGAGTTACTCCTCTTATAAATAAGTCGACATTTTGCCTTTAGTATTCAATATCGATGCAATTTCTGTGTTTCATCGTTGATTTGAAGGTCCAAGGGATATAGTAAACCTGCAATGGTACAACGGAATATAATACTGCTGTCACAGGAAGGCTCAAAGCACGAACTACTAGAAGAGTTACTCCTCTTATAAATAAGTCGACATTTTGCCTTCTGTATTCAATATCGATGCAATTTCTGTGTTTCATCGTTGATTTGAATGTCCAAGGGATACAGTAAACCTGCAATGGTGCATCGGAATCTAATACTGCTGTCCCAGGAAAGGCTCAAAGCACGAACTATTAGAAGAGTCCCTCCTCTTGTAAATAAGTCGACATTTTGCCTTTTGTATTCAATGTCGATGCAATTTCTGTGTTTCATCGTTGATTTGAAGGTCCAAGGGATACAGTAAACCTGCAATGGTGCATCGGAATCTAATACTGCTGTCCCAGGAAAGGCTCAAAGCACGACTATTAGAAGAGTTACTCCACTTGTAAATAAGTCGACATTTTGCCTTTTGTATTCAATATCGATGCAATTTCAGTGTTTCATAATTGATTTGAATGTCCAAGGAATACAGTGAACCTGCAATGGTGTATCGGAATCTAATACTGCTGTCCCAGGAAGGGCTCAAAGCACGAACTATTAGAAGAGTTACTCCTCTTGTAAATAAGTCGACATTTTGCCTTTTGTATTCAATATCGATGCAATTTCTGTGTTTCATCGTTGATTTGAAGGTCCAAGGGATACAGTAAACCTGCAGTGGCGCATCAAAATCTAATACTGTTGTCCCAGGAAAGGCTCAAAGCACGAACTATTAGAAGAGTTACTCCTCTTGTAAATAAGTTGACATTTTGCCTTTTGTATTCAATATCGATGCAATTTCTGTGTTTCATCGTTGATTTGAAGGTCCAAGGGAGAAGTAAACCTGCAATGGTGCATCGGAATCTAATACTGCTGTCCCAGGAAAGGCTCGAATCACGAACTATTAGATGAGTTACTCCACTTCCAAATAAGTCGACATTTTGCCTTTTGTATTCAATATCGATGCAATTTCTGTGTTTCATCGTTGATTTGAAGGTCCAAGGGATACAGTAAACCTGCAATGGTGCATCGGAATCTAACACTGAATCCCAGGAGAGGCTCAAAGCACGAACTATTAGTAGAGTTACTCCTCTGATAAGTAAGTCGACATTTTGCCTTTTGTATTCAATATCGATGCAATTTCTGTGTTTCATCGTTGATTTGAAGGACCAAGGGATACAATAAACCTGCAATGGTGCATCGGAATCTAATATTGCTGTCCCAGGAAAGGCTCAAAGCACGAGCTATTAGAAGAGTTACTCCTCTTGTAAATAAGTCGATATTTTGCCTTTTGTATTCAATATCGATGCAATTTCTGTGTTTCATCGTTGATTTGAAGGTCCAAGGGATACAGTATACCTGGAAAGGTGCATCGGAAGCTAATACTGCTGTCCCAGGAAAGGCTCAAATCCCGAACTATTAGAAGAGTTACTCCTCTTATAAATAAGTCAATATTTTGACTTTTGTATTCAATGTCGATGCAATTTCTGTGTTTCATCGTTGATTTGAAGGTCCAAGGGATACAGTAAACCTGCAATGGTGCATCGGAATCTAAAACTGCTCTCCCTAGAAAAGGCTCAAAGCACGAACTATTAGAAGAGTTACTCCTCTTAGAAATAAGTCGACATTTTTCCTTTTGTATTCAATATCGATGCAATTTCTGTGTTTCATCGTTGATTTGAAGGTCCAAGTGATACAACAAACCTGCAATGGTGCATCGGAATCTAATACTGCTGTCCCAGGAAAGGCTTATATCACGAGCCATTAGATGAGTTCGACCTCATATAAATAAGTCGATATTTTGCCTTTTGTATTCAATGTCGATGCAATTTCTGTGTTTCATCGTTGATTTGAAGGTCCAAGTGATACAGTAAACCCGCAATGGTGCATCGGAATCTAATACTGCTCTCCCAGGAAAGGCTCAAAGCACGAACTATTAGAAGAGTTACTCTTCTTATAAATAAGACGACATTTTGCCTTTTGTATTCAATGTCGATGCAATTTCTGTGTTTCATCGTTGATTTGAAGGTCCAAGTGATACAGTAAACCCGCAATGGTGCATCGGAATCTAATACTGCTGTCCCAGGAAAGGCTCAAATCCCGAACTATTAGAAGAGTTACTCCTCTTATAAATAAGTCGATATTTTGACTTTTGTATTCAATGTCGATGCAATTTCTGTGTTTCATCGTTGATTTGAAGGTCCAAGGGATACAGTAAACCTGCAATGGTGCATCGGAATCTAATACTGCTGTCCCAGGAAAGGCTCAAAGCACGACCATTAGAAGAGTTACTCCACTTGTAAATAAGTCGACATTTTGCCTTTTGTATTCAATATCGATGCAATTTCAGTGTTTCATAATTGATTTGAATGTCCAAGGAATACAGTAAACCTGCAATGGTGTATCGGAATCTAATACTGCTGTCCCAGGAAGGGCTCAAAGCACGAACTATTAGAGGAGTTACTCCTCTTGTAAATAAGTCGACATTTTGCCTTCTGTATTCAATATCGATGCAATTTCTGTGTTTCATCGTTGATTTGAAGGTCCAAGGGATACAGTAAACCTGCAGTGGCGCATCAAAATCTAATACTGTTGTCCCAGGAAAGGCTCAAAGCACGAACTATTAGAAGAGTTACTCCTCTTGTAAATAAGTTGACATTTTGCCTTTTGTATTCAATATCGATGCAATTTCTGTGTTTCATCGTTGATTTGAAGGTCCAAGGGAGAAGTAAACCTGCAATGGTGCATCGGAATCTAATACTGCTGTCCCAGGAAAGGCTCGAATCACGAACTATTAGATGAGTTACTCCACTTCCAAATAAGTCGACATTTTGCCTTTTGTATTCAATATCGATGCAATTTCTGTGTTTCATCGTTGATTTGAAGGTCCAAGGGATACAGTAAACCTGCAATGGTGCATCGGAATCTAACACTGAATCCCAGGAGAGGCTCAAAGCACGAACTATTAGTAGAGTTACTCCTCTGATAAGTAAGTCGACATTTTGCCTTTTGTATTCAATATCGATGCAATTTCTGTGTTTCATCGTTGATTTGAAGGACCAAGGGATACAATAAACCTGCAATGGTGCATCGGAATCTAATATTGCTGTCCCAGGAAAGGCTCAAAGCACGAGCTATTAGAAGAGTTACTCCTCTTATAAATAAGTCGATATTTTGACTTTTGTATTCAATGTCGATGCAATTTCTGTGTTTCATCGTTGATTTGAAGGTCCAAGGGATACAGTAAACCTGCAATGGTGCATCGGAATCTAAAACTGCTCTCTCTAGAAAAGGCTCAAAGCACGAACTATTAAAAGAGTTACTCCTCTTAGAAATAAGTCGACATTTTTCCTTTTGTATTCAATATCGATGCAATTTCTGTGTTTCATCGTTGATTTGAAGGTCCAAGTGATACAACAAACCTGCAATGGTGCATCGGAATCTAATACTGCTGTCCCAGGAAAGGCTTATATCACGAACCATTAGATGAGTTAGACCTCTTATAAATAAGTCGATATTTTGCCTTTTGTATTCCATATCGATGCAATTTCTGTGTTTCATCGTTGATTTTACGGTCCAGGGATAAAGTAAACCTGCAATGGTGCATCGGAATCTAATATTGCTGTCCCAGGAAAGGCTCAAAGCACGAACTATTAGAAGAGCTACACCTCTTCTAAATAAGTTGACATTTTTCATTCTGTATGCTATATCGATGCAATTTCTGTGTTTCAACGTTGATTTGAAGGTCCAAGGGATACAGTAAACCTGCAATGGTGCATCGGAATCTAATACTGCTGTCCCAGGGAAGGCTCAAAGCACAACCTATTAGAAGAGTTACTCCTCTTGTTAAATAGTCGACATTTTGCCTTTTGTATTCAATATCGATGCAATTTCTGTGTTTCATCGTTGATTTGAAGGTCCAAGGAATACAGTAAACCTGCAATGGTGCATCGGAATCTAATACTGCTGTCCCAGGAAAGGCTCATAGCACGAACTATTAGAAGAGTTACTCCTCTTATAAATAAGTCGATATTTGGCCTTTTGTATTCAATGCCGATGCAATTTCTGTGTTTCATCGTTGATTTGAAGGTCCAAGGGATACAGTAAACCTGCAATGGTGAATCGGAATCTAATACTGGTGTCCCAGGAAAGGCTCTAAGCACGAACTATTAGATGAGTTACTCCTCTTCTAAATAAGTCGACATTTTTCATTCTGTATTCTGTATCGATGCAATTTCTGAGTTTCAACGTTGATTTAAAGGTCCAAGGGATACAGTAAACATGCAATGGTGCATCGGAATCTAATACTGCTGTCCCAGGGAAGGCTCAAATCACAACCTATTAGAAGAGTTACTCCTCTTGTTAATAAGTCGACATTTTGCCTTTTTTATTCAATATCGATGCAATTTCTGTGTTTCATCGTTGATTTGAAGGTCCAAGGAATACAGTAAACCTGCAATGGTGCATCGGAATCTAATACTGCTGTCCCAGGAAAGGCTCAAAGCACGAACCATTAGAAGAGTTACTCCTCTTATAAATAAGTCGATATTTTGCCTTTTGTATTCATTGCCGATGCAATTTCTGTGTTTCATCGTTGATTTGAAGGTCCAAGGGATACAGTAAACCTGCAATGGTGCATCAGAATCTAATACTGCTGTCCCAGGGAAGACTCAAAGCACATCCTATTAGAAGAGTTACTCCTCTTGTTAATAAGTCTACATTTTGCCTTTTGTATTCAATATCGATGCAATTTCTGTGTTTTATCGTTGATTTGAAGATCCAAGGAATACAGTAAACCTGCAATGGTGCATCGGAATCTAATACTGCTGTCCCAGGAAAGGCTCAAAGCACGAACTATTAGAAGAGTTACTCCTCTTATAAATAAGTCGAATTTTGCCTTTTGTATTCAATGGCGATGCAATTTCTGTGTTTCATCGTTGATTTGAAGGTCCAAGGGATACAGTAGACCTCCAATGGTGCATCGGAATCTAATACAGCTGTCCCAGGACGGGCTCAAAGCACGAACTATTAGAAAAGTTACTCCTCTTGTAAATAAGTCGACATTTTGCTTCTTGTATTCAATATCGATGCAATTTCGGTGTTTCAACGTTGATTTGAAGGTCCAAGAGATACAGTAATCCTGCAATGGTGCATCTGAATCTAATACTGCTGTCCCAGGAAAGGCTCAAAGCACGAACTATTAGATGAGCTTCTCCTCTTATAAATAAGTCGATATTTTCCCTTTTGTATTCATTAACGATGCAATTTCTGTGTTTCATCGTTGATTTTAAGGTCCAAGGGATACAGTAAACCTGCAATGGTTGCATCGGAATCTAATACTGCTGTCCCAGTAAAGGCTCAAAGCACGAACTATTAGAAGAGTTACTCCTCCTATAAATAAGACAACATTTTGCCTTTTGTTTTCAATGTCGTTGCAATTTCTGTGTTTCATCGTTGATTTGAAGGTCCAAGGGATACAGTAAACCTGCAATGGTGCATCGGAATCTAATACTCCTATCCCAGGAAAGGCTGAAAGCACGAACTATTAGAAGAGTTACTACTCTTATAATTAAGTCGACATTTTGCCTTTTGTATTCAATATCGATGCAATTTCTGTGTTTCATCGTTGATTTGAAGGCCCAAGGGATACAGTAAACCTGCAATGGTGCATCGGAATCTAATACTGCTGTCCCAGGAAAGGCTCAAAGCACGAACTATTAGAAGAGTTACTCCTCTTATAAATAAGTCGAATTTTGCCTTTTGTATTCAATGCCGATGCAATTTCTGTGTTTCATCGTTGATTTGAAGGTCCAAGGGATACAGTAGACCTCCAATGGTGCATCGGAATCTAATACAGCTGTCCCAGGACGGGCTCAAAGCACGAACTATTAGAAGAGTTACTCCTCTTGTAAATAAGTCGACATTTTGCATCTTGTATTCAATATCGATGCAATTTCGGTGTTTCAACGTTGATTTGAAGGTCCAAGAGATACAGTAATCCTGCAATGGTGCATCTGAATCTAATACTGCTGTCCCAGGAAAGGCTCAAAGCACGAACTATTAGATGAGCTACTCCTCTTATAAATAAGACGATATTTTCCCTTTTGTATTCATTAACGATGCAATTTCTGTGTTTCATCGTTGATTTTGAGGTCCAAGGGGTACAGTAAACCTGCAATGGTGCATCGGAATCTAATACTGCTGTCCCAGTAAAGGCTCAAAGCACGAACTATTAGAAGAGTTACTCCTCCTATAATTAAGACAACATTTTGCCTTTTGTTTTCAATGTCGTTGCAATTTCTGTGTTTCATCGTTGATTTGAAGGTCCAAGGGATACAGTAAACCTGCAATGGTGCATCGGAATCTAATACTGCTGTGCCAGGAAAGGCTCAAAGCACGAACTATTTGAAGAGTTACTCCTCTTGTAAATAAGTCGACGTTTTGCCTTTTGTATTCAATATTGATCCAATTTCTGTGTTTTATCGTTGATTTGAAGATCCAAGGAATACAGTAAACCTGCAATGGTGCATCGGAATCTAATACTGCTGTCCCAGGAAAGGCTCAAAGCACGAACTATTAGAAGAGTTAGTCCTCTTATAAATAAGTCGATATTTTGCCTTCTGTATGCAATGCCGATGCAATTTCTGTGTTTCATCGTTGATTTTAAGGTCCAAGGGGTACAGTAGACCTCCAATGGTGCATCGGAATCTAATACAGCTGTCCCAGGAAAGGCTCAAAGCACGAACTATTAGAAGAGTTACTCCTCTTGTAAATAAGTCGACTTTTTGTTTCTTGTATTCAATACCGATGCAATTTCTGTGTTTCATCGTTGAATTGAAGGTCCAAGGGATACAGTCGGCCTGCAATGGTGCATCGGAATCTAATACAGCTGTCCCAGGAAAGGCTCAAATCACGAACTATTAGTAGAGTTACTCCTCTCATAAATAAGTCGACATTTATTCCTTTGTATTCAATATCGATGCTATTACTGTGTTTCATCGTTAATTTGAAGGTCCAAGGGATACAGTAAACCTGCAATGGTGCATCGGAATCTAATACTGCTGTCCCAGGAAAGGCTCAAAGCACGAACTATTAGAAGAGTTACTCCTCTTGTAAATAAGTCGACATTTTGCTTCTTGTATTCAATATCGATGCAATTTCTTTGTTTCAACGTTGATTTGAAGGTCCAAGAGATACAGTAATCCTGCAATGGTGCATCGGAATCTAATACTGCTGTCCCAGGAAAGGCTCAAAGCACGAACTATTAGAAGAGTTACTCCTCTTATAAATAAGACGACATTTTGCCTTTTGTTTTCAATGTCGATGCAATTTCTGTGTTTCATAGTTGATTTGAAGGTCCAAGGGATACAGTAAACCTGCAATGGTGCATCGGAATCTAATACTCCTATCCCAGGAAAGGCTGAAAGCACGAACTATTAGAAGAGTTACTACTCTTATAATTAAGTCGACATTTTGCCTTTTGTATTCAATATCGATGCAATTTCTGTGTTTCATCGTTGATTTGAAGGTCCAAGGGATACAGTAATCCTGCAATGGTGCATCGGAATCTAATACTGCTGTCCCAGGAAAGGCCCAAAGCACGACTATTAGAAGAGTTACTCCTCTTGTAAATAAGTCGACATTTTGCCTTTTATATTCAATATCGATGCAATTTCAGTGTTTCATAATTGATTTGAATGTCCAAGGAATTCAGTAAACCTGCAATGGTGCATCGGAATCTAATACTGCTGTCCCAGGAAAGGCTCAAAGCAAGAACTATTAGAAGAGTTACTCCTCTTGTAAATAAGTCTACATTTTGCCTTTTGTATTCAATATCGATGCAAGATCTGGGTGTCATCGTTGATTTGAAGGTTCAAGGGATACAGTAAACATGCAATGGCGCATCAGAATCTAATACTGGAGTCCCAGGATAGGCTCAAAACACGAACTATTAGAAGAGTTACTCCTCTTATAAATAAGTAGATATTTTGCCTTTTGTATTCAATGTCAATGCAATTTCTGTGTTTCATCGTTGATTTGAAGGTCCAAGGGATACAGTAAACCTGCAATGGTGCATCGGAATCTAATACTGCTGTCGCAGGAAAGGCTCAAAGCAAGAACTATTAGAAGAGTTACTCCTCTTATAAATAAGACGACATTTTGCCTTTTGTATTCAATATCGATGCAATTTCTGTGTTTCATCGTTGATTTTAAGGTCCAAGGGATACAGTAAACCTGCAATGGTGCTTCGGAATCTAATACTGGTGTCCCAGGAAAGGCTCGAAGCACGAACTATTAGAAGAGTTACTCCTCTTATAAATAAGTAGATATTTTGCCTTTTGTATTCAATGTCAATGCAATTTCTGTGTTTCATCGTTGATTTGAAGGTCCAAGGGATACAGTAAACCTGCAATGGTGCATCGGAATCTAATACTGCTGTCGCAGGAAAGGCTCAAAGCAAGAACTATTAGAAGAGTTACTCCTCTTATAAATAAGACGACATTTTGCCTTTTGTATTCAATATCGATGCAATTTCTGTGTTTCATCGTTGATTTTAAGGTCCAAGGGATACAGTAAACATGCAATGGTGCATCGGAATCTTATACTGCTGTCCCAGGGAAGGCTCAAAGCACAACCTATTAGAAGAATTACTCCTCTTGTTAAATAGTCGACATTTTGCCTTTTGTATTCAATATCGATGCAATTTCTGTGTTTCATCGTTGATTTGAAGGTCCAAGGAATACAGTAAACCTGCAATGGTGCATCGGAATCTAATACTGCTGTCCCAGGAAAGGCTCAAAGCACGAACTATTAGAAGAGTTACTCCTCTTATAAATAAGTCGATATTTGGCCTTTTGTATTCAATGCCGATGCAATTTCTGTGTTTCATCGTTGATTTGAAGGTCCAAGGGATACAGTAAACCTGCAATGGTGCATCGGAATCTAATACTGCTGTCCCAGGGAAGGCTCAAAGCACATCCTATTAGAAGAGTTACTCCTCTTGTTAATAAGTCGACATTTTGCCTTTTGTATTCAATATCTATGCAATTTCTGTGTTTTATCGTTGATTTGAAGATCTAAGGAATACAGTAAACCTGCAAAGGTGCATGGGAATCTAATACTGCTGTCCCAGGAAAGGCTCACAGCACGAACTATTAGAAGAGTTACTCCTCTTGTAAATAAGTCGACATTTTGCTTTTGTATTCAATATCGATGCAATTTCTGTGTTTCATCGTTGATTTGAAGGTCCAAGGGATACAGTAGACCACCAATGGTGCATCGGAATCTAATACAGCTGTCCCAGGAAAGGCTCAAAGCACGAACTATTAGAAGAGTTACTCCTCTTGTAAATAAGTCGACATTTTGCTTCTTGTATTCAATATCGATGCAATTTCTGTGTTTCAACGTTGATTTGAAGGTCCAAGAGATACAGTAATCCTGCAATGGTGCATCTGAATCTAATACTGCTGTCCCAGGAAAGGCTCAAAGCACGAACTATTAGATGAGCTACTCCACTTATAAATAAGTCGACATTTTCCCTTTTGTATTCATTAACGCTGCAATTTCTGTGTTTCATCGTTGATTTTAAGGTCCAAGGGATACAGTAAACCTGCAATGGTGCATCGGAATCTAATACTGCTGTCCCAGGAAAGGCTCAAAGCACGAACCATTAGAAGAGTTACTCCTCTTATAAATAAGACGACATTTTGCCTTTTGTTTTCAATGTCGATGCAATTTCTGTGGTTCATCGTTGATTTGAAGGTCCAAGGGATACAGTAAACCTGCAATGATGCATCGGAATCTGATACTCTTATCCCAGGAAAGGCTGAAACACGAACTATTAGAAGAGTTACTACTCTTATAATTAAGTCGACATTTTGCCTTTTGTATTCAATATCGATGCTATTTCTGTGTTTCATCGTTGATTTGAAGGCCCAAGGGATACAGTAAACCTGCAATGGTGCATCAGAATCTAATACTGCTGTCCCAGGAAAGGCTCAAAGCACGACCTATTAGAAGAGTTACTCCTCTTGTTAATAAGTCGACATTTTGCCTTTTGTATTCAATATCGATGCAATTTCTGTGTTTCATCGTTGATTTGAAGGTCCAAGGGATACAGTAATCCTGCAATGGTGCATCGGAATCTAATACTGCTGTCCCAGGAAAATCTCAAAGCACAACCTGTTAGAAGAGTTACTCCTCTTGTTAATAAGTCGACATTTTGCCTTTTGTATTCAATATTGATGCAATTTCTGTGTTTCATCGTTGATTTTAAGGTTCAAGGGATACAGTAAACCTGCAATGGTGCTTCGGAATCTAATACTGCTGTCCCAGGAAAGGCTCAAAGCACGAACTATTAGAAGAGTTACTCCTTTTATAAATAAGTCGATATTTTGCCTTTTGTATTCAATGTCCATGCAATTTCTGTGTTTCATCGTTGAATTTAAGATCCAAGGGATACAGTAAACCTGCAATGGTGCATCGGAATCTAATAATGCTGTCCCAGGAAAGGCTCACAGCACGAACTATTAGAAGAGTTACTCCTCTAGTAAATAAGTCAACATTCTGCCTTTTGTATTCCATATCGATGCAATTTCTGTGTTTCATCGTTGATTTTACGGTCCAGGGATAAAGTAAACCTGCAATGGTGCATCGGAATCTAATACTGCTGTCCCAGGAAAGGCTCAAAGCACGAACTATTAGAAGAGCTACACCTCTTCTAAATAAGTTGACATTTTTCATTCTGTATGCTATATCGATGCAATTTCTGTGTTTCAACGTTGATTTGAAGGTCCAAGGGATACAGTAAACCTGCAATGGTGCATCGGAATCTAATTCTGCTGTCCCAGGGAAGGCTCAAAGCACAACCTATTAGAAGAGTTACTCCTCTTGTTAAATAGTCGACATTTTGCCTTTTGTATTCAATATCGATGCAATTTCTGTGTTTCATCGTTGATTTGAAGGTCCAAGGAATACAGTAAACCTGCAATGGTGCATCGGAATCTAATACTGCTGTCCCAGGAAAGGCTCAAAGCACGAACTATTAGAAGAGTTACTCCTCTTATAAATAAGTCGATATTTGGCCTTTTGTATTCAATGCCGATGCAATTTCTGTGTTTCATCGTTGATTTGAAGGTCCAAGGGATACAGTAAACCTGCAATGGTGAATCGGAATCTAATACTGGTGTCCCAGGAAAGGCTCTAAGCACGAACTATTAGATGAGTTACTCCTCTTCTAAATAAGTCGACATTTTTCATTCTGTATTCTATATCGATGCAATTTCTGTTTTTCAACGTTGATTTAAAGGTCCAAGGGATACAGTAAACCTGCAATGGTGCATCAGAATCTAATACTGCTGTCCCAGGGAAGACTCAAAGCACATCCAATTAGAAGAGTTACTCCTCTTGTTAATAAGTCTACATTTTGCCTTTTGTATTCAATATCGATGCAATTTCTGTGTTTTATCGTTGATTTGAAGATCCAAGGAATACAGTAAACCTGCAATGGTGCATCGGAATCTAATACTCCTATCCCAGGAAAGGCTGAAAGCACGAACTATTAGAAGAGTTACTACTCTTATAATTAAGTCGACATTTTGCCTTTTGTATTCAATATCGATGCAATTTCTGTGTTTCATCGTTGATTTGAAGGCCCAAGGGATACAGTAAACCTGCAATGGTGCATCGGAATCTAATACTGCTGTCCCAGGAAAGGCTCAAAGCACGAACTATTAGAAGAGTTACTCCTCTTATAAATAAGTCGAATTTTGCCTTTTGTATTCAATGCCGATGCAATTTCTGTGTTTCATCGTTGATTTGAAGGTCCAAGGGATACAGTAGACCTCCAATGGTGCATCGGAATCTAATACAGCTGTCCCAGGACGGGCTCAAAGCACGAACTATTAGAAGAGTTACTCCTCTTGTAAATAAGTCGACATTTTGCTTCTTGTATTCAATATCGATGCAATTTCGGTGTTTCAACGTTGATTTGAAGGTCCAAGAGATACAGTAATCCTGCAATGGTGCATCTGAATCTAATACTGCTGTCCCAGGAAAGGCTCAAAGCACGAACTATTAGATGAGCTACTCCTCTTATAAATAAGTCGATATTTTCCCTTTTGTATTCATTAACGATGCAATTTCTGTGTTTCATCGTTGATTTTAAGGTCCAAGGGATACAGTAAACCTGCAATGGTGCATCGGAATCTAATACTGCTGTCCCAGTAAAGGCTCAAAGCACGAACTATTAGAAGAGTTACTCCTCCTATAATAAAGACAACATTTTGCCTTTTGTTTTCAATGTCGTTGCAATTTCTGTGTTTCATCGTTGATTTGAAGGTCCAAGGGATACAGTAAACCTGCAATGGTGCATCGGAATCTAATACTGCTGTGCCAGGAAAGGCTCAAAGCACGAACTATTTGAAGAGTTACTCGTCTTGTAAATAAGTCGACGTTTTGCCTTTTGTATTCAATATTGATCCAATTTCTGTGTTTTATCGTTGATTTGAAGATCCAAGGAATACAGTAAACCTGCAATGGTGCATCGGAATCTAATACTGCTGTCCCAGGAAAGGCCCAAAGCACGAACTATTAGAAGAGTTAGTCCTCTTATAAATAAGTCGATATTTTGCCTTTTGTATTCAATGCCGATGCAATTTCTGTGTTTCATCGTTGATTTTAAGGTCCAAGGGGTACAGTAGACCTCCAATGGTGCATCGGAATCTAATACAGCTGTCCCAGGAAAGGCTCAAAGCACGAACTATTAGAAGAGTTACTCCTCTTGTAAATAAGTCTACTTTTTGCTTCTTGTATTCAATACCGATGCAATTTCTGTGTTTCATCGTTGAATTGAAGGTCCAAGGGATACAGTCGGCCTGCAATGGTGCATCGGAATCTAATACAGCTGTCCCAGGAAAGGCTCAAATCACGAACTATTAGTAGAGTTACTCCTCTCATAAATAAGTCGACATTTATTCCTTTGTATTCAATATCGATGCTATTACTGTGTTTCATCGTTAATTTGAAGGTCCAAGGGATACAGTAAACCTGCAATGGTGCATCGGAATCTAATACTGCTGTCCCAGGAAAGGCTCAAAGCAAGAACTATTAGAAGAGTTACTCCTCTTGTAAATAAGTCTACATTTTGCCTTTTGTATTCAATATCGATGCAAGATCTGGGTGTCATCGTTGATTTGAAGGTTCAAGGGATACAGTAAACATGCAATGGCGCATCAGAATCTAATACTGGAGTCCCAGGATAGGCTCAAAACACGAACTATTAGAAGAGTTACTCCTCTTATAAATAAGTAGATATTTTGCCTTTTGTATTCAATGTCAATGCAATTTCTGTGTTTCATCGTTGATTTGAAGGTCCAAGGGATACAGTAAACCTGCAATGGTGCATCGGAATCTAATACTGCTGTCGCAGGAAAGGCTCAAAGCAAGAACTATTAGAAGAGTTACTCCTCTTATAAATAAGACGACATTTTGCCTTTTGTATTCAATATCGATGCAATTTCTGTGTTTCATCGTTGATTTTATGGTCCAAGGGATACAGTAAACCTGCAATGGTGCTTCGGGATCTAATACTGGTGTCCCAAGAAAGGCTCGAAGCACGAACTATTAGAAGAGTTACTCCTCTTCTAAATAAGTCGACATTTTTCATTCTGTATTCTATATCGATGCAATTTCTGTGTTTCAACGTTGATTTAAAGGTCCAAGGGATACAGTAAACATGCAATGGTGCATCGGAATCTTATACTGCTGTCCCAGGGAAGGCTCAAAGCACAACCTATTAGAAGAATTACTCCTCTTGTTAAATAGTCGACATTTTGCCTTTTGTATTCAATATCGATGCAATTTCTGTGTTTCATCGTTGATTTGAAGGTCCAAGGAATACAGTAAACCTGCAATGGTGCATCGGAATCTAATACTGCTGTCCCAGGAAAGGCTCAAAGCACGAACTATTAGAAGAGTTACTACTCTTATAAATAAGTCGATATTTGGCCTTTTGTATTCAATGCCGATGCAATTTCTGTGTTTCATCGTTGATTTGAAGGTCCAAGGGATACAGTAAACCTGCAATGGTGCATCGGAATCTAATACTGCTGTCCCAGGGAAGGCTCAAAGCACATCCTATTAGAAGAGTTACTCCTCTTGTTAATAAGTCGACATTTTGCCTTTTGTATTCAATATCTATGCAATTTCTGTGTTTTATCGTTGATTTGAAGATCTAAGGAATACAGTAATCCTGCAATGGTGCATGGGAATCTAATTCTGCTGTCCCAGGAAAGGCTCACAGCACGAACTATTAGAAGAGTTACTCCTCTTGTAAATATGTCGACATTTTGCTTTTGTATTCAATATCGATGCAATTTCTGTGTTTCATCGTTGATTTGAAGGTCCAAGGGATACAGTAGACCACCAATGGTGCATCGGAATCTAATACAGCTGTCCCAGGAAAGGCTCAAAGCACGAACTATTAGAAGAGTTACTCCTCTTGTAAATAAGTCGACATTTTGCTTCTTGTATTCAATATCGATGCAATTTCTGTGTTTCAACGTTGATTTGAAGGTCCAAGAGATACAGTAATCCTGCAATGGTGCATCTGAATCTAATACTGCTGTCCCAGGAAAGGCTCAAAGCACGAACTATTAGATGAGCTACTCCACTTATAAATAAGTCGACATTTTCCCTTTTGTATTCATTAACGCTGCAATTTCTGTGTTTCATCGTTGATTTTAAGGTCCAAGGGATACAGTAAACCTGCAATGGTGCATCGGAATCTAATACTGCTGTCCCAGGAAAGGCTCAAAGCACGAACTATTAGAAGAGTTACTCCTCTTATAAATAAGACGACATTTTGCCTTTTGTTTTCAATGTCGATGCAATTTCTGTGTTTCATCGTTGATTTGAAGGTCCAAGGGATACAGTAAACCTGCAATGGTGCATCGGAATCTAATACTCTTATCCCAGGAAAGGCTGAAACACGAACTATTAGAAGAGTTACTACTCTTATAATTAAGTCGACATTTTGCCTTTTGTATTCAATATCGATGCTATTTCTGTGTTTCATCGTTGATTTGAAGGCCCAAGGGATACAGTAAACCTGCAATTGTGCATCAGAATCTAATACTGCTGTCCCAGGAAATGCTCAAAACACGACCTATTAGAAGAGTTACTCCTCTTCAAAATAAGTCGACATTTTGCTTTTGTATTCAATATCGATGCAATTTCTGTGTTTCATCGTTGATTTGAAGGTCCAAGGGATACAGTAATCCTGCAATGGTGCATCGGAATCTAATACTGCTGTCCCAGGAAAATCTCAAAGCACAACCTGTTAGAAGAGTTACTCCTCATGTTAATAAGTCGACATTTTGCCTTTTGTATTCAATATTGATGCAATTTCTGTGTTTCATCGTTGATTTTAAGGTTCAAGGGATACAGTAAACCTGCAATGGTGCTTCGGAATCTAATACTGCTGTCCCAGGAAAGGCTCAAAGCACGAACTATTAGAAGAGTTACTCCTTTTATAAATAAGTCGATATTTTGCCTTTTGTATTCAATGTCCATGCAATTTCTGTGTTTCATCGTTGAATTTAAGATCCAAGGGATACAGTAAACCTGCAATGGTGCATCGGAATCTAATAATGCTGTCCCAGGAAAGGCTCACAGCACGAACTATTAGAAGAGTTACTCCTCTAGTAAATAAGTCAACATTCTGCCTTTTGTATTCCATATCGATGCAATTTCTGTGTTTCATCGTTGATTTTACGGTCCAGGGATAAAGTAAACCTGCAATGGTGCATCGGAATCTAATACTGCTGTCCCAGGAAAGGCTCAAAGCACGAACTATTAGAAGAGCTACACCTCTTCTAAATAAGTTGACATTTGTCATTCTGTATGCTATATCGATGCAATTTCTGTGTTTCAACGTTGATTTGAAGGTCCAAGGGATACAGTAAACCTGCAATGGTGCATCGGAATCTAATACTGCTGTCCCAGGGAAGGCTCAAAGCACAACCTATTAGAAGAGTTACTCCTCTTGTTAAATAGTCGACATTTTGCCTTTTGTATTCAATATCGATGCAATTTCTGTGTTTCATCGTTGATTTGAAGGTCCAAGGAATACAGTAAACCTGCAATGGTGCATCGGAATCTAATACTGCTGTCCCAGGAAAGGCTCAAAGCACGAACTATTAGAAGAGTTACTCCTCTTATAAATAAGTCGATATTTGGCCTTTTGTATTCAATGCCGATGCAATTTCTGTGTTTCATCGTTGATTTGAAGGTCCAAGGGATACAGTAAACCTGCAATGGTGAATCGGAATCTAATACTGCTGTCCCAGGGAAGGCTCAAAGCACATCCTATTAGAAGAGTTACTCCTCTTGTTAATAAGTCGACATTTTGCCTTTTGTATTCAATATCTATGCAATTTCTGTGTTTTATCGTTGATTTGAAGATCTAAGGAATACAGTAAACCTGCAATGGTGCATGGGAATCTAATACTGCTGTCCCAGGAAAGGCTCACAGCACGAACTATTAGAAGAGTTACTCCTTTTGTAAATAAGTCGACATTTTGCTTTTGTATTCAATATCGATGCAATTTCTGTGTTTCATCGTTGATTTGAAGGTCCAAGGGATACAGTAGACCACCAATGGTGCATCGGAATCTAATACAGCTGTCCCAGGAAAGGCTCAAAGCACGAACTATTAGAAGAGTTACTCCTCTTGTAAATAAGTCGACATTTTGCTTCTTGTATTCAATATCGATGCAATTTCTGTGTTTCAACGTTGATTTGAAGGTCCAAGAGATACAGTAATCCTGCAATGGTGCATCTGAATCTAATGCTGCTGTCCCAGGAAAGGCTCAAAGCACGAACTATTAGATGAGCTACTCCACTTATAAATAAGTCGACATTTTCCCTTTTGTATTCATTAACGCTGCAATTTCTGTGTTTCATCGTTGATTTTAAGGTCCAAGGGATACAGTAAACCTGCAATGGTGCATCGGAATCTAATACTGCTGTCCCAGGAAAGGCTCAAAGCACGAACTATTAGAAGAGTTACTCCTCTTATAAATAAGACGACATTTTGCCTTTTGTTTTCAATGTCGATGCAATTTCTGTGTTTCATCGTTGATTTGAAGGTCCAAGGGATACAGTAAACCTGCAATGGTGCATCGGAATCTAATACTCTTATCCCAGGAAAGGCTGAAAGCACGAACTATTAGAAGAGTTACTACTCTTATAATTAAGTCGACATTTTGCCTTTTGTATTCAATATCGATGCTATTTCTATGTTTCATCGTTGATTTGAAGGCCCAAGGGATACAGTAAACCTGCAATGGTGCATCAGAATCTAATACTGCTGTCCCAGGAAAGGCTCAAAACACGACCTATTAGAAGAGTTACTCCTCTTCAAAATAAGTCGACATTTTGCCTTTTGTATTCAATATCGATGCAATTTCTGTGTTTCATCGTTGATTTGAAGGTCCAAGGGATACAGTAATCCTGCAATGGTGCATCGGAATCTAATACTGCTGTCCCAGGAAAATCTCAAAGCACAACCTGTTAGAAGAGTTACTCCTCTTGTTAATAAGTCGACATTTTGCCTTTTGTATTCAATATTGATGCAATTTCTGTGTTTCATCGTTGATTTTAAGGTTCAAGGGATACAGTAAACCTGCAATGGTGCTTCGGAATCTAATACTGCTGTCCCAGGAAAGGCTCAAAGCACGAACTATTAGAAGAGTTACTCCTTTTATAAATAAGTCGATATTTTGCCTTTTGTATTCAATGTCCATGCAATTTCTGTGTTTCATCGTTGAATTTAAGATCCAAGGGATACAGTAAACCTGCAATGGTGCATCGGAATCTAATAATGCTGTCCCAGGAAAGGCTCACAGCACGAACTATTAGAAGAGTTACTCCTCTAGTAAATAAGTCAACATTCTGCCTTTTGTATTCCATATCGATGCAATTTCTGTGTTTCATCGTTGATTTTACGGTCCAGGGATAAAGTAAACCTGCAATGGTGCATCGGAATCTAATACTGCTGTCCCAGGAAAGGCTCAAAGCACGAACTATTAGAAGAGCTACACCTCTTCTAAATAAGTTGACATTTTTCATTCTGTATGCTATATCGATGCAATTTCTGTGTTTCAACGTTGATTTGAAGGTCCAAGGGATACAGTAAACCTGCAATGGTGCATCGGAATCTAATACTGCTGTCCCAGGGAAGGCTCAAAGCACAACCTATTAGAAGAGTTACTCATCTTATAAATAAGTCGATATTTTGCCTTTTGTATTCAATGCCGATGCAATTTCTGTGTTTCATCGTTGATTTGAAGGTCCAAGGGATACAGTAAACCTGCAATGGTGCTTCGGAATCTAATACTGGTGTCCCAGGAAAGGCTCGAAGCACGAACTATTAGAAGAGTTACTCCTCTTCTAAGTAAGTCGACATTTTTCATTCTGTATTCTATACCGATGCAATTTCTGTGTTTCAACGTTGATTTAAAGGTCCAAGGGATACAGTAAACATGCAATGGTGCATCGGAATCTAATACTGCTGTCCCAGGGAAGGCTCAAAGCACAACCTATTAGAAGAGTTACTCCTCTTGTTAAATAGTCGACATTTTGCCTTTTGTATTCAATATCGATGCAATTTCTGTGTTTCATCGTTGATTTGAAGGTCCAAGGAATACAGTAAACCTGCAATGGTGCATCGGAATCTAATACTGCTGTCCCAGGAAAGGCTCAAAGCACGAACTATTAGAAGAGTTACTCCTCTTATAAATAAGTCGATATTTGGCCTTTTGTATTCAATGCCGATGCAATTTCTGTGTTTCATCGTTGATTTGAAGGTCCAAGGGATACAGTAAACCTGCAATGGTGCATCGGAATCTATTACTGCTGTCCCAGGGAAGGCTCAAAGCACATCCTATTAGAAGAGTTACTCCTCTTGTTAATAAGTCGACATTTTGCCTTTTGTATTCAATATCGATGCAATTTCTGTGTTTCATCGTTGATTTGAAGGTCCAAGGGATACAGTAGACCACCAATGGTGCATCGGAATCTAATACAGCTGTCCCAGGAAAGGCTCAAAGCACGAACTATTATAAGAGTTACTCCTCTTGTAAATAAGTCGACATTTTGCTTCTTGTATTCAATATCGATGCAATTTCTGTGTTTCAACGTTGATTTGAAGGTCCAAGAGATACAGTAATCCTGCAATGGTGCATCTGAATCTAATACTGCTGTCCCAGGAAAGGCTCAAAGCACGAACTATTAGATGAGCTACTCCACTTATAAATAAGTCGACATTTTCCCTTTTGTATTCATTAACGCTGCAATTTCTGTGTTTCATCGTTGATTTTAAGGTCCAAGGGATACAGTAAACCTGCAATGGTGCATCGGAATCTAATACTGCTGTCCCAGGAAAGGCTCAAAGCACGAACTATTAGAAGAGTTACTCCTCTTATAAATAAGACGACATTTTGCCTTTTGTTTTCAATGTCGATGCAATTTCTGTGTTTCATCGTTGATTTGAAGGTCCAAGGGATACAGTAAACCTGCAATGGTGCATCGGAATCTAATACTCTTATCCCAGGAAAGGCTGAAAGCACGAACTATTAGAAGAGTTACTACTCTTATAATTAAGTCGACATTTTGCCTTTTGTATTCAATATCGATGCTATTTCTATGTTTCATCGTTGATTTGAAGGCCCAAGGGATACAGTAAACCTGCAATGGTGCATCAGAATCTAATACTGCTGTCCCAGGAAAGGCTCAAAACACGACCTATTAGAAGAGTTACTCCTCTTCAAAATAAGTCGACATTTTGCCTTTTGTATTCAATATCGATGCAATTTCTGTGTTTCATCGTTGATTTGAAGGTCCAAGGGATACAGTAATCCTGCAATGGTGCATCGGAATCTAATACTGCTGTCCCAGGAAAATCTCAAAGCACAACCTGTTAGAAGAGTTACTCCTCTTGTTAATAAGTCGACATTTTGCCTTTTGTATTCAATATTGATGCAATTTCTGTGTTTCATCGTTGATTTTAAGGTTCAAGGGATACAGTAAACCTGCAATGGTGCTTCGGAATCTAATACTGCTGTCCCAGGAAAGGCTCAAAGCACGAACTATTAGAAGAGTTACTCCTTTTATAAATAAGTCGATATTTTGCCTTTTGTATTCAATGTCCATGCAATTTCTGTGTTTCATCGTTGAATTTAAGATCCAAGGGATACAGTAATCCTGCAATGGTGCATCGGAATCTAATAATGCTGTCCCAGGAAAGGCTCACAGCACGAACTATTAGAAGAGTTACTCCTCTAGTAAATAAGTCAACATTCTGCCTTTTGTATTCCATATCGATGCAATTTCTGTGTTTCATCGTTGATTTTACGGTCCAGGGATAAAGTAAACCTGCAATGGTGCATCGGAATCTAATACTGCTGTCCCAGGAAAGGCTCAAAGCACGAACTATTAGAAGAGCTACACCTCTTCTAAATAAGTTGACATTTTTCATTCTGTATGCTATATCGATGCAATTTCTGTGTTTCAACGTTGATTTGAAGGTCCAAGGGATACAGTAAACCTGCAATGGTGCATCGGAATCTAATACTGCTGTCCCAGGGAAGGCTCAAAGCACAACCTATTAGAAGAGTTACTCATCTTATAAATAAGTCGATATTTTGCCTTTTGTATTCAATGCCGATGCAATTTCTGTGTTTCATCGTTGATTTGAAGGTCCAAGGGATACAGTAAACCTGCAATGGTGCTTCGGAATCTAATACTGGTGTCCCAGGAAAGGCTCGAAGCACGAACTATTAGAAGAGTTACTCCTCTTCTAAGTAAGTCGACATTTTTCATTCTGTATTCTATACCGATGCAATTTCTGTGTTTCAACGTTGATTTAAAGGTCCAAGGGATACAGTAAACATGCAATGGTGCATCGGAATCTAATACTGCTGTCCCAGGGAAGGCTCAAAGCACAACCTATTAGAAGAGTTACTCCTCTTGTTAAATAGTCGACATTTTGCCTTTTGTATTCAATATCGATGCAATTTCTGTGTTTCATCGTTGATTTGAAGGTCCAAGGAATACAGTAAACCTGCAATGGTGCATCGGAATCTAATACTGCTGTCCCAGGAAAGGCTCAAAGCACGAACTATTAGAAGAGTTACTCCTCTTATAAATAAGTCGATATTTGGCCTTTTGTATTCAATGCCGATGCAATTTCTGTGTTTCATCGTTGATTTGAAGGTCCAAGGGATACAGTAAACCTGCAATGGTGCATCGGAATCTATTACTGCTGTCCCAGGGAAGGCTCAAAGCACATCCTATTAGAAGAGTTACTCCTCTTGTTAATAAGTCGACATTTTGCCTTTTGTATTCAATATCGATGCAATTTCTGTGTTTTATCGTTGATTTGAAGATCTAAGGAATACAGTAAACCTGCAATGGTGCATCGGAATCTAATACTGCTGTCCCAGGAAAGGCTCAAAGCACGAACTATTAGAAGAGTTACTTCTCTTGTAAATAAGTCGACATTTTGCTTTTGTATTCAATATCGATGCAATTTCTGTGTTTCATCGTTGATTTGAAGGTCCAAGGGATACAGTAGACCACCAATGGTGCATCGGAATCTAACACAGCTGTCCCAGGAAAGGCTCAAAGCACGAACTATTGGAAGAGTTACTCCTCTTGTAAATAAGTCGACATTTTGCATCTTGTATTCAATATCGATGCAATTTCTGTGTTTCAACGTTGATGTGAAGGTCCAAGAGATACAGTAATCCTGCAATGGTGCATCTGAATCTAATACTGCTGTCCCAGGAAAGGCTCAAAGCACGAACTATTATATGAGCTACTCCACTTATAAATAAGTCGACATTTTCCCTTTTGTATTCATTAACGCTGCAATTTCTGTGTTTCATCGTTGATTTTAAGGTCCAAGGGATACAGTAAACCTGCAATGGTGCATCGGAATCTAATACTCTTATCCCAGGAAAGGCTGAAAGCACGAACTATTAGAAGAGTTACTACTCTTATAATTAAGTCAACATTTTGCCTTTAGTATTCAATATCGATGCTATTTCTGTGTTTCATCGTTGATTTGAACGCCCAAGGGATACAGTAAACCTGCAATGGTGCATCAGAATCTAATACTGCTGTCCCAGGAAAGGCTCAAAACACGACCTATTAGAAGAGTTACTCCTCTTCAAAATAAGTCGACATTTTGCCTTTTGTATTCAATATCGATGCAATTTCTGTGTTTCATCGTTGATTTGAAGGTCCAAGGGATACAGTAATCCTGCAATGGTGCATCGGAATCTAATACTGCTGTCCCAGGAAAATCTCAAAGCACAACCTATTAGAAGAGTTACTCCTCTTGTTAATAAGTCGACATTTTGCCTTTTGTATTCAATATTGATGCAATTTCTGTGTTTCATCGTTGATATTAAGGTTCAAGGGATACAGTAAACCTGCAATGGTGCTTCGGAATCTAATACTGCTGTCCCAGGAAAGGCTCAAAGCACGAACTATTAGAAGAGTTACTCCTTTTATAAATAAGTCGATATTTTGAATTTTGTATTCAATGTCCATGCGATTTCTGTGTTTCATCGTTGAATTTAAGATCCAAGGGAAACAGTAAACCTGCAATGGTGCATCGGAATCTAATAATGCTGTCCCAGGAAAGGCTCAAATCACGAACTATTATATGAGTTACTCCTCTTGTAAATAAGTCGACATTTTGCTTTTGTATTCAATATCGATGCAATTTCTGTGTTTCATCGTTGATTTGAAGGTCCAAGGTATACAATAAACCTGCAATGGTGCATCGGAATCTAATACTGCTGTCCCAGGAAAGGCTCAAAGCACGAACTATTAGAAGAGTTACTCCTCTTGTAAATAAGTCGACATTTTGCCTTTTGTATTCAATATCGATGCAATTTCTGTGTTACATCGTTGAATTGAAGGTCCAAGGGATACAGTAAACCTGCAATGGTGCATCGGAATCTAATACTGCTGTAACAGGAAAGTCTCAAAGCACGAACTATTAGAAGAGTTCCTCTCTTATAAATAAGTCGACATTTAGCCTTTTGTATTCAATATCGATGCAATTTCTGTGTTACATCGTTGAATTGAAGGTCCAAGGGATATAGTAAACCTGCAATGGTGCATCGGAATCTAATACTGCTGTCCCAGGGAAGGCTCAAATCACAACCTATTAGAAGAGTTACTCCTCTTGTTAATAAGTCGACATTTTGCCTTTTGTATTCAATATCGATGCAATTTTTGTGTTTCATCGTTGATTTGAAGGTCTAAGGAATACAGTAAACCTGCAATGGTGCATCGGAATCTAATACTGCTGTGCCAGGAAAGGCTCGAAGCACGAACTATTAGAAGAGTTACCCATCTTATAAATAAGTCGATATTTTGCCTTTTGTATTCAATGCCGATGCAATTTCTGTGTTTCATCGTTGATTTGAAGGTCCAAGGGATACAGTAAACCTGCAATGGTGCATCGGAATCTAATACTGCTGTCCCAGGGAAGGCTCGAAGCACAACCTATTAGAAGAGTTACTCCTCTTGCTTATAAGTCGACATTTTGCCTTTTGTATTCAATATCGATGCAATTTCTGTGTTTTATCGTTGATTTGAAGATCGAAGGAATACAGTAAACCTTCAATGGTGCATCGGTATCTAATACTGCTGTCCCTGGAAAGGCTCAAAACACGAACTATAAGAAGAGTTACTACTCTTATAAATATGTCGATATTTTGCCTTTTGTATTCAATGTCGATGCAATTTCTGTGTTTCATCGTTCATTTGAGGGTCCAAGGTATACAGTAAACCTGCAATGGTGCATCGGAATCTAATACTGCTGTCCCAGAAAAGGCTCACAGCACGAACTATTAGAAGAGTTACTCCTCTTGTAAATAAGTCGACATTTTCCTTTTGTATTCAATACCGATGCAATTTCTGTCTTTCATCGTTGATTTGAAGGTCCAAGGGATACAGTCGGCCTGCAATGGTGCATCAGAATCTAATACAGCTGTCCCAGGAAAGGCTCAAATCACGAACTATTAGTAGAGTTACTCCTCTCGTAAATCAGTCGACATTTACTCCATTGTATTCAATATCGATGCTATTACTGTGTTTCATCGTTAATTTGAATGTCCAAGGGATACAGTAAACCTGCAATGGTGCATCGGAATCTAATACTGCTGTCCCAGGAAAGGCTCAAAGCACGAACTATTAGAAGAGTTACTCCTCTTGTAAATAAGTCGACATTTTGCTTCTTGTATTCAATATCGATGCAATTTCTGTGTTTCAACGTTGATTTGAAGGTCCAAGAGATACAGTAATCCTGCAATGGTGCATCTGAATCTAATACTGCTGTCCCAGGAAAGGCTCAAAGCACGAACTATTAGAAGAGTTACTCCTCTTATAAATAAGACGACATTTTGCCTTTTGTTTTCAATGTCGATGCAATTTCTGTGTTTCATCGTTGATTTGAATGTCCAAGGGATACAGTAAACCTGGAATGGTGCATCGGAATCTAATACTGCTGTCCCAGGAAAGGCTCAAAGCACGAACTATTAGAAGAGTTACTCCTCTTATAAATAAGTCGATATTTTGCCTTTTGTATTCAATGTCGATGCAATTTCTGTGTTTCATCGTTGATTTGAAGGTCCAAGGGATACAGTAAACCTGCAATGGTGCATCGGAATCTAATACTGCTGTCCCAGGAAAGGCTCAAAGCACGAACTATTATAAGAGTTACTCCTCTTGTAAATAAGTCGACATTTTGCTTTTGTATTCAATATCGATGCAATTTCTGTGTCTCATCGTTGATTTGAAGGTCCAAGGTATACAGTAAACCTGCAATGGTGCATCGGAATCTAATACTGCTGTCCCAGGAAAGGCTCAAACCACGAACTATTGGAAGAGTTACTCTTCTTGTAAATAAGTCGACATTTTGCCTTTTGTATACAATATCGATGCAATTTCTGTGTTACATCGTTGATTTGAAGGTCCAAGGGATACAGTAAACCTGCAATGGTGCATCGGAATCTAATACTGCTGTCCCAGGTAAGTCTCAAAGCACGAACTATTAGAAGAGATACTCCTCTTATAAATAAGTCGACATTTTGCCTTTTGTATTCAATATCGATGCAACTTCTGTGTTTCATCGTAAATTTGAAGGTCGAAGGGATGCAGTAAACCTGCAATGGTGCATCGGAATCTAATACTGCTGTCCCAGGAAAGGTACAAAGCACGACAATTATAAGAGTTACTCCTCTTGTAAATAAGTCGACATTTTTCATTCTGTATTCTATATCGATGCAATTTCTGTGTTTCAACGTTGATTTGAAGGTCCAAGGGATACAGTAAACCTTCAATGGTGCTTCGGAATCTAATAGTGCTGTCCCAGGGAAGGTTCAAAGCACAACCTATTAGAAGAGTTACTCTTCTTGTTAATAAGTCGACATTTTGCGTTTTGGATTCAATATCGATGCAATTTCTGTCTTTCATCGTTGATTTGAAGGTCGAAGGAATACAGTAAACCTGCAATGGTGCATCGGAATCTAATACTGCTGTCCCAGGAAAGGCTCAAAGCACGAACTATTAGAAGAGTTACTCCTCTTATAAATAAGTCGATATTTTGCCTTTTGTATTAAATGCCGATGCAATTTCTGTGTTTCATCGTTGACTTGAAGGTCCAAGGGATACAGTAAACCTGCAATGGTGCATCGGAATCTAATACTGCTGCCCCAGGGAAGGCTCAAAACACAACCTATTAGAAGAGTTACTCCTCTTGTTAATAAGTCGACATTTTGCCTTTTGTATTCAATATCGATGCAATTTCTGTGTTTTATCGTTGATTTGAAGATCCAAGGAATACAGTAAACCTGCAATGGTGCATCGGAATCTAATACTGCTGTCCCAGGAAAGGCTCAAAGCACGAACTATAAGGAGTGTTACTCCTCTTATAAATATGTCGTTATTTTGCCTTTTGTATTCAATGTCGATGCAATTTCTTTGTTTGATAGTTGATTTGAAGGTCCAAGGGATACAGTAAACCTGCATTGGTTAATCGGAATCTAATACTGCTGTCCCAGGAAAGGCTCACAGCACGAACTATTAGAAGAGTTACTATTCTTGTAAATAAGTCGACATTTTGCCTTTTGTATTCAATATCGATGCAATTTCTGAGTTTCAACGTTGATTTGAAGGTGCAAGGGATACAGTAATCCTGCAATGGTGCATCTGAATCTAATACTGCTGTCCCAGGAAAGGCTCAAAGCACGAACTATTGGAAGAGCTACTCCTCTTATAAATAAGTCGACATTTTCCATTTTGTATTCAGTAACGATGCAATTTCTGTGTTTCATCGTTGATTTGAAGGTCCAACGGAAACAGTAAACCTGCAATGGTGCATCGGAATCTGATACTGCTGTCCCAGGAAAGGCTCAAACCACGAACTATTAGAAGAGTTACTCCTATCATAAATAAGACGACATTTTGCCTTTTTTTTTCAATATCGATGCAATTTCTGTGTTTCATCGTTGATTTGAAGGTCCAAGGGATACAGTAAACCTGCAATGGTGCATCGGAATCTAATACTCCTATCCCAGGAAAGGTTCACAGCACAACCTATTAGAAGAGTTACTCCTCTTGTTAATAAGTCGACATTTTGCCTTTTGTATTCAATATCGAAGCAATTTCTGTGTTTCTTCGTTGATTTGATGGTCCAAGGAATTCAGTAAACCTGCAATGGTGCATCGGAATCTGATACTGCTGTCCCAGGAAAGGCTCAAAGCACGAACTATTAGAAGAGTTACTCCTCTTATAAATAAGTCGATATTTTGCCTTTTGTATTCAATGTCGATGCAATTTCTGTGTTTCATCGTTGATTTGAAGGTCCAAGGGATACAGTAAACCAGCAATGGTGCATCGGAATCTAATACTGCTGTCCCAGGAAAGGCTCACAGCACGAACTATTAGAAGAGTTACTCCTCTTGTAAATAAGACGACATTTTGCTTTCGTATTCAACACCGATGCAATTTCTGTGTTTCATCGTTGATTTGAAGGTCCAAGGGATACAGTCGGCCTGCAATGGTGCATCGGAATCTAATACAGCTGTCCCAGGAAAGGCTCAAATCACGAACTATTAGTAGAGTTACTCCTCTCATAGATAAGTCGACATTTAGCCCTTTGTATTCAATATCGATGCTATTACTGTGTTTTATCGTTAATTTGAAGGTCCAAGGGATACAGTAAACCTGCAATGGTGCATCGGAATCTAATACTGCTGTCCCAGGAAAGGCTCCAAGCACGAACTATTAGAAGAGTTACTCCTCTTATAAATAAGACGACATTTTGCCTTTTGTTTTCAATGTCGATGCAATTTCTGTGTTTCATCGTTGATTTGAAGGTCCAAGGGATACAGTAAACCTGCAATGGTGCATCGGAATCTAATACTCCTATCCCAGGAAAGGCTGAAAGCACGAACTATTAGAAGAGTTACTACTCTTATAATTAAGTCGACATTTTGCCAATTGTATTCAATATCGATGCAATTTCTGTGTTTCAGCGTTGATTTGAAGGCCCAAGGGATACAGTAAACCTGCAATGGTGCATCGGAATCTAATACTGCTGTCCCAGGAAAGGCTCATAGCACGAAATATTAGAAGAGTTACTCCTCTTATAAATAAGTCGATATTTTGCCTTTTGTATTCAATGTCGATGCAATTTCTGTGTTTCATCGTTGATTTGAAGGTCCAAGGGATACATTAAACCTGCAATGGTGCATCGGAATCTAATACTGCTGTCCCAGGAAAGGCTCAAACCACGAACTATTATAAGAGTTACTCCTCTTGTAAATAAGTCGACATTTTGCTTTTGTATTCAATATCGATGCAATTTCTGTGTCTCATCGTTGATTTGAAGGTCCAAGGTATACAGTAAACCTGCAATGGTGCATCGGAATCTAATACTGCTGTCCTTGGAAAGCCTCAAAGCACGAACTATTGGAAGAGTTACTCCTCTTGTAAATAAGTCGACATTTTGCCTTTTGTATTCAATATAGATGCAATTTCTGTGTTACATCGTTGATTTGAAGGTCCAAGGGATACAGTAAACCTGCAATGGTGCATCGGAATCTAATACTGCTGTCACAGGTAAGTTTCAAAGCACGAACTATTAGAAGAGTTACTCCACTTATAAATAAGTCGACATTTTGCCTTTTGTATTCAATATCGATCCAACTTCTGTGTTTCATCGTTGATTTGAAGGTCCAAGGGATGCAGTAAACCTGCAATGGTGCATCGGAATCTAATACTGCTGTCCCAGGAAAGGTTCAAAGCACGACAATTATAAGAGTTACTCCTCTTGTAAATAAGTCGACATTTTTCATTCTGTATTCTATATCGATGCAATTTCTGTGTTTCAACGTTGATTTGAAGGTCCAAGGGATACAGTAAATCTGCAATGGTGCATCGGAATCTAATACTGCTGTCCCAGGGAAGGCTCAAAGCACAACCTATTAGAAGAGTTACTCCTCTTGTTAATAAGTCAACATTTTGATTTGTATTCAATATCGATGCAATTTCTGTGTTTCATCGTTGATTTGAAGGTCCAAGGAATAGAGTAAACCTGCAATGGTGCATCGGAATCTAATACTGCTGTCCCAGGAAAGGCTCAAAGCACGAACTATTAGAAGAGTTACTTCTCTTATAAATAAGTCGATATTTTGCCTTTTGTATTCAATGCCGATGCAATTTCTGTGTTTCATCGTTGATTTGAAGGTCCAAGGGATACAGTAAACCTGCAATGGTGCATCGGAATCTAATACTGCTGCCCCAGGGAAGGCTCAAAGCACAACCTATTAGAAGAGTTACTCCTCTTGTTAATAAGTCGACATTTTGCCTTTTGTATTCAATATCGATGCAATTTCTGTGTTTTATCGTTGATGTGAAGATCCAAGGAATACAGTAAACCTGCAATGGTGCATCGGAATCTAATACTGCTGTCCCAGGAAAGGCTCAAAGCATGAACTATAAGAAGTGTTACTCCTCTTATAAATATGTCGATATTTTGCCTTTTGTATTCAATGTCGATGTAATTTCTGTGTTTCATCGTTGATTTTAAGGTCCAAGGGATACAGTAAACCTGCAATGGTTAATCGGAATCTAATACTGCTGTCCCAGGAAAGGCTCACAGCACGAACTATTAGAAGAGTTACTCCTCTTGTAAATAAGTCGACATTTTGCTTTTGTATTCAATATCGATGCAATTTCTGTGTTTCATCGTTGACTTGAAGGTCCAAGGGATACAGTAGACCTGCAATGGTGCATCGGAATCTAATTCTGCTGTCCCAGGAAAGGTTCAAATCACGAACTACTAGTAGAGTTACTCCTCTCATAAATAAGTCGACATTTTGCCCTTTGTATTCAATATCGATGCTATTACTGTGTTTCATCGTTAATTTGAAGGTCCAAGGGTTACAGTAAACCTGCAATGGTGCATCGGAATCTAATACTCCTATCCCAGGAAAGGATGAAAGCACGAACTATTAGAAGAGTTACTACTCTTATAATTAAGTCGACATTTTGCCTTTTGTATTCAATATCGATGCAATTTCTGTGTTTCATCGTTGATTTGAAGGTCCAAGGGATACAGTAAACCTGCAATGGTGCATCGGAATCTAATACTGCTGTCCCAGGAAAGGCTCACAGCACGAACTATTAGAAGAGTTACTCCTCTTGTAAATAAGACGACATTTTGCTTTTGTATTCAATACCGATGCAATTTCTGTGTTTCATCGTTGATTTGAAGGTCCAAGGGATACAGTCGGCCTGCAATGGTGCATCGGAATCTAATACAGCAGTCCCAGGAAAGGCTCAAATCACGAACTATTAGTAGAGTTACTCCTCTCATAAATAAGTCGACATTTAGCCCTTTGTATTCAATATCGATGCTATTACTGTGTTTTATCGTTAATTTGATGGTCCAAGGGATACAGTAAACCTGCAATGGTGCCCACGGAATCTAATACTGCTGTCCCAGGAAAGGCTCCAAGCACGAACTATTAGAAGAGTTACTCCTCTTATAAATAAGACGACATTTTGCCTTTTGTTTTCAATGTCGATGCAATTTCTGTGTTTCATCGTTGATTTGAAGGTCCAAGGGATACAGTAAACTTGCAATGGTGCATCGGAATCTAATACTCCTATCCGAGGAAAGGCTGAAAGCACGAACTATTAGAAGAGTTACTACTCTTATAATTAAGTCGACATTTTGCCTATTGTATTCAATATCGATGCAATTTCTGTGTTTCATCGTTGATTTTAAGGTCCAGGGAAACAGTAAACCTGCAATGGTGCTTCGGAATCTAATACTGCTGTCCCAGGAAAGGCTCAAAGCACAACCTATTAGAAGAGTTACTCCTCTTGTTAATAAGTCGACAATTTGCCTTTTGTATTCAATATCGATGCAATTTCTGTGTTTCTTCGTTGATTTGAAGGTCCAAGGAATTCAGTAAACCTGCAATGGTGCATCGGAATCTAATACTGTTGCCCCAAGGAAGGCTCAAAGCACAACCTATTAGAAGAGTTACTCCTCTTGTTAATAAGTCGACATTTTGCCTTTTGTATTCAATATCGATGCAATTTCTGTGTTTTATCGTTGATTTGAAGATCCAAGGAATACAGTAAACCTGCAATGGTGCATCGGAATCTAATACTGCTGTCCCAGGAAAGGCTCAAAGCACGAACCATAAGAAGTGTTACTCCTCTTATAAATATGTCGATATTTTGCCTTTTGTAATCAATGTCGATGCAATTTCTGTGTATCTTCGTTGATTTGAAGGTCCAAGGGATACAGTAAACCTGCACTGGTTAATCGGAATCTAATACTGCTGTCCCAGGAAAGGCTCACAGCACGAACTATTAGAAGAGTTACTCCTCTTGTAAATAAGTCGACATTTTGCCTTTGTATTTAATATCGATGCAATTTCTGTGTTTCATAGTTGATTTCAAGGTCCAAGGGATACAGTAGACCTGCAATGGTGCATCGGAATCTAATACTGCTGTCCCAGGAAAGGTTCAAATCACGAACTATTAGTAGAGTTACTCCTCTCATAAATAAGTCGACATTTTGCCCTTTGTATTCAATATCGATGCTATTACTGTGTTTCATCGTTAACTTGAAGGTCCAAGGGATACAGTAAACCTGCAATGGTGCATCGGAATCTAATACTGCTGTCCCAGGAAAGGCTCAAAACACGAACTATTAGAAGAGTTACTATTCTTGTAAATAAGTCGACATTTTGCCTTTTGTATTTAATATCGATGCAATTTCTGAGCTTCAACGTTGATTTGAAGGTGCAAGGGATACAGTAATCCTGCAATGGTGCATCTGAATCTAATACTGCTGTCCCAGGAAAGGCTCAAAGCACGAACTATTGGAAGAGCTACTCCTCTTATAAATAAGTCGACATTTTCCATTTTGTATTCAGTAACGATGCAATTTCTGTGTTTCATCGTTGATTTGAAGGTCCAACGGAAACAGTGAACCTGCAATGGTGCATCGGAATCTGATACTGCTGTCCCAGGAAAGGCTCAAACCACGAACTATTAGAAGAGTTACTCCTATTATAAATAAGACGACATTTTGCCTTTTGTTTTCAATATCGATGCAATTTCTGTGTTTCATCGTTGATTTGAAGGTCCAAGGGATACAGTAAACCTGCAATGGTGCATCGGAATCTAATACTCCTATCCCAGGAAAGGTTCAAAGCACGAACTATTAGAAGAGTTACTCCTCTTGTAAATAAGTCGACATTTTGCATTTTGTATTCAATATCGATGTAATTTCTGTGTTTTATCGTTTATTTGAAGGTCGAAGGGATACAGTAATCCTGCAATGGTGCATCGGAATCTAATACTGCTGTCCCAGGAAAGGCTCAAAGCACAACCTATTAGAAGAGTTACTCCTCTTGTTAATAATTCGACATTTTGCCTTTTGTATTCAATATCGATGCAATTTCTGTGTTTCTTCGTTGATTTGATGGTCCAAGGAATTCAGTAAACCTGCAATGGTGCATCGGAATCTGATACTGCTGTCCCAGGAAAGGCTCAAAGCACGAACTATTAGAAGAGTTACTCCTCTTATAAATAAGTCGCTATTTTGCCTTTTGTATTCAATGTCGATGCAATTTCTGTGTTTCATTGTTGATTTTAAGGTCCAAGGGATACAGTAAACCTGCAATGGTGCATCGGAATCTAATACTGCTGTCCCAGGAAAGGCTCACAGCACGAACTATTAGAAGAGTTACTCCTCTTGTAAATAAGTCGACATTTTGCTTTTGTATTCAATATCGATGCAATTTCTGTGTTTCATCGTTGATTTGAAGGTCCAAGGGATACAGTAGACCTGCAATGGTGCATCGGAATCTAATACTGCTGTCCCAGGAAAGGTTCAAATCACGAACTATTAGTAGAGTTACTCCTCTCATAAATAAGTCGACATTTTGCCCTTTGTATTCAATATCGATGCTATTACTGTGTTTCATCGTTAATTTGAAGGTCCAAGGGATACAGTAAACCTGCAATGGTGCATCGGAATCTAATACTGCTGTCCCAGGAAAGGCTCAAAACACGAACTATTAGAAGAGTTACTATTCTTGTAAATAAGTCGACATTTTGCCTTTTGTATTCAATATCGATGCAATTTCTGAGCTTCAACGTTGATTTGAAGGTGCAAGGGATACAGTAATCCTGCAATGGTGCATCTGAATCTAATACTGCTGTCCCAGGAAAGGCTCAAAGCACGAACTATTGGAAGAGCTAGTTCTCTTATAAATAAGTCGACATTTTCCATTTTGTATTCAGTAACGATGCAATTTCTGTGTTTCATCGTTGATTTGAAGGTCCAACGGAAACAGTGAACCTGCAATGATGCATCGGAATCTAATACTGCTGTCCCAGGAAAGGCTCAAACCACGAACTATTAGAAGAGTTACTCCTATTATAAATAAGACGACAATTTGCCTTTTGTTTTCAATATCGATGCAATTTCTGTGTTTCATCGTTGATTTGAAGGTCCAAGGGATACAGTAAACCTGCAATGGTGCATCGGAATCTAATACTCCTATCCCAGGAAAGGTTCAAAGCACGAACTATTAGCAGAGTTACTCCTCTTGTTAATAAGTCGACATTTTGCCTTTTGTATTCAATATCGATGCAATTTCTGTGTTTTATCGTTGATTTGAAGATCCAAGGAATACAGTAAACCTGCAATGGTGCATCGGAATCTAATACTGCTGTCCCAGGAAAGGCTCAAAGCACGAACTATAAGAAGTGTTACTCCTCTTATAAATATGTCGATATTTTGCCTTTTGTATTCAATGTCGATGCAATTTCTGTGTATCTTCGTTGATTTGAAGGTCCAAGGGATACAGTAAACCTGCACTGGTTAATCGGAATCTAATACTGCTGTCCCAGGAAAGGCTCACAGCACGAACTATTAGAAGAGTTACTCCTCTTGTAAATAAGTCGACATTTTGCTTTTGTATTCAATATCGATGCAATTTCTGTGTTTCATCGTTGATTTGAAGGTCCAAGGGATACAGTAGACCTGCAATGGTGCATCGGAATCTAATACTGCTGTCCCAGGAAAGGTTCAAATCACGAACTATTAGTAGGGTTACTCCTCTCATAAATAAGTCGACATTTTGCCCTTTGTATTCAATATCGATGCTATTACTGTGTTTCATCGTTAATTTGAAGGTCCAAGGGATACAGTAAACCTGCAATGGTGCATCGGAATCTAATACTGCTGTCCCAGGAAAGGCTCAAAACACGAACTATTAGAAGAGTTACTATTCTTGTAAATAAGTCGACATTTTGCCTTTTGTATTCAATATCGATGCAATTTCTGAGCTTCAACGTTGATTTGAAGGTGCAAGGGATACAGTAATCCTGCAATGGTGCATCTGAATCTAATACTGCTGTCCCAGGAAAGGCTCAAAGCACGAACTATTGGAAGAGCTAGTCCTCTTATAAATAAGTCGACATTTTCCATTTTGTATTCAGTAACGATGCAATTTCTGTGTTTCATCGTTGATTTGAAGGTCCAACGGAAACAGTGAACCTGTAGTGGTGCATCGGAATCTGATACTGCTGTCCCAGGGAAGGCTCAAACCACGAACTATTAGAAGAGTTACTCCTATTATAAATAAGACGACATTTTGCCTTTTGTTTTCAATATCGATGCAATTTCTGTGTTTCATCGTTGATTTGAAGGTCCAAGGGATACAGTAAACCTGCAATGGTGCATCGGAATCTAATACTCCTATCCCAGGAAAGGTTCAAAGCACGAACTATTAGAAGAGTTACTCCTCTTGTAAATAAGTCGACATTTTGCATTTTGTATTCAATATCGATGCAATTTCTGTGTTTCATCGTTTATTTGAAGGTCGAAGGGATACAGTTATCCTGCAATGGTGCATCAGAATCTAATACTGCTGTCCCAGGAAAGGCTCAAAGCACAACCCATTAGAAGAGTTACTCCTCTTGTTAATAAGTCGACATTTTGCCTTTTGTATTCAATATCGATGCAATTTCTGTGTTTCTTCGTTGATTTGATGGTCCAAGGAATTCAGTAAACCTGCAATGGTGCATCGGAATCTGATACTGCTGTCCCAGGAAAGGCTCAAAGCACGAACTATTAGAAGGGTTACTCCTCTTATAAATAAGTCGATATTTTGCCTTTTGTATTCAATGTCGATGCAATTTCTGTGTTTCATTGTTGATTTTAAGGTCCAAGGGATACAGTAAACCTGCAATGGTGCATCGGAACCTAATACTGCTGTCCCAGGAAAGGCTCACAGCACGAACTATTAGAAGAGTTACTCCTCTTGTAAATAAGACGACATTTTGCTTTTGTATTCAATACCGATGCAATTTCTGTGTTTCATCGTTGATTTGAAGGTCCAAGGGATACAGTCGGCCTGCAATGGTGCATCGGAATCTAATACAGCTGTCCCAGGAAAGGCTCAAATCACGAACTATTAGTAGAGTTACTCCTCTCATAAATAAGTCGACATTTAGCCCTTTGTATTCAATATCGATGCTATTACTGTGTTTTATCGTTAATTTAAAGGTCCAAGGGATACAGTAAACCCGCAATGGTGCATCGGAATCTAATACTGCTGTCCCACGAAAGGCTCCAAGCACGAACTATTAGAAGAGTTACTCCTCTTATAAATAAGACGACATTTTGCCTTTTGTTTTCAATGTCGATGCAATTTCTGTGTTTCATCGTTGATTTGAAGGTCCAAGGGATACAGTAAACCTGCAATGGTGCATCGGAATCTAATACTCCTATCCCAGGAAAGGCTGAAAGCACGAACTATTAGAAGAGTTACTACTCTTATAATTAAGTCGACATTTTGCCTTTTGTATTCAATATCGATGCAATTTCTGTGTTTCATCGTTGATTTGAAGGTCCAACGGATACAGTAAACCTGCAATGGTGCATCGGAATCTAATACTGCTGTCCCAGGAAAGGCTCAAAGCACGAACTATTAGAAGAGTTACTCCTATTATAAATAAGACGACATTTTGCTTTTTGTTTTCAATATCGATGTAATTTCTGTGTTTCATCGTTGATTTGAAGGTCCAAGGGATACAGTAAACCTGCAATGGTGCATCGGAATCTAATACACCTATCCCAGGAAAGGATGAAAGCACGAACTATTAGAAGAGTTACTACTCTTATAATTAAGTCGACATTTTGCCTTTTGTATTCAATATCGATGCAATTTCTGTGTTTCATCGTTGATTTGAAGGCCCAAGGGATACAGTGAACCTGCGATGGTGCATCAGAATCTAATACTGCTGTCCCAGGAAAGGCTCAAAGCACGAACTATTAGAAGAGTTACTCCTCTTGTAAATAAGTCGACATTTTGCCTTTTGTATTCAATATCGATGCAATTTCTGTGTTTCATCGTTGATTTGAAGGTCCAAGGGATACAATAATCCTGCAATGGTGCATCGGAATCTAATACTGCTGTCCCAGGAAAGGCTCAAAGCACAACCTATTAGAAGAGATCCTCCTCTTGTTAATAAGTCGACATTTTGCCTTTTGTATTCAATGTCGATGCAATTTCTGTGGTTCTTCGTTGATTTGAAGGTCCAAGGAATTCAGTAAACCTGCAATGGTGCATCGGAATCTGATACTGCTGTCCCAGGAAAGGCTCAAAGCACGAACTATAAGATGTGTTACTCCTCTTATAAATATGTCGATATTTTGCCTTTTGTATTCAATGTCGATGCAATTTCTGTGTTTCATCGTTGATTTGAAGGTCCAAGGGATACAGTAAACCTGCAATGGTTAATCGGAATCTAATACTGCTGTCCCAGGAAAGGCTCAAAGCACGAACTATTAGAAGAGTTACTCCTCTTGTAAATAAGTCGACATTTTGCCTTTTGTATTCAATGTCGATGCAATTTCTGTGGTTCTTCGTTGATTTGAAGGTCCAAGGAATTCAGTAACCCTGCAATGGTGCATCGGAATCTAATACTGCTGCCCCAACGAAGGCTCAAAGCACAACGTATTAGAAAAGTTACTCCTCTTGTTAATAAGTCGACATTTTGCCTTTTGTATTCAATATCGATGCAATTTCTGTGTTTTATCGTTGATTTGAAGATCCAAGGAATACAGTAAAACTGCAATGGTGCATCGGAATCTGATACTGCTGTCCCAGGAAATGCTCAAAGCACGAACTATAAGAAGTGTTACTCCTCTTATAAATATGTCGATATTTTGCCTTTTGTATTCAATGTCGATGCAATTTCTGTGTTTCATCGTTGATTTGAAGGTCCAAGGGATACAGTAAACCTGCAATGGTTAATCGGAATCTAATACTGCTGTCACAGGAAAGGCTCACAGCACGAACTATTAGAAGAATTACTCCTCTTGTAAATAAGTCGACATTTTGCTTTTGTATTCAATATCGATGCAATTTCTGTGTTTCATCGTTGACTTGAAGGTCCAAGGGATACAGTAGACCTGCAATGGTGCATCGGAATCTAATTCTGCTGTCCCAGGAAAGGTTCAAATCACGAACTACTAGTAGAGTTACTCCTCTCATAAATAAGTCGACATTTTGCCCTTTGTATTCAATATCGATGCTATTACTGTGTTTCATCGTTAATTTGAAGGTCCAAGGGATACAGTAAACCTGCAATGGTGCATCGGAATCTAATACTGCTGTCCCAGGAAAGGCTCAAAACACGAACTATTAGAAGAGTTACTATTCTTGTAAATAAGTCGACATTTTCCCTTTTGTATTCAGTAACGATGCAATTTCTGTGTTTCATCGTTGATTTGAAGGTCCAACGGATACAGTAAACCTGCAATGGTGCATCGGAATCTAATACTGCTGTCCCAGGAAAGGCTCAAAGCACGAACTATTAGAAGAGTTACTCCTATTATAAATAAGACGACATTTTGCTTTTTGTTTTCAATATCGATGTAATTTCTGTGTTTCATCGTTGATTTGAAGGTCCAAGGGATACAGTAAACCTGCAATGGTGCATCGGAATCTAATACACCTATCCCAGGAAAGGATGAAAGCACGAACTATTAGAAGAGTTACTACTCTTATAATTAAGTCGACATTTTGCCTTTTGTATTCAATATCGATGCAATTTCTGTGTTTCATCGTTGATTTGAAGGCCCAAGGGATACAGTGAACCTGCAATGGTGCATCAGAATCTAATACTGCTGTCCCAGGAAAGGCTCAAAGCACGAACTATTAGAAGAGTTACTCCTCTTGTAAATAAGTCGACATTTTGCCTTTTGTATTCAATATCGATGCAATTTCTGTGTTTCATCGTTGATTTGAAGGTCCAAGGGATACAATAATCCTGCAATGGTGCATCGGAATCTAATACTGCTGTCCCAGGAAAGGCTCAAAGCACAACCTATTAGAAGAGATCCTCCTCTTGTTAATAAGTCGACATTTTGCCTTTTGTATTCAATGTCGATGCAATTTCTGTGGTTCTTCGTTGATTTGAAGGTCCAAGGAATTCAGTAAACCTGCAATGGTGCATCGGAATCTGATACTGCTGTCCCAGGAAAGGCTCAAATCACGAACTATTAGAAGAGTCACTCCTGTTATAAATAAGACGACATTTTGCCCTTTGTATTCAATATCGATGCAATTTGTGTGTTTCATCGTTGATTTGAAGGCCCAAGGGATACAGTGAACCTGCAATGGTGCATCAGAATCTAATACTGCTGTCCCAGGAAAGGCTCAAAGCACGAACTATTAGAAGAGTTACTCCTCTTGTAAATAAGTCGACATTTTGCCTTTTGTATTCAATATCGATGCAATTTCTGTCTTTCATCGTTGATTTGAAGGCCCAAGGGATACAGTGAACCTGCAATGGTGCATCAGAATCTAATACTGCTGTCCCAGGAAGGCTCAAAGCACGAACTATTAGAAGAGTTACTCCTCTTGTAAATAAGTCGACATTTTGCCTTTTGTATTCAATATCGATGCAATTTCTGTGTTTCATCGTTGATTTGAAGGTCCAAGGGATACAGTAATCCTGCAATGGTGCATCGGAATCTAATACTGCTGTCCTAGGAAAGGCTCAAAGCACTACCTATTAGAAGAGTTACTCCTCTTGTTAATAAGTCGACATTTTGCCTTTTGTATTCAATATCGATGCAATTTCTGTGTTTCTTCGTTGATTTGATGGTCCAAGGAATTCAGTAAACCTGCAATGGTGCATCGGAATCTGATACTGCTGTCCCAGGAAAGGCTCAAAGCACGAACTATTAGTAGAGTTACTCCTCTCATAAATAAGTCGACATTTTGCCCTTTGTATTCAATATCGATCCTATTACTGTGTTTCATCGTTAATTTGAAGGTCCAAGGGATACAGTAAACCTGCAATGGTGCATCGGAATCTAATACTACTGTCCCAGGAAAGGCTCAAAACACGAACTATTAGAAGAGTTACTATTCTTGTAAATTAGTCGACATTTTGCCTCTTGTATTCAATATCGATGCAATTTCTGTGATTCAACGTTGATTTGAAGGTCCAAGGGGTACAGTAATCCTGCAATGGTGCATCTGAATCTAATACAGCTGTCCCAGGAAAGGCTCAAAGCACGAACTATTAGAAGAGCTACTCCTCTTATAAATAAGTCGACATTTTCCCTTTTGTATAAAGTAACGATGCAATTTCTGTGTTTCATCGTTGATTTTAAGGTCCAGGGATACAGTAAACCTGCAATGGTGCATCGGAATCTAATACTGCTGTCCCAGGAAAGGCTCAAAGCACGAACTATTAGAAGAGTTACTCTTCTTGTAAATAAGTCGAAATTTTGCCTTTTGTATTCAATATCGATGCAATTTCTGTGTTTCATCGTTGATTTGAAGGTCCAAGGGATACAGTAATCCTGCAATGGTGCATCGGAATCTAATACTGCTGTCCCAGGAAAGGCTCAAAGCACAACCTATTAGAAGAGTTACTCCTCTTGTTAATAAGTCGACATTTTGCATTTTGTATTCAATATCGATGCAATTTCTGTGTTTCTTCGTTGATTTGAAGGTCCAAGGAATTCAGTAAACCTGCAATGGTGCATCGGAATCTGATACTAATGTCCCAGGAAAGGCTCAAAACACGAACTATTAGAATAGTTACTCCTCTTATAAATAAGTCGATATTTTGCCTTTTGTATTCAATATCGATGCAATTTCTGTGTTTCATCGTTGATTGGAATGTCCAAGGGATACAGTAAACGTGCAATGGTGCATCGGAATCTAATACTGCTATCCCAGGAAAGGCTAAAAGCACGAACTATTAGAAGAGTTACTCCTCTTGTAAATAAGTCGACAGTTTGCCTTTTGTATTCAATATGGATGCAATTTCTGTGTTTCTTCGTTGATTTGAAGGTCCGAGGGATACAGTAAACCTGCAATGGTGCATCGGAATGTAATACTGCTGTCCCAGGAAAGGCTCAAAGCACGAACTGTTAGTAGAGTTACTCCTCTGATAAATAAGTGGACATTTTGCCTTTTGTATTCAATATCGATGCAATTTCTGTGTTTCTTCGTTGATTTGAAAGTCCAAGGAATTTAGCAAACCTGCAATGGTGCATCGGAATCTGATACTGCTGTCCGAGGAAAGGCTCAAAGCACGAACTATTAGAAGAGTTACTCCTCTTATAAATAAGTCGATATTTTGCCTTTTGTATTCAATATCGATGCAATTTCTGTGTTTCATCGTTGATTTGATGGTCCAAGGGATACAGTAAACCTGCAATGGTGCATCGGAATCTAATACTGCTATCCCAGGAAAGGCTAAAAGCACGAACTATTAGAAGAGTTACTCCTCTTGCAAATAAGTCGACTGTTTGCCTTTTGTATTCAATATCGATGCAATTTCTGTGTTTCATCGTTGATTTGAAGGTCCAAGGGATACAGTAAACATGGAATGGTGCATCGGAATCTAATACTGCTGTCCCAGGAATGGCTCAAAGCACGAACTATTAGAAGAGTTACTCCTCTTGTAAATAAGTCGACATTTTGCCTTTTGTATTCAATATCGATGCAATTTCTGTGTTACATCGTTGATTTGAAGGACCAAGGGATACAGTAAACCTGCAATGGTGCATCGGAATCTAATACTGCTGTCCCAGGAAAGTCTCAAAGCACGAACTATTAGAAGAGTTACTCCTCTTGTAAATAAGTCGACATTTTGCTTTTTGTATTCAATATTGATCCAATTTCTGTGTTTCATCGTTTATTTGAAGCTCCAAGGGATGCAGTATACGTGCAATGGTGCATCGGAATATAATACTGCTGTCCCAGGAGAAGCTCAAAGCACGAACTATTAGAACAGTTACTCCTCTTGTAAATAAGTCGACATTCTGCCTTTTGTATTCAATATCGATGCAATTTCTGTGTTTCATCGTTGATTGGAATGTCCAAGGGATACAGTAAACGTGCAATGGTGCATCGGAATCTAATACTGCTATCCCAGGAAAGGCTAAAACACGAACTATTAGAAGAGTTACTCCTCTTGTAAATAAGTCGACAGTTTGCTTTTGTATTCAATATGGATGCAATTTCTGTGTTTCATCGTTGATTTGAAGGTCCAAGGGATACAGTAAACCTGCAATGGTGCATCGGAATGTAATACTACTGTCCCAGGAAAGGCTCAAAGCATGAACTATTAGAACAGTTACTCCTCTTGTAAATAAGTCGACATTTTGCCTTTTGTATTCAATATCGATGTAATTTCTGTGGTTCTTCGTTGATTTGAAGGTCCAAGGAATTCAGGAAACCTGCAGTGGTGCATCGGAATCTAATACTGCCGTCCCAGGAAAGGCTCAAAGCATGAACTATTAGAAGAGTTACTCCTCTTATAAGTAAGTCGATATTTTGCCTTTTGTATTCAATATCGATGCAATTTCTGTGTTTCATCGTTGATTTGAAGGTCCAAGGGATACAGTAAACCTGCAATGGTGCATCGGAATGTAATACTGCTATCCCAGGAAAGTCTAAAAGCACGAACTATTAGAAGAGTTACTCCTCTTGTAAATAAGTCGACAGTTTGCCTTTTGTATTCAATATCGATGCAATTCCTGTGTTTCATCGTTGATTTGAAGGTCCAAGGGATACAGTGAACATGGAATGGTGCATCGGAATCTAATACTGCTGTCCCAGGAAAGGCTCAAAGCACGAACTATTAGAAGACTTACTCCTCTTATAAGTAAGTCGATATTTTGCCTTTTGTATTCAATGTCGATGCAATTTCTGTGTTTCATAGTTGATTTGAAGGTCCAAGGGATACAGTAAAACTGCAATGGTGCATCGGAATCTAATACTGCTGTCCCAGGAAAGGCTCAAAGCACGAACTATTATAAGAGTTACTCCTCTTGTAAATAAGTCGACATTTTGCTTTTGTATTCAATATCGATTCAATTTCTGTGTTTCATCGTTGATTTGAAGGTCCAAGGGATACAGTAAACCTGCAATGGTGCATCGGAATCTAATACTGCTGTCCCAGGAAAGGTTCAAAGCACGACAATTAGAAGAGTTACTCCTCTAGTCAATAAGTCGACATTCTGCCTTTTGTATTCCACATCGATGCAATTTCTGTATTTCATCGTTGATTTTAAGGTCCAAGGAATTCAGGAAACCTGCAATGGTGCATCGGAATCTAATACTGCTGTCCCAGGAAAGGCTCAAAGCACGAACTATTAGAAGAGTTACTCCTCTTATAAATAAGTCGATATTTTGCCTTTTGTATTCAATATCGATGCAATTTCTGTGTTTCATCGTTGATTTGAAGGTCCAAGGGATACAGTAAACCTGCAATGGTGCATCGGAATCTAATACTGCTATCCCAGGAAAGGCTCAAAGCACGAACTGTTAGAAGAGTTACTCCTCTTGTAAATAAGTCGACAGTTTGCCTTTTGTATTCAATATCGATGCAATTTCTGTGTTTCATCGTTGATTTTAAGGTCCAAGGGATACAGTGAACATGGAATGGTGCATCGGAATCTAATACTGCTGTCCCAGGAAAGGCTCAAAGCACGAACTATTAGAAGAGTTACTCCTCTTATAAGTAAGTCGATATTTTGCCTTTTGTATTCAATGTCGATGCAATTTCTGTGTTTCATAGTTGATTTGAAGGTCCAAGGGATACAGTAAAACTGCAATGGTGCATCGGAATCTAATACTGCTGTCTCAGGAAAGGCTAAAAGCACGAACTATTATAAGAGTTACTCCTCTTGTAAATAAGTCGACATTTTGCCTTTTGTATTCAATATCGATGCAATTTCTGTGTTTCATCGTTGATTTGAAGGTCCAAGGGATACAGTGAACATGGAATGTTGCATCGGAATCTAATACTGCTGTCCCAGGAAAGGCTCAAAGCACGAACTATTAGAAGAGTTACTCCTCTTATAAGTAAGTCGATATTTTGCCTTTTGTATTCAATGTCGATGCAATTTCTGTGTTTCATAGTTGATTTGAAGGTCCAAGGGATACAGTAAAACTGCAATGGTGCATCGGAATCTAATACTGCTGTCCCAGGAAAGGCTAAAACCACGAACAATTAGAAGAGTTACTCCTCTTGTAAATAAGTCGACAGTTTGCCTTTTGTATTCAATATCGATGCAATTTCTGTGTTTCATCGTTGATTTGAAGGTCCAAGGGATACAGTGAACATGGAATGGTGCATCGGAATCTAATTCTGCTATCCCAGGAAAGGCTAAAAGCACGAACTATTAGAAGAGTTACTCCTCTTGTAAATAAGTCGACAGTTTGCCTTTTGTATTCAATATCGATGCAATTTCTGTGTTTCATCGTTGATTTGAAGGTCCAAGGGATACAGTGAACATGGAATGGCGCATCGGAATCTAATACTGCTGTCCCAGGAAAGGCTCAAAGCACGAACTATTAGAAGATTTACTCCTCTTATAAGTAAGTCGATATTTTGCCTTTTGTATTCAATGTCGATGCAATTTCTGTGTTTCATCGTTGATTTGAAGGTCCAAGGGATACAGTAAACCTGCAATGGTGCATCGGAATCTAATACTGCTGTGCCAGGAAAGGCTCAAAGCACGAACTATTAGAAGAGTTACTCCTCTTGTAAATAAGTCGACATTTTGCCATTTGTATTCAATATTGATGCAATTTCTGTGTTTAATCGTTGATTTGAAGCTCCAATTGATGCAGTAAACGTGCAATGGTGCATCGGAATCTAATACTGATGTCCCAGGACAAGCTCAAAGCACGAACTATTAGAAGAGTTACTCCTCTTGTAAATAACTCGACATTTTGCCTTTTGTATTCAATATCGATGCAATTTCTGTGTTTCATCGTTGATTTGAAGGTCCAAGGGATACAGTAAATCTGCAATGGTGCATCGGAATCTAATACTACTATCCCAGGAAAGGCTAAAAGCACGAACTATTAGAAGAGTTACTCCTCTTGTAAATAAGTCGACATTTTGCCTTTTGTATTCAATATCGATGCAATTTCTGTGTTTCATCGTTGATTTGAAGGTCCAAGGGATACAGTAAACCTGCATGGCGCATCGGAATCTAATACTGCTGTCCCAGGAAAGGCTCAAAGCACGAACTATTAGAAGAGTTACTCCTCTTTTAATAAGTCGACATTTAGCCTTTTGTATTCAATATCGATGCAATTTCTGTGTTTCATCTTTGATTTGAATGTCCTAGGGATACAGTAAACCTGCAATGGTGCATCGGAATCTAATACTGCTGTCCCAGGAAAGGCTCAAAGCACGAACTATTAGAAGAGTTACTCCTCCGGTAAATAAGTCGACATTTTGCCTTTTGTTATCATAATCGATGCAATTTCTGTGTTTCATCGTTGATTTGAAGGTCCAAGGGATACAGTAAACCTGCAATGGTGCATCGGAATCTAATACTGCTGTCCCAGGAAACGCTCAAAGCACGAACTATTAGAAGAGTTACTCCTCTTATAAATAAGCCGACTTTTTGTCTTTTGTATTCAATATCGATGCGATTTCTGTGTTTCATCGTTGATTTGAAGGTCCAAGGGATACAGTAAACCTGCAATGGTTAATCGGAATCTAATACTGCTGTCCCAGGAAATGCTCAAAGCACGAACTATTAGAAGAGATACTCCTCTTGTAAATAAGTCGACATTTTGCATTCTGTGTTCTATATCGATGCAATTTCTGTGTTTCATCGTTGATTTGAAGGTCCAAGGGATACAGTAAACCTGCAATGGTGCATCGGAATCTAATATTGCTGTCCCAGGAAAGGCTCAAAGCACGAGGTATTAGAAGGGTTACTCCTCTTGTAAATAAGTCGATATTTTGCCTTTTGTATTCAATATCGATGCAATTTCTGTGTTTCATCGTTGATTTGAAGGTCCACGGAATACAGTAAACCTGCAATGGTGCATCGGAATCTAATAATGCTGTCCCAGGAAAGGCTCAAACGACGACTATTAGAAGAGTTACTCCTCTTATAAATAAGTCGACATTTTGCCTTTTGTATTCAATATCGATGCAATTTCTGTGTTTCATCGTTGATTTGAAGGTCCAAGGGATACAGTGAACATGGAATGGTGCATCGGAATCTAATTCTGCTATCCCAGGAAAGGCTAAAAGCACGAACTATTAGAAGAGTTACTCCTCTTGTAAATAAGTCGACAGTTTGCCTTTTGTATTCAATATCGATGCAATTTCTGTGTTTCATCGTTGATTTGAAGGTCCAAGGGATACAGTGAACATGGAATGGCGCATCGGAATCTAATACTGCTGTCCCAGGAAAGGCTCAAAGCACGAACTATTAGAAGATTTACTCCTCTTATAAGTAAGTCGATATTTTGCCTTTTGTATTCAATGTCGATGCAATTTCTGTGTTTCATCGTTGATTTGAAGGTCCAAGGGATACAGTAAACCTGCAATGGTGCATCGGAATCTAATACTGCTGTGCCAGGAAAGGCTCAAAGCACGAACTATTAGAAGAGTTACTCCTCTTGTAAATAAGTCGACATTTTGCCATTTGTATTCAATATTGATGCAATTTCTGTGTTTAATCGTTGATTTGAAGCTCCAATTGATGCAGTAAACGTGCAATGGTGCATCGGAATCTAATACTGATGTCCCAGGACAAGCTCAAAGCACGAACTATTAGAAGAGTTACTCCTCTTGTAAATAACTCGACATTTTGCCTTTTGTATTCAATATCGATGCAATTTCTGTGTTTCATCGTTGATTTGAAGGTCCAAGGGATACAGTAAATCTGCAATGGTGCATCGGAATCTAATACTACTATCCCAGGAAAGGCTAAAAGCACGAACTATTAGAAGAGTTACTCCTCTTGTAAATAAGTCGACATTTTGCCTTTTGTATTCAATATCGATGCAATTTCTGTGTTTCATCGTTGATTTGAAGGTCCAAGGGATACAGTAAACCTGCATGGCGCATCGGAATCTAATACTGCTGTCCCAGGAAAGGCTCAAAGCACGAACTATTAGAAGAGTTACTCCTCTTTTAATAAGTCGACATTTAGCCTTTTGTATTCAATATCGATGCAATTTCTGTGTTTCATCTTTGATTTGAATGTCCTAGGGATACAGTAAACCTGCAATGGTGCATCGGAATCTAATACTGCTGTCCCAGGAAAGGCTCAAAGCACGAACTATTAGAAGAGTTACTCCTCCGGTAAATAAGTCGACATTTTGCCTTTTGTTATCATAATCGATGCAATTTCTGTGTTTCATCGTTGATTTGAAGGTCCAAGGGATACAGTAAACCTGCAATGGTGCATCGGAATCTAATACTGCTGTCCCAGGAAACGCTCAAAGCACGAACTATTAGAAGAGTTACTCCTCTTATAAATAAGCCGACTTTTTGTCTTTTGTATTCAATATCGATGCGATTTCTGTGTTTCATCGTTGATTTGAAGGTCCAAGGGATACAGTAAACCTGCAATGGTTAATCGGAATCTAATACTGCTGTCCCAGGAAATGCTCAAAGCACGAACTATTAGAAGAGATACTCCTCTTGTAAATAAGTCGACATTTTGCATTCTGTGTTCTATATCGATGCAATTTCTGTGTTTCATCGTTGATTTGAAGGTCCAAGGGATACAGTAAACCTGCAATGGTGCATCGGAATCTAATATTGCTGTCCCAGGAAAGGCTCAAAGCACGAGGTATTAGAAGGGTTACTCCTCTTGTAAATAAGTCGATATTTTGCCTTTTGTATTCAATATCGATGCAATTTCTGTGTTTCATCGTTGATTTGAAGGTCCACGGAATACAGTAAACCTGCAATGGTGCATCGGAATCTAATAATGCTGTCCCAGGAAAGGCTCAAACGACGACTATTAGAAGAGTTACTCCTCTTATAAATAAGTCGACATTTTGCCTTTTGTATTCAATATCGATGCAATTTCTGTGTTTCATCGTTGATTTGAAGGTCCAAGGTGTACAGTAAACCTCCAATGGGGCATCGGAATCTAATACTGCTGTCCCAGAAAAGGTTCAAAGCACGAACTATTAGAAGAGTTACTCCTCTTGTAAATAGGTCGACATTTCCCTTTTGTATTCAATATCGATGCAATTTCTGTGTTTCATCGTTGATTTGAAGGTCCAAGGGATACAGTAAATGTGCAATGGTGCATCGGAATGTAATACTGCTGTCCCAGGAAATGCTCAAATCACGAACTATTAGAAGAGTTACTCCCCTTGTAAATAAGTCGACATTTTTCCTTTTGTATTCAATATCGATGCAATATCTGTGTTTCATCGTTGATTTGAATGTCCTAGGGATACAGTAAACCTGTAATGGTGCATCGGAATCTAATACTGCTGTCCCAGGAAAGGTTCAAAGCACGAACTATTAGAAGAGTTACTCCTCTGGTAAATAAGTCGACATTTTGCTTTTGTATTCAATATCGATGCAATTTCTGTGTTTCATCGTTGATTTGAAGGTCCAAGGGATACAGTAAACCTGCATGGCGCATCGGAATCTAATACTGCTGTCCCAGGAAAGGCTCAAGGCACGAACAATTAGAAGAGTTACTCCTCTTATAAATAAGTCGACATTTTGCCATTTGTATTCAATATCGATCCAATTTCTGTGTTTCATCGTTGAATTGAAGGTCAAAGGGATACAGTAAACCTGCAATGGTGCATCGGAATCTAATACTGCTGTCCCAGGAAACTCTGAAAGCACGAACTATTATAAGAGTTACTCCTCTTGTAAATAAGTCGACATTTTGCCTTTTGTTTTCAATATCGATGCAATTTCTGTGTTTCATCGTTGATTTGAAGGTCCAAGGGATACAGTAAACCTGCAATTGTGCATCGGAATCTAATACTACTGTCCCAGGAAAGGCTCAAAGCACGAATTGTTAGTAGAGTTACTCCTCTGATAAATAAGTCGACATTTTGCCTTTTGTATTCAATATCGATGCAATTTCTGTGTTTCATCGTTGATTTGAAGGACCAAGGGATACAGTAAATCTGCAATGGTGCATCGGAATCTAATACTGCTGTCACAGGAAAGGCTCAAAGCACGAACTATTAGAAGAGTTACTCCTCTTATAAATAAGTCGACATTTTGCTTTTGTATTCAATATCGTTGCAATTTCTGTGTTTCATCGTTGATTTGAAGGTCCAAGGGATACAGTAAACGTGCAATTGTGCATCGAAATCTAATACTGCTGTCCCAGGAAAGGCTCAAAGCACGACTATTAGAAGAGTTACATCTCTTGTAAATAAGTCGACATTTTGCCTTTTGTATTCAATATCGATGCAATTTCTGTGTTTCATCGTTGATTTGTAGGTCCAAGGGACACAGTAAACCTGCAATGGTGCATCGGAATCTAATACTGCTGTCCCAGGAAAGGCTCAAAGCACGAACAATCTGAAGAGTTACTCCTCTTGTAAATAAGTCGACATTTTGCGTTTTGTATTAAATATCAATGCAATTTCTGTGTTCATCGTTGATTTGAAGGTCCAAGGGATACAGTAAACCAACAGTGGTGCATCGGAATCTAATACTGCTGTCCCAGGAAACTCTCAAAGCACGAACTATTAGAAGAATTACTCCTCTTGTAAATAGGTCAACATTTTGCATTTTGTATTCAATATCGAAGATATTTCTGTGTTTCATCGTTGATTTGAAGGTCCAAAGGATACAGTAAAGTTGCAATGTTGCATCGGAATTTAATACTGCTGTCCCAGGAAAGGCTCAAAGCACAAACAATTAGAAGAGTTACTCCTCTGGTAAATAAGTCGACATTTTGCTTTTGAATTCATTATCGATGCAATTTCTGTGTTTCATCGTTGATTTGAAGGTCCAAGGGATACAGTAAACCTGCAATGGTGCATCGGAATCTAATACTGCTGTCCCAGGAAAGGCTCAAAGCACGAACTATTAGAAGAGTTACTCCTCCTGTAAATAAGTCGACATTTTGCCTTTTGTATTCAATATCGATGCAATTTCTGTGTTTTATCGTTGATTTGAAGGTCCAAGGGATACAGTAAACCTGCAATGGTGCATCGGAATCTAATACTGCTGTCCCAGGAAAGGCTCAAAGCACGAACTATTAGAAGAGTTACTCCTCTTATAAATAAGCCGACATTTTGCATTTTGTATTAAATATCGATGCGATTTCTGTTTTTCATCGTTGATTTGAAGGTCCAAGGGATACAGTAAACCTGCAATGGTGCATCGGAATCTAATACTGCTGTGCGAGGAAATGCTCAAAGCACGAAATATTAGAAGAGATACTCCTCTTGTAAATAAGTCGACATTTTGCATTCTGTATTCTATATCGATGCAATTTCTGTGTTTCATCGTTGATTTTAAGGTCCAAGGGATACAGTAAACCTGCAATGGTGCATCGGAATCTAATATTGCTGTCCCAGGAAAGGCTCAAAGCACGAGGTATTAGAAGGGTTACTCCTCTTGTAAATAAGTCGACATTTTGCCTTTTGTATTCAATATCGATGCAATTTCTGTGTTTCATCGTTGATTTGAAGGTCCAAGGGATACAGTGAACATGGAATGGTGCATCGGAATCTAATACTGCTGTCCCAGGAAAGGCTCAAAGCACGAACTATTAGAAGAGTTACTCCTCTTATAAGTAAGTCGATATTTTGCCTTTTGTATTCAATGTCGATGCAATTTCTGTGTTTCATAGTTGATTTGAAGGTCCAAGGGATACAGTAAAACTGCAATGGTGCATCGGAATCTAATACTGCTGTCCCAGGAAAGGCTAAAACCACGAACAATTAGAAGAGTTACTCCTCTTGTAAATAAGTCGACAGTTTGCCTTTTGTATTCAATATCGATGCAATTTCTGTGTTTCATCGTTGATTTGAAGGTCCAAGGGATACAGTGAACATGGAATGGTGCATCGGAATCTAATTCTGCTATCCCAGGAAAGGCTAAAAGCACGAACTATTAGAAGAGTTACTCCTCTTGTAAATAAGTCGACAGTTTGCCTTTTGTATTCAATATCGATGCAATTTCTGTGTTTCATCGTTGATTTGAAGGTCCAAGGGATACAGTGAACATGGAATGGCGCATCGGAATCTAATACTGCTGTCCCAGGAAAGGCTCAAAGCACGAACTATTAGAAGATTTACTCCTCTTATAAGTAAGTCGATATTTTGCCTTTTGTATTCAATGTCGATGCAATTTCTGTGTTTCATCGTTGATTTGAAGGTCCAAGGGATACAGTAAACCTGCAATGGTGCATCGGAATCTAATACTGCTGTGCCAGGAAAGGCTCAAAGCACGAACTATTAGAAGAGTTACTCCTCTTGTAAATAAGTCGACATTTTGCCATTTGTATTCAATATTGATGCAATTTCTGTGTTTAATCGTTGATTTGAAGCTCCAATTGATGCAGTAAACGTGCAATGGTGCATCGGAATCTAATACTGATGTCCCAGGACAAGCTCAAAGCACGAACTATTAGAAGAGTTACTCCTCTTGTAAATAACTCGACATTTTGCCTTTTGTATTCAATATCGATGCAATTTCTGTGTTTCATCGTTGATTTGAAGGTCCAAGGGATACAGTAAATCTGCAATGGTGCATCGGAATCTAATACTACTATCCCAGGAAAGGCTAAAAGCACGAACTATTAGAAGAGTTACTCCTCTTGTAAATAAGTCGACATTTTGCCTTTTGTATTCAATATCGATGCAATTTCTGTGTTTCATCGTTGATTTGAAGGTCCAAGGGATACAGTAAACCTGCATGGCGCATCGGAATCTAATACTGCTGTCCCAGGAAAGGCTCAAAGCACGAACTATTAGAAGAGTTACTCCTCTTTTAATAAGTCGACATTTAGCCTTTTGTATTCAATATCGATGCAATTTCTGTGTTTCATCTTTGATTTGAATGTCCTAGGGATACAGTAAACCTGCAATGGTGCATCGGAATCTAATACTGCTGTCCCAGGAAAGGCTCAAAGCACGAACTATTAGAAGAGTTACTCCTCCGGTAAATAAGTCGACATTTTGCCTTTTGTTATCATAATCGATGCAATTTCTGTGTTTCATCGTTGATTTGAAGGTCCAAGGGATACAGTAAACCTGCAATGGTGCATCGGAATCTAATACTGCTGTCCCAGGAAACGCTCAAAGCACGAACTATTAGAAGAGTTACTCCTCTTATAAATAAGCCGACTTTTTGTCTTTTGTATTCAATATCGATGCGATTTCTGTGTTTCATCGTTGATTTGAAGGTCCAAGGGATACAGTAAACCTGCAATGGTTAATCGGAATCTAATACTGCTGTCCCAGGAAATGCTCAAAGCACGAACTATTAGAAGAGATACTCCTCTTGTAAATAAGTCGACATTTTGCATTCTGTGTTCTATATCGATGCAATTTCTGTGTTTCATCGTTGATTTGAAGGTCCAAGGGATACAGTAAACCTGCAATGGTGCATCGGAATCTAATATTGCTGTCCCAGGAAAGGCTCAAAGCACGAGGTATTAGAAGGGTTACTCCTCTTGTAAATAAGTCGATATTTTGCCTTTTGTATTCAATATCGATGCAATTTCTGTGTTTCATCGTTGATTTGAAGGTCCACGGAATACAGTAAACCTGCAATGGTGCATCGGAATCTAATAATGCTGTCCCAGGAAAGGCTCAAACGACGACTATTAGAAGAGTTACTCCTCTTATAAATAAGTCGACATTTTGCCTTTTGTATTCAATATCGATGCAATTTCTGTGTTTCATCGTTGATTTGAAGGTCCAAGGTGTACAGTAAACCTCCAATGGGGCATCGGAATCTAATACTGCTGTCCCAGAAAAGGTTCAAAGCACGAACTATTAGAAGAGTTACTCCTCTTGTAAATAGGTCGACATTTCCCTTTTGTATTCAATATCGATGCAATTTCTGTGTTTCATCGTTGATTTGAAGGTCCAAGGGATACAGTAAATGTGCAATGGTGCATCGGAATGTAATACTGCTGTCCCAGGAAATGCTCAAATCACGAACTATTAGAAGAGTTACTCCCCTTGTAAATAAGTCGACATTTTTCCTTTTGTATTCAATATCGATGCAATATCTGTGTTTCATCGTTGATTTGAATGTCCTAGGGATACAGTAAACCTGTAATGGTGCATCGGAATCTAATACTGCTGTCCCAGGAAAGGTTCAAAGCACGAACTATTAGAAGAGTTACTCCTCTGGTAAATAAGTCGACATTTTGCTTTTGTATTCAATATCGATGCAATTTCTGTGTTTCATCGTTGATTTGAAGGTCCAAGGGATACAGTAAACCTGCATGGCGCATCGGAATCTAATACTGCTGTCCCAGGAAAGGCTCAAGGCACGAACAATTAGAAGAGTTACTCCTCTTATAAATAAGTCGACATTTTGCCATTTGTATTCAATATCGATCCAATTTCTGTGTTTCATCGTTGAATTGAAGGTCAAAGGGATACAGTAAACCTGCAATGGTGCATCGGAATCTAATACTGCTGTCCCAGGAAACTCTGAAAGCACGAACTATTATAAGAGTTACTCCTCTTGTAAATAAGTCGACATTTTGCCTTTTGTTTTCAATATCGATGCAATTTCTGTGTTTCATCGTTGATTTGAAGGTCCAAGGGATACAGTAAACCTGCAATTGTGCATCGGAATCTAATACTACTGTCCCAGGAAAGGCTCAAAGCACGAATTGTTAGTAGAGTTACTCCTCTGATAAATAAGTCGACATTTTGCCTTTTGTATTCAATATCGATGCAATTTCTGTGTTTCATCGTTGATTTGAAGGACCAAGGGATACAGTAAATCTGCAATGGTGCATCGGAATCTAATACTGCTGTCACAGGAAAGGCTCAAAGCACGAACTATTAGAAGAGTTACTCCTCTTATAAATAAGTCGACATTTTGCTTTTGTATTCAATATCGTTGCAATTTCTGTGTTTCATCGTTGATTTGAAGGTCCAAGGGATACAGTAAACGTGCAATTGTGCATCGAAATCTAATACTGCTGTCCCAGGAAAGGCTCAAAGCACGACTATTAGAAGAGTTACATCTCTTGTAAATAAGTCGACATTTTGCCTTTTGTATTCAATATCGATGCAATTTCTGTGTTTCATCGTTGATTTGTAGGTCCAAGGGACACAGTAAACCTGCAATGGTGCATCGGAATCTAATACTGCTGTCCCAGGAAAGGCTCAAAGCACGAACAATCTGAAGAGTTACTCCTCTTGTAAATAAGTCGACATTTTGCGTTTTGTATTAAATATCAATGCAATTTCTGTGTTCATCGTTGATTTGAAGGTCCAAGGGATACAGTAAACCAACAGTGGTGCATCGGAATCTAATACTGCTGTCCCAGGAAACTCTCAAAGCACGAACTATTAGAAGAATTACTCCTCTTGTAAATAGGTCAACATTTTGCATTTTGTATTCAATATCGAAGATATTTCTGTGTTTCATCGTTGATTTGAAGGTCCAAAGGATACAGTAAAGTTGCAATGTTGCATCGGAATTTAATACTGCTGTCCCAGGAAAGGCTCAAAGCACAAACAATTAGAAGAGTTACTCCTCTGGTAAATAAGTCGACATTTTGCTTTTGAATTCATTATCGATGCAATTTCTGTGTTTCATCGTTGATTTGAAGGTCCAAGGGATACAGTAAACCTGCAATGGTGCATCGGAATCTAATACTGCTGTCCCAGGAAAGGCTCAAAGCACGAACTATTAGAAGAGTTACTCCTCCTGTAAATAAGTCGACATTTTGCCTTTTGTATTCAATATCGATGCAATTTCTGTGTTTTATCGTTGATTTGAAGGTCCAAGGGATACAGTAAACCTGCAATGGTGCATCGGAATCTAATACTGCTGTCCCAGGAAAGGCTCAAAGCACGAACTATTAGAAGAGTTACTCCTCTTATAAATAAGCCGACATTTTGCATTTTGTATTAAATATCGATGCGATTTCTGTTTTTCATCGTTGATTTGAAGGTCCAAGGGATACAGTAAACCTGCAATGGTGCATCGGAATCTAATACTGCTGTGCGAGGAAATGCTCAAAGCACGAAATATTAGAAGAGATACTCCTCTTGTAAATAAGTCGACATTTTGCATTCTGTATTCTATATCGATGCAATTTCTGTGTTTCATCGTTGATTTTAAGGTCCAAGGGATACAGTAAACCTGCAATGGTGCATCGGAATCTAATATTGCTGTCCCAGGAAAGGCTCAAAGCACGAGGTATTAGAAGGGTTACTCCTCTTGTAAATAAGTCGATATTTTGCCTTTTGTATTCAATATCGATGCAATTTCTGTGTTTCATCGTTGATTTGAAGGTCCACGGAATACAGTAAACCTGCAATGGTGCATCGGAATCTAATACTGCTGTCCCAGGAAAGGCTCAAACCACGAATATTAGAAGAGTTACTCCGCTTATAAATAAGTCGACATTTTGCATTTTGTATTCAATATCGATGCAATTTCTGTGTTTCATCGTTGATTTGAAGGTCCAAGGGGTACAGTAAACCTGCAATGGGGCATCGGAATCTAATACTGCTGTCCCAGAAAAAGGTTCAAAGCACGAACTATTAGAAGAGTTACTCCTCTTGTAAATAAGTAGTTATTTTGCCATTTGTATTCAATGTCGATGCAATATCTGTGTTTCATCGTTGATTTGAATGTCCAAGGGATACAGTAAACCTGCAATGGTGCATCGGAATCTAATACTGCTGTCCCAGGAAAGGCTCAATGCACGAACTATAAGAAGAGTTACTCCTCTGGTAAATAAGGCGACATTTTGCTTTTGTATTCAATATCGACGCAATTTCTGTGTTTCATCGTTGATTTGAAGGTCCAAGGGATACAGTAAACCCGCATGGCGCATCGGAATCTAATACTGCTGTCCCAGGAAAGGCTCAAAGTACGAACTATTAGAAGACTTACTCCTCTTATAAATAAGTCGACATTTTGCCTTTTGTATTCAATATCAATGCGATTTCTGTGTTTCATCGTTGATTTGAAGGTCCAAGGGATACAGTAAACCTGCAATGGTGCATCGGAATCTAATACAGCTGTCCCAGGAAAGGCTCAAAGCACGAACTATAAGAAGAGTTATCCCTCTTGTAAATAAGTCGACATTTTGCATTCTGTATTCTATATCGATGCAATTTCTGTGTTTCATCGTTGATTTGAAGGTCCAAGGGATACAGTAAACCTGCAATGGTGCATCGGAATCTAATATTGCTGTCCCAGAAAAGGCTCAAAGCACGAGCTATTAGAAGAGTTACACCTCTTGTAAATAAGTCGATATTTTGCCTTTTGTATTCAATATCGATGCAATATCTGTGTTTCATCGTTGATTTGAAGGTCCAAGGAATACAGTAAACCTGCAATGGTGCATCGGAATCTAATACTGCTGTCCCAGGAAAGGCTCAAACCACGACTATTAGAAGAGTTACTCCTCTTGTAAATAAGTCGACATTTTGCCTTTTGTATTCAATATCGATGCAATTTCTGTGTTTCATCGTTGATTTGAATGTCCAAGGGATACAGTAAACCTGCAATGGTGCATCGGAATCTAATACTGCTGTCACAGGAAAGGCTCAAAGCACGAACTATTAGAAGAGTTACTCCTCTTGTAAATAAGTCGACATTTTGCCTCTTGTATTCATAATCAATGCAATTTCTGTGTTTCATCGTTGATTTGAACGTCCAAGGGGTACAGTAAACCTGCAATGGTGCATCGGAATCAAATACTGCTGTCCCAGAAAAGGCTCAAAGCACGAATTATTAGAAGAGTTACTCCTCTTGTAAATAAGTAGATATTTTGCCATTTGTATTCAATGTCGATGCAATATCTGTGTTTCATCGTTGGTTTGAAGGTCCAAGGGATACAGTAAACCTGCAATGGTGCATCGGAATCTAATACTGCTGTCCCAGGAAAGGCTCAAAGTACGACTATTAGAAGAGTTACTCCTCTTGTAAATAAGTCGACATTTTGCCTTTTGTATTCAATATCGATGCAATATCTGTGTTTCATCGTTGATTGGAATGTCCAAGGGATACAGTAAACATGCAATGGTGCATCGGAATCTAATACTGCTGTCCCAGGAAAGGCTCAAAGCACGAACTATTAGAAGAGTTACTCCTCTTGTAAATAAGTCGACATTTTGCTTTTGTATTCAATATCGATGCAATTTCTGTGTTTCATCGGTGATTTGAAGGTCCAAGGGATTCAGTAAACCTGCAATGGTGCATCGGAATCTAATTCTCCTGTCGCAGTAAAGGCTCGAAGCACGAACTATTAGAAGAGTTACTCCTCTTATAAATAAGTCGACATTTTGCCTTTTGTATTCAATATCAATGCGATTTCTGTGTTTCATCGTTGATTTGAAGGTCCAAGGGATACAGTAAACCTGCAATGGTGCATCGGAATCTAATACAGCTGTCCCAGGAAAGGCTCAAAGCACGAACTATAAGAAGAGTTATCCCTCTTGTAAATAAGTCGACATTTTGCATTCTGTATTCTATATCGATGCAATTTCTGTGTTTCATCGTTGATTTGAAGGTCCAAGGGATACAGTAAACCTGCAATGGTGCATCGGAATCTAATATTGCTGTCCCAGGAAAGGCTCAAAGCACGAGGTATTAGAAGGGTTACTCCTCTTGTAAATAAGTCGATATTTTGCCTTTTGTATTCAATATCGATGCAATTTCTGTGTTTCATCGTTGATTTGAAGGTCCAAGGAATACAGTAAACCTGCAATGGTGCATCGGAATCTAATACTGCTGTCCCAGGAAAGGCTCAAACCACGACTATTAGTAGAGTTACTCCTCTTGTAAATAAGTCGACATTTTGCCTTTTGTATTCAATATCGATGCAATTTCTGTGTTTCATCGTTGATTTGAAGGTCCAAGGGATACAGTGAACATGGAATGGTGCATCGGAATCTAATACTGCTGTCCCAGGAAAGGCTCAAAGCACGAACTATTAGAAGAGTTACTCCTCTTATAAGTAAGTCGATATTTTGCCTTTTGTATTCAATGTCGATGCAATTTCTGTGTTTCATAGTTGATTTGAAGGTCCAAGGGATACAGTAAAACTGAAATGGTGCATCGGAATCTAATACTGCTGTCCCAGGAAAGGCTAAAACCACGAACTATTAGAAGAGTTACTCCTCTTGTAAATAAGTCGACAGTTTGCCTTTTGTATTCAATATCGATGCAATTTCTGTGTTTCATCGTTGATTTGAAGGTCCAAGGGATACAGTGAACATGGAATGGTGCATCGGAATCTAATTCTGCTATCCCAGGAAAGGCTAAAACCACGAACTATTAGAAGAGTTACTCCTCTTGTAAATAAGTCGACAGTTTGCCTTTTGTATTCAATATCGATGCAATTTCTGTGTTTCATCGTTGATTTGAAGGTCCAAGGGATACAGTGAACATGGAATGGCGCATCGGAATCTAATACTGCTGTCCCAGGAAAGGCTCAAAGCACGAACTATTAGAAGATTTACTCCTCTTATAAGTAAGTCGATATTTTGCCTTTTGTATTCAATGTCGATGCAATTTCTGTGTTTCATCGTTGATTTGAAGGTCCAAGGGATACAGTAAACCTGCAATGGTGCATCGGAATCTAATACTGCTGTGCCAGGAAAGGCTCAAAGCACGAACTATTAGAAGAGTTACTCCTCTTGTAAATAAGTCGACATTTTGCCATTTGTATTCAATATTGATGCAATTTCTGTGTTTAATCGTTGATTTGAAGCTCCAATTGATGCAGTAAACGTGCAATGGTGCATCGGAATCTAATACTGCTGTCCCAGGACAAGCTCAAAGCACGAACTATTAGAAGAGTTACTCCTCTTGTAAATAACTCGACATTTTGCCTTTTGTATTCAATATCGATGCAATTTCTGTGTTTCATCGTTGATTTGAAGGTCCAAGGGATACAGTAAATCTGCAATGGTGCATCGGAATCTAATACTACTATCCCAGGAAAGGCTAAAAGCACGAACTATTAGAAGAGTTACTCCTCTTGTAAATAAGTCGACATTTTGCCTTTTGTATTCAATATCGATGCAATTTCTGTGTTTCATCGTTGATTTGAAGGTCCAAGGGATACAGTAAACCTGCAGTTGTGCATGGGAATCTAATACTGCTGTCCCAGGAAAGGCTCAAAGCACGAATTGTTAGTAGGGTTACTCCTCTGATAAATAAGTCGACATTTTGCCTTTTGTATTCAATATCGATGCAATTTCTGTGTTTCATCGTTGATTTGGAGGACCAAGGGATACAGTAAATCTGCAATGGTGCATCGGAATCTAATACTGCTGTCACAGGAAAGGCTCAAAGCACGAACTATTAGAAGAGTTACTCCTCTTATAAATAAGTCGACATTTTGCTTTTGTATTCAATATCGTTGCAATTTCTGTGTTTCATCAATGATTTGAAGGTCCAAGGGATACAGTAAACGTGCAATTGTGCATCGAAATCTAATACTGCTGTCCCAGGAAAGGCTCAAAGCACGAACTATTAGAAGAGTTACTCCTCTTGTAAATAAGTCGACATTTTGCCTTTTGTATTCAATATCGATGCAATTTCTGTGTTTCATCGTTGATTTGAAGGTCCAAGGGATACAGTAAACCTGCATGGCGCATCGGAATCTAATACTGCTGTCCCAGGAAAGGCTCAAAGCACGAACTATTAGAAGAGTTACTCCTCTTTTAATAAGTCGACATTTAGCCTTTTGTATTCAATATCGATGCAATTTCTGTGTTTCATCTTTGATTTGAATGTCCTAGGGATACAGTAAACCTGCAATGGTGCATCGGAATCTAATACTGCTGTCCCAGGAAAGGCTCAAAGCACGAACTATTAGAAGAGTTACTCCTCCGGTAAATAAGTCGACATTTTGCTTTTGTATTCAATATCGATGCAATTTCTGTGTTTCATCGTTGATTTGAAGGTCCAAGGGATACAGTAAACCTGCATGGCGCATCGGAATCTAATACTGCTGTCCCAGGAAAGGCTCAAAGCACGAACTATTAGAAGAGTTACTCCTCTTTTAATATGTCGACATTTAGCCTTTTGTATTCAATATCGATGCAATTTCTGTGTTTCATCGTTGATTTGAAGGTCCAAGGGATACAGTAAACCTGCAATGATGCATCGGAATCTAATACTGCTGTCCCAGGAAAGGCTCAAAGCACGAACTATTAGAAGAGTTACTCCTCTTGTAAATAAGTCGACATTTTGCCTTTTGTATTCAATATCGATGCAATTTCTGTGTTTCATCGTTGATTTGAAGGTCCAAGGGATACAGTAAACCTGCAATGGTGCATCGGAATCTAATACTGCTGTCCCAGGAAACGCTCAAAGCACGAACTATTAGAAGAGTTACTCCTCTTACAAATAAGCCGACTTTTTGTCTTTTGTATTCAATATCGATGCGATTTCTGTGTTTCATCGTTGATTGGAATGTCCAAGGGATACAGTAAACATGCAATGGTGCATCGGAATCTAATACTGCTGTCCCAGGAAAGGCTCAAAGCACGAACTATTAGAAGAGTTACTCCTCTTGTAAATAAGTCGACATTTTGCTTTTGTATTCAATATCGATGCAATTTCTGTGTTTCATCGTTGATTTGAAGGTCCAAGGGATTCAGTAAACCTGCAATGGTGCATCGGAATCTAATTCTCCTGTCGCAGTAAAGGCTCGAAGCACGAACTATTAGAAGAGTTACTCCTCTTATAAATAAGTCGACATTTTGCCTTTTGTATTCAATATCAATGCGATTTCTGTGTTTCATCGTTGATTTGAAGGTCCAAGGGATACAGTAAACCTGCAATGGTGCATCGGAATCTAATACAGCTGTCCCAGGAAAGGCTCAAAGCACGAACTATAAGAAGAGTTATCCCTCTTGTAAATAAGTCGACATTTTGCATTCTGTATTCTATATCGATGCAATTTCTGTGTTTCATCGTTGATTTGAAGGTCCAAGGGATACAGTAAACCTGCAATGGTGCATCGGAATCTAATATTGCTGTCCCAGGAAAGGCTCAAAGCACGAGCTATTAGAAGAGTTACACCTCTTGTAAATAAGTCGATATTTTGCCTTTTGTATTCAATATCGATGCAATTTCTGTGTTTCATCGTTGATTTGAAGGTCCAAGGAATACAGTAAACCTGCAATGGTGCATCGGAATCTAATACTGCTGTCCCAGGAAAGGCTCAAACCACGACTATTAGTAGAGTTACTCCTCTTGTAAATAAGTCGACATTTTGCCTTTTGTATTCAATATCGATGCAATTTCTGTGTTTCATCGTTGATTTGAAGGTCCAAGGGATACAGTGAACATGGAATGGTGCATCGGAATCTAATACTGCTGTCCCAGGAAAGGCTCAAAGCACGAACTATTAGAAGAGTTACTCCTCTTATAAGTAAGTCGATATTTTGCCTTTTGTATTCAATGTCGATGCAATTTCTGTGTTTCATAGTTGATTTGAAGGTCCAAGGGATACAGTAAAACTGAAATGGTGCATCGGAATCTAATACTGCTGTCCCAGGAAAGGCTAAAACCACGAACTATTAGAAGAGTTACTCCTCTTGTAAATAAGTCGACAGTTTGCCTTTTGTATTCAATATCGATGCAATTTCTGTGTTTCATCGTTGATTTGAAGGTCCAAGGGATACAGTGAACATGGAATGGTGCATCGGAATCTAATTCTGCTATCCCAGGAAAGGCTAAAAGCACGAACTATTAGAAGAGTTACTCCTCTTGTAAATAAGTCGACAGTTTGCCTTTTGTATTCAATATCGATGCAATTTCTGTGTTTCATCGTTGATTTGAAGGTCCAAGGGATACAGTGAACATGGAATGGCGCATCGGAATCTAATACTGCTGTCCCAGGAAAGGCTCAAAGCACGAACTATTAGAAGATTTACTCCTCTTATAAGTAAGTCGATATTTTGCCTTTTGTATTCAATGTCGATGCAATTTCTGTGTTTCATCGTTGATTTGAAGGTCCAAGGGATACAGTAAACCTGCAATGGTGCATCGGAATCTAATACTGCTGTGCCAGGAAAGGCTCAAAGCACGAACTATTAGAAGAGTTACTCCTCTTGTAAATAAGTCGACATTTTGCCATTTGTATTCAATATTGATGCAATTTCTGTGTTTAATCGTTGATTTGAAGCTCCAATTGATGCAGTAAACGTGCAATGGTGCATCGGAATCTAATACTGCTGTCCCAGGACAAGCTCAAAGCACGAACTATTAGAAGAGTTACTCCTCTTGTAAATAACTCGACATTTTGCCTTTTGTATTCAATATCGATGCAATTTCTGTGTTTCATCGTTGATTTGAAGGTCCAAGGGATACAGTAAATCTGCAATGGTGCATCGGAATCTAATACTACTATCCCAGGAAAGGCTAAAAGCACGAACTATTAGAAGAGTTACTCCTCTTGTAAATAAGTCGACATTTTGCCTTTTGTATTCAATATCGATGCAATTTCTGTGTTTCATCGTTGATTTGAAGGTCCAAGGGATACAGTAAACCTGCAGTTGTGCATCGGAATCTAATACTGCTGTCCCAGGAAAGGCTCAAAGCACGAATTGTTAGTAGGGTTACTCCTCTGATAAATAAGTCGACATTTTGCCTTTTGTATTCAATATCGATGCAATTTCTGTGTTTCATCGTTGATTTGGAGGACCAAGGGATACAGTAAATCTGCAATGGTGCATCGGAATCTAATACTGCTGTCACAGGAAAGGCTCAAAGCACGAACTATTAGAAGAGTTACTCCTCTTATAAATAAGTCGACATTTTGCTTTTGTATTCAATATCGTTGCAATTTCTGTGTTTCATCAATGATTTGAAGGTCCAAGGGATACAGTAAACGTGCAATTGTGCATCGAAATCTAATACTGCTGTCCCAGGAAAGGCTCAAAGCACGAACTATTAGAAGAGTTACTCCTCTTGTAAATAAGTCGACATTTTGCCTTTTGTATTCAATATCGATGCAATTTCTGTGTTTCATCGTTGATTTGAAGGTCCAAGGGATACAGTAAACCTGCATGGCGCATCGGAATCTAATACTGCTGTCCCAGGAAAGGCTCAAAGCACGAACTATTAGAAGAGTTACTCCTCTTTTAATAAGTCAACATTTAGCCTTTTGTATTCAATATCGATGCAATTTCTGTGTTTCATCTTTGATTTGAATGTCCTAGGGATACAGTAAACCTGCAATGGTGCATCGGAATCTAATACTGCTGTCCCAGGAAAGGCTCAAAGCACGAACTATTAGAAGAGTTACTCCTCCGGTAAATAAGTCGACATTTTGCTTTTGTATTCAATATCGATGCAATTTCTGTGTTTCATCGTTGATTTGAAGGTCCAAGGGATACAGTAAACCTGCATGGCGCATCGGAATCTAATACTGCTGTCCCAGGAAAGGCTCAAAGCACGAACTATTTGAAGAGTTACTCCTCTTTTAATATGTCGACATTTAGCCTTTTGTATTCAATATCGATGCAATTTCTGTGTTTCATCGTTGATTTGAAGGTCCAAGGGATACAGTAAACCTGCAATGATGCATCGGAATCTAATACTGCTGTCCCAGGAAAGGCTCAAAGCACGAACTATTAGAAGAGTTACTCCTCTTGTAAATAAGTCGACATTTTGCGTTTTGTATTCAATATCGATGCAATTTCTGTGTTTCATCGTTGATTTGAAGGTCCAAGGGATACAGTAAACCTGCAATGGTGCATCGGAATCTAATACTGCTGTCCCAGGAAACGCTCAAAGCACGAACTATTAGAAGAGATACTCCTCTTGTAAATAAGTCGACATTTTGCATTCTGTGTTCTATATCGATGCAATTTCTGTGTTTCATCGTTGATTTGCAGGTCCAAGGGATACAGTAAACCTGCAATGGTGCATCGGAATCTAATATTGCTGTCCCAGGAAAGGCTCAAAGCACGAGGTATTAGAAGGGTTACTCCTCTTGTAAATAAGTCGATATTTTGCCTTTTGTATTCAATATCGATGCAATTTCTGTGTTTCATCGTTGATTTGAAGGTCCACGGAATACAGTAAACCTGCAATGGTGCATCGGAATCTAATAATGCTGTCCCAGGAAAGGCTCAAACGACGACTATTAGAAGAGTTACTCCTCTTATAAATAAGTCAACATTTTGCCTTTTGTATTCAATATCGATGCAATTTCTGTGTTTCATCGTTGATTTGAAGGTCCAAGGTGTACAGTAAACCTCCAATGGGGCATCGGAATCTAATATTGCTGTCCCAGGAAAGGCTCAAAGCACGAACTATTAGAAGAGTTACTCCTCTTTTAATAAGTCAACATTTAGCCTTTTGTATTCAATATCGATGCAATTTCTGTGTTTCATCTTTGATTTGAATGTCCTAGGGATACAGTAAACCTGCAATGGTGCATCGGAATCTAATACTGCTGTCCCAGGAAAGGCTCAAAGCACGAACTATTAGAAGAGTTACTCCTCCGGTAAATAAGTCGACATTTTGCTTTTGTATTCAATATCGATGCAATTTCTGTGTTTCATCGTTGATTTGAAGGTCCAAGGGATACAGTAAACCTGCATGGCGCATCGGAATCTAATACTGCTGTCCCAGGAAAGGCTCAAAGCACGAACTATTTGAAGAGTTACTCCTCTTTTAATATGTCGACATTTAGCCTTTTGTATTCAATATCGATGCAATTTCTGTGTTTCATCGTTGATTTGAAGGTCCAAGGGATACAGTAAACCTGCAATGATGCATCGGAATCTAATACTGCTGTCCCAGGAAAGGCTCAAAGCACGAACTATTAGAAGAGTTACTCCTCTTGTAAATAAGTCGACATTTTGCGTTTTGTATTCAATATCGATGCAATTTCTGTGTTTCATCGTTGATTTGAAGGTCCAAGGGATACAGTAAACCTGCAATGGTGCATCGGAATCTAATACTGCTGTCCCAGGAAACGCTCAAAGCACGAACTATTAGAAGAGATACTCCTCTTGTAAATAAGTCGACATTTTGCATTCTGTGTTCTATATCGATGCAATTTCTGTGTTTCATCGTTGATTTGCAGGTCCAAGGGATACAGTAAACCTGCAATGGTGCATCGGAATCTAATATTGCTGTCCCAGGAAATGCTCAAATCACGAACTATTAGAAGAGTTACTCCCCTTGTAAATAAGTCGACATTTTTCCTTTTGTATTCAATATCGATGCAATATCTGTGTTTCATCGTTGATTTGAATGTCCTAGGGATACAGTAAACCTGTAATGGTGCATCGGAATCTAATACTGCTGTCCCAGGAAAGGTTCAAAACACGAACTATTAGAAGAGTTACTCCTCTGGTAAATAAGTCGACATTTTGCTTTTGTATTCAATATCGATGCAATTTCTGTGTTTCATCGTTGATTTGAAGGTCCAAGGGATACAGTAAACCTGCATGGCGCATCGGAATCTAATACTGCTGTCCCAGGAAAGGCTCAAGGCACGAACAATTAGAAGAGTTACTCCTCTTATAAATAAGTCGACATTTTGCCATTTGTATTCAAAGTCGATCCAATTTCTGTGTTTCATCGTTGAATTGAAGGTCAAAGGGATACAGTAAACCTGCAATGGTGCATCGGAATCTAATACTGCTGTCCCAGGAAACTCTCAAAGCACGAACTATTATAAGAGTTACTCCTCTTGTAAATAAGTCGACATTTTGCCTTTTGTTTTCAATATCGATGCAATTTCTGTGTTTCATCCTTGATTTGAAGGTCCAAGGGATACAGTAAACCTGCAATTGTGCATCGGAATCTAATACTACTGTCCCAGGAAAGGCTGAAAGCACGAATTGTTAGTAGAGTTACTCCTCTGATAAATAAGTCGACATTTTGCCTTTTGTATTCAATATCGATGCAATTTCTGTGTTTCATCGTTGATTTGAAGGACCAAGGGATACAGTAAATCTGCAATGGTGCATCGGAATCTAATACTGCTGTCACAGGAAAGGCTCAAAGCACGAACTATTAGAAGAGTTACTCCTCTTATAAATAAGTCGACATTTTGCATTTGTATTCAATATCGTTGCAATTTCTGTGTTTCATCGTTGATTTGAAGGTCCAAGGGATACAGTAGACGTGCAATTGTGCATCGAAATCTAATACTGCTGTCCCAGGAAAGGCTCAAAGCACGACTATTAGAAGAGTTACATCTCTTGTAAATAAGTCGACATTTTGCCTTTTGTATTCAATATCGATGCAATTTCTGTGTTTCATCGTTGATTTGTAGGTCCAAGGGACACAGTAAACCTGCAATGGTGCATCGGAATCTAATACTGCTGTCCCAGGAAAGGCTCAAAGCACGAACAATCTGAAGAGTTACTCCTCTTGTAAATAAGTCGACATTTTGCGTTTTGTATTAAATATCAATGCAATTTCTGTGTTCATCGTTGATTTGAAGGTCCAAGGGATACAGTAAACCTGCAGTGGTGCATCGGAATCTAATACTGCTGTCCCAGGAAACTCTCAAAGCACGAACTATTAGAAGAATTACTCCTCTTGTAAATAGGTCAACATTTTGCATTTTGTATTCAATATCGAAGATATTTCTGTGTTTCATCGTTGATTTGAAGGTCCAAAGGATACAGTAAAGTTGCAATGTTGCATCGGAATTTAATACTGCTGTCCCAGGAAAGGCTCAAAGCACAAACTATTAGAAGAGTTACTCCTCTGGTAAATAAGTCGACATTTTGCTTTTGAATTCATTATCGATGCAATTTCTGTGTTTCATCGTTGATTTGAAGGTCCAAGGGATACAGTAAACCCGCATGGCGCATCGGAATCTAATACTGCTGTCCCAGGAAAGGCTCAAAGCACGAGGTATTAGAAGGGTTACTCCTCTTGTAAATAAGTCGATATTTTGCCTTTTGTATTCAATATCGATGCAATTTCTGTGTTTCATCGTTGATTTGAAGGTCCACGGAATACAGTAAACCTGCAATGGTGCATCGGAATCTAATACTGCTGTCCCAGGAAAGGCTCAAACCACGAATATTAGAAGAGTTACTCCTCTTATAAATAAGTCGACATTTTGCATTTTGTATTCAATATCGATGCAATTTCTGTGTTTCATCGTTGATTTGAAGGTCCAAGGGGTACAGTAAACCTGCAATGGGGCATCGGAATCTAATACTGCTGTCCCAGAAAAGGTTCAAAGCACGAACTATTAGAAGAGTTACTCCTCTTGTAAATAAGTAGTTATTTTGCCATTTGTATTCAATGTCGATGCAATATCTGTGTTTCATCGTTGATTTGAATGTCCAAGGGATACAGTAAACCTGCAATGGTGCATCGGAATCTAATACTGCTGTCCCAGGAAAGGCTTAAAGCACGAACTATTAGAAGAGTTACTCCTCTGGTAAATAAGGCGACATTTTGCTTTTGTATTCAATATCGACGCAATTTCTGTGTTTCATCGTTGATTTGAAGGTCCAAGGGATACAGTAAACCCGCATGGCGCATCGGAATCTAATACTGCTGTCCCAGGAAAGGCTCAAAGTACGAACTATTAGAAGACTTACTCCTCTTATAAATAAGTCGACATTTTGCCTTTTGTATTCAATATCAATGCGATTTCTGTGTTTCATCGTTGATTTGAAGGTCCAAGGGATACAGTAAACCTGCAATGGTGCATCGGAATCTAATACAGCTGTCCCAGGAAAGGCTCAAAGCACGAACTATAAGAAGAGTTATCCCTCTTGTAAATAAGTCGACATTTTGCATTCTGTATTCTATATCGATGCAATTTCTGTGTTTCATCGTTGATTTGAAGGTCCAAGGGATACAGTAAACCTGCAATGGTGCATCGGAATCTAATACTGCTGTCCCAGGAAAGGCTCAAAGTACGAATTATTAGAAGAGTTACTCCTCTTGTAAATAAGTAGATATTTTGCCATTTGTATTCAATGTCGATGCAATATCTGTGTTTCATCGTTGGTTTGAAGGTCCAAGGGATACAGTAAACCTGCAATGGTGCATCGGAATCTAATACTGCTGTCCCAGGAAAGGCTCAAAGTACGACTATTAGAAGAGTTACTCCTCTTGTAAATAAGTCGACATTTTGCCTTTTGTATTCAATATCGATGCAATATCTGTGTTTCATCGTTGATTGGAATGTCCAAGGGATACAGTAAACATGCAATGGTGCATCGGAATCTAATACTGCTGTCCCAGGAAAGGCTCAAAGCACGAACTATTAGAAGAGTTACTCCTCTTGTAAATAAGTCGACATTTTGCTTTTGTATTCAATATCGATGCAATTTCTGTGTTTCATCGGTGATTTGAAGGTCCAAGGGATTCAGTAAACCTGCAATGGTGCATCGGAATCTAATTCTCCTGTCGCAGTAAAGGCTCGAAGCACGAACTATTAGAAGAGTTACTCCTCTTATAAATAAGTCGACATTTTGCCTTTTGTATTCAATATCAATGCGATTTCTGTGTTTCATCGTTGATTTGAAGGTCCAAGGGATACAGTAAACCTGCAATGGTGCATCGGAATCTAATACAGCTGTCCCAGGAAAGGCTCAAAGCACGAGCTATTAGAAGAGTTACACCTCTTGTAAATAAGTCGATATTTTGCCTTTTGTATTCAATATCGATGCAATTTCTGTGTTTCATCGTTGATTTGAAGGTCCAAGGAATACAGTAAACCTGCAATGGTGCATCGGAATCTAATACTGCTTTCACAGGAAAGGCTCAAACCACGACTATTAGTAGAGTTACTCCTCTTGTAAATAAGTCGACATTTTGCCTTTTGTATTCAATATCGATGCAATTTCTGTGTTTCATCGTTGATTTGAATGTCCAAGGGATACAGTAAACCTGCAATGGTGCATCGGAATCTAATACTGCTGTTACAGGAAAGGCTCAAAGCACGAACTATTAGAAGAGTTACTCCTCTTGCAAATAAGTCGACATTTTGCCTCTTGTATTCAATATCAATGCAATTTCTGTGTTTCATCGTTGATTTGAACGTCCAAGGGGTACAGTAAACCTGCAATGGTGCATCGGAATCAAATACTGCTGTCCCAGAAAAGGCTCAAAGCACGAACTATTAGAAGAGTTACTCCTCTTTCAAATAAGTAGATATTTTGCCATTTGTATTCAATGTCGATGCAATATCTGTGTTTCATCGTTGGTTTGCAGTTCCAAGGGATACAGTAAACCTGCAATGGTGCATCGGAATCTAATTCTGCTGTCCCAGGAACGGCTCAAAGTACGACTATTAGAAGAGTTACTCCTCTTGTAAATAAGTCGACATTTTGCCTTTTGTATTCAATATCGATGCAATATCTGTGTTTCATCGTTGATTGGAATGTCCAAGGGATACAGTAAACGTGCAATGGTGCATCGGAATCTAATACTGCTGTCCCAGGAAAGGCTCAAAGCACGAACTATTAGAAGAGTTACTCCTCTTGTAAATAAGTCGACATTTTGCTTTTGTATTCAATATCGATGCAATTTCTGTGTTTCATCGGTGATTTGAAGGTCCAAGGGATTCAGTAAACCTGCAATGGTGCACCGGATCTAATTCTCCTGTCGCAGTAAAGGCTCGAAGCACGAACTATTAGAAGAGTTACTCCTCTTATACATAAGTCGACATTTTGCCTTTTGTATTCAATAACGATCCAATTTCTGTGTTTCATCGTTGATTTGAAGGTCCAAGGGATACAGTAAACCTGGAATGGTGCATCGGAATCTAATACTGCTGTCTTAGGAAAGGCTCAAATCCCGAACAATTTGAAGAGTTACTCCTCTTGTAAATAAGTCGACATTTTGCATTTTGTATTCAATATGGATGCAATTCCTATGTTTCATCGTTGATTTGAAGGACAAAGGGATACAGTAAATCTGCAAGGGTGCATCGGAATCTAATACTGCTGTCGCAGGAAAGGCTCAAAGCACGAACTATTAGAAGAGTTACTCCTCTTATAAATAAGTCGACATTTTGCCTTTTGTATTCAATATCGTTGCAATTTCTGTGTTTCATCGTTGATTTGAAGGTCCAAGGGATACAGTAAACCTGCAATGGTGCATCGGAATCTAATACTGCTGTCCCAGGAAAGGCTCAGTGCACGACTATTAGAAGAATTACTCCTCTTGTAAATAAGTCCACATTTTGCCTTTTGTATTCAATATCGATGCAATTTCTGTGTTTCATCGTTGATTTGAAGGTCCAAGGGATACAGTAAACCTGCAATGGTGCATCGGAATCTAATACTGCTGTCCCAGGAAAGAATCAAAGCACGACTATTAGAAGAGTTACTCCTCTAGTAAATAAGTCGACATTCTGCCTTTTGTATTCCATATCGATGTAATTTCTGTGTTTCATCGTTGATTTTAAGGTCCAAGGGATACAATAAACATGCAATGGTGCATCGGAATCTAATACTGCTGTCCCAGGAAAGGCTCAAATCCCGAACTATTAGAAGAGTTACTCCTCTTGTAAATAGGTCGACATTTTGCCTTTTGTATTCAATATCGAAGATATTTCTGTGATTCATCGTTGATTTGAAGGTCCAAGGGATACAGTAAAGTTGCAATGTTGCATCGGAATTTAATACTGCTGTCCCAGGAAAGGCTCAAAGCATGGACTATTAGAAGAGTTACTCCTCTTGTAAATAGGTCGACATTTCCCTTTTGTATTCAATATCGATGCAATATCTGTGTTTCATCGTTGATTTGAAGGTCCAAGGGATACAGTAAATGTGCAATGGTGCATCGGAATGTAATACTGCTGTCCCAGGAAATTCTCAAATCACGAACTATTAGAAGAGTTACTCCCCTTGTAAATAAGTCGACATTTTTCCTTTTGTATTCAATATCGATGCAATTTCTGTGTTTCATCGTTGATTTGAATGTCCAAGGGATACAGTAAACCTGCAATGGTGCATCGGAATCTAATACTGCTGTCCCAGGAAAGGCTCAAAGCACGAACTATTAGAAGAGTTACTCCTCTGGTAAATAAGGCGACATTTTGCTTTTGTATTCAATATCGATGCAATTTCTGTGTTTCATCGTTGATTTGAAGGTCCAAGGGATACAGTAAACCCGCATGGCGCATCGGAATCTAATACTGCTGTCCCAGGAAAGGCTCAAATCACGAACTATTAGAAGACTTACTCCTCTTATAAATAAGTCGACATTTTGCCTTTTGTATTCAATATCGATGCGATTTCTGTGTTTCATCGTTGATTTGAAGGTCCAAGGGATACAGTAAACCTGCAATGGTGCATCGGAATCTAATACAGCTGTCCCAGGAAAGGCTCAAAGCACGAACTATAAGAAGAGTTATCCCTCTTGTAAATAAGTCGACATTTTGCATTCTGTATTCTATATCGATGCAATTTCTGTGTTTCATCGTTGATTTGAAGATCCATGGGATACAGGAAACCTGCAATGGTGCATCGGAATCTAATATTGCTGTCCCAGGAAAGGCTCAAAGCACGAGCTATTAGAAGAGTTACACCTCTTGTAAATAAGTCGACATTTTGCCTTTTGTATTCAATATAGATGCAATTTCTGTGTTTCATCGTTGATTTGAAGGTCCAAGGAATACAGTAAACCTGCAATGGTGCATCGGAATCTAATACTGCTGTCCCAGGAAAGGCTCAAACCACGACTATTAGAAGAGTTACTCCTCTTGTAAATAAGTCGACATTTTGCCTTTTGTATTCAATATCGATGCAATTTCTGTGTTTCATCGTTGATTTGAATGTCCAAGGGATACAGTAAACCTGCAATGGTGCATCGGAATCTACTACTGCTGTCACAGGAAAGGTTCAAAGCACGAACTATTAGAAGAGTTACTCCTCTTGTAAATAAGTCGACATTTTGCCTCTTGTATTCAATATCAATGCAATTTCTGTGTTTCATCGTTGATTTGGACGTCCAAGGGGTACAGTAAACCTGCAATGGTGCATCGGAATCAAATACTGCTGTCCCAGAGAAGGCTCAAAGCACGAACTATTAGAAGAGTTACTCCTCTTGTAAATAAGTAGATTTTTGCCATTTGTATTCAATGTCGATGCAATATCTGTGTTTCATCGTTGGTTTGAAGGTCCAAGGGATACAGTAAACCTGCAATGGTGCATCGTAATCTAATACTGCTGTCTTAGGAAAGGCTCAAATCCCGAACAATTAGAAGAGTTACTCCTCTTGTAAATAAGTCGTCATTTTGCATTTTGTATTCAATATCGATGCAATTTCTATGTTTCATCGTTGATTTGAAGGACAAAGGGATACAGTAAATCTGCAATGGTGCATCGGAATCTAATACTGCTGTCGCAGGAAAGGCTCAAAGCACGAACTATTAGAAGAGTTACTCCTTTTATAAATAAGTCGACATTTTGCATTTTGTATTCAATATCGTTGCAATTTCTGTGTTTCATCGTTGATTTGAAGGTCCAAGGGATACAGTAAACCTGCAATGGTGCATCGGAATCTAATACTGCTGTCCCAGGAAAGGCTCAAAGCACGACTATTTGAAGAATTACTCCTCCCTTAAATAAGTCGACATTTTGCCTTTTGTATTCAATATCGTTGCAATTTCTGTGTTTCATCGTTGATTTGAAGGTCCAAGGGATACAGTAAACCTGCAATGGTGCATCGGAATCTAATACTGCTGTCCCAGGAAAGAATAAAAGCACGACTATTAGAAGAGTTACTCCTCTAGTAAATAAGTCGACATTCTGCCTTTTGTATTCCATATCGATGTAATTTCTGTGTTTCATCGTTGATTTTAAGGTCCAAGCGATACAGTAAACATGCAATGGTGCATCGGAATCTAATACTGCTGTCCCAGGAAAGGCTCAAATCCCGAACTATTAGAAGAGTTACTCCTCTTGTAAATAAGTCGACATTTTGCCTTTTGTATTCAATGTCTATGCAATTTCTGTGTTTCATCGTTGATTTGAAGGTCCAAGGGATACAGTAAACCTGCAATGGTGCATCGGAATCTAATACTGCTGTCCTAGGAAAGGCTCAAAGCAAGAACTATTAGAAGAGTTACTCCTCTTATAAATAAGACGACATTTTGCCTTTTGTATTCACTATCGATGCAATTACTGTGTTTCATCGTTGATTTGAAGGTCCAAGGGATACAGTAAACCTGCAATGGTGCATCGGAATCTAATACTGCTGTCCCAGGAAAGGCTCAAAGCACGAACAATTAGAAGAGTTACTCCTCTTATAAATAAGACGAGTGTTTGCCATTTGTATTCAATGTCGATGGAATTTCTGTGTTTCATCGTTGATTTGAAGGTCCAAGGGTTACAGTAAACATGCAATGGTGCATCGGAATCTAATACTGCTGTCCCAGGAAAGTCTCAAAGCACGACCTATTAGAAGAGTTACTCCTCTTGTAAATAAGTCGAAATTTTGCATTTTGTATTCAATATCGATGCAATTTCTGTGTTTCATCGTTGATTTGAAGGTTCAAGGATACAGTAAACCTGCAATGGTGCATCGGAATCTAATACCGTTGTCGCAGTAAAGGCTCGAAGCACGAACTATTAGAAGAGTTACTCCTCTTATACATAAGTCGACATTTTGCCTTTTGTATTCAATATCGATCCAATTTCTGTGTTTCATCGTTGATTTGAAAGTCCAAGGGGTACAGTAAACCTGCAATGGTGCATCGGAATCTAATACTGCTGTCCCAGGAAAGGCTCAAAGCACGAACTATTAGAAGAGTCACTCCCCTTATAAATAAGTTGACATTTTGCCTTTTGTATTCAATATCGATGCAATTTCTGTGTTTCATCGTTGATTTGAAGGTCCAAGGGATACAGTAAACCTGCAATGGTGCATCGGAATCTAATACTGCTGTCGCAGAAAAGGCTCGAAGCACGAACTATTAGAAGAGTTACTCCTCTTATTAATAAATCGACATTCTGCATTTTGTATTAAATATCGATCCAATTTCTGTGTTTCGTCGTTGATTTGAAAGTCCAAGGGATACAGTAAGCCTGCAATAGTGCATCGGAATCTAATACTGCTGTCCCAGGAAAGGCTCAAAGCACGAACTATTAGAAGTGTCACTCCCCTTATAAATAAGTCGATATTTTGATTTATGTATTCAAAATCGATGCAATTTCTGTGTTTCATCGTTGTTTTGAAGGTCCAAGGGAAAAGTCAACCTGCAATGGTGCATCGGAATCTAATACTGCTGTCGCAGAAAAGGCTGGAAGCACGAACTATTAGAAGAGTTACTCCTCTTATAAATAAATCGCCATTTTGCCTTTTGTATTAAATATCGATCCAATTTCTGTGTTTCATCGTTGATTTGAAAGTCCAAGGGATACAGTATACCTGCAATGGTGCATCGGAATCTAATACTGCTGTCACAGGAAACTCTCAAAGCACGAACTGTTAGAAGAGTAACTCCTCTTGTAAGTAGGTCGACATTTTGCCTTTTGTATTCAATATCGAAGGTATTTCTGTGTTTCATCGTTGATTTGAATGTCCAAGGGATACAGTAAAGTTGCAATGTTGCATCGGAATTTAATACTGCTGTCCCAGTAAAGGCTCAAATCACGAACTATTAGAAGAGTTAATCCTCTTGTAAATTAGTAGATATTTTGCCATTTGTATTTATATATCGATGCAATATCTGTGTTTCATCGTTGATTTGAAGGTCCAAGGGATACAGTAAACCTGCAATGGTGCATCGGAATCTAATACTGCTGTCCCAGGAAAGGCTGAAAGCACGACTATTAGAAGAGTTATTCCTCTTGTAAATAAGTCGACATTTTGCCTTTTGTATTCAATATCGATGCAATATCTGTGTTTCATGGTTGATTGGAATGTCCAAGGGATACAGTAAACGTGCAATGGTGCATCGGAATCTAATACTGCTGTCCCAAGAAAGGCTCAAAGCACGAACTATTAGAAGAGTTACTCCTCTTGTGAATAAGTCGACATTTTGCTTTAGTATTCAATATCGATACAATTTCTGTGTTTCGTCGGTGATTTGAAGGTCCAAGGGATACAGAAAACCTGCAATTGTGCATCGGAATCTAATACTGCTGTCCCAGGAAAGGCTCAAACACGAACTATCAGAAGAGTTACCTATCTTATAAATAAGACGACTGTTTGCCATTTGTACTCTATATCGATGCAATCTCTGTGTTTCATCGTTGATTTGAAGGTCCAAGGGATACAGTAAACATGCAATGGTGCTACGGAATCTAATACTGCTGTCCCAGGGAAGTCTCAAAGCACGACCTATTAGAAGAGTTACTCCTCTTGTAAATAGGTCGACATTTTGCATTTTGTATTCTATATCGATGCAATTTCTGTGTTTCATCGTTGTTTTGAAGGTTCAAGGGATACAGTAAACATGCAATGGTGCATCGGAATCTAATACTGCTGTCGCAGAAAAGGCTCGAAGCACGAACTATTAGAAGAGTTACTCCTCTTGTAAATAAGTCGACATTTTGCCTTTTGTATTCAATATCGATCAATTTTTGTGTTTCATCGTTGATTTGAAAGTCCAAGGGATACAGTAAACTTGCAATGGTGCATCGGAATCTAATACTGCTGTCCCAGGAAAGGCTCAAAGCACGAACTATTAGAAGAGTCACTCCCCTTATAAATAAGTCGTCATTTTGCCTTTTGTGTTCAATATCGATGCAATTTCTGTGTTTCATCGTTGATTTGAAGGTCCATGGGATACAGTAAAGTTGCAATGTTGCATCGGAATTTAATACTGCTGTCCCAGGAAAGGCTCAAAGCACGAACTATTGTAAGAGTTACTCCTCTTATAAATAAGTCGACATTTTGCCTTTTGTATTCAATATCGTTGCAATTTCTGTGTTTCATCGTTGATTTGAAGCTCCAAGGGATACAGTAAACGTGCAATTGTGCATCGAAATCTAATACTGCTGTCCCATGAAAGGCTCAAAGCACCACTATTAGAGGAGTTACTCCTCTTATTAATAAGTCGACATTTTGCATTTTCTATTCAATATCTATGCAATTTCTGTGTTTCATCGTTGATTTGAAGGTCCAAGGGACACAGTAAACCTGCAATGGTGCATCGGAATCTAATACTGCTGTCCCAGGAAAGGCTCAAAGCACGACAATTAGAAGAGTTTCTCCGCTAGAAAATAAGTCGACATTCTGCCTTTTGTAGTCCATATCGATGTAATTGTTGTGTTTCATCGTTGATTTTAAGGTCCAAGGGATACAGTAAACCTGCAATGGTGCATCGGAATCTAATACTGCTGTCCCAGGAAAGGCTCAAATCACGAACTATTAGAAGAGTTACTCCTCTTACAAATAAGTCGACATTTTGCCTTTTGTATTCAATATCGATGCGATTTCTGTGTTTCATCGTTGAATTGAAGGTCCAAGGGATACAGTAAACCTGCAATGGTGCATCGGAATCTAATACTGCTGTCCCAGGAAAGGCTCAAAGCACGAACTATTAGAAGAAATACTCCTCTTGTAAATAAGTCGACACTTTGCATTCTGTATTCTATATCGATGCCATTTCTGTGTTTCATCGTTGATTTGAAGGTTCAAGGGATACAGTAAACCTGCAATGGTGCGTCGGAATCTAACACTCCTATCCCAGGAAAGGCTGAAAGCTCGAAATATTAGAAGAGTTACTACTCTTATAATTAACTCGACATTTTGCCTTTTGTATTCAATATCGATGCAATTTCTGTGTTTCATCGTTGATTTGAAGGCCCAAGGGATACAGTAAACCTGCAATGGTGCATCAGAATCTAATACTGCTGTCCCAGGAAAGGCTCAAAGCACGAACTATTAGAAGAGTTACTCCTCTTGTAAATAAGTCGACATTTTTCCTTTTGTATTCAATATCGATGTAATTTCTGTGTTTCATCGTTGATTTGAAGGTCCAAGGGATACAGTAATCCTACAATGGTGCATCGGAATCTAATACTGCTGTCCCAGGAAAGTCTCAAAGCACAACCTATTGGAAAATTTACTCCTCTTGTTAATAAGTCGACATTTTGCATTTTGTATTCAATATCGATGCAATTTCTGTGTTTCTTCGTTGATTTGAAGGTCCAATGAATACAGTAAACCTGCAATGGTGCATCGGAATCTAATACTGCTGTCCCAGGAAAGGCTCAAAGCACGAACTATTAGAAGAGTTACTCCTCTTATAAATAAGTCGATATTTTGCCTTTTGTATTCAATGTCGATGCAATTTCTGTGTTTCATCGTTGATTTGAAGCACTAAGGAATACAGTAAACCTGCAATGGTGCATCGGAATCTAATACTGCTGTCCCAGGAAAGTCTCAAAGCACGAACTATTAGAAGAGTTACTCCTCTTATAAATAAGTCGACATTTTGCCTTTTGTATTCAATATCGATGCAATTTCTGTGTTTCATCGTTGATTTGAAGGGCCAAGGGATACAGTAAACCTGCAATGGTGCATCGGAATCTAATACTGCTGTCCCAGGAAAGGTTCAAAGCACGACAATTAGAAGAGTTACTCCTCTAGTAAATAAGTCGACATTCTGCCTTTTGGGTTCCATATCGATGCAATTTCTGTGTTTCATCGTTGATTTTATGGTCCAGGGATACAGTAAACCTTCAATGGTGCATCGGAATCTAATACTGCTGTGCCAGGAAAGGCTCAAAGCACGAACTATTAGAAGAGTTAGTCCTCTTGTAAATAAGTCGACATTTTGCCTTTTGTATTCAATATTGATCCAATTTCTGTGTTTCATCGTTGATTTGAAGCTCCAAGGGATGCAGTAAACGTGCAATGGTGCATCAGAATCTAATACTGCTGTCCCAGGAAAAGCTCAAAGCACGAACTATTAGAAGAGTTACGCTTCTTGTTAATAAGTCGACATTTTGCCTTTTGTATTCAATATCGATGCAATTTCTGTGTTTCATCGTTGATTTGAAGGTCCAAGGGATGCAGTAAACCAGCAATGGTGCATCGGAATCTAATACTGCTGTCCCAGGAAAGGCTCAAAGCACGAACTGTTAGTAGAGTTCTCCTCTGATAAATAAGTCGACATTTTGCCTTTTGTATTCAATATCGATGCAATTTCTGTGTTTCATCGTTGATTTGAAGGACCAAGGGATACAGTGCACCTGCAATGATGCATCGGAATCTGATACTGCTGTCCCAGGAAAGGCTCAAAGCACGAACTATTAGAAGAGTTACTCCTCTTACAAATAAGTCGACATTTTGCCTTTTGTATTCAATATCGATGCGATTTCTGTGTTTCATCGTTGATTTGAAGGTACAAGGGATACAGTAAACCTGCAATAGTGCATCGGAATCTAATACTGCTGTCCCAGGAAAGGCTCAAAGCACGAACTATTAGAAGAAGTACTCCTCTTGTAAATAAGTCGAAATTTTGCATTCTGTATTCTATATCGATACAATTTCTGTGTTTCATCGTTGATTTGAAGGTCCAAGGGATACAGTAAACCTGCAATGGTGCATTGGAATCTAATACTGCTGTCCCAGGAAAGGCTCAAAGCACAACCTATTAGAAGAGTTACTCCTCTTGTTAATAAGTCGACATTTTGCCTTTTGTATACAATATCGATGCAATTTCTGTGTTTCATCGTTGATTTGAAGGTCCAAGGAATACAGTAAACCTGCAATGGTGCATCGGAATCTAATACTGCTGTCCCAGGAAAGGCTCAAAGCACGAACAATTGGAAGAGTTACTCCTCTTGTAAATAAGTCGACATTTTGCCTTTTGTATTCAATATCGAAGATATTTCGGTGTTTCATCGTTGATTTGAAGGTCCAAGGGATACAGTAAAGTTGCAATGTTGCATCGGAATTTAATACTGCTGTCCCAGGAAAGGCTCAAAGCACGAACTATTAGAAGAGTTACTCCTCTGGTAAATAAGTCGACATTTTGCTTTTGTATTCAATATCGATGCAATTTCTGTGTTCCATCGTTGATTTGAATGTCCTAGGGATACAGTAAACCTGCAATGGTGCATCGGAATCTAATACTGCTGTCCCAGGAAAGGCTCAAAGCACGACTATTTGAAGAATTACTCCTACCTTAAATAAGTCGACATTTTGCCTTTTGTATTCAATATCGTTGCAATTTCTGTGTTTCATCGTTGATTTGACGGTCAAAGGGAAACAGTAAACCTGCAATGGTGCATCGGAATCTAATACTGCTGTCCCAGGAAACTCCCAAAGCACGAACTATTAGAAGAGTTACTCCTCTTGTAAATAGGTCGACATTTTGTCTTTTGTATTCAATATCGAAGATATTTCTGTGTTTCATCGTTGATTTGAAGGTCCAAGGGATACAGTAAACCTGCAATGGTGCATCAGAATCTAATACTGCTGTCCCAGGAAAGGCTCAAAGCACGAACTATTAGAAGAGTTACTCCTCTTGTAAATAAGTCGACATTTTTCCTTTTGTATTCAATATCGATGTAATTTCTGTGTTTCATCGTTGATTTGAAGGTCCAAGGGATACAGTAATCCTACAATGGTGCATCGGAATCTAATACTGCTGTCCCAGGAAAGACTCAAAGCACAACCTATTAGATAATTTACTCCTCTTGTTAATAAGTCGACATTTTGCATTTTGTATTCAATTTCGATGCAATTTCTGTGTTTCTTCGTTGATTTGAAGGTCCAATGAATACAGTAAACCTGCAATGGTGCATCGGAATCTAATACTGCTGTCCCAGGAAAAGCTCAAAGCACGAACTATTAGAAGAGTAACTCCTCTTATAAATAAGTCGATATTTTGCCTTTTGTATTCAATGTCGATGCAATTTCTGTGTTTCATCGTTGATTTGAAGGACTAAGGAATACAGTAAACCTGCAATGGTGCATCGGAATCTAATACTGCTGTCCCAGGAAAGTCTCAAAGCACGAACTATTAGAAGAGTTACTCCTCTTATAAATAAGTCGACTTTTTGCCTTTTGTATTCAATATCGATGCAATTTCTATGTTTCATCGTTGATTTGAAGGGCCAAGGGATACAGTAAACCTGCAATGGTGCATCGGAATCTAATAATGCTGTCCCAGGAAAGGTTCAAAGCACGACAATTAGAAGAGTTACTCCTCTAGTAAATAAGGCGACATTCTGCCTTTTGGGTTCCATATCGATGCAATTTCTGTGTTTCATCGTTGATTTTATGGTCCAGGGATACAGTAAACCTTCAATGGTGCATCAGAATCTAATACTGCTGTGCCAGGAAAGGCTCTAAGCACGAACTGTTAGTAGAGTTCTCCTCTGATAAATAAGTCGACATTTTGCCTTTTGTATTCAATATCGATGCAATTTCTGTGTTTCATCGTTGATTTGAAGGACCAAGGGATACAGTAAACCAGCAATGGTGCATCGGAATCTAACACTCCTATCCCAGGAAAGGCTGAAAGCTCGAACTATTAGAAGAGTTACTAATCTTATAATTAAGTCGACATTTTGCCTTTTGTATTCAATATCGATGCAATTTCTGTGTTTCATCGTTGATTTGGAGGCCCAAGGGATACAGTAAACCTGCAATGGTGCATCAGAATCTAATACTGCTGTCCCAGGAAAGGCTCAAAACACGAACTATTAGAAGAGTTACTCCTCTTGTAAATAAGTCGACATTTTTCCTTTTGTATTCAATATCGATGTAATTTCTGTGTTTCATCGTTGATTTGAAGGTCCAAGGGATACAGTAATCCTACAATGGTGCATCGGAATCTAATACTGCTGTCCCAGGAAAGACTCAAAGCACAACCTATTAGATAATTTACTCCTCTTGTTAATAAGTCGACATTTTGCATTTTGTATTCAATTTCGATGCAATTTCTGTGTTTCTTCGTTGATTTGAAGGTCCAATGAATACAGTAAACCTGCAATGGTGCATCGGAATCTAATACTGCTGTCCCAGGAAAGGCTCAAAGCACGAACTATTAGAAGAGTTACTCCTCTTATAAATAAGTCGACTTTTTGCCTTTTGTATTCAATATCGATGCAATTTCTGTGTTTCATCGTTGATTTGAAGGGCCAAGGGATACAGTAAACCTGCAATGGTGCATCGGAATCTAATACTGCTGTCCCAGGAAAGGTTCAAAGCACGACAATTAGAAGAGTTACTCCTCTAGTAAATAAGGCGACATTCTGCCTTTTGGGTTCCATATCGATGCAATTTCTGTGTTTCATCGTTGATTTTATGGTCCAGGGATACAGTAAACCTTCAATGGTGCATCAGAATCCAATACTGCTGTGCCAGGAAAGGCTCTAAGCACGAACCGTTAGTAGAGTTCTCCTCTGATAAATAAGTCGACATTTTGCCTTTTGTATTCAATATCGATGCAATTTCTGTGTTTCATCGTTGATTTGAAGGACCAAGGGATACAGTAAACCTGCAATGGTGCATCGGAATCTAATACTGCGGTCCCAGGAAAGGCTCAAAGCACGAACTATTAGAAGAAGTACTCCTCTTGTAAATAAGTCGACATTTTGCATTCTGTATTCTATATCGATACAATTTCTGTGTTTCATCGTTGATTTGAAGGTCCAAGGGATACAGTAAACCTGCAATGGTGCATTGGAATATAATACTGCTGTCCCAGGAAAGGCTCAAAGCACAACCTATTAGAAGAGTTACTCCTCTTGTTAATAAGTCGACATTTTGCCTTTTGTATACAATATCGATGCAATTTCTGTGTTTCATCGTTGATTTGAAGGTCCAAGGAATACAGTAAACCTGCAATGTTGCATCGGAATCTAATACTGCTGTCCCAGGAAAGGCTCAAAGCACAAACAATTGGAAGAGTAACTCCTCTTGTAAATAAGTCGACATTTTGCGTTTTGTATTCAATATCGAAGATATTTCTGTGTTTCATCGTTGATTTGAAGGTCCAAGGGATACAGTAAAGTTGCAATGTTGCATCGGAATTTAATACTGCTGTCCCAGGAAAGGCTCAAAGCACGAACTATTAGAAGAGTTACTCCTCTGGTAAATAAGTCGACATTTTGCTTTTGTATTCAATATCGATGCAATTTCTGTGTTTCATCGTTGATTTGAATGTCCTAGGGATACAGTAAACCTGCAATGGTGCATCGGAATCTAATACTGCTGTCCCAGGAAAGGCTCAAAGCACGAACTATTAGAAGAGTTACTCCTCTGGTAAATAAGTCGACATTTTGCTTTTGTATTCAATATCGATGCAATTTCTGTGTTTCATCGTTGATTTGAAGGTCCAAGGGATACAGTAAACCTGCATGGCGCATCGGATTCTAATACTGCTGTCCCAGGAAAGGCTCAAACCACGAACTATTAGAAGAGTTACTCCTCTTATAAATAAGTCGACATTTTGCCATTTGTATTCAATATCGATCCAATTTCTGTGCTTCATCGTTGATTTGAAGGTCAAAGGGATACAGTAAACCTGCAATGGTGCATCGGAATCTAATACTGCTGTCCCAGGAAACTCTCAAAGCACGAACTATTAGAAGAGTTACTCCTCTTGTAAATAGGTCGACATTTTGTCTTTTGTATTCAATATCGAAGATATTTCTGTGTTTCATCGTTGATTTGAAGGTCCAAGGGATACAGTAAACCTGCATGGCGCATCGAAATCTAATACTGCTGTCCCAGGAAAGGCTCAAAGCACGAACTATTAGAAGAGTTACTCCTCTTATAAATAAGTAGATATATTGCCTTTTGTATTCAATGTCGATGCAATTTCTGTGTTTCATCGTTTATTTGATGGTCCAAGGGATACAGTAAACCTGCAATGGTGCATCGGAATCTAATACTGCTGTCCTGGGATAGGCTCAAAGCAAGAACTATTAGAAGAGTTACTCCTCTTATAAGTAGGACGACATTTTGCCTTTTGTATTCAATATCTATGCAATTTCTGTGTTTCATCGTTGATTTGAAGGTCCAAGGGATACAGTAAACCTGCAATGGTGCATCGGAATCTAATACTGCTGTCCCAGGAAAGGCTCAAAGCACGACTATTAAAAGAGTTACTCCTCTAGTAAATAAGTCGACATTCTGCCTTTTGTATTACATATCGATACAATTTCTGTGTTTAATCGTTGATTTTAAGGTCCAAGGGATACAGTAAATATGCAATGGTGCATCGGAATCTAATACTGCTGTCCCAGGAAAGGCTCAAAGCAGGAACTATTAGAAGTGTAACTCCTCTTGTAAATAAGGCGACATTTTGCCTTTTGTATTCAATATTAATCCAATTTCTGTGTTTCATCGTTGATTTGAAGCTCCAAGGGATGCAGTAAACCTGCAATGGTGCATCGGAATCTAATACTGCTGTCCACGGAAAGGCTCAAAGCACGAACTATTAGATGTGTTACTCCTCTTTTAATAAGTCGACATTTAGCCTTTTGTATTCAATATCGATCCAATTTCTGTGTTTCATCGTTGATTTGAAGGTCCAAGGGATACAGTAAACCTGCAATGGTGCATCGGAATCTAATACTGCTGTCCCAGGAAAGGGTCAAAGCACAAACTATTAGAAGAGTTACTCCTCTTGCAAATAAGTCGACATTTTGCGTTTTGTATTCAATATCGAAGCAATTTCTGTGTTTCATCGTTGATTTGAAGGTCCAAGTTATACAGTAAACCTGCAATGGTGCATCGGAATCTAATACTGCTGTCCCAGGAAAGGCTTAAAGCACGAACTATTAGAGGAGTTACTCCTCCTAGAAAAAAGTCGACATTTTGCCTTTTGTATTCAATATCGATGCGATTTCTGTGTTTCATCGTTGATTTGAAGGTCCAAGGGATACAGAAAACCTGCAATGGTGCATAGGAATCTAATACTGCTGTCCCAGGAAATGCTCAAAGCACGAACTATTAGAAGAGATACTCCTCTTGTAAATAAGTCGACATTTTGCATTCTGTATTCTATATCGATGCAATTTCTGTGTTTCATCGTTGATTTGAAGGTCCAAGGGATACAGTTAACCTGCAATGGTGCATCGGAATCTAATATTGCTGTCCCAGGAAAGGCTCAAAGCACGAGGTATTAGAAGAGTTACTCCTCTTGTAAATAAGTCGATATTTTGCCTTTTGTATTCAATATCGATGCAATTTCTGTGTTTCATCGTTGATTTGAAGGTCCAAGGAATACAGTAAACCTGCAATGGTGCATCGGAATCTAATACTGCTGTCCCAGGAAAGGCTCAAACAGCGACTATTAGAAGAGTTACTCCTCTTATAAATAAGTCGACATTTTGCCTTTTGTATTCAATATCGATGCAATTTCTGTGTTTCATCGTTGATTTGAAGGCCCAAGGGATACAGTAAACCTGCAATGGTGCATCAGAATCTAATACTGCTGTCCCAGGAAAGGCTCAAAGCACGAACTATTAGAAGAGTTACTCCTCTTGTAAATAAGTCGACATTTTGCCTTTTGTATTCAATATCGATCCAATTTTTGTGTTTCATCGTTGATTTGAAAGTCCAAGGGATACAGTAAACTTGCAATGGTGCATCGGAATCTAATACTGCTGTCCCAGGAAAGGCTCAAAGCACGAACTATTAGAAGAGTCACTCCCCTTATAAATAAGTCGTCATTTTGCTTTTTGTGTTCAATATCGGTGCAATTTCTGTGTTTCATCGTTGATTTGAAGGTCCAAGGGATACAGTAAAGTTGCAATGTTGCATCGGAATTTAATACTGCTGACCCAGGAAAGGCTCAAAGCACGAAAAATTAGAAGAGTTACTCCTCTTATAAATAAGTCGACATTTTGCCCTTTGTATTCAATATCGTTGCAATTTCTGTGTTTCATCGTTGATTTGAAGGTCCAAGGGATACAGTAAACGTGCAATTGTGCATCGAAATCTAATACTGCTGTCCCAGGAAAGGCTCAAAGCACCACTATTAGAAGAGTTACTCCTCTTGTAAATAAGTCGACATTTTGCCTTTTGTATTCATTATCGATGCAATTTCTGTGTTTCATCGTTGATTTGAAGGTCCAAGGGACACAGTAAACCTGCAATGGTGCATCGGAATCTTATCCTGCTGTCCCAGGAAAGGCTCAAACCACGACTATTAGACGAGTTACTCCTCTAGAAAGTAAGTCGACATTCTGCCTTTTGTATTCAATATCGATGTAATTTCTGTGTTTCATCGTTGATTTTAAGGTCCAAGGGATACAGTAAACCTGCAATGGTGCATCGGAATCTAATACTGCTGTCACAGGAAAGGCTCAAATCACAAACTATTAGAAGAGTTACTCCTCTTACAAATAAGTCGACATTTTGCCTTTTGTATTCAATATCGATGCGATTTCTGTGTTTCATCGTTGATTTGAAGGTCCAAGGGATACAGTAAACCTGCAATGGTGCATCGGAATCTAATACTGCTGTCCCAGGAAAGGCTCAAAGCACGAACTATTAGAAGAAATACTCCTCTTGTAAATAAGTCGACATTTTGCATTCTGTATTCTATATCGATGCAATTTCTGTGTTTCATCGTTGATTTGAAGGTCCAAGGGATACAGTTAACCGGCAATGGTGCATCGGAATCTAATATTGCTGTCCCAGGGAAGGCTCAAAGCACGAGGTATTAGAAGGGTTACTCCTCTTGTAAATAAGTCGATATTTTGCCTTTTGTATTCAATATCGATGCAATATCTGTGTTTCATCGTTGATTTGAAGGTCCAAGGGGTACAGTAAACCTGCAATGGGGCATCGGAATCTAATACTGCTGTCCCAGAAAAGGTTCAAAGCACGAACTATTAGATGAGTTACTCCTCTTGTAAATAAGTAGATATTTTGCCATTTGTATTCAATGTCGATGCAATATCTGTGATTCATCGTTGATTTGAAGGTCCAAGGGATGGTGTAAACCTGCAATGGTGCATCGGAATATAATACTGCTGTCCCAGGAAAGGCTCAAACCACGACTATTAGAAGAGTTACTCCTCTTGTAAATAGGTCGACATTTCCCTTTTGTATTCAATATCGATGCAATATCTGTGTTTCATCGTTGATTTGAATGTCCTAGGGATACGGTAAACCTGCAATGGTGCATCGGAATCTAATACTGCTGTCCCAGGAAAGGCTCAAAGCACGAACTATTAGAAGAGTTACTCCTCTGGTAAATAAGTCGACATTTTGCTTTTGTATTCAATATCGATGCAATTTCTGTGTTTCATCGTTGATTTGAAGGTCCCAGGGATACAGTAAACGTGCAATGGTGCATCTGAATGTAATACTGCTGTCCCAGGAAATGCTCAAATCACGAACTAATAGAAGAGTTACTCCCCTTGTAAATAAGTCGACATTTTTCCTTTTGTATTCAATATCGATGCAATATCTGTGTTTCATCGTTGATTTGAATGTCCTAGGGATACAGTAAACCTGCAATGGTGCATCGGAATCTAATACTGCTGTCCCAGGAAAGGCTCAAAGCACGAACTATTAGAAGAGTTACTCCTCTGGTAAATAAGTCGACATTTTGCTTTTGTATTCAATATCGATGCAATTTCTGTGTTTCATCGTTGATTTGAAGGTCCAAGAGATACAGTAAACCTGCATGGCGCAACGCAATGTAATACTGCTGTCCCAGGAAAGGCTCAAAGCACGAACTATTAGAAGAGTTACTCCTCTTATAAATAAGTCGACATTTTGCCATTTGTATTCAATATCGATCCAATTTCTGTGTTTCATCGTTGATTTGAAGGTGAAAGGGATACAGTAAACTTGCAATGGTGCATCGGAACCTAATACTGCTGTCCCAGGAAACTCTCAAAGCACGAACTATTAGAAGAGTTACTCCTCTTGTAAATAGGTCGACATTTTGCCTTTTGTATTCAATATCGAAGATATTTTTGTGTTTCATCGTTGATTTGAAAGTCAAAGGGATACAGTAAACCTGCAATGGTGCATCGGAATCAAATACTGCTGTCCCAGAAAAGGCTCAAAGCACGAACTATTAGAAGAGTTACTCCTCTTGTGAATAAGAAGATATTTTGCCATTTGTATTCAATGTCGTTGCAATATCTGTGTTTCATCGTTGGTTTGAAGGTCCAAGGGATACAGTAAACCTGCAATGGTGCATCGGAATCTAATACTGCTGTCCCAGGAAAGGCTCAAAATACGACTATTAGAAGAGTTACTCCTCTTGTAAATAAGTCGACATTTTGCCTTTTGTATTTAATATCGATGCAATATCTGTGTTTCATCGTTGATTGAAATGTCCAAGGGATACAGTAAACGTGCAATGGTGCATCGGAATCTAATACTGCTGTCCCAGGAAAGGCTCAAAGCACGAACTATTAGAAAAGTTACTCCTCTTGTAAATAAGTCGACATTTTGCTCTTGTATTCGATATCGATGCAATTTCTGTCTTTCATCGGTGATTTGAAGGTCCAAGGGATACAGTAAACCTACAATGGTGCATCGGAATCTAATTCTGCTGTCGCAGTAAAGGCTCGAAGCACGAACTATTAGAAGAGTTACTCCTCTTATACATAAGTCGACATTTTGCCTTTTGTATTCAATATCGATCCAATTTCTCTGTTTCATCGTTGATTTGAAGGTCCAAGGGATACAGTAAGCCTGCAATGGTGCATCGGAATCTAATACTGCTGTCGCAGAAAAGGCTCGAAGCACGAACTATTAGAAGAGTTACTCCTCTTATAAATATATCGACATTCTGCCTTTTGTATTAAATATCGATCCAATTTCTGTGTTTCATCGTTGATTTGTAAGTCCAAGGGATACAGTAAACCTGCAATGGTGCATCGGCATCTAATACTGCTGTCCCAGGAAAGGCTCAAAGCACGAACTATTAGAAGAGTTACTCCTCTTGTAAATAAGTCGACATTTTGCCTTTTGTATTCAATGTCTATGCAATTTCTGTGTTTCATCGTTGATTTGAAGGTCCAAGGGAAACAGTAAACCTGCAATGGTGCATCGGAATCTAATACTGCTGTCCTAGGAAAGGCTCAAAGCAAGAACTATTAGAAGAGTTACTCCTCTTATAAATAAGACGACATTTTGCCTTTTGTATTCACTATCGATGCAATTTCTGTGTTTCATCGTTGATTTGAAGGTCCAAGGGATACAGTAAACCTGCAATGGTGCATCGGAATCTAATACTGCTGTCCCAGGAAATGCTCAAAGCACGAACAATTAGAAGAGTTCCTCCTCTTATAAATAAGACGACTGTTTGCCATTTGTATTCAATGTCGATGCAATTTCTGTGTTTCATCGTTGATTTGAAGGTCCAAGGGATACAGTAAACATGCAATGGTGCATCGGAATCTCATACTGCTGTCCCAGGAAAGTCACAAAGCACGACCTGTTAGAAGAGTTACTCCTCTTGTAAATAAGTCGACATTTTGCATTTTGTATTCAATATCGATGCAATTTCTGTGTTTCATCGTTGATTTGAAGGTTCAAGGATACAGTAAACCTGCAATGGTGCATCGGAATCTAATACCGCTGTCGCAGTAAAGGCTCGAAGCACGAACTATTAGAAGAGTTACTCCTCTTATACATAAGTCGACATTTTGCCTTTTGTAGTCAATATCGATCCAATTTCTCTGTTTCATCGTTGATTTGAAAGTCCAAGGGGTACAGTAAACCTGCAATGGTGCATCGGAATCTAATACTGCTGTCCCAGGAAAGGCTCAAAGCACGAACTATTAGAAGAGTTACTCCCCTTATAAATAAGTCGACATTTTGCCTTTTGTATTCAATATCGATGCAATTTCTGTGTTTCATCGTTGATTTGAAGGTCCAAGGGATACAGTAAGCCTGCAATGGTGCATCGGAATCTAATACTGCTGTCGCAGAAAAGGCTCGAAGCACGAACTATTAGAAGAGTTACTCCTCTTATAAATAAATCGACATTCTGCCTTTTGTATTAAATATCGATCCAATTTCTGTGTTTCATCGTTGATTTGAAAGTCCAAGGGATACAGTAAACCTGCAATGGTGCATCGGCATCTAATACTGCTGTCCCAGGAAAGGCTCAAAGCACGAACTATTAGAAGTGTCACTCCCCTTACAAATAAGTCGATATTTTGATTTTTGTATTCAATATCGATGCAATTTCTGTGTTTCATCGTTGATTTGAAGGTCCAAGGGATACAGTAAACCTGCAATGGTGCATCGGAATCTAATACTGCTGTCGCAGAAAAGGCTGGAAGCACGAACTATTATAAGAGTTACTCCTCTTATAAATAAATCGCCATTTTGCCTTTTGTATTAAATATCGATCCAATTTCTGTGTTTCATCGTTGATTTGAAAGTCCAAGGGTTACAGTATACCTGCAATGGTGCATCGGAATCTAATACTGCTGTCCCAGGAAAGGCTCAAAGCACGAACTATTAGAGGAGTCACTCCCCTTATAAATAAGTCGACCTTTTGCCATTTGTATTCAATATCGATCCAATTTCTGTGTTTCATCGTTGATTTGAAGGTCAAAGGGATACAGTTAACCTGCAATGGTGCATCGGAATCTAATACTCCTGTCCCAGGAAACTCTCAAAGCACGAACTATTAGAAGAGTTACTCCTCTTGTAAATAGGTCGACATTTTGCCTTTTGTATTCAATATCGAAGATATTTCTGTGTTTCATCGTTGATTTGAAGTTCCAAGGGATACAGTAAAGTTGCAATGTTGCATCGGAATTTAATACTGCTGTCCCAGGAAAGGCTCCAATCACGAACTATTAGAAGAGTTACTCCTCTTGTAAATAATTAGATATTTTGCCATTTGTATTCAATATCGATGCAATATCTGTGTTTCATCGTTGATTTGAAGGTCCAAGGGATACAGTAAACCTGCAATGGTGCATCGGAATCTAATACTGCTGTCCCAGGAAAGGCTCAAAGCACGACTATTAGAAGAGTTATTCCTCTTGTAAATAAGTCGACATTTTACCTTTTGTATTCAATATCGATGCAATATCTGTGTTTCATGGTTGATTGGAATGTCCAAGGGATACAGTAAACGTGCAATGGTGCATCGGAATCTAATACTGCTGTCCCAAGTGAGGCTCAAAGCACGAACTATTAGAAGAGTTACTCCTCTTGTAAATAAGTCGACATTTTTCTTTAGTATTCAATATCGATACAATTTCTGTGTTTCATCGGTGATTTGAAGGTCCAGGGGATACAGTAATCCTGCAATTGTGCATCGGAATATAATACTGCTGTCCCAGGAAAGGCTCAAACACGAACTATCAGAAGAGTTACCTATCTTATAAATAAGACGACTGTTTGCCATTTGTATTCAATATCGATGCAATCTCTGTAATTCATCGTTGATTTGAAGGGCCAAGGGATACAGTAAACATGCAATGGTGCATCGGAATCTAATACTGCTGTCCCAGGGAAGTCTCAAAGCACGACCTATTAGAAGAGTTACTCCTCTTGTAAATAAGTCGACATTATGCATTTTGTATTCTATATCGAAGCAATTTCTGTGTTTCATCGTTGATTTGAAGGTTCAAGGGATACAGTAAACATGCAATGGTGCATCGGAATCTAATACTGCTGTCGCAGAAAAGGCTCGAAGCACGAACTATTAGAAGAGTTACTCCTCTTGTAAATAAGTCGACATTTTGCCTTTTGTAATCAATATCGATCCAATTTTTGTGTTTCATCGTTGATTTGAATGTCCAAGGGATACAGTAAACTTGCAATGGTGCATCGGAATCTAATACTGCTGTCCCAGGAAAGGCTCAAAGCACGAACTATTAGAAGAGTCACTCCCCTTATAAATAAGTCGTCATTTTGCCTTTTGTGTTCAATATCGATGCAATTTCTGTGTTTCATCGTTGATTTGAAGGTCCAAGGGATACAGTAAAGTTGCAATGTTGCATCGGAATTTAATACTGCTGTCCCAGGACAGGCTCAAAGCACGAACTATTATAAGAGTTACTCCTCTTATAAATAAGTCGACATTTTGCCTTTTGTACTCAATATCGTTGCAATTTCTGTGTTTCATCGTTGATTTGAAGGTCCAAGAGATACAGTAAACGTGCAATTATGCATCGAAATCTAATACTGCTGTCCCAGGAAAGGCTCAAAGCACCACTATTAGAGGAATTACTCCTCTTGTTAATAAGTCGACATTTTGCCTTTTGTAATCAATATCGATGCAATTTCTGTGTTTCATCGTTGATTTGAAGGTCCAAGGGACACAGTAAACCTGCATAGGTGCATCGGAATCTAATACTGCTGTCCCAGGAAAGGCTCAAAGCACGACTATTAGAAGAGTTACTCCACTAGAAAATAAGTCGACATTCTGCCTTTTGTAGTCCATATCGATGTAATTTCTGTGTTTCATCGTTGATTTTAAGGTCCATGGGATAAAGTAAACCAGCAATGGTGCATCGGAATCTAATACTGCTGTCCCAGGAAAGGCTCAAATCACGAACTATTAGAAGAGTTACTCCTCTTACAAATAAGTCGACATTTTGCCTTTTGTATTCAATATCGATGCGATTTCTGTGTTTCATCGTTCAATTGAAGGCCCAAGGGATACAGTAAACCTGCAATGGTGCATCAGAATCTAATACTGCTGTCCCAGGAAAGGCTCAAGGCACGAACTATTAGAAGAGTTACTCCTCTTGTAAATAAGTCGACATTTTGCCTTTTGTATTCAATATCGATCCAATTTTTGTGTTTCATCGTTGATTTGAAAGTCCAAGGGATACAGTAAACTTGCAATGGTGCATCGGAATCTAATACTGCTGTCCCAGGAAAGGCTCAAAGCACGAACTATTAGAAGAGTCACTCCCCTTATAAATAAGTCGTCATTTTGCTTTTTGTGTTCAATATCGGTGCAATTTCTGTGTATCATCGTTGATTTGAAGGTCCAAGGGATACAGTAAAGTTGCAATGTTGCATCGGAATTTAATACTGCTGTCCCAGGAAAGGCTCAAAGCACGAAAAATTAGAAGAGTTACTCCTCTTATAAATAAGTCGATATTTTGCCTTTTGTATTCAATATCGTTGCAATTTCTGTGTTTCATCGTTGATTTGAAGTTCCAAGGGATACAGTAAACGTGCAATTGTGCATCGAAATCTAATACTGCTGTCCCAGGAAAGGCTCAAAGCACCACTATTAGAAGAGTTACTCCTCTTGTAAATAAGTCGACATTTTGCCTTTTGTATTCAATATCGATGCGATTTCTGTGTTTCATCGTTGATTTGAAGGTCCAAGGGATACAGTAAACCTGCAATGGTGCATCGGAATCTAATACTGCTGTCCCAGGAAAGGCTCAAAGCACGAACTATTAGAAGAAATACTCCTCTTGTAAATAAGTCGACATTTTGCATTCTGTATTCTATATCGATGCAATTTCTGTGTTTCATCGTTGATTTGAAGGTCCAAGGGATACAGTTAACCTGCAATGGTGCATCGGAATCTAATATTGCTGTCCCAGGGAAGGCTCAAAGCACGAGGTATTAGAAGGGTTACTCCTCTTGTAAATAAGTCGATATTTTGCCTTTTGTATTCAATATCGATGCAATTTCTGTGTTTCAACGTTGATTTGAAGGTCCACGGAATACAGTAAACCTGCAATGGTGCATCGGAATCTAATACTGCTGTCCCAGGAAAGGCTCAAACCACGACTATTATAAGAGTTACTCCTCTTATAAATAAGTCGACATTTTGCCTTTTGTATTCAATATCGATGCAATTGCAGTGTTTCATCGTTGATTTGAAGGTCCAAGGGGTACAGTAAACCTGCAATGGGGCATCGGAATCTAATACTGCTGTCCCAGAAAAGGTTCAAAGCACGAACTATTAGAAGAGTTACTCCTCTTGTAAATAAGTAGATATTTTGCCATTTGTATTCAATGTCGATGCAATATCTGTGATTCATCGTTGATTTGAAGGTCCAAGGGATAGTGTAAACCTGCAATGGTGCATCGGAATCTAATACTGCTGTCCCAGGAAAGGCTCGAACCACGACTATTAGAAGAGTTACTCCTCTTGTAAATAGGTCGACATTTCCCTTTTGTATTCAATATCGATGCAATATCTGTGTTTCATCGTTGATTTGAATGTCCTAGGGATACAGTAAACCTGCAATGGTGCATCGGAATCTAATACTGCTGTCCCAGGAAAGGCTCAAAGCACGAACTATTAGAAGAGTTACTCCTCTGGTAAATAAGTCGACATTTTGCTTTTGTATTCAATATCGATGCAATTTCTGTGTTTCATCGTTGATTTGAAGGTCCCAGGGATACAGTAAACGTGCAATGGTGCATCGGAATGTAATACTGCTGTCCCAGGAAGTGCTCAAATCACGAACTATTAGAAGAGTTATTCCCCTTGTAAATAAGTCGACATTTTTCCTTTTGTATTCAATATCGATGCAATATCTGTGTTTCATCGTTGATTTGAATGTCCTAGGGATACAGTAAACCTGCAATGGTGCATCGGAATCTAATACTGCTGTCCCAGGAAAGGCTCAAAGCACGAACTATTAGAAGAGTTACTCCTCTGGTAAATAAGTCGATATTTTGCTTTTGTATTCAATATCGATGCAATTTCTGTGTTTCATCGTTGATTTGAAGGTCCAAGGGATACAGTAAACCTGCATGGCGCATCGGAATCTAATACTGCTGTCCCAGGAAAGGCTCAAAGCACGAACTATTAGAACAGTTACTCCTCTTATAAATAAGTCGACATTTTGCCATTTGTATTCAATATCGATCCAATTTCTGTGTTTCATCGTTGATTTGAAGGTCAAAGGGATACAGTAAACCTGCAATGGTGCATCGGAATCTAATACTGCTGTCCCAGGAAACTCTCAAAGCACGAACTATTAGAAGAGTTACTCCTCTTGTAAATAGGTTGACATTTTGCCTTTTGTATTCAATATCGAAGATATTTTTGTGTTTCATCGTTGATTTGAAGGTCCAAGGGATACAGTAAAGTTGCAATGTTGCATCGGAATTTAATACTGCTGTCCCAGGAAAGGCTCAAAGCACGAACTATTAGAAGAGTTACTCCTCTTGTAAATAAGTCGACATTTCCCTTTTGTATTCAATATCGATGCAATATCTGTGTTTCATCGTTGATTTGAAGGTCCAAGGGATACAGTAAATGTGCAATGGTGCATCGGAATGTAATACTGCTGTCCCAGGAAATGCTCAAATCACGAACTATTAGAAGAGTTACTCCCCTTGTAAATAAGTCGACATTTTGCCTTTTGTATTCAATATCGAAGATATTTTTGTGTTTCATCGTTGATTTGAAGGTCAAAGGGATACAGTAAACCTGCAATGGTGCATCGGAATCAAATACTGCTGTCCCAGAAAAGGCTCAAAGCACGAACTATTAGAAGAGTTACTCCTCTTGTAAATAAGTAGATATTTTGCCATTTGTATTCAATGTCGATGCAATATCTGTGTTTCATCGTTGGTTTGAAGGTCCAAGGGATACAGTAAAGCTGCAATGGTGCATCGGAATCTAATACTGCTGTCCCAGGAAATGCTCAAAGTACGACTATTAGAAGAGTTACTCCTCTTGTAAATAAGTCGACATTTTGCCTTTTGTATTCAATATCGATGCAATATCTGTGTTTCATCGTCGATTGAAATGTCCAAGGGATACAGTAAACGTGCAATGGTGCATCGGAATCTAATACTGCTGTCCCAGGAAAGGCTCAAAGCACGAACTATTAGAAGAGTTACTCCTCTTATACATAAGTCGACATTTTGCCTTTTGTATTCAATATCGATCCAATTTCTCTGTTTCATCGTTGATTTGAAGGTCCAAGGGATACAGTAAACCTGGAATGGTGCATCGGAATCTAATACTGCTGTCTTAGGAAAGGCTCAAATCCCGAACTATTAGAAGAGTTACTCCTCTTGTAAATAAGTCGACATTTGGCCTTTAGTATTCAATATCGATGCAATTTCTATGTTTCATCGTTGATTTGAAGGACAAAGGGATACAGTAAATCTGAAATGGTGCATCGGAATCTAATACTGCTGTCCCAGGAAAGGCTCAAAGCACGACTATTAGAAGAGTTACTCCTCTTGTAAATAAGTCGACATTTAGCCTTTTGTATTCAATATCGATGCAATTTCTGTGTTTCATCGTTGATTTGAAGGTCCAAGGGATACAGTAAACCTGCAATGGTGCATCGGAATCTAATACTGCTGTCCTAGGAAAGGCTCAAAGCAAGAACTTTTAGAAGAGTTACTCCTCTTATAAATAAGACGACATTTTGCCTTTTGTATTCACTATCGACACAATTTATGTGTTTCATCGTTGATTTGAAGGTCCAATGGATACAGTAAACCTGCAATGGTGCATCGGAATCTAATACTGCTGTCCCAGGAAAGGCTCAAAGCACGAACTATTAGAAGAGTTACTCCTCTTATAAATAAGACGAGTGTTTGCCATTTGTATTCAATGTCGATGCAACTTCTGTGTTTCATCGTTGATTTGAAGGTCCAAGGGATACAGTAAACATGCAATGGTGCATCGGAATCTAATACTGCTGTCCCAGGAAAGTCTCAAAGCACGACCTATTAGAAGAGTTACTCCTCTTGCAAATAAGTCGACATTTTGCATTTTGTATTCAATATCGTTAAAATTTCTGTGTTTCATCGTTGATTAGAAGGTTCAAGGATACAGTAAACCTGCAATGGTGCATCGGAATCTAATACCGCTGTCGCAGTAAAGGCTCGAAGCACGAACTATTAGAAGAGTTACTCCTCTTATACATAAGTCGACATTTTGCCTTTTGTATTCAATATCGATCCAATTTCTGTGTTTCATCGTTGATTTGAAAGTCCAAGGGGTACAGTAAACCTGCAATGGTGCATCGGAATCTAATAGTGCTGTCCAAGGAAAGGCTCAAAGCACGAACTATTAGAAGAGTCACTCCCCTTATAAATAAGTCGACATTTTGCCTTTTGTATTCAATATCGATGCAATTTCTGTGTTTCATCGTTGATTTGAAGGTCCAAGGGATACAGTAAACCTGCAAAGGTGCATCGGAATCTAATACTGCTGTCGCAGAAAAGGCTCGACTCACGAACTATTGGAAGAGTTACTCCTCTTATAAATAAATCGACATTTTGCCTTTTGTATTAAATATCGATCCAATTTCTGTGTTTCATCGTTGATTTGAAAGTCCAAGGGATACAGTAAACTTGCAATGGTGCATCGGAATCTAATACTGCTGTCCCAGGAAAGGCTCAAAGCACGAACTATTAGAAGAGTCACTCCCCTTATAATTAAGTCGACATTTTGCCTTTTGTATTCAATATCGATGCAATTACTGTGTTTCATCGTTGATTTGAAGGTCCAAGGGATACAGTAAACCTGCAATGGTGCATCGGAATCTAATACTGCTGTCGCAGAAAAGGCTGGAAGCACGAACTATTATAAGAGTTACTCCTCTTATAAATAAATCGCCATTTTGCCTTTTGTATTAAATATCGATCCAATTTCTGTGTTTCATCGTTGATTTGAATGTCCAAGGGATACAGTATACCTGCAATGGTGCATCGGAATCTAATACTGCTGTCCCAGGAAAGGCTCAAAGCACGAACTATTAGAGGAGTCACTCCCCTTATAAATAAGTCGACCTTTTGCCATTTGTATTCAATATCGATCCAATTTCTGTGTTTCATCGTTGATTTGAAGGTCAAAGGGATACAGTAAACCTGCAATGGTGCATCGGAATCTAATACAGCTGTCCCAGGAAACTCTCAAAGCACGAACTATTAGAAGAGTTACTCCTCTTGTAAATAGGTCGACATTTTGCCTTTTGTATTCAATATCGAATATATTTCTGTGTTTCATCGTTGATTTGAAGTTCCAAGGGATACAGTAAAGTTGCAATGTTGCATCGGAATTTAATACTGCTGTCCCAGGAAAGGCTCCAAGCACGAACTATTAGAAGAGTTACTCCTCTTGTAAATAATTAGATATTTTGCCATTTGTATTCAATATCGATGCAATATCTGTGTTTCATCGTTGATTTGAAGGTCCAAGGGATACAGTAAACCTGCAATGGTGCATCGGAATCTAATACTGCTGTCCCAGGAAAGGCTCAAAGCACGACTATTAGAAGAGTTATTCCTCTTGTAAATAAGTCGACATTTTTCCTTTTGTATTCAATATCGATGCAATATCTGTGTTTCATGGTTGATTGGAATGTCCAAGGGATACAGTAAACGTGCAATGGTGCATCGGAATCTAATACTGCTGTCCCAAGTGAGGCTCAAAGCACGAACTATTAGAAGAGTTACTCCTCTTGTAAATAAGTCGAGATTTTGCTTTAGTATTCAATATCGATACAATTTCTGTGTTTCATCGGTGATTTGAAGGTCCAGGGGATACAGTAAACCTGCAATTGTGCATCGGAATCTAATACTGCTGTCCCAGGAAAGGCTCAAACACGAACTATCAGAAGAGTTATCTATCTTATAAATAAGACGACTGTTGCCATTTGTATTCAATATCGATGCAATCTCTGTGTTTCATCGTTGATTTGAAGGTCCAAGGGATACAGTAAACAAGCAATGGTGCATCGGAATCTAATACTGCTGTCCCAGGGAAGTCTCAAAGCACGACCTATTAGAAGAGTTACTCCTCTTGTAAATAAGTCGACATTTTGCATTTTGTATTCTATATCGATGCAATTTCTGTGTTTCATCGTTGATTTGAAGGTTCAAGGGATACAGTAAACATGCAATGGTGCACCGGAATCTAATACTGCTGTCGCAGAAAAGGCTCGAAGCACGAACTATTAGAAGAGTTACTCCTCTTGTAAATAAGTCGACATTTTGCCTTTTGTATTCAATATCGATCCAATTTTTGTGTTTCATCGTTGATTTGAAAGTCCAAGGGATACAGTAAACTTGCAATGGTGCATCGGAATTTAATACTGCTGTCCCAGGAAAGGCTCAAAGCACGAACTATTAGAAGAGTCACTCCCCTTATAAATAAGTCGTCATTTTGCCTTTTGTGTTCAATATCGATGCAATTTCTGTGTTTCATCGTTGATTTGAAGGTCCAAGAGATACAGTAAAGTTGCAATGTTGCATCGGAATTTAATACTGCTGTCCCAGGAAAGGCTCAAAGCACGGACTATTATAAGAGTTACTCCCCTTATAAATAAGTCGACATTTTGCCTTTTGTATTCAATATCGTTGCAATTTCTGTGTTTCATCGTTGATTTGAAGGTCCAAGGGATACAGTAAACGTGCAATTGTGCATCGAAATCTAAAACTGCTGTCCCAGGAAAGGCTCAAAGCACCACTATTAGAGGAATTACTCCTCTTGTTAATAAGTCGACATTTTGCCTTTTGTATTCAATATCGATGCAATTTCTGTGTTTCATCCTTGATTTGAAGGTCCAAGGGACACAGTAAACCTGCATAGGTGCATCGGAATCTAATACTGCTGTCCCAGGAAAGGCTCAAAGCACGACTATTAGAAGAGTTACTCCACTAGAAAATAAGTCGACATTCTGCCTTTTGTAGTCCATATCGATGTAATTTCTGTGTTTCATCGTTGATTTTAAGGTCCATGGGATAAAGTAAACCTGCAATGGTGCATCGGAATCTAATACTGCTGTCCCAGGAAAGGCTCAAAGCACGAACTATTAGAAGAGTTACTCCTCTTACAAATAAGTCGACATTTTGCCTTTTGTATTCAATATCGATGCGATTTCTGTGTTTCATTGTTGAATTGAAGGTCCAAGGGATACAGTAAACCTGCAATGGTGCATCGGAATCTAATACTGCTGTCCCAGGAAAGGCTCAAAGCACGAACTATTAGAAGAAATACTCCTCTTGTAAATAAGTCGACACTTTGCATTCTGTATTCTATATCGATGCCATTTCTGTGTTTCATCGTTGATTTGAAGGTTCAAGGGATACAGTAAACCTGCAACGGTGCATCGGAATCTAACACTCCTATCCCAGGAAAGGCTGAAATCTCGAACTATTAGAAGAGTTACTACTCTTGTAAATAAGTCGACATTTTGCCTTTTGTATTCAATATCGATGCAATTTCTGTGTTTGATCGTTTATTTGAAGGTCCAAGGGATACAGTAAACCTGCAATGGTGCATCGGAATCTAATACTGCTGTCCCAGGAAAGGTTCAAAGCACGACAATTAGAAGAGTTACTCCTCTAGTAAATAAGTCGACATTCTGCCTTTTGTATTCAATATCGATGCAATTTCTGTGTTTCATCGTTGATTTGAAGGTCCAAGGGATACAGTAAACCTGCAATGGTGCATCGGAATCTAATACTGCTGTCCCAGGAAAGACTCAAAGCACGAACTATTAGAAGAAGTACTCCTCTTGTAAATAAGTCGACATTTTGCATTCTGTATTCTCTATCGATGCAATTTCTGTGTTTCATCGTTGATTTGAAGGTCCAAGGGATACAGTAAACCTGCAATGGTGCATCGGAATCTAATACTGCTGTCCCAGGAAAGGCTCAAAGCACAACCTATTAGAAGAGTTACTCCTCTTGTTAATAAATCGACATTTTGCCTTTTGTATTCAATATCGATGCAATTTCTGTGTTTCATCGTTGATTTGAAGGTCCAAGGAATACAGTAAACCTGCAATGGTGCATCGGAATCTAATACTGCTGTCCCAGGAAAGGCTCAAAGCACGGACTATTAGAAGAGTTACTCCTCTGGTAAATAAGTCGACATTTTGCTTTTGTATTCAATATCGATGCAATTTCTGTGTTTCATCGTTGATTTGAAGGTCCAAGGGATACAGTTAAAATGCATGGCGCATCGGAATCTAATACTGCTGTCCCAGGAAAGGCTCAAAGCACGAACTATTAGAAGAGTTACTCCTCTTATAAATAAGTCGACATTTTGCCATTTGTATTTAATATCGATCCAATTTCTGTGTTTCATCGTTGATTTGAAGGTCAAAGGGATACAGTAAACCTGCAATGGTGCATCGGAATCTAATACTGCTGTCCCAGGAAACTCTCAGAGCACGAACTATTAGAAGAGTTACTCCTCTTGTAAATAGGTTGACATTTTGTCTTTTGTACTCAATATCGAAGATATTTCTGTGTTTCATCGTTGATTTGAAGGTCCAAGGGATACAGTAAACCTGCATGGCGCATCGGAATCTAATACTGCTGTCCCAGGAAAAGCTCAAAGCACGAACTATTAGAAGAGTTACTCCTCTTATAAATAAGTAGATGTATTGCCTTTTGTATTCAATGTCGATGCAATTTCTGTGTTTCATCGTTTATTTGATGGTCCAAGGGATACAGTAAACCTGCAATGGTGCATCGGAATCTAATACTGCTGTCCTAGGAAAGGCTCAAAGCAAGAACTATTAGAAGAGTTACTCCTCTTATAAGTAAGACGACATTTTGGCTTTTGTATTCAATATCTATGCAATTTCTGTGTTTCATCGTTGATTTGAAGGTCCAAGGGATACAGTAAACGTGCAATTGTGCATCGAAATCTAATACTGCTGTCCCAGGAAAGGCTCAAAGCACCACTATAAGAAGAGTTACTCCTCTTGTAAATAAGTCGACATTTTGCATTTGTATTCAATATCGATGCAATTTCTGTGTTTCATCGTTGATTTGAAGGTCCAAGGGACACAGTAAACCTGCAATGGTGCATCGGAATCTAATACTGCTGTCCCAGGAAAGGCTCAAAGCACGACTATTAGAAGAGTTACTCCTCTAGAAAATAAGTCGACATTCTGCCTTTTGTATTCCATATCGATGTAATTTCTGTGTTTCATCGTTGATTTGAAGGTCCAAGGGATACAGTAAACCTGCAATGGTGCATCGGAATCTAATACTGCTGTCCCAGGAAAGGCTCAAATTACGAACTATTAGAAGAGTTACTCCTCTTACAAATAAGTCGACATTTTGCCTTTTGTATTCAATATCGATGCGATTTCTGTGTTTCATAGTTGATTTGAAGGTCCAAGGGATACAGTAAACCTGCAATGGTGCATCGGAATCTAATACTGCTGTCCCAGGAAAGGCTCAAAGCACGAACTATTAGAAGAAATACTCCTCTTGTAAATAAGTCGACACTTTGCATTCTGTATTCTATATCGATGCAATTTCTGTGTTTCATCGTTGATTTGAAGGTTCAAGGGATACAGTAAACCTGCAATGGGGCGTCGGAATCTAACACTCCTATCCCAGGGAAGGCTGAAAGCTCGAACTATTAGAAGAGTTACTACTCTTATAATTAAGTCGACATTTTGCCTTTTGTCTTCAATATCGATGCAATTTTTGTGCTTCATCGTTGATTTGAAGGTCCAAGGGATACAGTAAACCTGCAATGGTGCATCAGAATCTAATGCTGCTGTCCCAGGAAAGGCTAAAAGCACGAACTATTAGAAGAGTTACTCCTCTTGTAAATAAGTCGACATTTTACCTTTTGTATTCAATATCGATGTAATTTCTGTGTTTCATCGTTGATTTGAAGGTCCAAGGGATACAGTAATCCTACAATTGTGCATCGGAATCTAATACTGCTGTCCCAGGAAAGGCTCAAAGCACAACCAATTAGAAGAGTTACTCCTCTTGTTAATAAGTCGACATTTTGCTTTTTGTATTCAATATCGATGCAATTTCTGTGTTTCTTCGTTGATTTGAAGGTCCAATGAATACAGTAAACCTGCAATGGTGCATCGGAATCTAATACTGCTGTCCCAGGAAAGGCTCAAAGCACGAACTATTAGAAGAGTTACTCCTCTTATTAATAAGTCGATATTTTGCCTTTTGTATTCAATGTCGAAGCAATTTCTGTGTTTCATCGTTGATTTGAAGGACCAAGGGATACAGTAAACCTGCAATGGTGCATCGGAATCTAATACTGCTGTCCCAGGAATGTCTCAAAGCACGAACTATTAGAAGAGTTACTCCTCTTATAAATAAGTCGACATTTTGCCTTTTGTATTCAATATCGATGCAATTTCTGTGTTTCATCGTTGATTTGAAGGTCCAAGGGATACGGTAAACCTGCAATGGTGCATCGGAATCTAATACTGCTGTCCCTGGAAAGGCTCAAAGCACGAACTGTTAGTAGAGTTACTCCTCTGATAAATAAGTCGACATTTTGCCTTTTGTATTAAATATCGATGCAATTTCTGTGTTTCATCGTTGATTTGAAGGACCAAGGGATACAGTGAACCTGCAATGGTGCATCGGAATCTAATACTGCTGTCCCAGGAATGGCTCAAAGCACGAACTATTAGAAGAGTTACTCCTCTTACAAATAAGTCGACATTTTGCCTTTTGTATTCAATATCGATGCGATTTCTGTGTTTCATCGTTGATTTGAAGGTCCAAGGGATACAGTAAACCTGCAATGGTGCATCGGAATCTAATACTGCTGTCCCAGGAATGGCTCAAAGCAAGAACTATTATAAAGAGTTACTCCTCTTACAAATTAGTCGACATTTTGCCTTTTGTATTCAATATCGATGCGATTTCTGTGTTTCATCGTTGATTTGAAGGTCCAAGGGATACAGTAAACCTGCAATGGTGCTTCGGAATCTAATACTGCTGTCCCAGGAAAGGCTCAAAGCACGAACTATTAGAAGAAGTACTGCTCTTGTAAATAAGTCGACATTTTGCATTCTGTATTCTATATCGATGCAATTTCTGTGTTTCATCGTTGATTTGAAGGTCCAAGGGATACAGTAAACCTGCAATGGTGCATCGGAATCTAATACTGCTGTCCCAGGAAAGGCTCAAAGCACAACCTATTAGAAGAGTTACTCCTCTTGTTAATAAGTCGACATTTTGCCTTTTGTTTTCAATATCGATGCAATTTCTGTGTTTCATCGTTGATTTGAAGGTCCAAGGAATACAGTAAACCTGCAATGGTGCATCGGAATCTAATACTGTTGTCCCAGGAAAGGCTCAAAGCACGAACAATTGGAAGAGTTACTCCTCTTGTAAATAAGTCGACATTTTGCCTTTTGTATTCAATATCGAAGATATTTCTGTGTTTCATCGTTGATTTGAAGGTCCAAGGGATACAGTAAAGTTGCAATGTTGCATCGGAATTTAATACTGCTGTCCCTGGAAAGGCTCAAAGCACGAACTATTAGAAGAGTTACTCCCCTGGTAAATAAGTCGACATTTTGCTTTTGTATTCAATATCGATGCAATTTCTGTGTTTCATCGTTGATTTGAATGTCCTAGGGATACAGTAAACCTGCAATGGTGCATCGGAATCTAATACTGCTGCCCCAGGAAAGGCTCAAAGCACGAACTATTAGAAGAGTTACTCCTCTGGTAAATAAGTCGACATTTTGCTTTTGTATTCAATATCGATGCAATTTCTGTGTTTCATCGTTGATTTGAAGGTCCAAGGGATACAGTAAACCTGCATGGCGCATCGGAATCTAATACTGCTGTCCCAGGAAAGGCTCAAAGCACGAACTATTAGAAGAGTTACTCCTCTTATAAATAAGTCGACATTTTGCCATTTGTATTCAATATCGATCCAATTTCTGTGTTTCATCGTTGATTTGAAGGTCAAAGGGATATTGTAAACCTGCAATGGTGCCTCGGAATCTAATACTGCTGTCCCAGGAAACTCTCAAAGCACGAACTATTAGAAGAGTTACTCCTCTTGGAAATAGGTCGACATTTTGTCTTTTGTATTCAATATCGAAGATATTTCTGTGTTTCATCGTTGATTTGAAGGTCCAAGGAATACAGTAAACCTGCATGGCGCATCGGAATCTAATACTGCTGTCCCAGGAAAGGCTCAAAGCACGAACTATTAGAAGAGTTACTCCTCTTATAAATAAGTAGATATATTGCCTTTTGTATTCAATGTCGATGCAATTTCTGTGTTTCATCGTTTATTTGATGGTCCAAGGGATACAGTAAACCTGCAATGGTGCATCGGAATCTAATACTGCTGTCCCAGGAAAGGCTCAGAGCACGACTATTAAAAGAGTTACTCCTCTAGTAAATAAGTCGACATTCTGCCTTTTGTATTCTATATCGGTGTAATTTCTGTGTTTCATCGTTGATTTTAAGGTCCAAGGGGTATAGTAAATATGCAATGGTGCATCGGAATCTAATACTGCTGTCCCAGGAAAGGCTCAAAGCACGAACTATTAGAAGTGTAACTCCTCTTGTAAATAAGGCGACATTTTGCCTTTTGTATTCAATATTGATCCAATTTCTGTGTTTCATCGTTGATTTGAAGATCCAAGGGATGCAGTAAACCTGCAATGGTGCATCGGAATCTAATACTGCTGTCCCAGGAAAGGCTCAAAGCACGAACTATTAGATGTGTTTCTCCTCATTTAATAAGTCGACATTTAGCCTTTTGTATTCAATATCGATCCAATTTCTGTGTTTCATCGTTGATTTTAAGGTCCAAGGGATAAAGTAAACCTGCAATGGTGCATCGGAATCTAATACTGCTGTCCCAGGAAAGGCTCAAATCCCGAACAATTAGAAGAGTTACTCCTCTTGTAAATAAGTCGACATTTTGCCTTTGGTATTCAATGTCGATGCAATTTCTGTGTTGCATCGTTGATTTGAAGGTCCAAGGGATACAGTAAACCTGCAGTGGTGCATCGGAATCTAATACTGCTGTCGCAGTATAGGCTCGAAGCACGAACTATTAGAAGAGTTACTCCTCTTATACATAAGTCGACATTTTGCCTTTTGTATTCAATATCCATCCAATTTGTGTGTTTCATCGTTGATTTGAAGGTCTAAGGGATACAGAAAAACTGCAATGGTGCATCGGAATCTAATACTGCTGTCCCAGGATATGCTCAAAGCATGAACTATTAGAAGAGATACTCCTTTTGTAAATAAGTCGACATTTTGCATTCTGTATTCTATATCGATGCAATTTCTGTGTTTCATCGTTGATTTGAAGGTCCAAGGGATACAGTAAACCTGCAATGGTGCATCGGAATCTAATATTGCTATCCCAGGAAAGGCTCAAAGCACGAGGTATTAGAAGAGTTACTCCTCTTGTAAATAAGTCGATATTTTGCCTTTTGTATTCAATATCGATGCAATTTCTGTGTTTCATCATTGATTTGAAGGTCCAAGGAATACAGAAAACCTGCAATGGTGCATCGGAATCTAATACTGCAGTCCCAGGAAAGGCTCAAACCACGACTACTTGAAGAGTTACTCCTCTTGTAAATAAGTCGACATTTTGCCTTTTGTATTCAATATCGATGCAATTTCTGTGTTTCATCGTTGATTTGAAGGTCCAAGGGGTACAGTAAACCTTCAATGGTGCATCGGAATCTAATACTGCTGTCCCAGAAAAGGTTCAAAGCACGAACTGTTAGAAGAGTTACTCCTCTTGTAAATAAGTAGATATTTTGCCATTTGTATTCAATGTCGATGCAATATCTGTGTCTTATCGTTGATTTGAAGGTCCAAGGGATACAGCAAACCTGCAATGGTGCTTCGGAATCTAATACTGCTGTCCCAGGAAAGGCTCAAAGCACGACTATTAGAAGAGTTACTCCTCTTGTAAATAAGTCGACATTTCGCCTTTTGTATTCAATATCGATGCAATTTCTGTGTTTCATCGTTGATTGGAATGTCCAAGGGATACAGTAAACCTGCAATGGTGCATCGGAATCTAATACTGCTGTCCCAGGAAAGGCTCAAAGCACGAACAATTAGAAGAGTTACTCCAATTGTAAATAAGTTGAAATTTTGCCTTTTGTATTCAATATTAATGCAATTTCTGTGTTTCATCGTTGATTTGAAGGTCCAAGGGATACAATAAACCTGCAGTGGTGCATCGGAATCTAATACTGCTGTCCCAGGAAACTCTCAAAGCACGAACTATTAGAAGAGTTACTCCTCTTGTAAATAGGTCAACATTTTGCTCTTTTGTATTCAATATCGAAGATATTTCAGTGTTTCATCGTTGATTTGAAGGTCAAAGGGATATAGTAAACCTGCAATGGTGCCTCGGAATCTAATACTGCTGTCCCAGGAAACTCTCAAAGCACGAACTATTAGAAGAGTTACTCCTCTTGTAAATAGGTCGACATTTTGTCTTTGTATTCAATATCGAAGATATTTCAGTGTTTCATCGTTGATTTGAAGGTCCAAGGGATACAGTAAACCTGCATGGCGCATCGGAATCTAACACTGCTGTCCCAGGAAAGGCTCAAAGCACGAACTATTAGAAGAGTTACTCCTCTTATAAATAAGTAGATATATTCCCTTTTGTATTCAATGTCGATGCAATTTCTGTGTTTCATCGTTTATTTGATGGTCCAAGGGATACAGTAAACCTGCAATGGTGCATCGGAATCTAATACTGCTGTCCCAGGAAAGGCTCAAAGCACGACTATTAAAAGAGTTACTCCTCTTGTAAATAAGTCGACATTCTGCCGTTTGTATTCCATATCGATGTAATTTCTGTGTTTCATCGTTGATTTTAAGGTCCAAGGGATACAGTAAATATGCAATGGTGCATCGGAATCTAATACTGCTGTCCCAGGAACAGCTCAAAGCACGAACTATTAGAAGTGTAACTCCTCTTGTAAATAAGGCGACATTTTGCCTTTTGTATTCAATATTGATACAATTTCTGTGTTTCATCGTTGAATTGAAGCTCCAAGGGATGCAGTAAACCTGCAATGGTGCATCGGAATCTAATACTGCTGTCCCAGGAAAGGCTCAAAGCACGAACTATTAGATGTGATTCTCCTCATTTAATAAGTCGACATTTAGCCTTTTGTATTCAATATCGATCCAATTTCTGTGTTTCATCGTTGATTTTAAGGTCCAAGGGATACAGTAAACCTGCAATGGTGCATCGGAATCTAATACTGCTGTCCCAGGAAAGGCTCAAAGCACAAACTTTTAGAAGAGTTACTCCTCTTGTAAATAAGTCGACATTTCGCCTTTTGTATTCAATATCGATGCAATTTCTGTGTTTCATCGATGATTTGAAGGTCCAAGATATACAGTAAACCTGCAGTGGTGCATTGGAATCTAATACTGCTGTCCCAGGAAAGGCTCAAAGCACGAACTATTAGAAGAGTTACTCCTCTTATAAATAAGTCGACATTTTGCCTTTTGTATTCAATATCGATGCGATTGCTGTGTTTCATCGTTGATTTGAAGGTCCAAGGGATACAGAAAAACTGCAATGGTGCATCGGAATCTAATACTGCTGTCCCAGGAAATGCTCAAAGCATGAACTATTAGAAGAGATACTCCTCTTGTAAATAAGTCGACATTTTGCATTCTGTATTCTATATCGATGCAATTTCTGTGTTTCATCGTTGATTTGAAGGTCCAAGGGATACAGTAAACCTGCAATGGTGCATCGGAATCTAATATTGCTGTCCCAGGAAAGGCTCAAAGCACGAGGTATTAGAAGAGTTACTCCTCTTGTAAATAAGTCGATATTTTGCCTTTTGTATTCAATATCGATGCAATTTCTGTGTTTCATCATTGATTTGAAGGTCCTAGGAATACAGTAAACCTGCAATGGTGCACCGGAATCTAATACTGCAGTCCCAGGAAAGGCTCAAACCACGACTATTAGAAGAGTTACTCCTCTAGTAAATAAGTCGACATTCTGCCTTTTGTATTCCATATCGATGTAATTTCTGTGTTTCATCGTTGATTTTAAGGTGCAAGGAATACAGTAAACATGCAATGGTGCATCGGAATCTAATACTGCTGTCCCAGGAAAGGCTCAAATCCCGAGCTATTAGAAGAGTTACTCCTCTTGTAAATAAGTCGACATTTTGCCTTTGGTATTCAATGTCGATGCAATTTCTGTGTTTCATCGTTGATTTGAAGATCCAAGGGATACAGTAAACCTGCAATGGTGCATCGGAATCTAATACAGCTGTCCTAGGAAAGGCTCAAAGCAAGAACTTTTGGAAGAGTTACTCCTCTTATAAATAAGACGACATTTTGCCTTTTGTATTCACTATCGATGAAATTTCTGTCTTTCATCGTTGATTTGAAGGTCCAAGGGATACAGTAAACCTGCAATGGTGCATCGGAATCTAATACTGCTGTCCCAGGAAAGGCTCAAAGCACGAACTATTAGAAGAGTTACTCCTGTTATAAATAAGACGACTGTTGCCATTTGTATACAATGTCGATGCAACTTCTGTGCTTCATCGTTGATTTGAAGGTCCGAGGGATACAGTAAACATGCAATGGTGCATCGGAATCTAATACTGCTGTCCCTGGAAACTCTCAAAGCACGACCTATTAGAAGAGTTACTCCTCTTGTAAATATGTTGACATTTTGCCTTTTGTATTCAATATCGATGCAATTTCTGTGTTTCATCGTTGATTTTAAGGTCCAAGGGATACAGTAAACCTGCAATGGAGCATCGGAATCTAATACTGCTGTCCCAGGAAAGGCTCAAAGCACGAACTATTAGAAGAGTTACTCCTCTGGTAAATAAGGCGACGTTTTGCTTTTGTATTCAATATCGATGCTATTTCTGCGTTTCATCGTTGATTTGAAGGTCCAAGGGATACAGTAAACCCGCATGGCGCATCGGACTCTAATACTGCTGTCCCAGGAAAGGCTCAAAGCACGAACTATTTGAAGAGTTACTCCTCTTATAAATAAGTTGATATATTGCCTTTTGTATTCAATGTCGATGCAATTTCTGTGTTTCATCGTTTATTTGATGGTCCAAGGGATACAGTAAACCTGCAATGGTGCATCGGAATCTAATACTGCTGTCCTAGGAAAGGCTCAAAGCAAGAACTATTAGAAGAGTTACTCCTCTTATAAATAAGACGACATTTTGCCTTTTGTATTCAATGTCGATGCAATTTCTGTGTTTCATCGTTGATTTGAAGGTCCAAGGGATACAGTAAACCTGCAATTGTGCATCGGAATCTAATACTGCTGTCCCAGGAAAGGCTCAAAGCACGACTATTAGAAGAGTTACTCCTCTAGTAAATAAGTCGACATTCTGCTTTTGTATTCCATATCGATGTAATTTCTGTGTTTCATCGTTGATTTTAAGGTCCATGGGATACAGAAAAACTGCAATGGTGCATTGGAATCTAATACTGCTGTCCCAGGAAATGCTCAAAGCATGAACTATTAGAAGAGATACTCCTCTTGTAAATAAGTCGACATTTTGAATTCTGTATTCTATATCGATGCAATTTCTGTGTTTCATCGTTGATTTGAAGGTCCAAGGGATACAGAAAAACTGCAATGGTGCATCGGAATCTAATACTGCTGTCCCAGGAAATGCTCAAAGCATGAACTATTAGAAGAGATACTCCTCTTGTAAATAAGTCGACATTTTGCATTCTGTATTCTATATCGATGCAATTTCTGTGTTTCATCGTTGATTTGAAGATCCAAGGGATACAGTAAACCTGCAATGGTGCATCGGAATCTAATATTGCTGTCCCAGGAAAGGCTCAAAGCACGAGGTATTAGAAGAGTTACTCCTCTTGTAAATAAGTCGATATTTTGCCTTTTGTATTCAATATCGATGCAATTTCTGTGTTTCATCATTGATTTGAAGGTCCTAGGAATACAGTAAACCTGCAATGGTGCATCGGAATCTAATACTGCAGTCCCAGGAAAGGCTCAAACCACGACTATTAGAAGAGTTACTCCTCTAGTAAATAAGTCGACATTCTGCCTTTTGTATTCCATATCGATGTAATTTCTGTGTTTCATCGTTGATTTTAAGGTCCAAGGAATACAGTAAACATGCAATGGTGCATCGGAATCTAATACTGCTGTCCCAGGAAAGGCTCAAATCCCGAACTATTAGAAGAGTTACTCCTCTTGTAAATAAGTCGACATTTTGCCTTTGGTATTCAATGTCGATGCAATTTCTGTGTTTCATCGTTGATTTGAAGATCCAAGGGATACAGTAAACCTGCAATGGTGCATCGGAATCTAATACAGCTGTCCTAGGAAAGGCTCAAAGCAAGAACTTTTGGAAGAGTTACTCCTCTTATAAATAAGACGACATTTTGCCTTTTGTATTCACTATCGATGAAATTTCTGTCTTTCATCGTTGATTTGAAGGTCCAAGGGATACAGTAAACCTGCAATGGTGCATCGGAATCTAATACTGCTGTCCCAGGAAAGGCTCAAAGCACGAACCATTAGAAGAGTTACTCCTGTTATAAATAAGACGACTGTTTGCCATTTGTATACAATGTCGATGCAACTTATGTGCTTCATCGTTGATTTGAAGGTCCGAGGGATACAGTAAACATGCAATGGTGCATCGGAATCTAATACTGCTGTCCCTGGAAACTCTCAAAGCACGACCTATTAGAAGAGTTACTCCTCTTGTAAATATGTCGACATTTTGCCTTTTGTATTCAATATCGATGCAATTTCTGTGTTTCATCGTTGATTTGAAGGTCCAAGGGATACAGTAAACCTGCAATGGTGCATCGGAATCTAATACTGCTGTCCCAGGAAAGGCTCAAAGCACGAACTATTAGAAGAGTTACTCCTCTGGTAAATAAGGCGACGTTTTGCTTTTGTATTCAATATCGATGCTATTTCTGTGTTTCATCGTTGATTTGAAGGTCCAAGGGATACAGTAAACCCGCATGGCGCATCGGACTCTAATACTGCTGTCCCAGGAAAGGCTCAAAGCACGAACTATTTGAAGAGTTACTCCTCTTATAAATAAGTAGATATATTGCCTTTTGTATTCAATGTCGATGCAATTTCTGTGTTTCATCGTTTATTTGATAGTCCAAGGGATACAGTAAACCTGCAATGGTGCATCGGAATCTAATACTGCTGTCCTAGGAAAGGCTCAAAGCAAGAACTATTAGAAGAGTTACTCCTCTTATAAATAAGACGACATTTTGCCTTTTGTATTCAATGTCGATGCAATTTCTGTGTTTCATCGTTGATTTGAAGGTCCAAGGGATACAGTAAACCTGCAATTGTGCATCGGAATCTAATACTGCTGTCCCAGGAAAGGCTCAAAGCACGACTATTAGAAGAGTTACTCCTCTAGTAAATAAGTCGACATTCTGCCTTTTGTATTCCATATCGATGTAATTTCTGTGTTTCATCGTTGATTTTAAGGTCCATGGGATACAGTAAATATGCAATGGTGCATCGGAATCTAATACTGCTGTCCCAGGAAAGGCTCAAAGCACGAACTATTAGAAGAGTTACTCCTCTTGTAAATAAGTCGACATTTTGCCTTTTGTATTCAATATTGATCCAATTTCTGTGTTTCATCGTTGATTTGAAGCTCCAAGGGATGCAGTAAACCTGCAATGGTGCATCGGAATCTAATACTGCTGTCCCAGGAAAGGCTCAAAGCACGAACTATTAGAAGAGTTACTCCTCTTTTAATAAGTCGATATTTTGCCTTTTGTATTCAATATCGATGCAATTTCTGTGTTTCATCGTGGATTTGAAGGTCCAAGGGATACAGTAAACCTGCAATGGTGCATCGGAATCTATTACTGCTGTCCCAGGAAAGGCTCAAATCCCGAACTATTAGAAGAGTTACTCCTTTTGTAAATAAGTCGACATTTTGCCTTTTGTATTCAATATCGATGCAATTTCTATGTTTCATCGTTGATTTTAAGGACCAAGGGATACAGTAAATCTGAAATGGTGCATCGGAATCTAATACTGCTGTCACAGGAAAGGCTCAAAGCACGAACTATTAGAAGAGTTACTCCTCTTATAAATAAGTCGCTGTTTGGCATTTTGTATTCAATATCGTTGCAATTTATGTGTTTCATCGTTGATTTGAAGAGCCAAGGGATACAGTAAACCTGCAAAGGTACATCGGAATCTAATACTGCTGTCCCACGAAAGGCTCAAAGCACGACTATTAGAAGAGTTACTCCTCTTGTAAATAAGTCGACATTTTGCCTTTTGTATTCAATATCGATGCAATTTCTGTGTTTCATCGTTGATTTGAAGGTCCAAGGGATACAGTAAACCTGCAATGGTGCATCGGAATCCAATACTGCTGTAACAGGAAAGGCTCCAAGCACGACTATTAGAAGAGTTACTCCTCTAGTAAATAAGTCGACATTCTGCCTTTTGTATTCCATATCGATGTAATTTCTGTGTTTCATCGTTGATTTTAAGGTCCAAGGAATACAGTAAACATGCAATGGTGCATCGGAATCTAATACTGCTGTCCCAGGAAAGGCTCAAATCCCGAACGATTAGAAGAGTTACTCCTCTTGTAAATAAGTCGACATTTTGCCTTTGGTATTCAATGTCGATGCAATTTCTGTGTTTCATCGTTGATTTGAAGGTCCAAGGGATACACTAAACATGCAATGCTGCATCGGAATCTAATACTGCTGTCCCAGGAAACTCTCAAAGCACGACCTATTAGAAGAGTTACTCCTCTTGTAAATAAGTCGACATTTTGCATTTTGTATTCAATATCGATGCAATTTCTGTGTTTCATCGATGATTTGAAGGTTCAAGGATACAGTAAACCTGCAATGGTGCATCGGAATCTAATACCGCAGTCGCAGTAAAGACTCGAAGCACGAACTATTAGAAGAGTTACTCCTCTTATACATAAGTCGACATTTTGCCTTTTGTATTAAATATCGATCCAATTTCTGTGTTTCATCGTTGATTTGAAAGTCCAAGGGATACAGTAAACCTGCAATGGTGCATCGGAATCTAATACTGCTGTCCCAGGAAAGGCTCAAAGCACGAACTATTAGAAGAGTCACTCCCCTTATAAATAAGTCGACATTTTGCCTTTTGTATTCAATATCGATGCAATTTCTGTGTTTCATCGTTGATTTGAAGGTCCATGGGATACAGTAAACCTGCAATGGTGCATCGGAATCTAATACTGCTGTCACAGAAAAGGCTCTAAGCACGAACTATTGGAAGAGTTACTCCTCTTATAAATAAATCGACATTTTGCCGTTTGTATTAAATATCGATCCAATTTCTGTGTTTCATCGTTGATTTGAAAGTCCAAGGGATACAGTAAACCTGCAATGGTGCATCGGAATCTAATACTGCTGTCGCAGTATAGGCTCGAAGCACGAACTATTAGAAGAGTTACTCCTCTTATACATAAGTCGACATTTTGCCTTTTGTATTCAATATCGATCCAATTTCTGTGTTTCATCGTCGATTTGAAGGTCCAAGGGATACAGTAAACCTGGAATGGTGCATCGGAATCTAATACTGCTGTCCTAGAAAAGGCTCAAATCCCGAACTATTAGAAGAGTTACTCCTTTTGTAAATAATTCGACATTTTGCCTTTTGTATTCAATATCGATGCAATTTCTATGTTTCATCGTTGATTTTAAGGACCAAGAGATACAGTAAATCTGAAATGGTGCATCGGAATCTAATACTGCTGTCACAGAAAAGGCGCAAATCACGAACTATTAGAAGAGTTACTCCTCTTATAAATAAGTCGGCATTTGGCCTTTTGTATTCAATATCGTTGCAATTTCTGTGTTTCATCGTTGATTTGAAGGTCCAAGGGATACAGTAAACCTGCAATGGTACATCGGAATCTAATACTGCTGTCGCACGAAAGGCTCAAAGCACGACTATTAGAAGAGTTACTCCTCTTGTAAATAAGTCGACATTTTGCCTTTTGTATTCAATATCGATGCAATTTCTGTGTTTCAACGTTGATTTGAAGGTCCAAGGGATACAGTAAACCTGCAATGGTGCATCGGAATCTAATACTGCTGTCCCAGGAAAGGCTCCAAGCACGACTATTAGAAGAGTTACTCCTCTAGTAAATAAGTCGACATTCTGCCTTTTGTTTTCCATATCGATGTAATTTCTGTGTTTCATCGTTGATTTTAAGGTCCAAGGGATACAGTAAACATGCAATGGTGCATCGGAATCTAATACTGCTGTCCCAGGAAAGGTTCAAATCGCGAACTATTAGAAGAGTTACTCCTCTTGTAAATAAGTCGACATTTTGCCTTTGGTATTCAATGTCGATGCAATTTCTGTGTTTCATCGTTGATTTGAAGGTCCAAGGGATACAGTAAACCTGCAATGGTGCATCGGAATCTAATACTGCTGTCCTAGGAAAGGCTCAAAGCAAGAACTTTTAGAAGAGTTACTCCTCTTATAAATAAGACGACATTTTGCCTTTTGTATTCACTATCGACACAATTTCTGTGTTTCATCGTTGATTTGAAGGTCCAATGGATACAGTAAACCTGCAATGGTGCATCGGAATCTAATACTGCTGTCCCAGGAAAGGCTCAAAGCACGAACTATTAGAAGAGTCACTCCTCTTATAAATAAGACGATCGTTTGCCATTTGTATTCAATGTCGATGCAACTTCTGTGTTTCATCGTTGATTTGAAGGTCCAAGGGATACAGTAAACATGCAATGGTGCATCGGAATCTAATACTGCTGTCTCAGGAAAGTCTCAAAGCACGACCTATTAGAAGAGTTACTCCTCTTGCAAATAAGTCGACATTTTGCATTTTGTATTCAATATCGTTACAATTTCTGTGTTTCATCGTTGATTAGAAGGTTCAAGGATACAGTAAACCTGCAATGGTGCATCGGAATCTAATACCGCTGTCGCAGTAAAGGCTCGAAGCATGAACTATTAGAAGAGTTACTCCTCTTATACATAAGTCGACATTTTGCCTTTTGTATTCAATATCGATCCAATTTCTGTGTTTCATCGTTGATTTGAAAGTCCAAGGGGTACAGTAAACCTGCAATGGTGCATCGGAATCTAATAGCGCTGTCCAAGGAAAGGCTCAAAGCACGAACTATTAGAAGAGTCACTCCCCTTATAAATAAGTCGACATTTTGCCTTTTGTATTCAATATCGATGCAATTTCTGTGTTTCATCGTTGATTTGAAGGTCCAAGGGATACAGTAAACCTGCAATGGTGCATCGGAATCTAATACTGCTGTCGCAGAAAAGGCTCGACGCACGAACTATTGGAAGAGTTACTCCTCTTATAAATAAATCGACATTTTGCCTTTTGTATTAAATATCGATCCAATTTCTGTGTTTCATCGTTGATTTGAAAGTCCAAGGGATACAGTAAACTTGCAATGGTGCATCGGAATCTAATACTGCTGTCCCAGGAAAGGCTCAAAGCACGAACTATTAGAAGAGTCACTCCCCTTATAATTAAGTCGACATTTGGCCTTTTGTATTCAATATCGATGCAATTTCTGTGTTTCATCGTTGATTTGAAGGTCCAAGGGATACAGTAAACCTGCAATGGTGCATCGGAATCTAATACTGCTGTCGCAGAAAAGGCTCGAAGCACGAACTATTAGAAGAGTTAGTCCTCTTATACATAAGTCGACATTTTGCCTTTTGTATTCAATATCGATCCAATTTCTGTGTTTCATCGTTGATTTGAATGTCCAAGGGATACAGCAAACCTGCAATGGTGCATCGGAATGTAATACTGCTGTCCCAGGAAAGGCTCAAATCCCGAACTATTACAAGAGTTACTCCTCTTGTAAATAATTAGACATTTTGCCTTTTGTATTCAATATCGATGCAATTTCTATGTTTCATCGTTGATTTGAAGGACCAAGGGATACAGTAAATCTGCAATGGTGCATCGGAATCTAATACTGCTGTCCCAGGGAAGGCTCAAATCCCGAACTATTAGAAGAGTTACTCCTCTTGTAAATAAGTCGACATTTAGCCTTTTGTATTCAATGTCTATGCAATTTCTGTGTTTCATCGTTGATTTGAAGGTCCAAGGGATACAGTAAACTTGCAATGGTGCATCGGAATCTAATACTGCTGTCCTAGGAAAGGCTCAAAGCAACAACTATTAGAAGAGTTACTCCTCTTATAAATAAGACGACATTTTGCCTTTTGTATTCACTATCGATGCAATTTCTGTGTTTCATCGTTGATTTGAAGGTCCAAGGGATACAGTAAACCTGCAATGGTGCATCGGAATCTAATGCTGCTGTCCCAGGAAAGGCTCAAAACACGAACAATTAGAAGAGTTACTCCTCTTATAAATAAGGCGACTGTTTGCCATTTGTATTCAATGTCGATGCAATTTCTGTGTTTCATCGTTTATTTGAAGGTCCAAGGGATACAGTAAACATGCAATGGTGCATCGGAATCTAATACTGCTGTCCCAGGAATGTCTCAAAGCACGACCTATTAGAAGAGTTACTCCTCTTGTAAATAAGTCGACATTTTGCATTTTGTATTCAATATCGATGCAATTTCTGTGTTTCATCGTTGATTTGAAGGTTCAAAGATACAGTAAACATGCAGTGGTGCATCGGAATCTAATACCGCTGTCGCAGTAAAGGCTCGAAACACGAACTATTAGAAGAGTTAGTCCTCTTATACATAAGTCGACATTTTGCCTTTTGTATTAGATATCGATCCAATTTCTGTGTTTCATCGTTGATTTGAAAGTCCAAGGGATACAGTAAACCTGCAATGGTGCATCGGAATCTAATACTGCTGTTCCAGGAAAGGCTCAAAGCACGAACTATTAGAAGAGTCAATCCCCTTATAAATAAGTCGACATTTTGCCTTTTGTATTCAATATCGATGCAATTTCTGTGTTTCATCGTTGATTTGAAGGTCCAAGGGATACAGTAAACCTGCAATGGTGCATCGGAATCTAATACTGCTGTCGCAGAAAAGGCTCGACGCACGAACTATTGGAAGAGTTACTCCTCTTGTAAATAAATCGACATTTTGCCTTTTGTATTAAATATCGATCCAATTTCTGTGTTTCATCGTTGATTTGAAAGTCCAAGGGATACAGTAAACTTGCAATGGTGCATCGGTAACTAATACTGCTGTCCCAGGAAAGGCTCAAAGCACGAACTATTAGAAGAGTCACTCCCCTTATAATTAAGTCGACATTTTGCCTTTTGTATTCAATATCGATGCAATTTCTGTGTTTCATCGTTGATTTGAAGGTCCAAGGGATACAGTAAACCTGCAATGGTGCATCGGAATCTAATACTGCTGTCGCAGAAAAGGCTCGAAGCACGAACTATTAGAAGAGTTAGTCCTCTTATACATAAGTCGACATTTTGCCTTTTGTATTCAATATCGATCCAATTTCTGTGTTTCATCGTTGATTTGAATGTCCAAGGGATACAGTAAACCTGCAATGGTGCATCGGAATGTAATACTGCTGTCCCAGGAAAGGCTCAAATCCCGAACTATTACAAGAGTTACTCCTCTTGTAAATAATTAGACATTTTGCCTTTTGTATTCAATATCGATGCAATTTCTATGTTTCATCGTTGATTTGAAGGACCAAGGGATACAGTAAATCTGCAATGGTGCATCGGAATCTAATACTGCTGTCCCAGGAAAGGCTCAAATCCCGAACTATTAGAAGAGTTACTCCTCTTGTAAATAAGTCGACATTTAGCCTTTTGTATTCAATGTCTATGCAATTTCTGTGTTTCATCGTTGATTTGAAGGTCCAAGGGATACAGTAAACTTGCAATGGTGCATCGGAATCTAATACTGCTGTCCTAGGAAAGGCTCAAAGCAACAACTATTAGAAGAGTTACTCCTCTTATAAATAAGACGACATTTTGCCTTTTGTATTCACTATCGATGCAATTTCTGTGTTTCATCGTTGATTTGAAGGTCCAAGGGATACAGTAAACCTGCAATGGTGCATCGGAATCTAATGCTGCTGTCCCAGGAAAGGCTCAAAACACGAACAATTAGAAGAGTTACTCCTCTTATAAATAAGGCGACTGTTTGCCATTTGTATTCAATGTCGATGCAATTTCTGTGTTTCATCGTTTATTTGAAGGTCCAAGGGATACAGTAAACATGCAATGGTGCATCGGAATCTAATACTGCTGTCCCAGGAATGTCTCAAAGCACGACCTATTAGAAGAGTTACTCCTCTTGTAAATAAGTCGACATTTTGCATTTTGTATTCAATATCGATGCAATTTCTGTGTTTCATCGTTGATTTGAAGGTTCAAAGATACAGTAAACATGCAGTGGTGCATCGGAATCTAATACCGCTGTCGCAGTAAAGGCTCGAAACACGAACTATTAGAAGAGTTAGTCCTCTTATACATAAGTCGACATTTTGCCTTTTGTATTAGATATCGATCCAATTTCTGTGTTTCATCGTTGATTTGAAAGTCCAAGGGATACAGTAAACCTGCAATGGTGCATCGGAATCTAATACTGCTGTTCCAGGAAAGGCTCAAAGCACGAACTATTAGAAGAGTCAATCCCCTTATAAATAAGTCGACATTTTGCCTTTTGTATTCAATATCGATGCAATTTCTGTGTTTCATCGTTGATTTGAAGGTCCAAGGGATACAGTAAACCTGCAATGGTGCATCGGAATCTAATACTGCTGTCGCAGAAAAGGCTCGACGCACGAACTATTGGAAGAGTTACTCCTCTTGTAAATAAATCGACATTTTGCCTTTTGTATTAAATATCGATCCAATTTCTGTGTTTCATCGTTGATTTGAAAGTCCAAGGGATACAGTAAACTTGCAATGGTGCATCGGTAACTAATACTGCTGTCCCAGGAAAGGCTCAAAGCACGAACTATTAGAAGAGTCACTCCCCTTATAATTAAGTCGACATTTTGCCTTTTGTATTCAATATCGATGCAATTTCTGTGTTTCATCGTTGATTTGAAGGTCCAAGGGATACAGTAAACCTGCAATGGTGCATCGGAATCTAATACTGCTGTCGCAGAAAAGGCTCGAAGCACGAACTATTAGAAGAGTTAGTCCTCTTATACATAAGTCGACATTTTGCCTTTTGTATTCAATATCGATCCAATTTCTGTGTTTCATCGTTGATTTGAAGGTCCAATGGATACAGTAAACCTGGAATGGTGCATCGGAATCTAATACTGCTGTCCCAGGAAAGGCTCAAATCCCGAACTATTACAAGAGTTACTCCTCTTGTAAATAATTCGACATTTTGCCTTTTGTATTCAATATCGATGCAATTTCTATGTTTCATCGTTGATTTGAATGTTCAAAGATACAGTAAACATGCAGTGGTGCATCGGAATCTAATACCGCTGTCGCAGTAAAGGCTCGAAACACGAACTATTAGAAGAGTTAGTCCTCTTATACATAAGTCGACATTTTGCCTTTTGTATTATATATCGATCCAATTTCTGTGTTTCATCGTTGATTTGAAAGTCCAAGGGATACAGTAAACCTGCAATGGTGCATCGGAATCTAATACTGCTGTCCCAGGAAAGGCTCAAAGCACGAACTATTAGAAGAGTCACTCCCCTTATAAATAAGTCGACATTTTGCCTTTTGTATTCAATATCGATGCAATTTCTGTGTTTCATCGTTGATTTGAAGGTCCAAGGGATACAGTAAACCTGCAATGGTGCATCGGAATCTAATACTGCTGTCGCAAAAAAGGCTCTAAGCACGAACTATTAGAAGAGTTACTCCTCTTATAAATAATTCGACATTTTGCCTTTTGTATTAAATATCGATCCAATTTCTGTGTTTCATCGTTGATTTGAAAGTCCAAGCGATACAGTAAACCTGCAATGGTGCATCGGAATCTAATACTGCTGTCGCAGTATAGGCTCGAAGCACGAACTATTAGAAGAGTTACTCCTCTTATACATTAGTCGACATTTTGCCTTTTGTATTCAATATCGATCCAATTTCTGTCTTTCATCGTTGATTTGAAGGTCCAAGGGATACAGTAAACCTGGAATGGTGCATCGGAATTTAATACTGCTGTCCCAGGAAAGGCTCAAATCCCGAACTATTAGAAGAGTTACTCCTCTTGTAAATAAGTCGACATTTTGCCATTGGTATTCAATGTCGATGCAATTTCTGTGTTTCATCGTTGATTTGAAGGTCCAAGGGATACAGTTAACCTGCAATGGTGCATCGGAATCTAATACTGCTGTCCTAGGAAAGGCTCAAAGCAAGAACTTTTAGAAGAGTTACTCCTCTTATAAATAAGACGACATTTTGCATTTTGTATTCACTATCGACGCAATTTCTGTGTTTCATCGTTGATTTGAAGGTCCAAGGGATACAGTAAACCTGCAATGGTGCATCGGAATCTAATACTGCTGTCCCAGGAAAGGCTCAAAGCACGAACTATTAGAAGAGTTACTCGTCTTATAAATAAGACGAGTGTTTGCCATTTGTATTCAATGTCGATGCAACTTCTGTGTTTCATCGTTGATTTGAAGGTCCAAGGGATACAGTAAACATGCAATGGTGCATCGGAATCTAATACTGCTGTCCCAGGAAAGTCTCAAAGCACGACCTATTAGAAGAGTTACTCCTCTTGTAAATAAGTCGACATTTTGCATTTTGTATTCAATATCGATACAATTTCTGTGTTTCATCGTTGATTTGAAGGTTCATGGCATACAGGAAACCTGCAATGGTGCATCGGAATCTAATACTGCTGTCGCAGAAAAAGCTCGAAGCACGAACTATTGGAAGAGTTACTCCTCTTATAAATAAATCGACATTTTGCCTTATGTATTAAATATCGATCCAATTTCTGTGTTTCATCGTTGATTTGAAAGTCCAAGGGATACAGTAAACCTGCAATGGTGCATCGGAATCTAATACTGCTGTCCCAGGAAAGGCTCAAAGCACGAACTATTAGAAGAGTCACTCCCCTTATAAATAAGCCGACATTTTGCCTTTTGTATTCAATATCGATGCAATTTCAGTGTTTCATCGTTGATTTGAAGGTCCAAGGGATACAGTAAACCTGCAATGGTGCATCGGAATCTAATACTGCTGTCGCAGAAAAGGCTCGAAGCACGAACTATTAGAAGAGTTACTCCTCTTATACATAAGTTGACATTTTGCCTTTTGTATTCAATATCGATCCAATTTCTGTGTTTCATCGTTGATTTGAAGGTCCAAGGGATACAGTAAACTTGAAATGGTGCATCGGAATCTAATACTGCTGTCCTAGGAAAGGCTCAAAGCAAGAACTATTAGAAGAGTTACTCCTCTTATAAATAAGACGACATTTTGCCTTTTGTATTCACTATCGATGCAATTTCTGTGTTTCATCGTTGATTTGAAGGTCCAAGGGATACAGTAAACCTGCAATGGTGCATCGGAATCTAATGCTGCTGTCCCAGGAAAGGCTCAAAGCACGAACAATTAGAAGAGTTACTCCTCTTATAAATAAGGCGACTGTTTGCCATTTGTATTCAATGTCGATGCAATTTCTGTGTTTCATCGTTGATTTGAAGGTCCAAGGGATACAGCAAACATGCAATGGTGCATCGGAATCTAATACTGCTGTCCCAGGAAAGTCTCAAAACACGACCTATTAGAAGAGTTACTCCTCTTGTAAATAAGTGACATTTTGCCTTTTGTATTCAATATCGATGCAATTTCTATGTTTCATCGTTGATTTGAAGGACCAAGGGATACAGTAAATCTGCAATGGTGCATCGGAATCTAATACTGCTGTCCTAGGAAAGGCTCAAATCCCGAACTATTAGAAGAGTTACTCCTCTTGTAAATAAGTCGACATTTTGCCTTTTGTATTCAATGTCTATGCAATTTCTGTGTTTCATCGTTGATTTGAAGGTCCAAGGGATACAGTAAACTTGAAATGGTGCATCGGAATCTAATACTGCTGTCCTAGGAAAGGCTCAAAGCAAGAACTATTAGAAGAGTTACTCCTCTTATAAATAAGACGACATTTTGCCTTTTGTATTCACTATCGATGCAATTTCTGTGTTTCATCGTTGATTTGAAGGTCCAAGGGATACAGTAAACCTGCAATGGTGCATCGGAATCTAATGCTGCTGTCCCAGGAAAGGCTCAAAGCACGCACAATTAGAAGAGTTACTCCTCTTATAAATAAGGCGACTGTTTGCCATTTGTATTCAATGTCGATGCAATTTCTGTGTTTCATCGTTGATTTGAAGGTCCAAGGGATACAGTAAACATGCAATGGTGCATCGGAATCTAATACTGCTGTCCCAGGAAAGTCTCAAAGCACGACCTATTAGAAGAGTTACTCCTCTTGTAAATAAGTCGACATTTTGCATTTTGTATTCAATATCGACGCAATTTCTGTGTTTCATCGTTGATTTGAAGGTTCAAGGATACAGTAAACATGCAGTGGTGCATCGGAATCTAATACCGCTGTCGCAGTAAAGGCTCGAAACACGAACTATTAGAAGAGTTAGTCCTCTTATACGTAAGTCGACATTTTGCCTTTTGTATTCAATATCGATCCAATTTCTGTGTTTCATCGTTGATTTGAATGTCCAAGGGGTACAGTAAACCTGCAATGGTGCATCGGAATCTAATACTGCTGTCCCAGGAAAGGCTCAAAGCACAAACTATTAGAAGAGTCACACTCCTTATGAATAAGTCGACATTTTGCCTTTTGTATTCAATATCGAAGCAATTTCTGTGTTTCATCGTTGATTTGAAGGTCCAAGGGATACAGTAAACCTGCAATGGTGCATCGGAATCTAATACTGCTGTCGCAGAAAAGGCTCGAAGCACGAAATATTAGAAGAGTTACTCCTCTTATAAATAAATCGACATTTTGCCTTTTGTATTAAATATCGATCCAATTTCTGTGTTTCATAGTTGATTTGAAAGTCCAAGGGATACAGTAAACCCGCAATGGTGCATCGGAATCTAATACTGCTGTCCCAGGAAAGGCTCAAAGCACGAACTATTAGAAGAGTCACTCCCCTTATAAATAAGTCGACATTTTGCCTTTTGTATTCAATATCGATGCGATTTCTGTGTTTCATCGTTGATTTGAAGGTCCAAGGGATACAGTAAACCTGCAATGGTGCATCGGAATCTAATACAGCTGTCGCAGAAAAGGCTGGAAGCACGAACTATTAGAAGAGTTACTCCTCTTATAAATAAATCGACATTTTGCCTTTTGTATTAAATATCGATCCAATTTCTGTGTTTCATCGTTGATTTGAAAGTCCAAGGGATACAGTAAACCTGCAATGGTGTATCGGAATCTAATACTGCTGTCCCAGGAAAGGCTCAAAGCACGAACTATTAGAAGAGTCACTCCCCTTATAAATAAGTCGACATTTTGCCATTTGAATTCAATATCGATCCAATTTCTGTGTTTCATCGTTGATTTGAAGGTCAAAGGGATACAGTAAACATGCAATGGTGCATCGGAATCTAATACTGCTGTCCCAGGGAAGTATCAAAGCACGACCTATTAGAAGAGTTACTCCCCTTGTAAATAAGTCGACATTTTTCCTTTTGTATTCAATATCGATGCAATATCTGTGTTTCATCGTTGATTTGAATGTCCAAGGGATACAGTAAACCTGTAATGGTGCATCGGAATCTAATACTGCTGTCCCAGGAAAGGCTCAAAGCACGAACTATTAGAAGAGTTACTCCTCTGGTAAATAATGCGACGTTTTGCTTTTGTATTCAATATAGATGCAATTGCTGTGTTTCATCGTTGATTTGAAGGTCCAAGGGATACAGTAAACCCGCGTGGCGCATTGGAATCTAATACTGCTGTCCCAGGAAAGGCTCAAAGCACGAACTATTTGAAGAGTTACTCCTCTTATAAATAAGTAGATATATTGCCTTTTGTATTCAATGTCCATGCAATTTCTGTTTTTCATCGTTTATTTGATGGTCCAAGGGATACAGTAAACCTGCAATGGTGCATCGGAATCTAATACTGCTGTCCTAGGAAAGGCTCAAAGCAAGAACTATTAGAAGAGTTACTCCTCTTATAAATTATACGACATTTTGCCTTTTGTATTCAATATCGATGCAATTTCTGTGTTTCATCGTTGATTTGAAGCTCCAAGGGATGCAGTAAACCTGCAACGGTGCATCGGAATCTAATACTGCTGTCCCAGGAAAGGCTCAAAGCACGAACTATTAGAAGAGTTACTCCTCTTGTAAATAAGTCGATATTTTGCCTTTTGTATTCAATATCGATGCAATTTCTGTGTTTCATCGTTCATTTGAAGGTCCAAGGGATACAGTAAACCTGCAATGGTGCCTCGGAATCTAATACTGCTGTCCTAGGAAAGGCTCAAAGCACGAACTATTAGAAGAGTTACTCCTCTTGTATATAAGTCGACATTTTGCCTTTTGTATTCAATATCGATGCAATTTCTGTGTTTCATCGTTGATTTGAAGGTCCAAGGGATACAGTAAACCTGCAATGGTGCATCGGAATCTAATACTGCTGTCCCAGGAAAGGCTCAAAGCACGAACTATTAGAAGAGTTACTCCTCTGGTAAATAATGCGACGTTTTGCTTTTGTATTCAATATCGATGCAATTTCTGTGTTTCATCGTTGATTTGAAGGTCCAAGGGATACAGTAAACCCGCATGGCGCATTGGAATCTAATACTGCTGTCCCAGGAAAGGCTCAAAGCACGAACTATTTGAAGAGTTACTCCTCTTATAAATAAGTAGATATATTGCCTTTTGTATTCAATGTCCATGCAATTTCTGTGTTTCATCGTTTATTTGATGGTCCAAGGGATACAGTAACCTGCAATGGTGCATCGGAATCTAATACTGCTGTCCTAGGAAAGGCTCAAAGCAAGAACTATTAGAAGAGTTACTCCTCTTATAAATAAGACGACATTTTGCCTTTTGTATTCAATATCGATGCAATTTCTGTGTTTCATCGTTGATTTGAAGGTCCAAGGGAAAAGTAAACCTGCAATGGTGCATCGGAATCTAATACTGCTGTCCCAGAAATAGCTCGAATCACGAACTATTAGTAGAGTTACTCCTCTTCTAAATAAGTCGACATTTTGCCTTTTGTATTCAATATCGATGCAATTTCTGTGTTTCGTCGTTGATTATAAGGTCCAAGGGATACAGAAAAACTGCAATGGTGCATCGGAATCTAATACTGCTATCCCAGGAAAGGCTAAAAGCATGAACTATTAGAAGAGTTACTCCTTATGTAAGTAAGTCGACATTTTGCCTTTTGTATTCAATATCGATGCAATTTCTGTGTTTCATCGTTGATTTGAAGGTCCAAGGGATACAGTAAACCTGCAATGGTCCATCGGAATCTAATACTGCTGTCCCAGGAAAGGCTCAAAGCACGAACTATTAGAAGAGTACCTCCTCTGGTAAATAAGGCGACGTTTTGCTTTTGTATTCAATATCGATGCAATTTCTGTGTTTCATCGTTGATTTGAAGGTCCAAGGGATACAGTAAACCCGCATGGCGCATCGGAATCTAATACTGCTGTCCCAGGAAAGGCTCAAAGCACGAACTATTTGAAGAGTTACTCCTCTTATAAATAAGTAGATAAATTGCCTTTTGTATTCAATGTCGATGCAATTTCTGTGTTTCATCGTTTATTTGATGGTCCAAGGGATACAGTAAACCTGCAATGGTGCATCGGAATCTAATACTGCTGTCCTAGGAAAGGCTCAAAGCAAGAACTATTAGAAGAGTTACTCCTCTTATAAATAAGACGACATTTTGCCTTTTGTATTCCATATCGATGTAATTTCTGTGTTTCATCGTTGATTTTAAGGTCCATGGGATACAGTAAATATGCAATGGTGCATCGGAATCTAATACTGCTGTCCCAGGAAAGGCTCAAAGCACGAACTATTAGAAGACTTACTCCTCTTGTAAATAAGCCGACATTTTGCCTTTTGTATTCAATATTGATCCAATTTCTGTGTTTCATCGTTGATTTGAAGCTCCAAGGGATGCAGTAAACCTGCAATGGTGCATCGGAATTTAATACTGCTGTCCCAGGAAAGGCTCAAATCCCGAACTATTAGAAGAGTTACTCCTCTTGTAAATAAGTCGACATTTTGCCTTTTGTATTCAATATCGATGCAATTTCTATGTTTCATCGTTGATTTTAAGGACCAAGGGATACAGTAAATCTCAAATGGTGCACCGGAATCTAATACTGCTGTCACAGGAAAGGCTCAAAGCACGAACTATTAGAAGAGTTACTCCTCTTATAAATAAGTCGCCATTTGGCCTTTTGTATTCAATATCGTTGCAATTTCTGTGTTTCATCGTTGATTTGAAGGTCCAAGGGATACAGTAAACCTGCAATGGCACATCGGAATCTAATACTGCTGTCCCACGAAAGGCTCAAAGCACGACTATTAGAAGAGTTACTCCTCTTGTAAATAAGTCGACATTTTGCCTTTTGTATTCAATATCGATGCAATTTCTGTGTTTCATCGTTGATTTGAAGGTCCAAGGGATACAGTAAACCTGCAATGGTGCATCGGAATCTAATACTGCTGTCCCAGGAAAGGCTCCAAGCACGACTATTAGAAGAGTTACTCCTCTAGTAAATAAGTCGACATTCTGCCTTTTGTATTACATATCGATGTAATTTCTGTGTTTCATCGTTGATTTTAAGGTCCAAGGAATACAGTAAACATGCAATGGTGCATCGGAATCTAATACTGCTGTCCCAGGAAAGGCTCAAATCCCGAACTATTAGAAGAGTTACTCCTCTTGTAAATAAGTCGACATTTTGCCTTTGGTATTCAATGTCGATGCAATTTCTGTGTTTCATCGTTGATTTGAAGGTCCAAGGGATAGAGTAAACCTGCAATGGTGCATCGGAATCTAATACTGCTGTCCTAGGAAAGGCTCAAAGCAAGAACTTTTAGAAGAGTTACTCCTCTTATAAATAAGACGACATTTTGCCTTTTCTAGTCACTATCGATGCAATTTCTGTGTTTCATCGTTGATTTGAAGGTCCAAGGGATACAGTAAACCTGCAATGGTGCATCGGAATCTAATACTGCTGTCCCAGGAAAGGCTCAAAGCACGAACTATTAGAAGAGTTACTCCTCTTATAAATAAGACGACTGTTTTCCATTTGTATACAATGTCGATGCAACTTCTGTGTTTCATCGTTGATTTGAAGGTCCAAGGGATACAGTAAACATGCAATGGTGCATCGGAATCTAATACTGCTGTCCCAGGAAAGTCTCAAAGCACGACCTATTAGAAGAGTTACTCCTCTTGCAAATAAGTCGACATTATGCATTTTGTATTCAATATCGATGCAATTTCTGTGTTTCATCGTGGATTTGAAGGCTCAAGGATACAGTAAACCTGCAATGGTACATCGGAATCTAATACCGCTGTCGTAGTAAAGGCTCGAAGCACGAACTATTAGAAGAGTTATTCCTCTTATACATAAGTCGACATTTTGCCTTTTGTATTAAATATCGATCCAATTTCTGTGTTTCATCGTTGATTTGAAAGTCCAAGGGATACAGTAAACCTGCAATGGTGCATCGGAATCTAATACTGCTGTCCCAGGAAAGGCTCAAAGCACGAACTATTAGAAGAGTCACTCCCCTTATAAATAAGTCGACATTTTGCCTTTTGTATACAATATCGATGCAATTTCTGTGTTTCATCGTTGATTTGAAGGTCCAAGGGATACAGTAAACCTGCAATGGTGCATCGGAATCTAATACTGCTGTCGCAGAAAAGGCTCTAAGCACGAACTATTAGAAGAGTTACTCCTCTTATAAATAAATCGACATTTTGCCTTTTGTATTAAATATCGATCCAATTTCTGTGTTTCATCGTTGATTTGAAAGTCCAAGGGATACAGTAAACCTGCAATGGTGCATCGGAATCTAATACTGCTGTCCCAGGAAAGGCTCAAATCCCGAACTATTAGAAGAGTTACTCCTTTTGTAAATAATTCGACATTTTGCCTTTTGTATTCAATATCAATGCAATTTCTATGTTTCATCGTTGATTTTAAGGACCAAGTGATACAGTAAATCTGAAATGGTGCATCGGAATCTAATACTGCTGTCACAGAAAAGGCGCAAAGCACGAACTATTAGAAGAGTTAGTCCTCTGATAAATAAGTCGACATTTGGCCTTTTGTATTCAATATCGTTGCAATTTCTGTGTTTCATCGTTGATTTGAAGGTCCAAGGGATACAGTAAACCTGCAATGGTACATCGGAATCTAATACTGCTGTCCCACGAAAGGCTCAAAGCACGACTATTAGAAGAGTTACTCCTCTTGTAAATAAGTCGACATTTCGCCTTTTGTATTCAATATCGATGCAATTTCTGTGTTTCATCGTTGATTTGAAAGTCCAAGGGATACAGTAAACCTGCAATGGTGCATCGGAATCTAATACTGCTATCCCAGGAAAGGCTCCAAGCACGACTATTAGAAGAGTTACTCCTCTAGTAAATAAGTCGACATTCTGCCTCTTGTATTCCATATCGATGTAATTTCTGTGTTTCATCGTTGATTTCAAGGTCCAAGGGATACAGTAAACATGCAATGGTGCATCGGAATCTAATACTGCTGTCCCAGGAAAGTCTCAAAGCACGACCTATTAGAAGAGTTACTCCTCTTGCAAATAAGTCGACATTTTGCATTTTGTATTAAATATCGATGCAATTTCTATGTTTCATCGTTGATTTTAAGGACCAAGGGATACAGTAAATCTGAAATGGTGCATCGGAATCTAATACTGCTGTCACAGGAAAGGCTCAAAGCACGAACTATTAGAAGAGTTACTCCTCTTATAAATAAGTCGCCATTTGGCCTTTTGTATTCAATATCGTTGCAATTTCTGTGTTTCATCGTTGATTTGAAGGTCCAAGGGATACAGTAAACCTGCAATGGTACATCGGAATCTAATACTGCTGTCCCACGAAAGGCTCAAAGCACGACTATTAGAAGAGTTACTCCTCTAGTAAATAACTCGACATTCTGCCTTTTGTATTCCATATCGATGTAATTTCTGTGGTTCATCGTTGATTTTAAAGTCCAAGGAATACAGTAAACATGCAATGGTGCATCGGAATCTAATACTGCTGTCCCAGGAAAGGCTCAAATCCCGAACAATTAGAAGAGTTACTCCTCTTGTAAATAAGTCGACATTTTGCCTTTGGTACTCAATGTCGATGCAATTTCTGTGTTGCATCGTTGATTTGAAGGTCCAAGGGATACAGTAAACCTGCAGTGGTGCATCGGAATCTAATACTGCTGTCGCAGTATAGGCTCGAAGCACGAACTATTAGAAGAGTTACTCCTCTTATACATAAGTCGACATTTTGCCTTTTGTATTCAATATCCATCCAATTTCTGTGTTTCATCGTTGATTTGAAGGTCCAAGGGATACAGTAAACATGCAATGGTGCATCGGAATCTAATACTGCTGTCCCAGGAAAGTCTCAAAGCACGACCTATTAGAAGAGTTACTCCTCTTGTAAATAAGTCGACATTTTGCATTTTGTATTCAATATCGATACAATTTCTGTGTTTCATCGTTGATTTGAAGGTTCAAGGATACAGTTAACCTGCAATGGTGCATCGGAATCTAATACCGTTGTCGCAGTAAAGGCTCGAAGCACGAACTATTAGAAGAGTTACTCCTCTTGTAAATAAGTCGACATTTTGCCTTTTGTATTCAATATCGATGCAATTTCTGTGTTTCATCGTTGATTTGAAGGTCCAAGGGGTACAGTAAACCTGCAATGGTGCATCGGAATCTAATACTGCTGTCGCAGAAAAGGCTCGAAGCACGAACTATTGGAAGAGTTACTCCTCTTATAAATAAATCGACATTTTGCCTTTTGTATTAAATATCGATCCAACTTCTGTGTTTCATCGTTGATTTGAAAGTCCAAGGGATCCAGTAAACCTGCAATGGTGCATCGGAATCTAATACTGCTGTCGCAGGAAAGGCTCAAAGCACGAACTATTAGAAGAGTCACTCCCCTTATAAATAAGTCGACATTTTGCCTTTTGTATTCAATATCGATCCAATTTCTGTGTTTCATCGTTGATTTGAAGGTCCAAGGGATACAGTAAACCTGCAATGGTGCATCGGAATCTAATACTGCTGTCGCAGAAAAGGCTCGAAGCACGAACTATTGGAAGAATTACTCCTCTTATAAATAAATCGACATTTTGCCTTTTGTATTAAATATCGATCCAATTTCTGTGTTTCATCGTTGATTTGAAAGTCCAAGGGATACAGTAAACCTGCAATGGTGCATCGGAATCTAATACAACTGTCCCAGGAAAGGCTCAAAGCACAAACTATTAGAAGAGTTACTCCCCTTGTAAATAAGTCGAAATTATTCCTTTTGTATTCAATATCGATGTTATATCTGTGTTTCATCGTTGATTTGAAGGTCCAAGGGATACAGTAAACCTGCAATGGTGCATCGGAATCTAATAGTGCTGTCCCAGGAAAGGCTCAAATCACGAACTATTAGAAGTGTTACTCCTCTGGTAAATAAGGCGACATTTTCCTTTTGTATTCAATATCGATGCAATTTCTGTGTTTCATCGTTGATTTGAAGGTCCAAGGGATACAGTAAACCCGCATGGCGCATCGGAATCTAATACTGCTGTCCCAGGAAAGGCTCAAAGCACGAACTATTAGAAGAGTTACTCCTCATATAAATAAGTAGATATATTGCCTTTTGTATTCAATGTCGATGCAATTTCGGTGTTTCATCGTTTATTTGATGGTCCAAGGGATACAGTAAACCTGCAATGGTGCATCGGAATCTAATACTGCTGTCCTAGGAAAGGCTCAAAGCAAGAACTATTAGAAGAGTTACTCCTCTTATAAATAAGACGACATTTTTCCTTTTGTATTCATTATCGATGCAATTTCCGTGTTTCATCGTTGATTTGAAGGTCCAAGGGATACAGTAAACCTGCAATGGTGCATCGGAATCTAATACTGCTGTCCCAGGAAAGGCTCCAAGCACGACTATTAGTAGAGTTACTCCTCTAGTAAATAAGTCGACATTCTGCCTTTTGTATTCCATATCGATGTAATTTCTGTGTTTCATCGTTGATTTTAAGGTCCAAGGGATACAGTAAACATGCAATGGTGCATCGGAATTTAATACTGCTGTCCCAGGAAAGGCTCAAAGCACGAACTATTAGAAGAGATACTCCTCTTTTAATAATTCGACATTTTGCCTTTTGTATTCAATATCGATGCAATTTCTGTGTTTCATCGTTGATTTGAAGGTCCAAGGGATACAGTAAACCTGCAATGGTGCTTCGGAATGTAATACTGCTGTCCCAGGAAAGGCTCAAAGCACGAACTATTAGAAGAGTTACTTCTCTTGTAAATAAGTCGACGTTTTGCCTTTTGTATTCAATATCGATGCAATTTCTGTGTTTCATCGTTGATTTGAAGGTCCAAGGGATACAGTAAATATGCAATGGTGCATCGGAATCTAATACTGCTGTCCCAGGAAAGTCTCAAAGCACGACCTATTAGAAGAGTTACTCCTCTTGTAAATAAGTCGACATTTTGCATTTTGTATTCAATATCGATACAATTTCTGTGTTTCATCGTTGATTTGAAGGTTCAAGGATACAGTAAACCTGCAATGGTGCATCGGAATCTAATACCGCTGTCGCAGTAAAGGCTCCAAGCACGAACTATTAGAAGAGTTACTCCTCTTATACATAAGTCGACATTTTGCCTTTTGTATTCAATATCGATCCAATTTCTGTGTTTCATCGTTGATTTGAAAGTCCAAGGGGTACAGTAAACCTGCAATGGTGCATCGGAATTTAATACTGCTGTCCCAGGAAAGGCTCAAAGCACGAACTATTTGAAGAGTCACTCCGCTTATAAATAAGTCGACATTTTGCCTTTTGTATTCAATATCGATGCAATTTCTGTGTTTCATCGTTGATTTGAAGGTCCAAGGGGTTCAGTAAACCTGCAATGGTGCATCGGAATCTAATACTGCTGTCGCAGAAAAGGCTCGAAGCACGAACTATTGGAAGAGTTACTCCTCTTATAAATAAATCGACATTTTGCCTTTTGTATTAAATATCGATCCAATTTCTGTGTTTCATCTTTGATTTGAAAGTCCAAGGGATACAGTAAACCTGCAATGGTGCATCGGAATCTAATACTGCTGTCCCAGGAAAGGCTCAAAGCACGAACTATTAGAAGAGTCACTCCCCTTATAAATAAGTCGACATTTTGCCTTTTGTATTCAATATTGATGCAATTTCTTTGTTTCATCGTTGATTTGAAGGTCCAAGGGATACAGTAAACCTGCAATGGTGCATCGGAATCTAATACTGCTGTCGCAGAAAAGGCTCGAAGCACGAACTATTAGAAGAGTTACTCCTCTTATAAATAAATCGACATTTTGCCTTTTGTATTAAATATCGATCCATTTTCTGTGTTACATCGTTGATTTGAAAGTCCAAGGGATACAGTAAACCTGCAATGGTGCATCGGAATCTAATACTGCTGTCCCACGAAAGGCTCAAAGCACAAACTATTAGAAGAGTCACTCCCCTTATAAATAAGTCGATATTTTGCCATTTGTATTCAATATCGATCCAATTTCTGTGTTTCATCGTTGATTTGAAGGTCAAAGGGATACAGTAAACCTGCAATGGTGCATCGGAATCTAATACTGCTGTCCCAGGAAACTCTCAAAGCACGAACTATTAGAAGAGTTACTCCTCTTGTAAATAAGTCGACATTTTGCCTTTTGTATTCAATATCGAAGATATTTCTGTGTTTCATCGTTGAGTTGAAGGTCCAAGGGATACAGTAAAGTTGCAATGTTGCATTGGAATTTAATACTGCTGTCCCAGGAAAGGCTCAAAGCACGAACTATTAGAAGAGTTACTCCTCTTGTAAATAAGTCGACATTTTGCTTTTTGTATTAAATATCGATGCAATTTCTGTGTTTCATCGTTGATTTGAAGGTCAGAGGGATACAGTAAATGTGCAATGGTGCATCGGAATGTAATACTGCTGTCCCAGGAAATGCTCAAATCACGAACTATTAGAAGTGTTACTCCTCTGGTAAATAAGGCGACATTTTCCTTTTGTATTCAATATCGATGCAATTTCTGTGTTTCATCGTTGATTTGAAGGTCCAAGGGATACAGTAAACCTGCAATGGTGCATCGGAATCTAATACTGCTGTCCTAGGAAAGGCTCAAAGCAAGAACTATTAGAAGAGTTACTCCTCTTATAAATAAGACGACATTTTTCCTTTTGTATACATTATCGATGCAATTTCTGTGTTTCATCGTTGATTTGAAGGTCCAAGGGATACAGTAAACCAGCAATGGTGCATCGGAATCTAATACTGCTGTCCCAGGAAAGGCTCAAAGCACGACTATTAGAAGAGTTACTCCTCTAGTAAATAAGTCGACATTCGGCCTTTTGTATTCCATATCGATGTAATTTCTATGTTTCATCGTTGATTTTAATGTCCAAGGGATACAGTAAATATGCAATGGTGCATCGGAATCTAATACTGCTGTCCCAGGAAAGGCTCAAAGCACGAACTATTAGAAGAGTTACTCCTCTTGTAGATAAGTCGACATTTTGCCTTTTGTATTCAATATCGATCCAATTTCTGTGTTTCATCGTTGATTTGAAGCTCCAAGGGATGCAGTAAACCTGCAATGGTGCATCGGAATCTAATACTGCTGTCCCAGGAAAGGCTCAAAGCACGAACTATTAGAAGAGATACTCCTCTTTTAATAATTCGACATTTTGCCTTTTGTATTCAATATCGATGCAATTTCTGTGTTTCATCGTTGATTTGAAGGTCCAAGGGATACAGTAAACCTGCAATGGTGCTTCGGAATGTAATACTGCTGTCCCAGGAAAGGCTCAAAGCACGAACTATTAGAAGAGTTACTTCTCTTGTAAATAAGTCGACGTTTTGCCTTTTGTATTCAATATCGATGCAATTTCTGTGTTTCATCGTTGATTTGAAGGTCCAAGGGATACAGTAAACCTGCAATGGTGCATCGGAATCTAATAGTGCTGTCCCAGTAAAGGCTCAAAGCACCAACTATTAGAAGAGTTACTCCTCTTATAAATAAGTCGACATTTTGACTTTTGTATTCAATATCGATGCGATTTCTGTGTTTCATCGTTGATTTGAAGGTCCAAGGAAACAGTAAACCTGCAATGGTGCATCGGAATCTAATGCTGCTGTCCCAGGACAGGCTCAAAGCACGAACCATTAGAGGAGTTACTCCTCTTGTAAGTAAGTCGACATTTTGCATTCTGTATTCTATATCGATGCAATTTCTGTGTTTCATCGTTGATTTGAAGGTCCAAGGGATACAGTAAACCTGCAATGGTGCATCGGAATCTAATATTGCTGTCCCAGGAAAGGCTCAAACCACGAGCTATTAGAAGAGTTACTCCTCTTGTAAAAAAGTCGATATTTTGCCTTTTGTATTCAATATCGATGCAATTTCTGTGTTTCATCGTTGATTTGAAGGTCAAAGGAATACAGTAAACCTGCAATGGTGCATCGGAATCTAATACTGCTGTCCCAGGAAAGGCTCAAACCACGACTATCAGTAGAGTTACTCATCTTGTAAATAAGTCGACATTTTGCCTTTTGTATTAAATATCGATGCAATTTCTGTGTTTCATCGTTGATTTGAATGTCCAAGGGATACAGTAAACCTGCAATGGTGCATCGGAATCTAATACTGCTGTCACAGGAAAGGCTCAAAGCACGAACTATTAGAAGAGTTACTCCTCTTGTAAATAAGTAGATATTTTGCTATTTGTATTCAATGTCGATGCAATATCTGTGTTTCATCGTTGGTTTGAAGGTCCAAGGGATACAGTAAACCAGCAATGGTGCATCGGAGTCTGATACTGCTGTCCCAGGAAATGCTCAAAGCACGAACTATTAGAAGAGTTACTCCTCTTGTAAATAAGTCGTCATTTTGCCTTTTGTATTCAATATCGATGCAATATCTGTGTTTCATCGTTGATTGGAATGTCCAAGGGATACAGTAAACGTGCAATGGTGCATCGGAATCTAATACTGCTGTCCCAGGAAAGGCTCAAAGCACGAACTATTAGAAGAGTTACTCCTCTTGTAAATAAGTCGACATTTTGCTTTTGTATTCAAGAACGATGCAATTTCTGTGTTTCATCGGTGATTTGAAGGTCCAAGGGATACAGTAAACCTGCAATGGTGCATCGGAATCTAATACTGCTGTCGCAGTAAGGGATCGAAGCACGAACTATTAGAAGAGTTACTCCTCTTGTAAATAAGTCGACATTATGCCTTTTGTATTCAATATCGATGCAATTTCTGTGTTTCATCGTAGATTTGAAGGTCCAAGGGATACAGTAAACCAGCAATGGTGCATCGGAATCTAATACTGCTGTCCCAGGAAAGGCTCGAAGCACGAACTATTAGAAGAGTTACTCCTCTAATAAATAAGTCGACATTTTGCCTTTTGTATTCAATATCGATCCAATTTCTGTGTTTCATCGTTGATTTGAAGGTCCAAGGGATACAGTAAACCTGCAATGGTGCATCGGAATCTAATACTGCAGTCCCAGGAAACTCTCAAACACGAACTATTAGAGGAGTTACTCCTCTTGTAAATAGGTCGACATTTTGCCTTCTGTATTCAGTATCGAAACTATTTCTGTGTTTCATCGTAGATTTGAAGGTCCAAGGGATACAGTAAAGTTGCAATGTTGCATCGGAATTTAATACTGCTGTCCCAGGAAAGGCTCAAAGCACGAACTATTAGAAGACTTACTCCTCTTGTAAATAAGTCGACATTTTGCTTTTGTATTCAATATCGATGCAATTTCTGTGTTTCATCGTTGATTTGAAGCTCCAAGGGATAGAGTTAACCTGCATGGCGCATCGAAATCTAATACTGCTGTCCCAGGAAAGGCTCAAAGCACGAACTAATAGAAGAGTTACTCCTCTAATAAATAAGTAGATATTTTGCCTTTTGTATTCAATGTCGTTGCAATTTCTGTGTTTCATCGTTTATTTGATGGTCCAAGGGATACTGTAAACCTGCAATGGTGTATCGGTATCTAATACTGCTGTCCTAGGAAAGGCTCAAAGCAAGAACTATTAGAAGAGTTACTCCTCTTATAAATAAGACGACGTTTTGCCTTTTGTACTCAATATCGATGCAATTTCTGTGTTTCATCGTTGATTTGAAGGTCCAAGGGATACAGTAAGCCTGCAATGGTGCATCGGAATCTAATACTGCTGTCCCAGGAAAGGCTCAAAGCACGACTATTAGAAGAGTTACAGCTCTAGTAAATAAGTCGACATTCTGCCTTTTGTATTCCATATCGATGTAATTTCTGTATTTCATCGTTGATTTTAAGGTCCAAGGGATACAGTAGATATGCAATGGTGAATCGGAATCTAATACTGCTGTCCCAGGAAAGGCTCAAAGCACGAACTATTAGAAGAGTTACTCCTCTTGTAAATAAGTCGACATTTTGCCTTTTGTATTCAATATCAATGCAATTTCTGTGTTTCATTGTTGATTTGAAGGTCCAAGGGGTACATTAAACCTGCAATGGTGCATCGGAATCAAATACTGCTGTCCCAGAAAAGGCTCAAAGCACGAACTATTAGAAGAGTTACTCCTCTTGTAAATAAGTAGATATTTTGCCATTTGTATTCAATGTCGATGCAATATCTGTGTTTCATCGTTGGTTTGAAGGTCCAAGGGATACAGTAAACCAGCAATGGTGCATCGGAATCTGATACTGCTGTCCCAGGAAAGGCTCAAAGCACGAACTATTAGAAGAGTTACTCCTCTTGTAAATAAGTCGTCATTTTGCCTTTTGTATTCAATATCGATGCAATAACTGTGTTTCATCGTTGATTGGAATGTCCTAGGGATACAGTAAACGTGCAATGGTGCATCGGAATCTAATACTGCTGTCCCAGGAAAGGCTCAAAGCACGAACTATTAGAAGAGTTACTCCTCTTGTAAATAAGTCGACATTTTGCTTTTGTATTCAATATCGATGCAATTTCTGTGTTTCATCGGTGATTTGAAGGTCCAAGGGATACAGTAAACCTGCAATGGTGCAACGGAATCTAATACTGCTGTCGCAGTAAGGGATCGAAGCACGAACTATTAGAAGAGTTACTCCTCTTGTAAATAAGTCGACATAATGCCTTTTGTATTCAATATCGATGCAATTTCTGTGTTTCATCGTAGATTTGAAGGTCCAAGGGATACAGTAAACCAGCAATGGTGCATCGGAATCTAATACTGCTGTCCCAGGAAAGGCTCAAAGCACGACTATTAGAAGAGTTACTCCTCTAGTAAATAAGTCACCATTCTGCCTTTTGTATTCCATATCGATGTAATTTCTGTGTTTCATCGTTGAATTTAAGGTCCAAGGGATACAGTAAACCTGCAATGGCGCATCGGAATCTAATACTGCTGTCCTAGGAATGGCTCAATGCAAGAACTATTAGAAGAGTTACTCCTCTTATAAATAAGACGACATTTTGCCTTTTGTATTCACTATCGATGCAATTTCTGTGTTTCATCGTTGATTTGAAGGTCCAAGAGATACAGTAAAGATGCAATGGTGCATCGGAATCTAATACTGCTGTCCCAGGAAAGTCTCAAAGCACGACCTATTAGAAGAGTTACTCCTCTTGTAAATAAGTCGACATTTTGCATTTTGTATTCAATATCGATGCAATTTCTGTGTTTCATCGTTGATTTGAAGGTTCAAGGATACAGTAAACCTGCAATGGTGCATCGGAATCTAATACTGCCGTCGCAGTAAAGGCTCGAAGCACGAACTATTAGAAGAGTTACTCCTCTTATAAATAAATCGACATTTTGCCTTTTGTATTAAATATCGATCCAATTTCTGTGTTTCATCGTTGATTTGAAAGTCCAAGGGATACAGTAAACCTGCAATGGTGCATCGGAATCTAATACTGCTGTCCCAGGAAAGGCTCAAAGCACTAACTATTAGAAGAGTCACTCCCCTTATAAATAAGTCGACATTTTGCCTTTTGTATTCAATATCGATGCAATTTCTGTGTTTCATCGTTGATTTGAAGGTCCAAGGGATACAGTAAACGTGCAATGGTGCATCGGAATATAATACTGCTGTCGCAGTAAAGGCTCGAAGCACGAACTATTAGAAGAGTTACTCCTCTTATAAATAAGTCGACATTTTGCCTTTTGTATTCAATATCGATCCAATTTCTGTGTTTCATCGTTGATTTGAAGGTCCAAGGGATACAGTAAACCTGCAATGGTGCATCGGAATCTAATACTGCTGTCCCAGGAAACTCTCAAACACGAACTATTAGAGGAGTTACTCCTCTTGTAAATAAGTCGACATTTTGCTTTTGTATTCAATATCGAAGCAATTTCTGTGTTTCATCGTTGATTTGAAGCTCCAAGGGATACAGTAAACCTGCATGGCGCATCGGAATCTAATACTGCTTTCCCAGGAAAGGCTCAACGCACGAACTAATAGAAGAGTTACTCCTCTAATAAATAAGTAGATATTTTGCCTTTTGTATTCAATATCGATTCAATTTCTGTGCTTCATCGTTGATTTGAAGGTCCAAGGGATACAGTAAACCTGCAATGGTGCATCGGAATCTAATACTGCTGTCCCAGGAAACTCTGAAAGCACGAACTATTAGAAGAGTTACTCCTCTTGTAAATAGGTCGACATTTTACATTTGTATTCAATATCGATGCAATTTCTGTGTTTCATCGTTGATTTGAAGGTCCAAGGAATACAGTAAACCTGCAATGGTGCATCGGAATCTAATACTGCTGTCCCAGGAAAGGCTCAAACCACGACTATTAGAAGAGTTACTCCTCTTGTAAATAAGTCGACATTTTGCCTTTTGTATTCAATATCGATGGAATTTCTGTGTTTCATCGTTGATTTGAATGTCCAAGGGATACAGTAAACCAGCAATGGTGCATCGGAATCTAATACTGCTGTCACAGGAAAGGCTCATAACACGAACTATTAGAAGAGTTGCTCCTCTGGTAAATAAGTCAACATTTTGCCTTTTGTATTCAATATCGATGCAATTTCTGTGTTTCATCGTTGATTTGAAGGTCCAAGGGGTACAGTAAACCTGCAGTGGTGCATCGGAATCTAAAACAGCTGTCCCAGAAATGGCTCAAAGCACGAACTATTAGAAGAGTTACTCCTCTTGTAAATAAGTAGATATTTTGCCATTTGTATTCAATGTCGATGCAATATCTGTGTTTCATCGTTGATTTGAAGGTCCAAGGGATACAGTAAACCTGCAATGGTGCTTCGGAATCTAATACTGCTGTCCCAGGAAAGGCTCAATGCACGAACTGGTAGAAGAGTTACTCCTCTTGTAAATAAGTCGACAGTTTCTTTTGTATTCAATATCGATGCAATATCTGTGTTTCATCGTTGATTTGAATGTCCAAGGGATACAGTAAACGTGCAATGGTGCATCGTAATCTAATACTGCTGTCCCAGGAAAGGCTCAAAGCACGAACTTTTAGAAGAGTTTCTCCTCTTATAAATAATTAGATATTTTGCCTTTTGTATTCAATGTCGATGCAATTTCTGTGTTTCATCGTTGATTTGAAGGTCAAAGGGATACAGTAAACCTACAATGGTGCATAAGAATCTAATACTGCTGTCCTAGGAAAGGCTCAAAGCAAGAACTATTAGAAGAGTTACTCCACTTATAAATAAGAAGACATTTTTACTTTTGTATTCACTATCGATGCAATTTCGGTGTTTCATCGTTGATTTGAAGGTCCAAGGGATACAGTAAACCTGCAATGGTGCATCGGAAACTAATACTGCTATCGCAGGAAATGCTCAAAGCACGAACTATTCGAAGAGTTACTCCTCTTATAAATAATACGACTGTTTGCCATTTGTATTCAATGTCGATGCAATTTCTGTGTTTCATCGTTGATTTGAAGGCCCAAGGGATACAGTAAACATGCAATGGTGCATCGGAATCTAATACTGCTGTCCCAGGAAAGTCTCAAACCACGACCTATTGGAAGAGTTACTCCTCTTGTAAATAAGTCGACATTTTGCATTTTGTATTCAATATCGATGCAATTTCTGTGTTTCATCGTTGATTTGAAGGTTCAAGGGATACAGTAAACCTGCAATGGTGCATCGGATCTAATACTGCTGTCGCAGTAAAGACTCGAAACACGAACTATTAGAAGAGTTACTCCTCTTATACATATGTCGACATTTTGCTTTTTGTATTCAATATCGATCCAATTTCTGTGTTTCATCGTTGATTTGAAAGTCCAAGGGGTACAGTAAACCTGATATGGTGCATCGAAATCTAATACTGCTGTCCCAGGAAAGGCTTAAAGCACGAACTATTAGAAGAGTCACTCCCCTTATAAATAAGTCGACATTTTGCCTTTTGTATTCAATATCGATGCAATTTCTGTGTTTCATCGTTGATTTGAAGGTCCAAGGGATACAGTAAACCTGCAATGGTGCATCGGAATCTAATACTGCTGCCGCAGGATAGGCTCGAAGCACGAACTATTAGAAGAGTTACTCCTCTTATAAATAAGTCGACATTATGCCTTTTGTATTCAATATCGATTCAATTTCTGTGCTTCATCGTTGATTTGAAGGTCCAAGGGATACAGTAAACCTGCAATGGTGCATCGGAATCTAATACTGCTGTCCCAGTAAACTCTCAAAGCACGAACTATTAGAAGAGTTACTCCTCTTGTAAATAGGTCGACATTTTACCTTTTGTATTCAATATCGAAGAAATTTCTGTGTTTCATCGTTGATTTGAAGGTCCAAGGGATACAGTAAACGTGCAATGGTGCATCGGAATATAATACTGCTGTCGCAGTAAAGGCTCGAAGCACGAACTATTAGAAGAGTTACTCCTCTTATAAATAAGTCGACATTTTGCCTTTTGTATTCAATATCGATCCAATTTCTGTGTTTCATCGTTGATTTGAAGGTCCAAGGGATACAGTAAACCTGCAATGGTGCATCGGAATCTAATACTGCTGTCCCAGGAAACTCTCAAACACGAACTATTAGAGGAGTTACTCCTCTTGTAAATAGGTCGACATTTTGCCTTTTGTATTCAATATCGAAACTATTTCTGTGTTTGATCGTTGATTTGTAGGTCCAAGGGATACAGTAAAGTTGCAATGTTGCATCGGAATTTAATACTGCTGTCCCAGGAAAGGCTCAAAGCACGAACTATTAGAAGACTTACTCCTCTTGTAAATAGGTCGACATTTTACCTTTTGTATTCAATTTCGATGCAATTTCTGTGTTTCATCGTTGATTTGAAGGTCCAAGGGATACAGTAAACCTGCAATGGTGCATCGGAATCTAATACTGCTGTCCCAGGAAAGGCTCAAAGCACGAACTATTAGAAGAGTTACTCCTGTTGTAAATAAGTCGACATTTTGCATTCTGTATTCTATATCGATGCAATTTCTGTGTTTCATCGTTGATTTGAAGGTCCAAGGGATACAGTAAACCTGTAATGGTGCATCGGAATCTAATATTGCTGTCCCAGGAAAGGCTCAAAGCACGAGCAATTAGAAGAGTTACTCCTCTTGTAAATAAGTCGATATTTTGCCTTTTGTATTCAATATCGATGCAATTTCTGTGTTTCATCGTTGATTTGAAGGTCCAAGGAATACAGGAAACCTGCAATGGTGCATCGGAATCTAATACTGCTGTCCCAGGAAAGGCTCAAACCACGACTATTAGAAGAGTTACTCCTCTAGTAAATAAGTCGACATTTTGCCTTTTGTATTCAATATCGATGGAATTTCTGTGTTTCATCGTTGATTTGAATGTCCAAGGGATACAGTAAACCTGCAATGGTGCATCGGAATCTAATACTGCTGTCACAGGAAAGGCTCATAACACGAACTATTAGAAGAGTTGCTCCTCTGGTAAATAAGTCAACATTTTGCCTTTTGTATTCAATATCGATGCAATTTCTGTGTTTCATCGTTGATTTGAAGGTCCAAGGGGTACAGTAAACCTGCAGTGGTGCATCGGAATCTAAAACTGCTGTCCCAGAAAAGGCTCAAAGCACGAACTATTAGAAGAGTTACTCCTCTTGTAAATAAGTAGATATTTTGCCATTTGTATTCAATGTCGATGCAATATCTGTGTTTCATCGTTGATTTGAAGGTCCAAGGGATACAGTAAACCTACAATGGTGCATAAGAATCTAATACTGCTGTCCTAGGAAAGGCTCAAAGCAAGAACTATTAGAAGAGTTACTCCACTTATAAATAAGAAGACATTTTGACTTTTGTATTCACTATCGATGCAATTTCTGTGTTTCATCGTTGATTTGAAGGTCCAAGGGATACAGTAAACCTGCAATGGTGCATCGGAAACTAATACTGCTATCGCAGGAAAGGCTCAAAGCACGAACTATTCGAAGAGTTACTCCTCTTATAAATAATACGACTGTTTGCCATTTGTATTCAATGTCGATGCAATTTCTGTGTTTCATCGTTGATTTGAAGGCCCAAGGGATACAGTAAACATGCAATGGTGCATCGGAATCTAATACTGCTGTCCCAGGAAAGTCTCAAAGCACGACCTATTAGAAGAGTTACTCCTCTTGTAAATAAGTCGACATTTTGCATTTTGTATTCAATATCGATGCTATTTCTGTGTTTCATCGTTGATTTGAAGGTTCAAGGGATACAGTAAACCTGCAATGGTGCATCGGATCTAATACTGCTGTCGCAGTAAAGACTCGAAACACGAACTATTAGAAGAGTTACTCCTCTTATACATAAGTCGACATTTTGCTTTTTGTATTCAATATCGATCCAATTTCTGTGTTTCATCGTTGATTTGAAAGTCCAAGGGGTACAGTAAACCTGATATGGTGCATCGGAATCTAATACTGCTGTCCCAGGAAAGGCTCAAACCACGACTATTAGAAGAGTTACTCCTCTTGTAAATAAGTCGACTTTTTGCCTTTTGTATTCAATATCGATGGAATTTCTCTGTTTCATCGTTGATTTGAATGTCCAAGGGATACAGTAAACCTGCAATGGTGCATCGGAATCTAATACTGCTGTCACAGGAAAGGCTCATAACACGAACTATTAGAAGAGTTACTCCTCTTGTAAATAAGTCGACATTTTGCCTTTTGTATTCAATATCGATGCAATTTCTGTGTTTCATCGTTGATTTGAAGGTCCAAGGGGTACAGTAAACCTGCAGTGGTGCATCGGAATCTAAAACTGCTGTCCCAGAAAAGGCTCAAAGCACGAACTATTAGAAGAGTTACTCCTCTTGTAAATAAGTAGATATTTTGCCATTTGTATTCAATGTCGATGCAATATCTGTGTTTCATCGTTGATTTGAAGGTCCAAGGGATACAGTAAACCTGCAATGGTGCATCGGAATCTAATACTGCTGTCCCAGGAAAGGCTCAATGCACGAACTGGTAGAAGAGTTACTCCTCTTGTAAATAAGTCGACAGTTTCTTTTGTATTCAATATCGATGCAATATCTGTGTTTCATCGTTGATTTGAATGTCCAAGGGATACAGTAAACGTGCAATGGTGCATCGTAATCTAATACTGCTGTCCCAGGAAAGGCTCAAAGCACGAACTATTAGAAGAGTTACTCCTCTTATAAATAAGTAGATATTTTGCCTTTTGTATTCAATGTCGATGCAATTTCTGTGTTTCATCGTTGATTTGAAGGTCAAAGGGATACAGTAAACCTACAATGGTGCATCGGAAACTAATACTGCTGTCCTAGGAAAGGCTCAAAGCAAGAACTATTAGAAGAGTTACTCCTCTTATAAATAAGAAGACATTTTGCCTTTTGTATTCACTATCGATGCAATTTCTGTGTTTCATCGTTGATTTGAAGGTCCAAGGGATACAGTAAACCTGCAATGGTGCATCGGAAACTAATACTGCTATCGCAGGAAAGGCTCAAAGCACGAACTATTCGAAGAGTTACTCCTCTTATAAATAATACGACTGTTTGCCATTTGTATTCAATGTCGATGCAATTTCTGTGTTTCATCGTTGATTTGAAGGCCCAAGGGATACAGTAAACATGCAATGGTGCCTCGGAATCTAATACTGCTGTCCGAGGAAAGTCTCAAAGCACGACCTATTAGAAGAGTTACTCCTCTTGTAAATAAGTCGACATTTTGCATTTTGTATTCAATATCGATGCAATTTCTGTGTTTCATCGTTGATTTGAAGGTTCAAGGGATACAGTAAACCTGCAATGGTGCATCGGAATCTAATACTGCTGTCGCAGTAAAGTCTCGAAACACGAACTATTAGAAGAGTTACTCCTCTTATACATAAGTCGACATTTTGCTTTTTGTATTCAATATCGATCCAATTTCTGTGTTTCATCGTTGATTTGAAAGTCCAAGGGGTACAGTAAACCTGATATGGTGCATCGGAATCTAATACTGCTGTCCCAGGAAAGGCTTAAAGCACGAACTATTAGAAGAGTCACTCCCCTTATAAATAAGTCGACATTTTGCCTTTTGTATTCAATATCGATGCAATTTCTGTGTTTCATCGTTGATTTGAAGGTCCAAGGGATACAGTAAACCTGCAATGGTGCATCGGAATCTAATACTGCTGCCGCAGGAAAGGCTCGAAGCACGAACTATTAGAAGAGTTACTCCTCTTATAAATAAGTCGACATTATGCCTTTTGTATTCAATATCGATTCAATTTCTGTGCTTCATCGTTGATTTGAAGGTCCAAGGGATACAGTAAACCTGCAATGGTGCATCGGAATCTAATACTGCTGTCCCAGTAAACTCTCAAAGCACGAACTATTAGAAGAGTTACTCCTCTTGTAAATAGGTCGACATTTTACCTTTTGTATTCAATATCGAAGAAATTTCTGTGTTTCATCGTTGATTTGATGGTCCAAGGGATACAGTAAAGTTGTAATGTTGCATCGGAAATTAATACTGCTGTCCCAGGAAAGGCTCAAAGCACGAACTATTAGAAGAGTTACTCCTCTTGTAAATAAGTCGACATTTTGCCTTTTGTATTCAATATCGATTCAATTTCTGTGTTTCATCGTTGATTTGAAGGTCCAAGGGATACAGTAAACGTGCAATGGTGCATCGGAATGAAATACTGCTGTCTCAGGAAATGCTCAAATCACGAACTATTAGAAGAGTTACTCCCCTTGTAAATAAGTCGACATTTTTCCTTTTGTATTCAATATCGATGCAATTTCTGTGTTTCATCGTTGATTTGAAGGTCCAAGGGAAACAGTAAACCTGCATGGCGCATCGGAATCTAATACTGCTGTCCCAGGAAAGGCTCAAAGCACGAACTATTAGAAGAGTTACTCCTCTTATAAATAAGTAGATATTTTGCCTTTTGTATTCAATGTCGATGCAATTTCTGTGTTTCATCGTTTATTTGATGGTCCAAGGGATACAATAAACCTGCAACGGTGCATCGGAATCTAATACTGCTGTCCTAGGAAAGGCTCAAAGCAAGAACTATTAGAAGAGTTACTCCTCTTATAAATAAGACATCATTTTGCCTTTTGTATTCAATATCGATGCAATTTCTGTGTTTCATCGTTTATTTGAAGGCCCAAGCGATACAGTAAACCTGCAATGGTGCATCGGAATCTAATACTGCTGTCCCAGGAAAGGCTCAAGGCACTAACTATTAGAAGAGGTACTCCTCTTATAAATAATACGACTGTTTGCCATTTGTATTCAATGTCGATGCAATTTCTGTGTTTCATCGTTGATTTGAAGGCCCAAGGGATACAGTAAACACGCAATGGTGCATCGGAATCTAATACTGCTGTCCCAGGAAAGTCTCAAAGCACGACCTATTAGTAGAGTTACTCCTCTTGTAAATAAGTCGACATTTTGCATTTTGTATTCAATATCGATGCAATTTCTGTGTTTCATCGTTGATTTGAAGGTTCAAGGGATACAGTAAACCTGCAATGGTGCATCGGAATCTAATACTGCTGTCGCAGTAAAGGCTCGAAACACGAACTATTAGAAGAGTTACTCCTCTTATACATAAGTCGACATTTTGCTTTTTGTATTCAATATCGATCCAATTTCTGTGTTTCATCGTTGATTTGAAAGTCCAAGGGGTACAGTAAACCTGATATGGTGCATCGAAATCTATTACTGCTGTCCCAGGAAAGGCTTAAAGCACGAACTATTAGAAGAGTCACTCCCCTCATAAATAAGTCGACATTTTGCCTTTTGTATTCAATATCGATGCAATTTCTGTGTTTCATCGTTGATTTGATGGTCCATGGATACAGTAAACCTGCAATGGTGCATCGGAATCTAATACTGCTGCCGCACGAAAGGCTCGAAGCACGAACTATTAGAAGAGTTACTCCTCTTATAAATAAGTAGACATTATGCCTTTTGTATTCAATATCGATTCAATTTCTGTGCTTCATCGTTGATTTGAAGGTCCAAGGGATACAGTAAACCTGCAATGGTGCATCGGAATCTAATACTGCTGTCCCAATAAACTCTCAAAGCAAAACTATTAGAAGAGTTACTCCTCTTGTAAATAGGTCGACATTTTACCTTTTGTATTCAAAATCGAAGAAATTTCTGTGTTTCATCGTTGATTTGATGGTCCAAGTGATACAGTAAAGTTGCAATGTTGCATCGGAAATTAATACTGCTGTCCCAGGAAAGGCTCAAAGCACGAACTATTAGAAGAGTTACTCCTCTTGTAAATAAGTCGATATTTTGCCTTTTGTATTCAATATCGATTCAATTTCTGTGTTTCATCGTTGATTTGAAGGTCCAAGGGATACAGTAAACGTGCAATGGTGCATCGGAATGAAATACTGCTGTCTCAGGAAATGCTCAAATCACGAACTATTAGAAGAGTTACTCCCCTTGTAAATAAGTCGACATTTTTCCTTTTGTATTCAATATCGATGCAATTTCTGTGTTTCATCGTTGATTTGAAGGTCCAAGGGATACAGTAAACCTGCATGGCGCATCGGAATCTAATACTGCTGTCCCAGGAAAGGCTCAAAGCAAGAACTATTAGAAGAGTTACTCCTCTTATAAATAAGTCGACATTATGCCTTTTGTATTCAATATCGATTCAATTTCTGTGCTTCATTGTTGATTTGAAGGTCCAAGGGATACAGTAAACCTGCAATGGTGCATCGGAATCTAATACTGCTGTCCCAGTAAACTCTCAAAGCACGAACTATTAGAAGAGTTACTCCTCTTGTAAATAGGTCGACATTTTACCTTTTGTATTCAATATCGAAGAAATTTCTGTGTTTCATCGTTGATTTGATGGTCCAAGGGATACAGTAAACCTGCAATGGTGCATCGGAATCTAATACTGCTGTCCCAGGAAAGGCTCAAGGCACTAACTATTAGAAGAGGTACTCCTCTTATAAATAAGACGACTGTTTGCCATTTGTATTCAATATCGATGCAATTTCTGTTTTTCATCGTTGATTTGAAGGTCCAAGGGATACAGTAAACATGCAATGGTGCCTCGGAATCTAATACTGCTGTCCCAGGAATGGCTCAAAGCACGAACTATTAGAAGACTTACTCCTCTTGTAAATAAGTCGACATTTTGCTTTTGTATTCGTAATCGATGCAATTTCTGTGTTTCATCGTTGATTTGAAGGTCCAAGGGATACAGTAAAGTTGCAATGTTGCATCGGAATTTAATACTGCTGTCCCAGGAAAGGCTAAAAGCACGAACTATTAGAAGAGTTACTCCTCTTGTAAATAAGCCGACATTTTGCCTTTTGTTTTCAATATCGATGCAATTTCTGTGTACCATCGTTGATTTGAAGGTCCAAGGGATACAGTAAACGTGCAATGGTGCATCGGAATGTAATACTGCTGTCTCAGGAAATGCTCAAATCACGAACTATTAGAAGAGTTACTCCCCTTGTAAATAAGTCGACATTTTTCCTTTTGTATTCAATATCGATGCAATATCTGTGTTTCATCGTTGATTTGATGGTCCAAGGGATACAGTAAACCTGCAATGGTGCATCGGAATCTAATACTGCTGTCCCAGGAAAGGCTCAAAGCACGAACTATTAGAAGAGTTACTCCTCTTGTAAATAAGTCGACATTTTGCATTCTGCATTCTATATCGATGCAATTTCTGTGTTTCATCGTTGATTTGAAGGTCCAAGGGATACAGTAAACCTGTAATGGTGCATCGGAATCTAATATTGCTGTCCCAGGAAAGGCTCAAAGCACGAGCAATTAGAAGAGTTACTCCTCTTGTAAATAAGTCGATATTTTGCCTTTTGTATTCAATATCGATGCAATATCTGTGTTTCATCGTTGATTTGAAGGTCCAAGGAATACAGTAAACCTGCAATGGTGCATCGGAATCTAATACTGCTGTCCCAAGAAACTCTCAAAGCACGAACTATTAGAAGAGTTATTCCTCTTGTAAATACGTCGACATTTTACCTTTTGTATTCAATATGGAAGAAATTTCTGTGTTTCATCGTTGATTTGAAGGTCCAAGGGATCCAGTAAAGTTGCAATGTTGCATCGGAATTTAATACTGCTGTCCCAGGAAAGGCTCAAAGCACGAACTATTAGAAGAGTCAGTCCCCTTATAAATAAGTCGACATTTTGCCTTTTGTATTCAATATCGATGCAATTTCTGTGTTTCATCGTTGATTTGAAGGTCCAAGGGATACAGTAAACCTGCAATGGTGCATCGGAATCTAATACTGCTGTCCTAGGAAAGGCTCAAAGCAAGAACTATTAGCAGAGTTACTCCTCTTATAAATAAGAAGACATTTTGCCTTTTGTATTCACTATCGATGCAATTTCTGTGTTTCATCGTTGTTTTGAAGGTCCAAGGGATACAGTAAACCTGCAATGGTGCATCGGAAACTAATACTGCTGTCGCAGGAAAGGCTCAAAGCACGAACTATTAGAAGAGTCAGTCCCCTTATAAATAAGTCGACATTTTGCCTTTTGTATTCAATATCGATGCAATTTCTGTGTTTCATCGTTGATTTGAAGGTCCAAGGTATACAGTAAACCTGCAATGGTGCATCGGAATCTAATACTGCTGCCGCAGGAATGGCTCGAAGCACGAACTATTAGAAGAGTTACTCCACTTATAAATAAGTCGACATTATGCCTTTTGTATTCAATATCAATTCAATTTCTGTGCTTCATCGTTGATTTGAAGGTCCAAGGGATACAGTAAACCTGCAATGGTGCATCGGAATCTAATACTGCTGTCCCAGGAAACTCTCAAAGCACGAACTATTAGAAGAGTTATTCCTCTTGTAAATAGGTCGACATTTTACCTTTTGTATTCAGTATGGAAGAAATTTCTGTGTTTCATCGTTGATTTGAAGGTCCAAGGGATCCAGTAAAGTTGCAATGTTGCATCGGAATTTAATACTGCTGTCCCAGGAAAGGCTCAAAGCACGAACTATTAGAAGAGTTACTCCTCTTGTAAAGAAGTCGACATTTTGCCTTTTGTATTCAATATCGATTCAATTTCTGTGTTTCATCGTTGATTTGAAGGTCCAAGGGATACAGTGAACGTGCAATGGTGCATCGGAATGTAATACTGCTGTCTCAGGAAATGCTCAAATCACGAACTATTAGAAGAGTTACTCCCCTTGTAAATAAGTCGACATTTTTCCTTTTGTATTCAATATCGATGCAATTTCTGTGTTTCATCGTTGATTTGAAGGTGCAAGGGATGCAGTAAACCTGCATGGCGCATCGGAATCTAATGCTGCTGTCCCAGGAAAGGCTCAAAGCACGAACTATGAGAAGAGTTACTCCTCTTATAAATAAGTAGATATTTTGCCTTTTGTATTCAATGTCGATGCAATTTCTGTGTTTCATCGTTTATTTGATGGTCCAAGGGATACAATAAACCTGCAATGGTGCATCGGAATCTAATACTGCTGTCCTAGGAAAGGCTCAAAGCAAGAACTGTTAGAAGAGTTACTCCTCTTATTAATAAGACATCATTTTGCCTTTTGTATTCAATTTCGATGCAATTTCTGTGTTTCATCGTTAATTTGAAGGTCCAAGCGATACAGTAAACCTGCAATGGTGCATCGGAATCTAATACTGCTGTCCCAGGAAAGGCTCAAGGCACGAACTATTAGAAGAGGTACTCCTCTTATAAATAAGACGACTGTTTGCCATTTGTATTCAATATCGATGCAATTTCTGTTTTTCATCGTTAATTTGAAGGTCCAAGGGATACAGTAAACATGCAATGGTGCATCGGAATCTAATACTGCTGTCCCAGGAAAGTCTCAAAGCACGACCTATTTGAAGAGTTAACCCTCTTGCAAATAAGTTGACATTTTGCATTTTGTTCTCTATATCGATGCAATTTATGTGTTTCATCGTTATTTGAAGGTTCAAGGGATACAGTAAACCTGCAATGGTGCATCGGAATCTAATACTGCTGTCCCAGGAAAGGCACAAAGCACTAACTATTAGAAGAGTTACTCCTCTTGTAAATAAGTCGAGAAATTGCCTTTTGTAATCAATATAGATGCAATTTCTGTGTTTCATCGTTGATTTGAAGGTCCAAGGGAGACAGTAAACCTGCAATGGTGCATCGAAATCTAATACTGCTGTCCCAGGAATGGCTCAAAGCACGAACTATTAGAAGAGTTACTCCTCTTGTAAATATGTCGACATTTTCCTTTTGTATTCAATATCGATGCAATTTCTGTGTTTCATCGTTGATTTGAAGGTCCAAGGGATACAGTAAAGTTGCAATGTTGCATCGGAATTTAATACTGCTGTCCCAGGAAAGGCTAAAAGCACGAACTATTAGAAGAGTTACTTCTCTTGTAAATAAGTCGACATTTTGCCTTTTGTATTCAATATCGATGCAATTTCTGTGTTTCATCGTTGATTTGAAGGTCCAAGGGATACAGTAAACCTGCAATGGTGCATCGGAATGTAATACTGCTGTCTCAGGAAATGCTCAAATCACGAACTATTAGAAGAGTTACTCCCCTTGTAAATAAGTCGACATTTTTCCTTTTGTATTCAATATCGATGCAATATCTGTGTTTCATCGTTGATTTGAATGTCCAAGGGATACAGTAAACCTGCAATGGTGCATCGGAATCTAATACTGCTGTCCAAGGAAAGGCTCAATGCACAAACTATTAGAAGAGTTACTCCTCTTGTAAATAAGTCGACATTTTGCTTTTGTATTCAATATCGATGCAATTTCTGTGTTTCATCGTTGATTTGAAGGTCCAAGAGATACAGTAAACCTGCATGGTGCATCGGAATCTAATACTTCTGTCCCAGGAAAGGCTCAAACTACGAACTATTAGAAGAGTTACTCCTCTTATAAATAAGTACATATTTTGCCTTTTGTATTCAATGTCGATGCAATTTCTGTGTTTCATCGTTTATTTGATGGTCCAAGGGATACAATAAACCTGCAATGGTGCATCGGAATCTAATACTGCTGTCCTAGGAAAGGCTCAAAGCAAGAACTATTAGAAGAGTTACTCCTCTTGTAAATATGTCGACATTTTCCTTTTGTATTCAATATCGATGCAATTTCTGTGTTTCATCGTTGATTTGAAGGTCCAAGGGATACAGTAAAGTTGCAATGTTGCATCGGAATTTAATACTGCTGTCCCAGGAAAGGCTAAAAGCACGAACTATTAGAAGAGTTACTTCTCTTGTAAATAAGTCGACATTTTGCCTTTTGTATTCAATATCGATGCAATTTCTGTGTTTCATCGTTGATTTGAAGGTCCAAGGGATACAGTAAACGTGCAATGGTGCATCGGAATGTAATACTGCTGTCTCAGGAAATGCTCAAATCACGAACTATTAGAAGAGTTACTCCCCTTGTAAATAAGTCGACATTTTGCCTTTTTTATTCAATATCGATTCAATTTCTGTGTTTCATCGTTGATTTGAAGGTCCAAGGGATACAGTAAACGTGCAATGGTGCATCGGAATGAAATACTGCTGTCTCAGGAAATGCTCAAATCACGAACTATTAGAAGAGTTACTCCCCTTGTAAATAAGTCGACATTTTTCCTTTTGTATTCAATATCGATGCAATTTCTGTGTTTCATCGTTGATTTGAAGGTCCAAGGGAAACAGTAAACCTGCATGGCGCATCGGAATCTAATACTGCTGTCCCAGGAAAGGCTCAAAGCACGAACTATTAGAAGAGTTACTCCTCTTATAAATAAGTAGATATTTTGCCTTTTGTATTCAATGTCGATGCAATTTCTGTGTTTCATCGTTTATTTGATGGTCCAAGGGATACAATAAACCTGCAACGGTGCATCGGAATCTAATACTGCTGTCCTAGGAAAGGCTCAAAGCAAGAACTATTAGAAGAGTTACTCCTCTTATAAATAAGACATCATTTTGCCTTTTGTATTCAATATCGATGCAATTTCTGTGTTTCATCGTTTATTTGAAGGCCCAAGCGATACAGTAAACCTGCAATGGTGCATCGGAATCTAATACTGCTGTCCCAGGAAAGGCTCAAGGCACTAACTATTAGAAGAGGTACTCCTCTTATAAATAATACGACTGTTTGCCATTTGTATTCAATGTCGATGCAATTTCTGTGTTTCATCGTTGATTTGAAGGCCCAAGGGATACAGTAAACACGCAATGGTGCATCGGAATCTAATACTGCTGTCCCAGGAAAGTCTCAAAGCACGACCTATTAGTAGAGTTACTCCTCTTGTAAATAAGTCGACATTTTGCATTTTGTATTCAATATCGATGCAATTTCTGTGTTTCATCGTTGATTTGAAGGTCCAAGGGATACAGTAAACCTGCAATGGTGCATCGGAATCTAATACTGCTGTCCTAGGAAAGGCTCAAAGCAAGAACTATTAGCAGAGTTACTCCTCTTATAAATAAGAAGACATTTTGCCTTTTGTATTCACTATCGATGCAATTTCTGTGTTTCATCGTTGTTTTGAAGGTCCAAGGGATACAGTAAACCTGCAATGGTGCATCGGAAACTAATACTGCTGTCGCAGGAAAGGCTCAAAGCACGAACTATTAGAAGAGTCAGTCCCCTTATAAATAAGTCGACATTTTGCCTTTTGTATTCAATATCGATGCAATTTCTGTGTTTCATCGTTGATTTGAAGGTCCAAGGTATACAGTAAACCTGCAATGGTGCATCGGAATCTAATACTGCTGCCGCAGGAATGGCTCGAAGCACGAACTATTAGAAGAGTTACTCCACTTATAAATAAGTCGACATTATGCCTTTTGTATTCAATATCAATTCAATTTCTGTGCTTCATCGTTGATTTGAAGGTCCAAGGGATACAGTAAACCTGCAATGGTGCATCGGAATCTAATACTGCTGTCCCAGGAAACTCTCAAAGCACGAACTATTAGAAGAGTTATTCCTCTTGTAAATAGGTCGACATTTTACCTTTTGTATTCAGTATGGAAGAAATTTCTGTGTTTCATCGTTGATTTGAAGGTCCAAGGGATCCAGTAAAGTTGCAATGTTGCATCGGAATTTAATACTGCTGTCCCAGGAAAGGCTCAAAGCACGAACTATTAGAAGAGTTACTCCTCTTGTAAAGAAGTCGACATTTTGCCTTTTGTATTCAATATCGATTCAATTTCTGTGTTTCATCGTTGATTTGAAGGTCCAAGGGATACAGTGAACGTGCAATGGTGCATCGGAATGTAATACTGCTGTCTCAGGAAATGCTCAAATCACGAACTATTAGAAGAGTTACTCCCCTTGTAAATAAGTCGACATTTTTCCTTTTGTATTCAATATCGATGCAATTTCTGTGTTTCATCGTTAATTTGAAGGTGCAAGGGATGCAGTAAACCTGCATGGCGCATCGGAATCTAATGCTGCTGTCCCAGGAAAGGCTCAAAGCACGAACTATGAGAAGAGTTACTCCTCTTATAAATAAGTAGATATTTTGCCTTTTGTATTCAATGTCGATGCAATTTCTGTGTTTCATCGTTTATTTGATGGTCCAAGGGATACAATAAACCTGCAATGGTGCATCGGAATCTAATACTGCTGTCCTAGGAAAGGCTCAAAGCAAGAACTGTTAGAAGAGTTACTCCTCTTATTAATAAGACATCATTTTGCCTTTTGTATTCAATTTCGATGCAATTTCTGTGTTTCATCGTTAATTTGAAGGTCCAAGCGATACAGTAAACCTGCAATGGTGCATCGGAATCTAATACTGCTGTCCCAGGAAAGGCTCAAGGCACGAGCTATTAGAAGAGGTACTCCTCTTATAAATAAGACGACTGTTTGCCATTTGTATTCAATATCGATGCAATTTCTGTTTTTCATCGTTAATTTGAAGGTCCAAGGGATACAGTAAACATGCAATGGTGCATCGGAATCTAATACTGCTGTCCCAGGAAAGTCTCAAAGCACGACCTATTTGAAGAGTTAACCCTCTTGCAAATAAGTTGACATTTTGCATTTTGTATTCTATATCGATGCAATTTATGTGTTTCATCGTTATTTGAAGGTTCAAGGGATACAGTAAACCTGCAATGGTGCATCGGAATCTAATACTGCTGTCCCAGGAAAGGCACAAAGCACTAACTATTAGAAGAGTTACTCCTCTTGTAAATAAGTCGAGAAATTGCCTTTTGTAATCAATATAGATGCAATTTCTGTGTTTCATCGTTGATTTGAAGGTCCAAGGGAGACAGTAAACCTGCAATGGTGCATCGAAATCTAATACTGCTGTCCCAGGAATGGCTCAAAGCACGAACTATTAGAAGACTTACTCCTCTTGTAAATATGTCGACATTTGCCTTTTGTATTCAATTTCGATGCAATTTCTGTGTTTCATCGTTAATTTGAAGGTCCAAGCGATACAGTAAACCTGCAATGGTGCATCGGAATCTAATACTGCTGTCCCAGGAAAGGCTCAAGGCACGAACTATTAGAAGAGGTACTCCTCTTATAAATAAGACGACTGTTTGCCATTTGTATTCAATATCGATGCAATTTCTGTTTTTCATCGTTAATTTGAAGGTCCAAGGGATACAGTAAACATGCAATGGTGCATCGGAATCTAATACTGCTGTCCCAGGAAAGTCTCAAAGCACGACCTATTTGAAGAGTTAACCCTCTTGCAAATAAGTTGACATTTTGCATTTTGTTCTCTATATCGATGCAATTTATGTGTTTCATCGTTATTTGAAGGTTCAAGGGATACAGTAAACCTGCAATGGTGCATCGGAATCTAATACTGCTGTCCCAGGAAAGGCACAAAGCACTAACTATTAGAAGAGTTACTCCTCTTGTAAATAAGTCGAGAAATTGCCTTTTGTAATCAATATAGATGCAATTTCTGTGTTTCATCGTTGATTTGAAGGTCCAAGGGAGACAGTAAACCTGCAATGGTGCATCGAAATCTAATACTGCTGTCCCAGGAATGGCTCAAAGCACGAACTATTAGAAGAGTTACTCCTCTTGTAAATATGTCGACATTTTCCTTTTGTATTCAATATCGATGCAATTTCTGTGTTTCATCGTTGATTTGAAGGTCCAAGGGATACAGTAAAGTTGCAATGTTGCATCGGAATTTAATACTGCTGTCCCAGGAAAGGCTAAAAGCACGAACTATTAGAAGAGTTACTTCTCTTGTAAATAAGTCGACATTTTGCCTTTTGTATTCAATATCGATGCAATTTCTGTGTTTCATCGTTGATTTGAAGGTCCAAGGGATACAGTAAACGTGCAATGGTGCATCGGAATGTAATACTGCTGTCTCAGGAAATGCTCAAATCACGAACTATTAGAAGAGTTACTCCCCTTGTAAATAAGTCGACATTTTTCCTTTTGTATTCAATATCGATGCAATATCTGTGTTTCATCGTTGATTTGAATGTCCAAGGGATACAGTAAACCTGCAATGGTGCATCGGAATCTAATACTGCTGTCCAAGGAAAGGCTCAATGCACAAACTATTAGAAGAGTTACTCCTCTTGTAAATAAGTCGACATTTTGCTTTTGTATTCAATATCGATGCAATTTCTGTGTTTCATCGTTGATTTGAAGGTCCAAGAGATACAGTAAACCTGCATGGTGCATCGGAATCTAATACTTCTGTCCCAGGAAAGGCTCAAACTACGAACTATTAGAAGAGTTACTCCTCTTATAAATAAGTACATATTTTGCCTTTTGTATTCAATGTCGATGCAATTTCTGTGTTTCATCGTTTATTTGATGGTCCAAGGGATACAATAAACCTGCAATGGTGCATCGGAATCTAATACTGCTGTCCTAGGAAAGGCTCAAAGCAAGAACTATTAGAAGAGTTACTCCTCTTATAAATAAGACATCATTTTGCCTTTTGTATTCAATATCGATGCAATTTCTGTGTTTCATCGTTAATTTGAAGGTCCAAGCGATACAGTAAACCTGCAATGGTGCATCGGAATCTAATACTGCTGTCCCAGGAAAGGCTCAAAGCACGAACTATTAGAAGAGTTACTCCTCTTATAAATAAGTCGACATTATGCCTTTTGTATTCAATATCGATTCAATTTCTGTGCTTCATCGTTGATTTGAAGGTCCAAGGGATACAGTAAACCTGCAATGGTGCATCGGAATCTAATACTGCTGTCCCAATAAACTCTCAAAGCAAAACTATTAGAAGAGTTACTCCTCTTGTAAATAGGTCGACATTTTACCTTTTGTATTCAAAATCGAAGAAATTTCTGTGTTTCATCGTTGATTTGATGGTCCAAGGGATACAGTAAAGTTGCAATGTTGCATCGGAAATTAATACTGCTGTCCCAGGAAAGGCTCAAAGCACGAACTATTAGAAGAGTTACTCCTCTTGTAAATAAGTCGATATTTTGCCTTTTGTATTCAATATCGATTCAATTTCTGTGTTTCATCGTTGATTTGAAGGTCCAAGGGATACAGTAAACGTGCAATGGTGCATCGGAATGAAATACTGCTGTCTCAGGAAATGCTCAAATCACGAACTATTAGAAGAGTTACTCCCCTTGTAAATAAGTCGACATTTTTCCTTTTGTATTCAATATCGATGCAATTTCTGTGTTTCATCGTTGATTTGAAGGTCCAAGGGATAAAGTAAACCTGCAATGGTGCATCGGAATCTAATACTGCTGTCCCAGTAAACTCTCAAAGCACGAACTATTAGAAGAGTTACTCCTCTTGTAAATAGGTCGACATTTTACCTTTTGTATTCAATATCGAAGAAATTTCTGTGTTTCATCGTTGATTTGATGGTCCAAGGGATACAGTAAACCTGCAATGGTGCATCGGAATCTAATACTGCTGTCCCAGGAAAGGCTCAAGGCACTAACTATTAGAAGAGGTACTCCTCTTATAAATAAGACGACTGTTTGCCATTTGTATTCAATATCGATGCAATTTCTGTTTTTCATCGTTGATTTGAAGGTCCATGGGATACAGTAAACATGCAATGGTGCCTCGGAATCTAATACTGCTGTCCCAGGAATGGCTCAAAGCACGAACTATTAGAAGACTTACTCCTCTTGTAAATAAGTCGACATTTTGCTTTTGTATTCGTAATCGATGCAATTTCTGTGTTTCATCGTTGATTTGAAGATCCAAGGGATACAGTAAAGTTGCAATGTTGCATTGGAATTTAATACTGCTGTCCCAGGAAAGGCTAAAAGCACGAACTATTAGAAGAGTTACTCCTCTTGTAAATAAGTCGACATTTTGCCTTTTGTTTTCAATATCGATGCAATTTCTGTGTTTCATCGTTGATTTGAAGGTCCAAGGGATACAGTAAACGTGCAATGGTGCATCGGAATGTAATACTGCTGTCTCAGGAAATGCTCAAATCACGAACTATTAGAAGAGTTACTCCCCTTGTAAATAAGTCGACATTTTTCCTTTTGTATTCAATATCGATGCAATATCTGTGTTTCATCGTTGATTTGATGGTCCAAGGGATACAGTAAACCTGCAATGGTGCATCGGAATCTAATACTGCTGTCCCAGGAAAGGCTCAAAGCACGAACTATTAGAAGAGTTACTCCTCTTGTAAATAAGTCGACATTTTGCATTCTGTATTCTATATCGATGCAATTTCTGTGTTTCATCGTTGATTTGAAGGTCCAAGGGATACAGTAAACCTGTAATGGTGCATCGGAATCTAATATTGCTGTCCCAGGAAAGGCTCAAAGCACGAGCAATTAGAAGAGTTACTCCTCTTGTAAATAAGTCGATATTTTGCCTTTTGTATTCAATATCGATGCAATTTCTGTGTATCATCGTTGATTTGAAGGTCCAAGGAATACAGTAAACCTGCAATGGTGCATCGGAATCTAATACTGCTGTCCCAGGAAACTCTCAAAGCACGAACTATTAGAAGAGTTTTTCCTCTTGTAAATACGTCGACATTTTACCTTTTGTATTCAATATGGAAGAAATTTCTGTGTTTCATCGTTGATTTGAAGGTCCAAGGGATCCAGTAAAGTTGCAATGTTGCATCGGAATTTAATACTGCTGTCCCAGGAAAGGCTCAAAGCACGAACTATTAGAAGAGTCAGTCCCCTTATAAATAAGTCGACATTTTGCCTTTTGTATTCAATATCGATGCAATTTCTGTGTTTCATCGTTGATTTGAAGGTCCAAGGGATACAGTAAACCTGCAATGGTGCATCGGAATCTAATACTGCTGTCCTAGGAAAGGCTCAAAGCAAGAACTATTAGCAGAGTTACTCCTCTTATAAATAAGAAGACATTTTGCCTTTTGTATTCACTATCGATGCAATTTCTGTGTTTCATCGTTGATTTGAAGGTCCAAGGGATACAGTAAACCTGCAATGGTGCATCGGAAACTAATACTGCTGTCGCAGGAAACGCTCAAAGCACGAACTATTAGAAGAGTCAGTCCCCTTATAAATAAGTCGACATTTTGCCTTTTGTATTCAATATCGATGCAATTTCTGTGTTTCATCGTTGATTTGAAGGTCCAAGGTATACAGTAAACCTGCAATGGTGCATCGGAATCTAATACTGCTGCCGCAGGAATGGCTCGAAGCACGAACTATTAGAAGAGTTACTCCACTTATAAATAAGTCGATATTTTGCCTTTTGTATTCAATATCAATTCAATTTCTGTGCTTCATCGTTGATTTGAAGGTCCAAGGGATACAGTAAACCTGCAATGGTGCATCGGAATCTAATACTGCTGTCCCAGGAAACTCTCAAAGCACGAACTATTAGAAGAGTTATTCCTCTTGTAAATAGGTCGACATTTTACCTTTTGTATTCAATATGGAAGAAATTTCTGTGTTTCATCGTTGATTTGAAGGTCCAAGGGATCCAGTAAAGTTGCAATGTTGCATCGGAATTTAATACTGCTGTCCCAGGAAAGGCTCAAAGCACGAACTATTAGAAGAGTTACTCCTCTTGTAAAGAAGTCGACATTTTGCCTTTTGTATTCAATATCGATTCAATTTCTGTGTTTCATCGTTGATTTGAAGGTCCAAGGGATACAGTGAACGTGCAATGGTGCCTCGGAATGTAATACTGCTGTCTCAGGAAATGCTCAAATCACGAACTATTAGAAGAGTTACTCCCCTTGTAAATAAGTCGACATTTTTCCTTTTGTATTCAATATCGATGCAATTTCTGTGTTTCATCGTTGATTTGAAGGTGCAAGGGATGCAGTAAACCTGCATGGCGCATCGGAATCTAATGCTGCTGTCCCAGGAAAGGCTCAAAGCACGAACTATGAGAAGAGTTACTCCTCTTATAAATAAGTAGATATTTTGCCTTTTGTATTCAATGTCGATGCAATTTCTGTGTTTCATCGTTTATTTGATGGTCCAAGGGATACAATAAACCTGCAATGGTGCATCGGAATCTAATACTGCTGTCCTAGGAAAGGCTCAAAGCAAGAACTGTTAGAAGAGTTACTCCTCTTATAAATAAGACATCATTTTGCCTTTTGTATTCAATATCGATGCAATTTCTGTGTTTCATCGTTAATTTGAAGGTCCAAGCGATACAGTAAACCTGCAATGGTGCATCGGAATCTAATACTGCTGTCCCAGGAAAGGCTCAAGGCACGAACTATTAGAAGAGGTACTCCTCTTATAAATAAGACGACTGTTTGCCATTTGTATTCAATATCGATGCAATTTCTGTTTTTCATCGTTAATTTGAAGGTCCAAGGGATACAGTAAACATGCAATGGTGCATCGGAATCTAATACTGCTGTCCCAGGAAAGTCTCAAAGCACGACCTATTTGAAGAGTTAACCCTCTTGCAAATAAGTTGACATTTTGCATTTTGTATTCTATATCGATGCAATTTATGTGTTTCATCGTTATTTGAAGGTTCAAGGGATACAGTAAACCTGCAATGGTGCATCGGAATCTAATACTGCTGTCCCAGGAAAGGCACAAAGCACTAACTATTAAAAGAGTTACTCCTCTTGTAAATAAGTCGAGAAATTGCCTTTTGTAATCAATATAGATGCAATTTCTGTGTTTCATCGTTGATTTGAAGGTCCAAGGGAGACAGTAAACCTGCAATGGTGCATCGAAATCTAATACTGCTGTCCCAGGAATGGCTCAAAGCACGAACTATTAGAAGAGTTACTCCTCTTGTAAATATGTCGACATTTTCCTTTTGTATTCAATATCGATGCAATTTCTGTGTTTCATCGTTGATTTGAAGGTCCAAGGGATACAGTAAAGTTGCAATGTTGCATCGGAATTTAATACTGCTGTCCCAGGAAAGGCTAAAAGCACGAACTATTAGAAGAGTTACTTCTCTTGTAAATAAGTCGACATTTTGCCTTTTGTATTCAATATCGATGCAATTTCTGTGTTTCATCGTTGATTTGAAGGTCCAAGGGATACAGTAAACGTGCAATGGTGCATCGGAATGTAATACTGCTGTCTCAGGAAATGCTCAAATCACGAACTATTAGAGGAGTTACTCCCCTTGTAAATAAGTCGACATTTTTCCTTTTGTATTCAATATCGATGCAATATCTGTGTTTCATCGTTGATTTGAATGTCCAAGGGATACAGTAAACCTGCAATGGTGCATCGGAATCTAATACTGCTGTCCAAGGAAAGGCTCAATGCACAAACTATTAGAAGAGTTACTCCTCTTGTAAATAAGTCGACATTTTGCTTTTGTATTCAATATCGATGCAATTTCTGTGTTTCATCGTTGATTTGAAGGTCCAAGAGATACAGTAAACCTGCATGGTGCATCGGAAACTAATACTTCTGTCCCAGGAAAGGCTCAAACCACGAACTATTAGAAGAGTTACTCCTCTTATAAATAAGTACATATTTTGCCTTTTGTATTCAATGTCGATGCAATTTCTGTGTTTCATCGTTTATTTGATGGTCCAAGGGATACAATAAACCTGCAATGGTGCATCGGAATCTAATACTGCTGTCCTAGGAAAGGCTCAAAGCAAGAACTATTAGAAGAGTTACTCCTCTTATAAATAAGACATCATTTTGCCTTTTGTATTCAATATCGATGCAATTTCTGTGTTTCATCGTTAATTTGAAGGTCCAAGCGATACAGTAAACCTGCAATGGTGCATCGGAATCTAATACTGCTGTCCCAGGAAAGGCTCAAAGCACAAACTATTAGAAGAGTTACTCCTCTTATAAATAAGTAGATATTATGCCTTTTGTATTCAATGTCGATGCAATTTCTGTGTTTCATCGTTTATTTGATGGTCCAAGGGATACAGTAAACCTGCAATGGTGCATCGGAATCTAATACTGCTGTCCTAGGAAAGGCTCAAAGCAAGAACTATTAGAAGAGTTACTCCGCTTATAAGTAAGACGACATTTTGCCTCTTGTATTCAATATCGATGCAATTTCTGTGTTTCATCGTTGATTTGAAGGTCCAAGGGATACAGTAAACCTGCAATGGTGCATCGTAATCTAATACAGCTGTCCCAGGAAAGGCTCAAAGCACGAATTATTAGAAGAGTTACTCCTCTTATAAATTAGACGACTGTTTGCCATTTGTATTCAATGTCGATGCAATTACTGTGTTTCATCGTTGATTTAAAGGTCCTAGGGATACAGTAAACATGCAATGGTGCATCGGAATCTAATACTGCTGTCCAAGGAAAGTCTCAAATCACGACCTATTAGATGAGTTACTCCTCTTGTAAATAAGTCGACATTTTGCATTTTGTATTCAATATCGATGCAATTTCTGTGTTTCATCGTTGATTTGAAGGTTCAAGGGATACAGTAAAGTTGCAATGTTGCATCGGAATTTAATACTGCTGTCCCAGGAAAGGCTAAAAGCACGAACTATTAGAAGAGTTACTTCTCTTGTAAATAAGTCGACATTTTGCCTTTTGTATTCAATATCGATGCAATTTCTTTGTTTCATCGTTGATTTGAAGGTCCAAGGGATACAGTAAACGTGCAATGGTGCATCGGAATGTAATACTGCTGTCTCAGGAAATGCTCAAATCACGAACTATTAGAAGAGTTACTCCCCTTGTAAATAAGTCGACATTTTTCCTTTTGTATTCAATATCGATGCAATATCTGTGTTTCATCGTTGATTTGAATGTCCAAGGGATACAGTAAACCTGCAATGGTGCATCGGAATCTAATACTGCTGTCCAAGGAAAGGCTCAATGCACAAACTATTAGAAGAGTTACTCCTCTTGTAAATAAGTCGACATTTTGCTTTTGTATTCAATATCGATGCAATTTCTGTGTTTCATCGTTGATTTGAAGGTCCAAGAGATACAGTAAACCTGCATGGTGCATCGGAAACTAATACTTCTGTCCCAGGAAAGGCTCAAACCACGAACTATTAGAAGAGTTACTCCTCTTATAAATAAGTACATATTTTGCCTTTTGTATTCAATGTCGATGCAATTTCTGTGTTTCATCGTTTATTTGATGGTCCATGGGATACAATAAACCTGCAATGGTGCATCGGAATCTAATACTGCTGTCCTAGGAAAGGCTCAAAGCAAGAACTATTAGAAGAGTTACTATTCTTATAAATAAGACATCATTTTGCCTTTTGTATTCAATATCGATGCAATTTCTGTGTTTCATCGTTAATTTGAAGGTCCAAGCGATACAGTAAACCTGCAATGGTGCATCGGAATCTAATACTGCTGTCCCAGGAAAGGCTCAAAGCACGAACTATTAGAAGAGTTACTCCTCTTATAAATAAGTAGATATTATGCCTTTTGTATTCAATGTCGATGCAATTTCTGTGTTTCATCGTTTATTTGATGGTCCAAGGGATACAGTAAACCTGCAATGGTGCATCGGAATCTAATACTGCTGTCCTAGGAAAGGCTCAAAGCAAGAACTATTAGAAGAGTTACTCCGCTTATAAGTAAGACGACATTTTGCCTCTTGTATTCAATATCGATGCAATTTCTGTGTTTCATCGTTGATTTGAAGGTCCAAGGGATACAGTAAACCTGCAATGGTGCATCGTAATCTAATACAGCTGTCCCAGGAAAGGCTCAAAGCACGAATTATTAGAAGAGTTACTCCTCTTATAAATTAGACGACTGTTTGCCATTTGTATTCAATGTCGATGCAATTACTGTGTTTCATCGTTGATTTGAAGGTCCAAGGGATACAGTAAACATGCAATGGTGCATCGGAATCTAATACTGCTGTCCAAGGAAAGTCTCAAATCACGACCTATTAGATGAGTTACTCCTCTTGTAAATAAGTCGACATTTTGCATTTTGTATTCAATATCGAAGCAATTTCTGTGTTTCATCGTTGATTTGAAGGTTCAAGGGATACAGTAAAGTTGCAATGTTGCATCGGAATTTAATACTGCTGTCCCAGGAAAGGCTAAAAGCACGAACTATTAGAAGAGTTACTTCTCTTGTAAATAAGTCGACATTTTGCCTTTTGTATTCAATATCGATGCAATTTCTGTGTTTCATCGTTGATTTGAAGGTCCAAGGGATACAGTAAACGTGCAATGGTGCATCGGAATGTAATACTGCTGTCTCAGGAAATGCTCAAATCACGAACTATTAGAAGAGTTACTCCCCTTGTAAATAAGTCGACATTTTTCCTTTTGTATTCAATATCGATGCAATATCTGTGTTTCATCGTTGATTTGAAGGTTCAAGGGATACAGTAAACCTGCAATGGTGCATCGGAATCTAATACTGCTGTCGCAGTAAAGGCTCGAAACACGAACTATTAGAAAAGTTACTCCTCTTATACATAAGTCGACATTTTGCCTTTTGTATTCAATATCGATCCAATTTCTGTGTTTCATCGTTGATTTGAAAGTCCAAGGGATACAATAAACCTGCAATGGTGCATCGGAATCTAATACTGCTGTCCCAGGAAAGGCTCAAAGCACGAACTATTAGAAGAGTCACTCACCTTATAAATAAGTCGACATTTTTCCTTTTGTAATCAATATCGATGCAATTTCTGTGTATCATCTTTGATTTGAAGGTCCAAGTGATACAGTAAACCTGCAATGGTGCATCGGAATCTAATACTGCTGTCGCAGTAAAGGCTCGAAGCACGAACTATTAGAAGAGTTACTCCTCTTATAAATAAGTCGACATTATGCCTTTTGTATCCAATATCGATCCAATTTCTGTGTTTCATCGCTTATTTGATGGTCCAAGGGATACAGTAAACCTGCAATGGTGCATCGGAATCTAATACTGCTGTCGCAGTAAAGGCTCGAAGCACGAACTATTAGAAGAGTTACTCCTCTTATACATAAGTCGACATTTTGCCTTTTGTATTCAATATCGATCCAATTTCTATTTTTCATCGTTGATTTGAAAGTCCAAGGGATACAATAAACCTGCAATGGTGCATCGGAATCTAATACTGCTCTCCCAGGAAAGGCTCAAAGCACGAACTATTAGAAGAGTCACTCACTTGATAAATAAGTCGACATTTTGCCTTATGTATTCAATATCGATGCAATTTCTGTGTTTCATCGTTGATTTGAAGGTACAAGTGATACAGTAAACCTGCAATGGTGCATCCGAATCTAATACTGCTGTCGCAGTAAAGGCTCGAAGCACGAACTATTAGAAGAGATACTCCTCTTCTAAATAAGTCGACATTATGCCTTTTGTATTCAATATCGATCCAATTTCTGTGTTTCATCGTTGATTTGAAGGTCCAAGGGATACAGTAAACCTGCAATGGTGCATCGGAATCTAATACTGCTGTCCCAGGAAATTATCATAGCACGAATATTAGAAGAGTTACTCCTCTTGTAAATAGGTCGACATTTTACCCTTTGTATTCAATATCGATTCAATTTCTGTGTTTCGTCGTTGATTTGAAGGTCCAAGGGATACAGTAAAGTTGCAATGTTGCATCGGAATTTAATACTGCTGTCCCAGAAAAGGCTCAAAGCACGAACTATTAGAAGAGTTACTCCTCTTGTAAATAAACCGACATTTTGCCTTTTGTATTCAATATCGATGCAATTTCTGTGTTTCATCGTTGATTTGAAGGTCCAAGCGATACAGTAAACCTGCAATGGTGCATCGGAATCTAATACTGCTGTCCTAGGAAAGTCTCAAAGCAAGAACTACTAGAAGAGTTACTCCTCTTATAAATAAGACGTCATTTTGCCTTTTGTATTCAATATCGATGCAATTTCTGTGTTTCATCGTTGATTTGAAGGTCCAAGCGATACAGTAAACCTGCAATGGTGCATCGGAATCTAATACTGCTTTCGCAGAAAAGGCTCGAAACAAGAACTATTAGAAGAGTCACTCCCCTTATAAATAAGTCGACATTTTGCCTTTTGTATTCAATATCGATCCAATTTCTGTGTTTCATCGTTGATTTGAAAGTCCAAGGGGTACAGTAAAGCTGCAATGGTGAATCGGAATCTAATACTGCTGTCCCAGGAAAGGCTCAATGCACGAACTATTAGAAGAGTCACTCCCCTTATAAATAAGTCGACATTTTGCTTTTGTATTCAATATCGATGCAATTTCTGTGTTTCATCGTTGATTTGAAGGTCCAAGGGATACAGTAAACCTGCAATGGTGCATCGGAATCTAATACTGCTGTCGCAGTAAAGGCTCGAAGCACGAACTATTAGAAGAGTTACTCCTCTTATAAATAAGTCGACATTATGCCTTTTGTATTCAATATCGATTCAATTTCTGTGTTTCATCGTTGAGATGAAGGTCCAAGGGATACAGTCAACCTGCAATGGTGCATCGGAATCTAATACTGCTGTCCCAGGAAACTCTCAAAGCACGAACTATTAGAAAAGTTACTCCTCTTGTAAATAGGTCGACATTTTACATTTGTATTCAATATCGAAGAAATTTATGTGTTTCATCGTTGATTTGAAGGTCGAAGGGATACAGTAAAGTTGCAATGTTGCATCGGATTTTAATACTGCTGTCCCAGGAAAGGCTCAAAGCACGAACTATTAGAAGAGTTGCTCCTCTTGTAAATAAGTCGACATTTTGCCTTTTGTATTCAATATCGATGCAATTTCTGTGTTTCATCGTTGATTTGTAGGTCCAAGCGATACAGTAAATCTGCAATGGTGCATCGTAATCTAATACTGCTGTCCTAGGAAAGTCTCAAAGCACGAACTATTAGAAGAGGTACTCCTCTTATAAGTAAGACGACTGTTTGCAATTTGTATTCAATATCGTTGCAATTTCTGTGTTTCATCGTTGATTTGAAGGTCCAAGGGATACAGTAAAGTTGCAATGTTGCATCGGAATTTAATACTGCTGTCCCAAGAAAGGCTCAAAGCACGAACTATTAGAAGAGTTACTCCTCTTGTAAATAAGTCGACATTTTGCCTTTTGTATTCAATATCGATGCAATTTCTGTGTTTTATCGCTTATTTGGAGGTCCAAGGGATACAGTAAACGTGCAATGGTGCATCGGAATGTAATACTGCTGTCTCAGGAAATGCTCAAATCACGAACTATTAGAAGTGTTACTCACCTTGCAAATAAGTCGACATTTTTCCTTTTGTATTCAATATCGATGCAATATCTGTGTTTCATCGTTGATTTGAATGTCCAAGGGATACAGTAAACCTGCAATGGTGCATCGGAATCTAATACTGCTGTCCCAGGAAAGGCTCAAAGCACGAACTATTAGAAGAGTTACTCCTCTTGTAAATAAGTCGACATTTTGCTTTTGTATTCAATATCGATGCAATTTCTGTGTTTCATCGTTGATTTGAAGGTCCAAGGGATACAGTAAACCTGCATGGCGCATCGGAATCTAATACTGCTGTCCCAGGAATGGCTCAAAGCACGAACTATTAGAAAAGTTACTCCTCTTATAAATAAGTAGATATTTTGCCTTTTGTATTCAATGTCGATGCAATTTCTGTGTTTCATCGTTTATTTGATGGTCCAAGGGATACAGTAAACCTGCAATGGTGCATCGGAATCTAATACTGCTGTCCTAGGAAAGCCTCAAAGTAAGAACTATTAGAAGAGTTACTCCTCTTATAAATAAGACGTCATTTTGCCTTTTGTATTCAATATCGATGCAATTTCTGTGTTTCATCGTTGATTTGAAGGTCCAAGCGATAGAGTAAACCTGCAATGGTGAATCGGAATCTAATACTGCTGTCCCAGGAAAGGCTCAAAACACGAACTATTAGAAGAGGTACTCCTCTTATAAATAAATCGACATTTTGCCTTTTGTATTAAATATCGATCCAATTTCTGTGTTTCATCGTTGATTTGAAAGTCCAAGGGATACAGTAAACCGGCAATGGTGCATCGGAATCTAATACTGCTGTCCCAGGATAGGCTCAAACCACGAAATATTATTAGAGTTACTCCTCTTATAAATAAGACGACATTTTGCCTTTTGTATTCAATATCGATGCAATTTCTGTGTTTCATCGTTGATTTGAAGGTCCAAGGGATACAGTAAACCTGCAATGGTGCATCGGAATCTAATACTGCTGTCGCAGAAAAGGCTCGAAACAAGAACTATTAGAAGAGTTACTCCTCTTATAAATAAGACGAAATTTTGCCTTTTGTATTCACTATCGATGCAATTTCTGTGTTTCATCGTTGATTTGAAGGTCCAAGGGATACAGTAAACCTGCAATGGTGCATCGGAATCTAATACTGCTGTCGCAGTAAAGTCTCGAAGCACGAACTATTAGAAGAGTTACTCCTCTTATAAATAAGTCGACATTATGCCTTTTGTATTCAATATCGATTCTATTTCTGTGTTTCATCGTTGATTTGAAAGTCCAAGGGGTACAGTAAACCTGCAATGGTGCATCGGAATCTAATACTGCTGTCACAGAAAAGGCTCGAAACAAGAACTATTAGAAGAGTCACTCCCCTTATAAATAAGTCGACATTTTGCCTTTTGTATTCAATATCGATCCAATTTCTGTGTTTCATCGTTGATTTGAAGGTCCAAGGGGTACAGTAAACCTGCAATGGTGCATCGGATTCTAATACTGCTGTCCCAGGAAAGGCTCAAAGCACGAACTATTAGAAGAGTCACTTCCCTTACAAATAAGTCGACATTTTACCTTTTGTATTCAATATCGATGCAATTTCTGTGTTTCATCGTTGATTTGAAGGTCCAAGGGATACAGTAAACCTGCAATGGTCCATCGGAATCTAATACTGTTGTCGCAGAAAAGGCTCGAAACAAGAACTATTAGAAGAGTTACTCCTCTTATAAATAAGACGACATTTTGCATTATGTATTCACTATCGATGCAATTTCTGTGTTTCATCGTTGATTTGAAGGTCCAAGGGATACAGTAAACCTGCAATGGTGCATCGGAATCTAATACTGCTGTCGCAGTAAAAGCTCGAATCACGAACTATTAGAAGAGTTACTCCTCTTATAAATAAGTCGACATTATGCCTTTTGTATTCAATATCGATTCAATTTCTGTGTTTCATCGTTGATTTGAAAGTCCAAGGGGTACAGTAAACCTGCAATGGTGCATCGGAATCTAATACTGCTGTCGCAGAAAAGGCTCGAAACAAGAACTATTAGAAGAGTCACTCCTCTTATAAATAAGTAGATATTTTGCCTTTTGTATTCAATGTCGATGCAATTTCTGTGTTTCATCGTTTATTTGATGGTCCAAGGGATACAGTAAACCTGCAATGGTGCATCGGAATCTAATACTGCTGTCCTAGGAAAGGCTCAAAGCAAGAACTATTAGAAGAGTTACTCCGCTTATAAGTAAGACGACATTTTGCCTCTTGTATTCAATATCGATGCAATTTCTGTGTTTCATCGTTAATTTGAAGGTCCAAGCGATACAGTAAACCTGCAATGGTGCATCGGAATCTAATACTGCTGTCCCAGGAAAGGCTCAAAGCACGAACTATTAGAAGAGTTACTCCTCTTATAAATAAGTAGATATTTTGCCTTTTGTATTCAATGTCGATGCAATTTCTGTGTTTCATCGTTTATTTGATGGTCCAAGGGATACAGTAAACCTGCAATGGTGCATCGGAATCTAATACTGCTGTCCTAGGAAAGGCTCAAAGCAAGAACTATTAGAAGAGTTACTCCGCTTATAAGTAAGACGACATTTTGCCTCTTGTATTCAATATCGATGCAATTTCTGTGTCTCATCGTTGATTTGAAGGTCCAAGGGATACAGTAAACCTGCAATGGTGCATCGTAATCTAATACAGCTGTCCCAGGAAAGGCTCAAAGCACGAATTATTAGAAGAGTTACTCCTCTTATAAATTAGACGACTGTTTGCCATTTGTATTCAATGTCGATGCAATTACTGTGTTTCATCGTTGATTTGAAGGTCCAAGGGATACAGTAAACATGCAATGGTGCATCGGAATCTAATACTGCTGTCCAAGGAAAGTCTCAAATCACGACCTATTAGATGAGTTACTCCTCTTGTAAATAAGTCGACATTTTGCATTTTGTATTCAATATCGATGCAATTTCTTTGTTTCATCGTTGATTTGAAGGTTCAAGGGATACAGTAAACCTGCAATGGTGCATCGGAATCTAATACAGCTGTCCCAGGAAAGGCTCCAAGCACGAACTATTAGAAGAGTTACTCCTCTTATAAATTAGACGACTGTTTGCCATTTGTATTCAATGTCGATGCAATTACTGTGTTTCATCGTTGGTTTGAAGGTCCAAGGGATACAGTAAATATGCAATGGTGCATCGGAATCTAATACTGCTGTCCCAGGAAAGTCTCAAATCACGACCTATTAGAAGAGTTACTCCTCTTGTAAATAAGTCGACATTTTGCATTTTGTATTCAATATCGATGCAATTTCTTTGTTTCATCGTTGATTTGAAGGTTCAAGGGATACAGTAAACCTGCAATGGTGCATCGGAATCTAATACTGCTGTCGCAGTAAAGGCTCGAAACACGAACTATTAGAAAAGTTACTCCTCTTATACATAAGTCGACATTTTGCCTTTTGTATTCAATATCGATCCAACTTCTGTGTTTCATCGTTGATTTGAAAGTCCAAGGGATACAATAAACCTGCAATGGTGCATCGAAATCTAATACTGCTGTCCCAGGAAAGGCTCAAAGCACGAACTATTAGAAGAGTCACTCACCTTATAAATAAGTCGACATTTTTCCTTTTGTAATCAATATCGATGCAATTTCTGTGTATCATCTTTGATTTGAAGGTCCAAGTGATACAGTAAACCTGCAATGGTGCATCGGAATCTAATACTGCTGTCGCAGTAAAGGCTCGAAGCACGAACTATTAGAAGAGTTACTCCTCTTATAAATAAGTCGACATTATGCCTATTGTATCCAATATCGATCCAATTTCTGTGTTTCATCGCTTATTTGATGGTCCAAGGGATACAGTAAACCTGCAATGGTGCATCGGAATCTAATACTGCTGTCGCAGTAAAGGCTCGAAGCACGAACTATTAGAAGTGTTACTCCTCTTATACATAAGTCGACATTTTGCCTTTTGTATTCAATATCGATCCAATTTCTGTTTTTCATCGTTGATTTGAAAGTCCAAGGGATACAATAAACCTGCAATGGTGCATCGGAATCTAATACTGCTCTCCCAGGAAAGGCTCAAAGCACGAACTATTAGAAGAGTCACTCACTTGATAAATAAGTCGACATTTTGCCTTATGTATTCAATATCGATGCAATTTCTGTGTTTCATCGTTGATTTGAAGGTCCAAGTGATACAGTAAACCTGCAATGGTGCATCCGAATCTAATACTGCTGTCGCAGTAAAGGCTCGAAGCACGAACTATTAGAAGAGTTACTCCTCTTTTAAATAAGTCGACATTATGCCTTTTGTATTCAATATCGATCCAATTTCTGTGTTTCATCGTTGATTTGAAGATCCAAGGGATACAGTAAACCTGCAATGGTGCATCGGAATCTAATACTGCTGTCCCAGGAAATTCTCATAGCACGAACTATTAGAAGAGTTACTCCTCTTGTAAATAGGTCGACATCTTACGCTTTGTATTCAATATCGATACAATTTCTGTGTTTCATCGTTGATTTGAAGGTCCAAGGGATACAGTAAAGTTGCAATGTTGCATCGGAATTTAATACTGCTGTCCCAGAAAAGGCTCAAAGCACGAACTATTAGAAGAGTTACTCCTCTTGTAAATAAACCGACATTTTGCCTTTTGTATTCAATATCGATGCAATTTCTGTGTTTCATCGTTGATTTGAAGGTCCAAGCGATACAGTAAACCTGCAATGGTGCATCGGAATCTAATACTGATGTCCCAGGAAAGGCTCAAAGCACGAACTATTAGAAGAGTTACTCCTCTTGTAAATAAGTCGACATTTTGCTTTTGTATTCTATATCGATGCAATTTCTGTGTTTCATCGTTGATTTGAAGGTCCAAGGGATACAGTAAACCTGCAATGGTGCATCGGAATCTAATACTGCTGTCGCAGTAAAGGCTCGAAGCACGAACTATTAGAAGAGTTACTCCTCTTATAAATAAGTCGACATTATGCCTTTTGTATTCAATATCGATCCAATTTCTGTGTTTCATCGTTGATTTGAAGATCCAAGGGATACAGTAAACCTGCAATGGTGCATCGGAATCTAATACTGCTGTCCCAGGAAATTCTCATAGCACGAACTATTAGAAGAGTTACTCCTCTTGTAAATAGGTCGACATCTTACGCTTTGTATTCAATATCGATACAATTTCTGTGTTTCATCGTTGATTTGAAGGTCCAAGGGATACAGTAAAGTTGCAATGTTGCATCGGAATTTAATACTGCTGTCCCAGAAAAGGCTCAAAGCACGAACTATTAGAAGGGTTACTCCTCTTGTAAATAAACCGACATTTTGCCTTTTGTATTCAATATCGATGCAATTTCTGTGTTTCATCGTTGATTTGAAGGTCCAAGCGATACAGAAAACCTGCAATGGTGCATCGGAATCTAATACTGATGTCCCAGGAAAGGCTCAAAGCACGAACTATTAGAAGAGTTACTCCTCTTGTAAATAAGTCGACATTTTGCTTTTGTATTCTATATCGATGCAATTTCTGTGTTTCATCGTTGATTTGAAGGTCCAAGGGATACAGTAAACCTGCAATGGTGCATCGGAATCTAATACTGCTGTCGCAGTAAAGGCTCGAAGCACGAACTATTAGAAGAGTTACTCCTCTTATAAATAAGTCGACATTATGCTTTTTGTATTCAATATCGATTCAATTTCTGTGTTTCATCGTTGAGATGAAGGTCCAAGGGATACAGTAAACCTGCAATGGTGCATCGGAATCTAATACTGCTGTCCCAGGAAACTCTCAAAGCACGATCTATTAGAAAAGTTACTCCTCTTGTAAATAGGTCGACATTTTACCTTTTGTATTCAATATCGAAGAAATTTATGTGTTTCATCGTTGATTTGAAGGTCCAAGGGATACAGTAAAGTTGCAATGTTGCATCGGAATTTAATACTGCTGTCCCAGGAAAGGCTCAAAGCACGAACTATTAGAAGAGTTGCTCCTCTTGTAAATAAGTCGACATTTTGCCTTTTGTATTCAATATCGATGCAATTTCTGTGTTTCATCGTTGATTTGTAGTTCCAAGCGATACAGTAAATCTGCAATGGTGCATCGGAATCTAATACTGCTGTCCTAGGAAAGTCTCAAAGCACGAACTATTAGAAGAGGTACTCCTCTTATAAGTAAGACGACTGTTTGCAATTTGTATTCAATATCGTTGCAATTTCTGTGTTTCATCGTTGATTTGAAGGTCCAAGGGATACAGTAAAGTTGCAATGTTGCATCGGAATTTAATACTGCTGTCCCAAGAAAGGCTCAAAGCACGAACTATTAGAAGAGTTACTCCTCTTGTAAATAAGTCGACATTTTGCCTTTTGTATTCAATATCGATGCAATTTCTGTGTTTTATCGCTTATTTGGAGGTCCAAGGGATACAGTAAACGTGCAATGGTGCATCGGAATGTAATACTGCTGTCTCAGGAAAAGCTCAAATCACGAACTATTAGAAGTGTTACTCACCATCTAAATAAGTCGACATTTTTCCTTTTGTATTCAATATCGATGCAATATCTGTGTTTCATCGTTGATTTGAATGTCCAAGGGATACAGTAAACCTGCAATGGTGCATCGGAATCTAATACTGCTGTCCCAGGAAAGGCTCAAAGCACGAACTATTAGAAGAGTTACTCCTCTTGTAAATAAGTCGACATTTTGCTTTTGTATTCAATATCGATGCAATTTCTGTGTTTCATCGTTGATTTGAAGGTCCAAGGGATACAGTAAACCTGCATGGCGCATCGGAATCTAATACTGCTGTCCCAGGAATGGCTCAAAGCACGAACTATTAGAAAAGTTACTCCTCTTATAAATAAGTAGATATTTTGCCTTTTGTATTCAATGTCGATGCAATTTCTGTGTTTCATCGTTTATTTGATGGTATAAGGGATACAGTAAACCTGCAATGGTGCATCGGAATCTAATACTGCTGTCCTAGGAAAGTCTCAAAGCAAGAACTATTAGAAGAGTTACTCCTTTTATAAATAAGACGTCATTTTGCCTTTTGTATTCAATATCGATGCAATTTCTGTGTTTCATCGTTGATTTGAAGGTCCAAGCGATAGAGTAAACCTGCAATGGTGAATCGGAATCTAATACTGCTGTCCCAGGAAAGGCTCAAAGCACGAACTATTAGAAGAGGTACTCCTCTTATAAATAAATCGACATTTTGCCTTTTGTATTAAATATCGATCCAATTTCTGTGTTTCATCGTTGATTTGAAAGTCCAAGGGATACATTAAACCGGCAATGGTGCATCGGAATCTAATACTGCTGTCCCAGGATAGGCTCAAAGCACGAAATATTATTAGAGTTACTCCTCTTATAAATAAGTCGACATTTTGCCTTTTGTATTCAATATCGATGCAATTTCTGTGTTTCATCGTTGATTTGGAGGTCCAAGGGATACAGTAAACCTGCAATGGTGCATCGGAATCTAATACTGCTGTCGCAGAAAAGGCTCGAAACAAGAACTATTAGAAGAGTTACTCCTCTTATAAATAAGACGACATTTTGCCTTTTGTATTCACTATCGATGCAATTTCTGTGTTTCATCGTTGATTTGAAGGTCCAAGGGATACAGTAAACCTGCAATGGTGCATCGGAATCTAATACTGCTGTCGCAGTAAAGGCTCGAAGCACGAACTATTAGAAGAGTTACTCCTCTTATAAATAAGTCGACATTATGCCTTTTGTATTCAATATCGATGCAATTTCTGTGTTTCATCGTTGATTTGAAAGTCCAAGGGGTACAGTAAACCTGCAATGGTGCATCGGAATCTAATACTGCTGTCGCAGAAAAGGCTCGAAACAAGAACTATTAGAAGAGTCACTCCCCTTATAAATAAGTCGACATTTTGCCTTTTGTATTCAATATCGATCCAATTTCTGCGTTTCATCGTTGATTTGAAAGTCCAAGGGGTACAGTAAACCTCCAATGATGCATTGGATTCTAATACTGCTGTCCCAGGAAAGGCTCAAAGCACGAACTATTAGAAGAGTCACTTCCCTTACAAATAAGTCGACATTTTACCTTTTGTATTCAATATCGATGCAATTTCTGTGTTTCATCGTTGATTTGAAGGTCCAAGGGATACAGTAAACCTGCAATGGTCCATCGGAATCTAATACTGCTGTCGCAGAAAAGGCTCGAAACAAGAACTATTAGAAGAGTTACTCCACTTATAAATAAGACGACATTTTGCTTTTTGTATTCACTATCGATGCAATTTCTGTGTTTCATCGTTGATTTGAAGGTCCAAGGGATACAGTAAACCTGCAATGGTGCATCGGAATCTAATACTGCTGTCGCAGTAAAAGCTCGAAGCACCAACTATTAGAAGAGTTACTCCTCTTATAAATAAGTCGACATTATGCCTTTTGTATTCAATATCGATTCAATTTCTGTGTTTCATCGTTGATTTGAAAGTCCAAGGGGTACAGTAAACCTGCAATGGTGCATCGGAATCTAATACTGCTGTTGCAGAAATGGCTCGAAACAAGAACTATTAGAAGAGTCACTCCCCTTATAAATAAGTCGTAATTTTGCCTTTTGTATTCAATACCGATCCAATTTCTGTGTTTCATCGTTGATTTGAAAGTCCAAGGGGTACAGTAAACCTGAAATGGTGCATCGGAATCTAATACTGCTGTCCCAGGAAAGGCTCAAAGCACGAACTATTAGAAGAGTCACTCCCCTTATAAATAAGTCGACATTTTGCCTTTTGTATTCAATATCGACGCAATTTCTGTGTTTCATCGTTGATTTGTAGGTCCAAGGGATACAGTAAACCTGCAATGGTGCATCGGAATGTAATACTGCTGTCGCAGAAAAGGCTCGAAACAAGAGCTATTAGAAGAGTTATTCCTCTTATAAATAAGACGACATTTTGCCTTTTGTATTCACTATCAATGCAAGTTCTGTGTTTCATCGTTGATTTGAAGGTCCAAGGGATACAGTAAACCTGCAATGGTGCATCGGAATCTAATACTGCTGTCGCAGAAAAGGCTCGAAACAAGAACTATTAGAAGAGTCACTCCCCTTATAAATAAGTCGACATTTTGCCTTTTGTATTCAATATCGATCCAATTTCTGTGTTTCATCGTTGATTTGAAAGTCCAAGGGGTACAGTAAAGCTGCAATGGTGCATCGGAATTTAATACTGCTGTCCCAGGAAAGGCTCAAAGCACGAACTATTAGAAGAGTTACTCCTCTTGCAAATAAGTCGACATTTTGCTTTTTGTATTCGATATCGATGCAATTTCTGTGTTTCATCGTTGATTTGAAGTTCCAAGGGATACAGTAAACGTGCAATGGTGCATCGGAATGTAATACTGCTGTCTCAGGAAATGCTCAAATCACGAACTATTAGAAGAGTTACTCCCCTTGTAAATAAGTCGACATTTTTCCTTTTGTATTCAATATCGAAGCAATATCTGTGTTTCATCGTTGATTTGAATGTCCAAGGGATACAGTAAACTTGCAATGGTGCATCGGAATCTAATACTGCTGTCCCAGGAAAGGCTCAAAGCACGAACTATTAGAAGAGTTACTCCTCTTGTAAATAAGTCGACATTTTGCTTTTGTATTCAATATCGATGCAATTTCTGTGTTTCATCGTTGATTTGAAGGTCCAAGGGATACAGTAAACCTGCATGGCGCATCGGAATCTAATACTGCTGTCCCAGGAAAGGCTCAAAGCACGAACTATTAGAAGAGTTACTCCTCTTATAAATAAGTAGATATTTTGCCTTTTGTATTTAATGTCGATGCAATTTCTGTGTTTCATCGTTTATTTGATGGTCCAAGGGATACAATAAACCTGCAATGGTGCATCGGAATCTAATACTGCTGTCCTAGGTAAGGCTCAAAGCAAGAACTATTAGAAGAGTTACTCCTCTTATAAATAAGGCATCATTTTGCCTTTTGTATTCAATATCGATGCAATTTCTGTGTTTCATCGTTAATTTGAAGGTCCAAGCGATACAGTGAACCTGCAATGGTGCATCGGAATCTAATACTGCTGTCCCAGGAAAGGCTCAAAGCACGAACTATTAGAAGAGTTAATCCTCTTGTAAATAGGTCGACATTTTACCTTTTGTATTCAATATCGAATAAATTTCTGTGTTTCATCGTTGATTTGAAGGTCCAAGGGATACAGTAAAGCTGCAATGTTGCATCGGAATTTAATACTGCTGTCCCTGTAAAGGCTCAAAGCACGAACTATTAGAAGAGTTACTCCTCTTGTAAATAAGTCGACATTTTGCTTTTGTATTCAATATCGATGCAATTTCTGTGTTTCATCGTTGATTTGAAGGTCCAAAGGATACAGTAAACGTGCAATGGTGCATCGGAATGTAATACTGCTGTCTCAGGAAATGCTCAAATCACGAACTATTAGAAGAGTTACTCTCCTTGTAAATAAGTCGACATTTTTCCTTTTGTATTCAATATCGAAGCAATATCTGTGTTTCATCGTTGATTTGAATGTCCAAGGGATACAGTAAACCTGCAATGGTGCATCAAAATCTAATACTGCTGTCCCAGGAAAGGCTCAAAGCACGAACTATTAGAAGAGTTTCTCCTCTTATAAATAAGTCGACATTTTGCCTTTTGTATTCAATATCGATGCAATTTCTGTGTTTCATCGTTGATTTGAAGGTCCAAGGGATACAGTAAACCTGCATGGCGCATCGGAATCTAATACTGCTGTCCCAGGAAAGGCTCAAAGCACGAACTATTAGAAGAGTTACTCCTCTTATAAATAAGTAGATATTTTGCCTTTTGTATTCAATATCGATGCAATTTCTGTGTTTCATCGTTTATTTGATGGTCCAAGGGATACAATAAACCTGCAATGGTGCATCGGAATCTAATACTGCTGTCCTAGGAAAGGCTCAAAGCAAGAACTATTAGAAGAGTTACTCCTCTTATAAATAAGACATCATTTTGCCTTTTGTATTCAATATCGATGCAATTTCTGTGTTTCATCGTTAATTTGAAGGTCCAATCGATACAGTGAACCTGCAATGGTGCATCGGAATCTAATACTGCTGTCCCAGGAAAGGCTCAAAGGACGAACTATTAGAAGAGGTACTCCTCTTAGAAATAAGACGACTGTTTGCCATTTGTATTCAATATCGATGCAATTTCTGTGTTTCATCGTTGATTTGAAGGTCCAAGGGATACAGTAAACATGCAATGGTGCATCGGAATCTAATACTGCTGTCCCAGGAAAGTCTCAAAGCACGACCTATTTGAAGTGTTACTCCTTTTGTAAATAAGTTGACATTTTGCATTTTGTATTCAATATCGATGCAATTTCTGTGTTTCATCTTTATTTGAAGGTTCAAGGGATACAGTAAACCTGCAATAGTGCGTCGGAATCTAATACTGCTGTTCCAGGAAAGGCTCAAAGCACGAACTATTAGAAGAGTTACTCCTCTTGTAAATAAGTCGAGATTCTGCCTTTTGTAGTCTATATAGATGCAATTTCTGTGTTTCATCGTTGATTTGCAGGTCCAAGGGAGACAGTAAACCTGCAATGGTGCATCGGAATCTAATACTGCTGTCCCAGGAAAGGCTCGAACCACGAACTATTCGAAGAGTTACTCCTCTTGTAAATAAGTCGACATTTTGCTTTTGTATTGAATATCGATGCAATTTCTGTGTTTCATCGTTGATTTGAAGGTCCAAGGGATACAGTAGAACTGCATGGCGCATCGGAAAGTAATACTGCTGTCCCAGGAAAGGCTCAAAGCACGAACTATTAGAAGAGTTACTCCTCTGATAAATAAGTAGATATTTTGCCTTTTGTATCCAATGTCGATGCAATTTCTGTGTTTCATCGTTTATTTGATGGTCCAAGGGATACAGTAAACCTGCAATGGTGCATCGGAATCTAATACTGCTGTCCTAGGAGAGGCTCAAAGCAAGAACTATTAGAAGAGTTACTCCTCATATAAATAAGACGACATTTTGCCTTTTGTATTCAATATCGATGCAAATTCTGTGTTTCATTGGTGATTTGAAGGTCCAATGGATACAGTAAACCTGCAATGGTGCATCGGAATCTAATACTGCTGTCCCAGGAAAAGCTCAAAGCACGAACTATTGGAAGAGTTACTCCTCTTATAAATTAGACGACTGTTTGCCATTTGTATTCAATGTCAATGCAATTTCTGTGTTTCATCGTTGATTTGAAGGTCCAAGGGATACAGTAAACATGCAATGGTGCATCGGAATCTAATACTACTGTCCCAGGAAAGGCTCAAAGCACGAACTATTAGAAGAGTTACACCTCTTGTAAATAAGTCTACATTTTGCTTTTGTATTCAATATCGATGCAATTTCTGTGTTTCATCGTTGATTTGAAGGTCCAAGGGATACAGTAGACCTGCATGGCGCATCGGAATCTAATACTGCTGTCCCAGGAAAGGCTCAAAGCACGAACTATTAGAAGAGTTACTCCTCTTATTAATAAGTAGATATTTTGCCTTTTGTATTCAATGTCGATGCAATTTCTGTGTTTCATCGTTTATTTGATGGTCCAAGGGTTACAGTAAACCTTAATGGTGCATCGGAATCTAATACTGCTGTCCTAGGAAAGGCTCAATGCAAGAACTATTAGAAGAGTTACTCCTCTTATAAATAAGACGACATTTTGCCTTTTGTATTCAATATCAATGCAATTTCTGTGTTTCATCGTTGTTTTGAAGGTCCAAGGGATACAGTAAACCTGCAATGGTGCATCGGAATCTAATACAGCTGTCCCAGGAAAGGCACAAAGCGCAAACTATTAGAAGAGTTACTCCTCTTATAAATTAGACGAATGTTTGCCATTTGTATTCAATGTCGATGCAATTACTGTGTTTCATCGTTGGTTTGAAGGTCCAAGGGATACCGTAAATATGCAATGGTGCATCGGAATCTAATACTGCTGTCCCAGGAAAGTCTCAAATCACGACCTATTAGAAGAGTTACTCCTCTTGTAAATAAGTCGACATTTTGCATTTTGTATTCAATATCGATGCAATTTCTCTGTTTCATCGTTTATTTGAAGGTTCAAGGGATACAGTAAACCTGCAATGGTGCATCGGAATCTAATACAGCATTCCCACGAAAGGCTTAAAGCACGAACTATTAGAAGAGTTTTCCCTCTTATAAATAAGACGAAAATTTGCCTTTTGTATTCAATATAGATGCAATTTCTGTGTTTCATCGTTGATTTGAATGTCCAAGGGATAGAGTAAACCTGCAATGGTGCATCGGAATGTAACACTGTTGTCCCAGGAAAGGCTCAAAGCACGAACCGTTAGAAGAGTTACTCCTCTTGTAAATAAGTCGACATTTTGCTTTTGTATTCAATATCAATGCAATTTCTGTGTTTCATCGTTCATTTGCAGGTCCAAGGGATACAGTAGACCTGCAATGGTGCATCGGAATCTAATACTGCTGTCCCTGGAAAGGCTCAAAGCGCGAATTATTAGAAGAGTTACTCCTCTTGTAAATAAGTCGACATTTTGCCTTTTGTATTCAATATCGATGCAATTTCTGTGTTTCATCGTTGATTTGAAGGTTCAAGGGATACAGTAAACCTGCAAGGGTGCATCGGAATCTAATACTGCTGTCCCAGGGAAGGCACAAAGCACAACTTCTTAGAAGAGTTACTCCTCTTGTAAATAAGTCGACATTTTGCATTTGTATTCAATATCGATGCAATTTCTTTGTTTCATCGTTGATTTGAAGGTCCAAGGGATACAGTAGACCTGCAATGGTGCATCGGAATCTAATACTGCTGTCCCAGGAAAGGCTCAAACACGAACTATTAGAAGAGTTACACCTCTTATAAATAAGTCGACATTTTGCATTTTGTATTCAATATTGATGCAATTTCTTTGCTTCATCGTTGATTTGAAGGTCCAAGGGATAACGTAAACCTGCAGTGGTGCATCGGAATCTAATACTGCTGTCCCAGGAAAGGCTCAAAGCGCGAACTATTAGAAGAGTTACTCCTCTTGTAAATAAGTCCACATTTTGACTTTTGTATTCAATATAGATGCAATTTCTGTGTTTCATAGTTGATTTGAAGGTCCAAGGGATACAGTAAACCAGCAAGTGTGCATCGGAATCTAATACTGCTGTCCCAGGAAAGGCTCAAAGCACGAACTATTAGAAGAGTTACTCCTCTTGTAAATAAGTCGCCATTTTGCTTTTGTATTCAATATCGATGCAATATCTGTGTTTCATCGTTGATTGGAAGGTCCAAGGGATACAGTAAACCTGCATGGCGCATCGGAATCTAATACTGCTGTCCCAGGAAAGGCTCAAAGCACGAACTATTAGAAAAGTTACTCCTCTTATAAATAAGTAGATATTTTGCATTTTGTATTCAATGTCGATGCAATTTCTGTGTTTCATCGTTTATTTGATGGTCCAAGGGATACAGTAAACCTGCAATGGTGCATCGGAATCTAATACTGCTGTCCTAGGAAAGTCTCAAACAAGAACTATTAGAAGAGTTACTCATCTTATAAATAAGACGACATTTTGCCTTTTGCATTCGATATCGATGCAATTTCTGTGTTTCATCGTTGATTTGAAGGTCCATGCGATACAGTAAACCTGCAATGGTGAATCGGAATCTAATACTGCTGTCCCAGGAAAGGCTCAAAGCACGAACTATTAGAAGAGGTACTCCTCTTATAAGTAAGACGACTGTTTGCAATTTGTATTCAATATCGATGCAATTTCTGTGTTTCATCGTTGATTTGAAGGTCCAAGGAATACAGTAAACCTGCAATGGTGCATCGGAATCTAATACTGCTGTCCCAGAAAGGCTCAAAGCACGAACTATTACAAGAGTTACTCCTCTTATAAATAAGTCGACATTTTGCTTTTTGTATTCAATATCGATGCGATTTCTGTGTTTCATCGTTGATTTGAAGGGCCACACTATACAGTAAACCTGCAATGGTGCATCAGAATCTAATACTGCTGTCCCAGGGAGGGCTCAAATCAAGAACCGTTAGAAGAGTTACTCCTCTTATAAATAAGACGACATTTTGCCTTTTGTATTCAATATCGATGAAATTTCTGTGTTTCATCGTTGATTTGAAGGTCCAAGGAATACAGTAAACCTGCAATGGTGCATCGGAATCTAATACTGCTGTCCAAGGGAAGGCTCAAAGCACAACCTATTAGAAGATCTACTCCTCTTGTAAATAAGTCAACATTTTGCCTTTTGTATTCAATATCAATGCAATTTCTGTGTTTCATCGTTGATTTGAAGGTCCAAGGAATAGAGTAAACCTGCAATGGTGCATCGGAATCTAATATAGCTGTCCCACGAAAGGCTTAAAGCACGAACTATTAGAAGAGTTACTCCTCTTATAAATAAGTCGATATTTTGCCTTTTGTATTCAATGTCGATGCAATTTCTATGTTTTATCGTTGATTTGAAGGTCCAAGGGATACAGTAAACCTGCAATGGTGCATCGGAATATAATACTGCTGTCCCAGGAAATGCTCAAAGCACGAACTATTAGAAGAGTTTCTCCTCTTATAAATAAGACGACATTTTGCCTTTTGTATTCAATATAGATGCAATTTCTGTGTTTCATCGTTGATTTGAATGTCCAAGGGATACAGTAAACCTGCAATGGTGCATCGGAATCTAATACTGTTGTCCCAGGAAAGGCTCAAAGAACGAACCATTAGAAGAGTTACTCCTCTTGTAAATAAGTCGACATTTTGCTTTTGTATTCAATATCGATGCAATTTCTGTGTTTCATCGTTGATTTGAAGGTCCAAGGGATACAGTAGACCTGCAATGGTGCATCGCAATCTAATACTGCTGTCCCAGGAAAGGCTCAAAGCGCGAACTATTAGAAGAGTTATTCCTCTTGTAAATAAGTCGACATTTTGCTTTTGTATTCAAAATCGCTGCAATTTCTGTGTTTCATCGTTGATTTGAAGGTCCAAGGAATACAGTAAACCTGCAATGGTGCATCGGAATCTAATACTGCTGTCCCAGGAAAGGCTGAAAGCACGAACTATTAGAAGAGTTACTCCTCTTGTAAATAAGTCGACATTTTGCATTTTGTATTCTATATCGATGCAATTTCTGTGTTTCATCGTTGATTTGAAGGTTCAAGGGATACAGTAAACCTGCAATGGTGCATGGGAATCTAATACTGCTGTCCCAGGGAAGGCTCAAAGCACAACTTATTAGAAGAGTTACTCCTCTTGTAAATAAGTCGACATTTTGCTATTGTATTCAATATCGATGCAATTTCTGTGTTTCATCGTTGATTTGAAGGTCCAAGGGATACAGTAGACCTGCAATGGTGCATCGGAATCTAATACTGCTGTCCCAGGAAAGGCTCAAACACGAACTATTAGAAGAGTTACACCTCTTATAAATAAGTCGACATTTTGCATTTTGTATTCAATATTGACGCAATTTCTTTGTTTCATCGTTGATTTGAAGGTCCAAGGGATACAGTAAACCTGCAGTGGTGCATCGGAATCTAATACTGCTGCCCTAGGAAAGGCTCAAAGCGCGAACTATTAGAAGAGTTACTCCTCTTGTAAATAAGTCGACATTTTGTCTGTTGTATTCAATATCGATGCAATTTCTGTGTTTCATCGTTGATTTGAAGGTCCAAGGGATACAGTAAACCTGCAATGGTGCATCGGAATCTAATACTGCTGTCCCAGGAAAGGCTGAAAGCACGAACTATTAGAAGAGTTACTCCTCTTGTAAATAAGTCGACATTTTGCTTTTGTATTCAATATCGATGCAATTTCTGTGTTTCATCGTTGATTTGAAGGTCCAAGGAATACAGTAAACCTGCATGGCGCATCGGAATCTAATACTGCTGTCCCAGGAAAGGCTCAAATCGCGAACTATTAGAAAAGTTACTCCTCTTATAAATAAGTAGATATTTTGCCTTTTGTATTCAATGTCGATGCAATTTCTGTGTTTCATCGTTTATTTGATGGTCCAAGGGATACAGTAAACCTGCAATGGTGCTTCGGAATCTAATACTGTTGTCCCAGGAAAGGCTCAAATCACTAACTATTAGAAGAGTTTCTCCTCTTATAAATAAGACGACATTTTGCCTTTTGTATTCAATATAGATGCAATTTCTGTGTTTCATCGTTGATTTGAATGTCCAAGGGATACAGTAAACCTGCAATGGTGCATCGGAATCTAATACTGCTGTCCCAGGAAAGGCTCAAAGCACGAACCATTAGAAGAGTTACTCCTCTTGTAAATAAGTCGACATTTTGCGTTTGTATTCAATATCGATGCAATTTCTGTGTTTCATCGTTGATTTGAAGGTCCAAGGGATACAGTAGACCTGCAATGGTGCGTCGGAATGTAATACTGCTGTCCCAGGAAAGGCTCAAAGCGCGAACTATTAGAAGAGATACTCGTCTTGTAAATAAGTCGACATTTTGCCTTTTGTATCCAATATCGATGCAATTTCTGTGTTTCATCTTTGATTTGAAGGTCCAAGGAATACAGTAAACCTGCAATGGTGCATCGGAATCTAATACTGCTGTCCCAGGAAAGTCTCAAACACGACCTATTAGAAGAGTTACTCCTCTTGTAAATAAGTCGACATTTTGCACTTTGTATTCTATATCGATGCAATTTCTGTGTTTCATCGTTGGTTTGAAGGTTCAAGGGATACAGTAAACCTGCAATGGTGCATCGGAATTTAATACTGCTGTCCCAGGGAAGGCCCAAAGCACAACTTATTAGAAGAGTTACTCCTCTTGTGAATAAGTCGAGATTTTGCCTCTTTTATTCAATATAGATGCAATTTCTGTGTTTCATCGTTGATTTGAATGTCCAAGGGATACAGTAAACCTGCAATGGTGCATCGGAATCTAATACTGCTGTCCCAGGAAAGGCTCAAAGCACGAACTATTAGAAGAGTTACCCCTCTTGTAAATAAGTCGACATTTTGCTTTTGTATTTAATATCGATGCAATTTCTGTGTTTCATCGTTGATTTGAAGGTCCAAGGGATACAGCAGACCTGCAATGGTGCATCGGAATCTAATACTGCTGTCCCAGGAAAGGCTCAAACACGAACTATTAGAAGAGTTACTCCTCTTATAAATAAGTCGATATTTTGCATTTTGTATTCAATATTGATGCAATTTCTTTGTTTCTTCGTTGATTTGAATGTCCAAGGGATACAGTAAACCTGCAGTGGTGCATCGGAATCTAATACTACTGTCCCTGGAAAGGCTCAAAGCGCGAACTATAAGAAGAGTTACTCCTCTTGTAAATAAGTCGACATTTTGACTTTTGTATTCAATGTAGATGCAATTTCTGTGTTTCATCGTTGATTTGAAGGTCCAAGGGATACAGCAAACCTGCAATGGTGCATCGGAATCTAATACTGCTGTCCCAGGAAAGGCTCAAAGCACGAACTATTAGAAGAGTTACTCCCCTTATAAATAAGTCGACATTTTGACTTTTGTATTCAATGTAGATGCAATTTCTGTGTTTCATCGTTGATTTGAAGGTCCAAGGGATACAGCAAACCTGCAATGGTGCATCGGAATCTAATACTGCTGTCCCAGGAAAGGCTCAAAGCACGAACTATTAGAAGAGTTACTCCCCTTATAAATAAGTCGACATTTTGCTATTGTATTCAATATAGATGCAATTTCTGTGTTTCATCGTTGATTTGAAAGTGCAAGTGATACAGTAAACCTGCAATGGTGCATCAGAATCTAATACTGCTGTTCCAGGAAAGGCTCAAAGCACGAACAATTAGAAGAGTTACTCCTCTTGTAAATAAGTCGACATTTTGCCTTTTGTATTCAATATCGATGCAATTTCTGTGTTTCATCGTTGATTTGAAGGTCCAAGGGATACAGTAAAATTGCAATGTTGCATGGGAATCTAATACTGCTGTCCCAGGAAAGGCTCAAAGCACGACCTATTAGAAGAGTTACTCCTCTTGTAAATAAGTCGACATTTTGACTTTTGTATTCAATATAGATGCAATTTCTGTGTTTCAACGTTGATTTGAAGGTCCAAGGGATACAGTAAACCTGCAATGGTGCATCGGAATCTAATACTGCTGTCCCAGGAAAGGCTCAATGCACGAACTATTAGAAGAGTTACTCATCTTGTAAATAAGTCGACATTTTGCTTTTGTATGCCATATCGATGCAATTTCTGTGTTTCATCGTTGATTTGAAGGTCCAAGGGATACAGTAGACCTGCAATGGTGCATCGGAATCAAATACTGCTGTCCCAGGAAAGGTACAAAGCACGAACTATTAGAAGAGTGTCTCCTCTTATAAATAAGACGACATTTTGCCTTTTGTATTCAATATCGATGCAATTTCTGTGTTTCATCGTTGATTTGAAGGTCCAAGGGATACAGTAAACATGCAATGGTGCATCGGAATCTAATACTGCTGTCCCAGGAAAGTCTCAAAGCACAACCTATTAGTAGAGTTACTCCTCTTGTAAATAAGTCGACATTTTGCATTTTGTTTTCTATATCGGTGCAATCACTGTGTTTCATCGTTGATTTGAAGGTTCAAGGGATACAGTAAACCTGCGATGGTGCATCGGAATCTAATACTGCTGTCCCAGGGAAGGCTCAAAGCACAACCTATTAGAAGAGTTACTCCTCTTGTAAATAAGTCAAGATTTTGCCTTTTGTATTCAATATCGATGCAATTTCTGTGTTTCGTCGTTGATTTGAAGGTCCAAGGGATACAGTAAACCTGCAATGGTGGATCGGAATCTAATACTGCTGTCCCAGGAAAGGCTCAAAGCACGAACTAGTAGAAGAGTTACTCCTCTTGTAAATAAGTCGACAGTTTCTTTTGTATTCAATATCGATGCAATTTCTGTGTTTCATCGTTGATTTGAAGGTCCAAGGGATACAGTAGACCTGCAATGGTGCATCGGAATCTAATACTGCTGTCCCAGGAAAGGCTCAAAGCACGAACAATTAGAAGAGTTACTCCTCTTGTAAATAAGTCGACATTTTGCCTTTTGTATTCAATATCGATGCAATTTCTGTGTTTCATCGTGGATTTGAAGGTCCAAGGGATACAGTAAAATTGCAATGTTGCATCGGAAGCTAAAACTGCTGTCCCAGGAAAGGCTCAAAGCACGAACTATTAGAAGAATTACTCCCCTTATAAATAAGTCGACATTTTGCCTTCTGTATTCAATATCGATGCAATTTCTGTGTTTCATCGTTGATTTGAAGGTCCAAGGGATACAGTAAACCTGCAATGGTGAATCGGAATCTAATACTGCTGTCCCAGGAAAGGCTCAAACCACGAACTATTAGAAGAGTTACTCCCCTTATAAATAAGTCGACATTTTGCCTTTTGTATTCAATATCAATGCAATTTCTGTGTTTCATCGTTGATTTGAAGCTCCAAGGGATACAGTAAACCTGCAATGGTGCATCGGAATCTAATACTGCTGTCGCAGGAAAGACTCGAAGCACGAACTATTAGAAGAGTTACTCCTCTTATAAATAAGTCGACATTTTGCGTTTTGTATTCAATATCGATGCAATTTCTGTGTTTCATCGTTGATTTGAACGTCCAAGGGATACAGTAAACCTGCAATGGTGCATCGGAATCTAATACTGCTATCCCAGGAAAAGCTCAAATCACGAACTATTAGAAGAGTTACTCCTCTTGTAAATAGGTCGACATTTTGCCTTTTGTATTCAATATCGATGCAATTTCTGTGTTTCATCGTTGATTTGAAGGTCCAAGGGATACAGTAAAATTGCAATGTTGCATCGGAAGTTAATACTGCTGTCCCAGGAAAGGCTCAAAGCACGAACTATTAGAAGAGTTACTCCTCTTGTAAATAAGTTGTCATTTTGCCTTTTGTATTCAATATCGATGCAATTTCTGTGTTTCATCTTTGAATTGAAGGTCCAAGGGATAAAATAAACCTGCAATGGTGCATCGGAATCTAATACTGCTGTCCCAGGCAAGCCTCAAAGACTAAGTATTAGAAGAGTTACTCCTCTTATAAATAAGTCGACATTTTGCCATTTGTATTCAATATCTATGCAATTTCTGTGTTTCATCGTTGAATTGAGGGTCCAAGGGATACAGTAAACCTGCAATGGTGCATCGTAACCTAATACCGCTTTCCCAGGAAAGGCTCAAAGCACGAACTATTAGAAGAGTTACTGCTCTTGTAAATAAGTCGACATTTTGCTTTTTGCATTCAATGTCGATGCAATTTCTGTGTTTCATCGTTGATTTGAAGGTCCAAGGGATACAGTAGACCTGCAATGGTGCATCGGAATCTAATACTGCTGTCCCAGGAAGGGCTCAAAGCACGAACTATTAGAAGAGTTACTCCTCTTGAAAATAAGTGGACATTTTGCCTTTTGTATTCAATATCGATGCAATTTCTGTGTTTCATTGTTGATTTGAAGGTCCAAGGGAGACACTGAACCTGCAATGGTGCATCGGAATCTAATACTGCAGTCCCAGGAAAGGCTCATAGCACGAACTATTAGAAGAGTTTCTCCTCTTATAAATAAGTCGACATTTTGCCTCTTGTATTCAATATCGATGCAATTTCTGTGTTTTATCGTTGATTTGAAGATCCAAGGGATACAGTAAACCTGCAATGGTGCATCGGAATCTAATACTGCTGTCCCAGGAAAAGCTCAAAGCACGAACTATAAGAAGAGTTACTCCTCTTGTAAATAAATCGACATTTTGATTTTTTTGTATTCAATATCGATGCAATTTCTGTGTTTCATCGTTGATTTGAATGTCCAAGGGATACAGTAAACCTGCAATGGTGCATCGGAATCTAATACTGCTGTCCCAGGAAAGGCTCAAAGCACGAACAATAAGAAGAGTTACTCGTCTTGTAAATGAGTCGACATTTTGCCTTTTGTATTGAATATCGATGCAATTTCTGTATTTCATCTTTGATTTGAAGGTCCAAGGGATACAGTAATATTGCAATGTTGCATCGGAAGCTAATACTGCTGTCCCAGAAAAGGCTCAAAGCACGAACTACTAGAAGAGTTACTCCTCTTCCAAATAACTCGACATTTTGCCTTTTGTATTCAATATCGATGTAATTTCTATGTTTCATCGTTGATTTGAAGATCCAAGGGATACAGTAAACCTGCAATGGTGCATCGGAATCTAATACTGCTGTCCCAGGAAAGGCTCAAACCTCGAACTATTAGAAGAGTTACTCCCCTTATAAATAAGACGACATTTTGCCTTTTGTATTCAATATCAATGCAATTTCTGTGTTTCGTCGTTGATTTGAAGGTCCATGGGATACAGTAAACCTGCAATGGTGCATCGGAATCAAATACTGCTGTCGCAGGAAAGGCTCGAAGCACGAACTATTAGAAGAGTTACTCCTCTTATAAATAAGTCGACATTTTGCCTTTTGTATTCAATATCGATGCAATTTCTGTGTTTCAACGTTGATTTGAAGGTACAAGGGATACAGTAAACCTGCAATGGTGCATCGGTATCTAATACTGCTGTCCCAGGAAAGGCTCAAATCACGAACTATTAGAAGAGTTACTCCTCTTGTAAATAGGTCGACATTTTGCCTTTTGTATTCAATATCGATGCAATTTCTGTGTTTCATCGTTTATTTGAAGGTCCAAGGGATACAGTAAAATTGCAATGTTGCATCGGAAGCTAATACTGGTGTCCCAGGAAAGGCTCAAAGCACGAACTATTAGAAGAGTTACTCCTCTTGTAAATAAGTTGACATTTTGTCTTTTGTATTCAATTTTGATGCAATTTCTGTGTTTCATCGTTGATTTGAAGGTCCAAGGGATAAAATAAATCTGCAATGGTGCATCGGAATCTAATACTTCTGTCCCAGGCAAGTCTCAAAGGACTAACTATTAGAAGAGTTACTGCTCTTATAAATAAGTCGACATTATGCCATTTGTATTCAATATCGATGCAATTTCTGTGTTTCATCGTTGATTTGAGGGTCCAAGGGATACAGTAAACCTGCAATGGTGCATCGGAATCTAATACTGCTGTCCCAGGAAAGGCTCAAAGCACGAACTATTAGAAGAGTTACACCTCTTGTAAATAAGGCGACATTTTGTCTTTTGTATTCAATATCGATGCAATTTCTGTGTTTCATCGTTGATTTGAAGGTCCAAGAGATACAGTAAACCTGCAATGGTGCATCGGAATCAAATACTGCTGTCCCAGGAAAGGCTCAAAGCACAAACTATTAGAAGAGTTACTCCTCTTGTAAATAAGTCCACATTTTGCCTTTTGTATTCAATATCGATGCAATTTCTGTGTTTCATTTTTGATTTGAAGGTCCAAGGGATACAGTAAACCTGCAATGGTGCATCGGAATCTAATACTGCTGTCTCAGGAAAGGCTCAAAACACGAACTATTAGAAGAGTCACTCCTCTTGTAAATAAGTCGACATTATGCCAATTGTATTCAATATCGATGCAATTTCTATGTTTCATCGTTGATTTGAAGGTCCAAGGGATACAGTAAACCTGCATTGGTGCATCGGAACCTAATACTGCTGTCCCAGGTAAGGCTCAAAGCACGAACTATTAGAAGAATTACTCCTCTTGTAAATAAGTCGACATTTTGCCTTTTGTATTCAATATCGATGCAATTTCTGTGTTTCATCGTTGATTTGAAGGTCCAAGGGATACAGTAAACCTGCAATGGTGCATCGGAATCTAATACTGCCGTCCCAGGAAAGGCTCAAAGCACGAACTATTAGAAGAGATACTCCTCTTATAAATAAGTCGACATTTTGCCTCTTGTATTCAATATCGATGCAATTTCTGTGTTTCATCGTTGATTTGAAGGTCCAAAGGATACAGTAAACCTGCAATGGTGCATCGGAATCTAATACTGCTGTCCCAGGAAAGGCTCAAAACACGAACTATTAGAAGTGTTACTCCTCTTGTAAATAAGTCGACATTTTGCTTTTGTATTCAATATCGATGCAATTTCTGTGTTTCATCGTTGATTTGAAGGTCCAAGGGATACAGTAGACCTGCAATGGTGCATCGGAATCTAATACTGCTGTCCTGGGAAAGGCTCAAAGCACGAACTATTAGAAGAGTTCCTCCTCTTATAAATAAGTCGACATTTTGCCTTTTGTATTCAGTATCGATGCAATTTCTTTGTTTCATCGTTGATTTGAACGTCCAAGGGATACAGTAAACCTGCAATGGTGCATCGGAATCTAATACTGCTGTCCCAGGAAAGGCTCAAAGCACGAACTATAAGAAGAGTTACTCCTGTTTTAAATAAGTCGACATTTGTCCTTTAGTATTCAATATCGATGCAATTTCTGTCTTTCATCGTTGATTTGAATGTCCAAGAGATACAGTAAACCTGCAATGGTGCGTCGGAATCTAATACTGCTGTCCCAGGAAAGGCTCAAAGCACGAACTATTAGAAGAGTTACTCCTCTTGTAAAGAAGTCGACATTTTGCCTTTTGTATTCAATGTCGATGCAATTTCTGAGTTTCATTTTTGATTTGAAGGTCCACGGGATACAGTAAACCTGCAATGGTGCATCGGAATCTAATACTGCAGTCCCAGCAAAGGCTCAAAGCACGAACTATTAGAAGAGTTACTCCTCTTGTAAATAAGTCGACATTTTGCTTTTGTATTCAATATCGATGCAATTTCTGTGTTTCATCGTTGATTTGAAGGGCCAAGGGATACAGCAGACCTGCAATGGTCCTTCGGAATCTAATACTGCTGTCCCAGAAAAGGCTCAAAGCACGAACTATTAGAAGAGTTACTCCTCTTATAAATAAGTCGACGTTTTGCCTTTTGTATTCAATATCGATGCGATTTCTGTGTTTCATCGTTGGTTTGAAGGTCCAAGGGATACATTAAACCTGCAATGGTGCATCGGAATCTAATACTGCTGTCCCAGGAAAGGCTCAAAGCACGAACTATTAGAAGAGCTTCTCCGCTTATAAATAAGTCGACATTTTGCCTTTTGTATTCAATATCGATGCAATTTCTGTGTTTCATCGTTGATTTGAAGGTCCAAGGGATACAGTAAACCTGCAATGGTGCATCGGAATCTAATACTGCTGTCCCAGGAAAGGCTCAAAGCACGAACTATTAGAAGAGTTATTCCTCTTGTAAATAAGTCGACATTTTGTTTTTGTTTTCAATATCGATGTAATTTCTATGTTTCATCGTTGATTTGAAGTTCCAAGGGATACAGTAGACCTTCAACGGTGCATCGAAATCTAATACTGCTGTCCCAGGAAAGGTTCAAAGCACGAACTATTAGAAGAGTCTCTCCTCTTATAAATAAGTCGACATTTTGCTTTTGTATTCAATATCGATGCAATTTCTGTGTTTCATCGTTGATTTGAAGGTCCAAGGGATACAGTAGACCTGCAATGGTGCATCGGAATTTAATACTGCTGTCCTGGGAAAGGCTCAAAGCACGAACTATTAGAAGAGTTACTCCTCTTGTAAATAAGTCGACATTCTTCCTTTTGTATTCAATATCGATGCAATATCTGTGTTTCATCGTTGCTTTGAAGGTCCAAGGCATACACTAAACCTGCAATGGTGCATCAGAATCTAATACTGCTGTCCCAGGAAAGGCTCAAAGCACGAACTATTAGAAGAGTTCCTCCTCTTATAAATAAGTCGACATTTTGCCTTTTGTATTCAGTATCGATGCAATTTCTTTGTTTCATCGTTGATTTGAACGTCCAAGGGATACAGTAAACCTGCAATGGTGCATCGGAATCTAATACTGCTGTCCCAGGAAAGGCTCAAAGCACGAACTATAAGAAGAGTTACTCCTGTTTTAAATAAGTCGACATTTTTCCTTTAGTATTCAATATCGATGCAATTTCTGTCTTTCATCGTTGATTTGAATGTCCAAGAGATACAGTAAACCTGCAATGGTGCGTCGGAATCTAATACTGCTGTCCCAGGAAAGGCTCAAAGCACGAACTATTAGAAGAGTTACTCCTCTTGTAAAGAAGTCGACATTTTGCCTTTTGTATTCAATATCGATGCAATTTCTGAGTTTCATTTTTGATTTGAAGGTCCAAGGGATACAGTAAACCTGCAATGGTGCATCGGAATCTAATACTGCAGTCCCAGGAAAGGCTCAAAGCACGAACTATTAGAAGAGTTACTCCTCTTGTAAATAAGTCGACATTTTGCTTTTGTATTCAATATCGATGCAATTTCTGTGTTTCATCGCTGATTTGAAGGGCCAAGGGATACAGCAGACCTGCAATGGTCCTTCGGAATCTAATACTGCTGTCCCAGAAAAGGCTCAAAGCACGAACTATTAGAAGAGTTACTCCTCTTATAAATAAGTCGACGTTTTGCCTTTTGTATTCGATATCGATGCGATTTCTGTGTTTCATCGTTGGTTTGAAGGTCCAAGGGATACATTAAACCTGCAATGGTGCATCGGAATCTAATACTGCTGTCCCAGGAAAGGCTCAAAGCACGAACTATTAGAAGAGCTTCTCTGCTTATAAATAAGTCGACATTTTGCCTTTTGTATTCAATATCGATGCAATTTCTGTGTTTCATCGTTGATTTGAAGGTCCAAGGGATACAGTAAACCTGCAATGGTGCATCGGAATCTAATACTGCTGTCCCAGGAAAGGCTCAAAGCACGAACTATTAGAAGAGTTATTCCTCTTGTAAATAAGTCGACATTTTGTTTTTGTTTTCAATATCGATGTAATTTCTATGTTCCATCGTTGATTTGAGGGTCCAAGGGATACAGTAGACCTTCAATGGTGCATCGGAATCTAATACTGCTTTCCCAGGAAAGGTTCAAAGCACGAACTATTAGAAGAGTCACTCCTCTTATAAATAAGTCGACATTTTGCTTTTGTATTCAATATCGATGCAATTTCTGTGTTTCATCGTTGATTTATAGGTCCAAGGGATACACTAGACCTGCAATGGTGCATCGGAATCCAATACTGCTGTCCCAGGAAAGGCTCAAAGCACGAACTATTAGAAGAGTTACTCCTCTTGTAAATAAGTCGACATTTTGCCTTTTGTATTCAATATCGATGCAATTTCTGTGTTTCATCGTTGATTTGAAGGGCCAAGGGATACAGCAGACCTGCAATGGTCCTTCGGAATCTAATACTGCTGTCCCAGAAAAGGCTCAAAGCACGAACTATTAGAAGAGTTACTCCTCTTATAAATAAGTCGACGTTTTGCCTTTTGTATTCAATATCGATGCGATTTCTGTGTTTCATCGTTGGTTTGAAGGTCCAAGGGATACAGTAAACCTGCAATGGTGCATCGGAATCTAATACTGCAGTCCCAGGAAAGGCTCAAAGCACGAACTATTAGAAGAGTTACTCCTCTTGTAAATAAGTCGACATTTTGCTTTTGTATTCAATATCGATGCAATTTCTGTGTTTCATCGTTGATTTGAAGGGCCAAGGGATACAGCAGACCTGCAATGGTCCTTCGGAATCTAATACTGCTGTCCCAGAAAAGGCTCAAAGCACGAACAATTAGAAGAGTTACTCCTCTTATAAATAAGTCGACGTTTTGCCTTTTGTATTCAATATCGATGCGATTTCTGTGTTTCATCGTTGGTTTGAAGGTCCAAGGGATACATTAAACCTGCAATGGTGCATCGGAATCTAATACTGCTGTCCCAGGAATGGCTCAAATCACGAACTATTAGAAGAGTTTCTCCTCTTATAAATAAGTCGACATTTTGCCTTTTGTATTCAATATCGATGCAATTTCTGTGTTTCATCGTTGATTTGAAGGGCCAAGGGATACAGTAAACCTGCAATGGTGCATCGGAATGTAATACTGCTGTCCCAGGAAAGGCTCAAACACGAACTATTAGAAGAGTTACTCCTCTTGTAAATAAGTCGACATTTTGTTTTTGTATTCAATATCGATGTAATTTCTGTGTTTCATCGTTGATTTGAAGATCCAAGGGATACAGTAGACCTTCAATGGTGCATCGGAATCTAATACTGCTGTCCCAGGAAAGGCTCAAAGCACGATCTATTAGAAGAGTTTCTCCTCTTATAAATAAGTCGACATTTTGCCTTTTGTATTCAATATCGATGCAATTTCTGTGTTGCATCGTTGATTTGAAGGTCCAAGGGATAAAATAAATCTGCAATGGTGCATCGGAATCTAATACTGCTGTCCCAGGCAAGCCTCAAAGGACTAAATCTTAGAAGAGTTACTTCTCTTATAAATAAGTCGACAATATGCCAATTGTTATCAATATCGATGCAATTTCTGTATTTCATCGTTGATTTGAAGGTCCAAGGGATACAGTAAACCTGCAATGGTGCATCGGAACCTAATACTGCTGTCCCAGGAAAGGCTCAAAGCACGAACTATTAGAAGAGTTACTCCTCTTGTAAATAAGTCGACATTTTGCCTTTTGTATTCAATATCGATGCAATTTCTGTGTTTCATCGTAGATTAGAAGGTCCAAGGGATACAGTAAACCTGCAATGGTGCATCGGTATCTAATACTGCTGTCGCAGGAAAGGCTCAAAGCACGAACTATTAGAAGAGTTACTCCTCTTATAAATAAGTCGACATTTTTCCTCTTGTATTCAATATCGATGCAATTTCTGTGTTTCATCGATGATTTGAAGGTCCCAAGGATACAGTAAACCTGCAATGGTGCATCGGAATCTAATACTGCTGTCCCAGGAAAGACTCAATGCACGAACTATTAGAAGAGTTACTCCTCTTGTAAATAAGTCGACATTTTGCTTTTGTATTAAATATGGATGCAATTTCTGTGTTTCATCGTTGATTTGAAGGTCCAAGAGATACAGTAGACCTGCAATGGTGCATCGGAATCTAATACTGCTGTCCCGGGAAAGGCTCAAAGCACGAACTATTAGAAGAGTTACTTCTCTTGTAAATAAGTCGACATTTTTCCTTTTGTATTCAATATCGATGCAATTTCTGTGTTTCATCGTTGCTTTGAAGGTCCAAGGCATACACTAAACCTGCAATGGTGCATCGGAATCTAATACTTCTGTCCCAGGAAAGGCTCAAAGCACGAACAATTAGAAGAGTTCCTCCTGTTGTGAATAAGTCGACATTTTGCCTTTAGTATTCAATATCGATGCAATTTCTGTGTTTCATCGTTGATTTGAATGTCCAAGCGATACAGTAAACCTGCAATGGTGCGTCGGACTCTAATACTGCTGTCCCAGGAAAGGCTCAAAGCACGAACTATTAGAAGAGTTACTCCTCTTGTAAATAAGTCGACATTTTGCCTTTTGTATTCAATATCGATGCAATTTCTGTGTTTCATTTTTGATTTGAAGGTCCAAGGGATACCGTAAACCTGCAATGGTGCATCGGAATCTAATACTGCTGTCCCAGGAAAGGCTCAAAGCACGAACTATTAGAAAAGTTACTCCTCTTGTAAATAAGTCGACATTTTGCTTTTGTATTCAATATCGATGCAATTTCTGTGTTTCATCGTTGATTTGAAGGTCCAAGGGATACAGCAGACCTGCAATGGCCCATCGGAATCCAATACTGCTGTCCCAGAAATTGCTCAAAGCACGAACTATTAGAAGAGTTACTCCTCTTATAAATAAGTCGACATTTTTGCTTTTGTATTCAATATCGATGCAATTTCTGTGTTTCGTCGTTGATTTGAAGGTCCAAGGGATACAGTAAACCTGCAATGGTGCATCGGAATCTAATACTGCTGTCCCAGGAAAGGCTCTCAACACGAACTATTAGAAGAGTTACTCCTCTTATAAATAAGTCGACATTTTGCCATTTGTATTCAATATCGATGCAATTTCTGTGTTTCATCGTTGATTTGAAGGTCCAAGGGATACAGTAAACCTGCAATGGTGCATCGGAATCTAATACTGCTGTCCCAGGAAAGGCTCAAAGCACGAACTATTAGAAGAGTTACTCCTCTTGTAAATAAGTCGACATTTTGCTTTTGTATTCAATATCGATGCAATTTCTGTGTTTCATTGTTGATTTGAAGGTCCAAGGGATACAGTAAACCTGCAATGGTGCATCGGAATCTAATACTGCTGTCCCAGGAAAGGCTCAAAGCACGAACTATTAGAAGAGATTCTCCTCTTATAAATAAGTCGACATTTTGACTTTTGTATTCAATATCGATGCAATTTCTGTGTTGGATCGTTAATTTGAAGGTGCAATGGATACAGTAAACCTGCAATGGTGCATCGGAATCTAATACTGCTAACCCAGGAAAGGCTCAAACCACGAACTATTAGAAGAGTTACTCCCCTTATAAATAAGTCGACATTTTGCATTTTGTATTTAATATCGGTGCCATTCCTGTGTTTCATCGTTGATTTGAAGGTCCAAGGGATACAGTAAACCTGCAATGGTGCATCGGAATCTAATACTGCTGTCCGAGAAAAGGATCAAAGCACGAACTATTAGAAGAGTTCATCCTCTTATAAATAAGTCGACATTTTGCCTTTTGTATTCAATATCGATGCAAATTCTTTGTTTCATCGTTGATTTGAAGGTCCAAGGGATACAGTAAACCTGCAATGGTGCATCGGAATGTAATACTGCTGTCCCAGGAAAGGCTCAAAGCACGAACTATTAGAAGAGTTACTACTCTTGTAAATAAGTCGACATTTTGTTTTTGTATTCAATATTAGATGTAATTTCTGTGTTTCATCGTTGATTTGAAGGTCCAAGGGATACAGCAGACCTTCAATGGTGCATGGTAATCTAATACTGCTGTCCCAGGAAAGGTTCAAAGCACGAACTATTAGAAGAGTCACTCCTCTTATAAATAAGTCGACATTTTGCTTTTGTATTCAATATCGATGCAATTTCTGTGTTTCATCGTTGATTTATAGGTCCAAGGGATACACTAAACCTGCAATGGTGCATCGGAATCTAATACTGCTGTCCCAGGAAAGGCTCAAAGCACGATCTATTAGAAGAGTTTCTCCTCTTATAAATAAGTCGACATTTTGCCTTTTGTATTCAATATCGATGCAATTTCTGTGTTGCATCGTTGAATTGAAGGTCCAAGGGATAAAATAAATCTGCAATGGTGGATCGGAATCTAATACTGCTGTCCCAGGCAAGCCTCAAAGGACTAAATCGTAGAAGAGTTACTCCTCTTACAAAATAAGTCGACATTATGCGAATTGTCTTCAATATCGATGCAATTTCTGTGTTTCATCGTTGATTTGAAGGTCCATGGGATACAGTAAACCTGCAATGGTGCATCGGAATCTAATACTGCTGTCCCAGGAAAGGCTCAAAGCACGAACTATTAGAAGTTACTCCTCTTGTAAATAAGTCGACATTTTGCCTTTTGTATTCAATATCGATGCAATTTCTGTGTTTCATCATTGATTTGAAGGTCCAAGGGATACACTAAACCTGCAATGGTGCATCGGAATCTAATACTGCTGTCCCAGGAATGGCTCAAATCACGAACTATTAGAAGAGTTTCTCCTCTTATAAATACGTCGACATTTTGCCTTTTGTATTCAATATCGATGCAATTTCTGTGTTTCATCGTTGATTTATAGGTCCAAGGGATACACTAAACCTGCAATGGTGCATCGGAATCTAATACTGCTGTCCCAGGAAAGGCTCAAAGCACGATCTATTAGAAGAGTTTCTCCTCTTATAAATAAGTCGACATTTTGCCTTTTGTATTCAATATCGATGCAATTTCTGTGTTGCATCGTTGAATTGAAGGTCCAAGGGATAAAATAAATCTGCAATGGTGGATCGGAATCTAATACTGCTGTCCCAGGCAAGCCTCAAAGGACTAAATCGTAGAAGAGTTACTCCTCTTACAAAATAAGTCGACATTATGCGAATTGTCTTCAATATCGATGCAATTTCTGTGTTTCATCGTTGATTTGAAGGTCCATGGGATACAGTAAACCTGCAATGGTGCATCGGAACCTAATAACTGCAGTCCCAGGAAAGGCTCAAAGCACGAACTATTAGGAGAGTTACTCCTCTTGTAAATAAGTCGACATTTTGCCTTTTGTATTCAATATCGATGCAATTTCTGTGTTTCATCGTTGATTTGAAGGTCCAAGGGATACAGTAAACCTGCAATGGTGCATCGGAATCTAATACTGCTGTCCCAGGAAAGGCTCAAAGCACGAACTATTAGAAGAGTTACTCCTCTTATAAATAAGTCGACATTTTGCCTCTTGTATTCAATATCGATGCAATTTCTGTGTTTCATCGTTGATTTGAAGGTCCAAAGGATACAGTAAACCTGCAATGGTGCATCGGAATCTAATACTGCTGTCCCAGGAAAGGCTCAAAGCACGAACAATTAGAAGAGTTACTCCTCTTGTAAATAAGTCGACATTTTGCTTTTGTATTCAATATGGATGCAATTTCTGCGTTTCATCGTTGATTTGAAGGTCCAAGAGATACAGTAGACCTGCAATGGTGCATCGGAATCTAATACTGCTGTCCCGGGAAAGGCTCAAAGCACGAACTATTAGAAGAGTTACTCCTCTTGTAAATAAGTCGACATTTTGCTTTTGTATTCAATATCGATGCAATTTCTGTGTTTCATCGTTGATTTGAAGGTCCAAGGGATGCAGCAGACCTGCAATGGTCCATTGGAATCTAATACTGCTGTCACAGAAAAGGCTCAAAGCACGAACTATTAGAAGAGTTACTCCTCTTATAAATAAGTCGACGTTTTGCCTTTTGTATTCAATATCGATGCAATTTCTGTGTTTCATCGTTGGTTTGAAGGTCCAAGGGATACATTAAACCTGCAATGGTGCTTCGGAATCTAATACTGCTGTCCCAGGAAAGGCTCAAAGCACGAACTATTAGAAGAGTTTCTCCGCTTATAAATAAGTCGACATTTTGCCTTTTGTATTCAATATCGATGCAATTTCTGTGTTTGTTCGTTGATTTGAAGATCCAAGGGATACAGTAAACCTGCAATGGTGCATCGGAATCTAATACTGCTGTCCCAGGAAAGGCTCAAAGCACGAACTATAGGAAGAGTTACTCCTCTTGTAAATAAGTCGACATTTTGCCTTTTGTATTCGATATCGATGCAATTTCTGTGTTTCATCGTTGATTGGAAAGTCCAAGGGATACAGTAAACCTGCAATGGTGCATCGGAATCTAATACTGCCGTCCCAGGAAAGGCTCAAAGCACGAACCATAAGAAGAGTTACTCCACTTGTAAATAAGTCGACATTTTGCCTTTTGTACTCAATATCGATGCAATTTCTGTGTTTCATCGTTGATTTGAAGGTCCAAGGGATGCAGCAGACCTGCAATGGTCCATTGGAATCTAATACTGCTGTCACAGAAAAGGCTCAAAGCACGAACTATTAGAAGAGTTACTCCTCTTATAAATAAGTCGACGTTTTGCCTTTTGTATTCAATATCGATGCAATTTCTGTGTTTCATCGTTGGTTTGAAGGTCCAAGGGATACATTAAACCTGCAATGGTGCTTCGGAATCTAATACTGCTGTCCCAGGAAAGGCTCAAAGCACGAACTATTAGAAGAGTTTCTCCGCTTATAAATAAGTCGACATTTTGCCTTTTGTATTCAATATCGATGCAATTTCTGTGTTTGTTCGTTGATTTGAAGATCCAAGGGATACAGTAAACCTGCAATGGTGCATCGGAATCTAATACTGCTGTCCCAGGAAAGGCTCAAAGCACGAACCATAGGAAGAGTTACTCCTCTTGTAAATAAGTCGACATTTTGCCTTTTGTATTCAATATCGATGCAATTTCTGTGTTTCATCGTTGATTTGAAAGTCCAAGGGATACAGTAAACCTGCAATGGTGCATCGGAATCTAATACTGCCGTCCCAGGAAAGGCTCAAAGCACGAACCATAAGAAGAGTTACTCCACTTGTAAATAAGTCGACATTTTGCCTTTTGTACTCAATATCGATGCAATTTCTGTGTTTCATCGTTGATTTGAAGGTCCAAGGGATACAGTAAAATTGCAATGTTGCATAGGAAGCTAATACTGCTGTCCCAGGAAAGGCTCAAAGCACGAACTACTACAAGAGTTACTCCTCTTGTAAATAACTCGACATTTTGCCTTTTGTATTCAATATCGATGCAATTTCTATGTTTCATCGTTGATTTGAAGGTCCAAGGGATACAGTAAACCTGCAATGGTGCATCGGAATCTAATACTGCTAACCCAGGAAAGGCTCAAAGCACGAACTATTAGAAGAGTTAATCCCCTTATAAATAAGTCGACATTTTGCTTTTTGTATTCAATATCAATGAAATTTCTGTGTTTCATCGTTGATTTGAAGGTTCAAGGGATACAGTACACCTGCAATGGTGCATCGGAAATTAATACTGCTGTCCCAGGAAAGGCTCAAAGCACGAACTATTAGAAGAGTTACTCCTCTTGTAAATAACTCGACATTTTGCCTTTTGTATTCAATATCGATGCAATTTCTATGTTTCATCGTTGATTTGAAGGTCCAAGGGATACAGTAAACCTGCAATGGTGCATCGGAATCTAATACTGCTAACCCAGGAAAGGCTCAAAGCACGAACTATTAGAAGAGTTAATCCCCTTATAAATAAGTCGACATTTTGCCTTTTGTATTCAATATCAATGAAATTTCTGTGTTGCATCGTTGATTTGATGGTCCAAGGGATAAAATAAATCTGCAATGGTGCATCGGAATCTAATACTGCTGTCCCAGGCAAGCCTCAAAGGACTAAATATTAGAAGAGTTACTTCTCTTATAAATAAGTCGACATTATGCCAATTGTTATCAATATCGATGCAATTTCTGTATTTCATCGTTGATTTGAAGGTCCAAGGGATACAGTAAACCTGCAATGGTGCATCGGAACCTAATACTGCTGTCCCAGGAAAGGCTCAAAGCACGAACTATTAGAAGAGTTACTCCTCTTGTAAATAAGTCGACATTTTGCCTTTTGTATTCAATATCGATGCAATTTCTGTGTTTCATCGTAGATTAGAAGGTCCAAGGGATACAGTAAACCTGCAATGGTGCATCGGTATCTAATACTGCTGTCGCAGGAAAGGCTCAAAGCACGAACTATTAGAAGAGTTACTCCTCTTATAAATAAGTCGACATTTTTCCTCTTGTATTCAATATCGAAGCAATTTCTGTGTTTCATCGATGATTTGAAGGTCCAAAGGATACAGTAAACCTGCAATGGTGCATCGGAATCTAATACTGCTGTCCCAGGAAAGCCTCAATGCACGAAATATTAGAAGAGTTACTCCTCTTGTAAATAAGTCGACATTTTGCTTTTGTATTAAATATGGATGCAATTGCTGTGTTTCATCGTTGATTTGAAGGTCCAAGAGATACAGTAGACCTGCAATGGTGCATCGGAATCTAATACTGCTGTCCCGGGAAAGGCTCAAAGCACGAACTATTAGAAGAGTTACTCCTCTTGTAAATAAGTCGACATTTTTCCTTTTGTATTCAATATCGATGCAATTTCTGTGTTTCATCGTTGATTTGAAGGTCCAAGGGATACAGCAGACCTGCAATGGCCCATCGGAATCCAATACTGCTGTCCCAGAAATTGCTCAAAGCACGAACTATTAGAAGAGTTACTCCTCTTATAAATAAGTCGACATTTTTGCTTTTGTATTCAATATCGATGCAATTTCTGTGCTTCGTCGTTGATTTGAAGGTCCAAGGGATACAGTAAACCTGCAATGGTGCATCGGAATCTAATACTGCTGTCCCAGGAAAGGCTCTCAACACGAACTATTAGAAGAGTTACTCCTCTTATAAATAAGTCGACATTTTGCCATTTGTATTCAATATCGATGCAATTTCTGTGTTTCATCGTTGATTTGAAGGTCCAAGGGATACAGTAAACCTGCAATGGTGCATCGGAATCTAATACTGCTGTCCCAGGAAAGGCTCAAAGCACGAACTATTAGAAGAGATTCTCCTCTTATAAATAAGTCGACATTTTGACTTTTGTATTCAATATCGATGCAATTTCTGTGTTGCATCGTTAATTTGAAGGTGCAATGGATACAGTAAACCTGCAATGGTGCATCGGAATCTAATACTGCTAACCCAGGAAAGGCTCAAACCACGAACTATTAGAAGAGTTACTCCCCTTATAAATAAGTCGACATTTTGCATTTTGTATTTAATATCGGTGCCATTCCTGTGTTTCATCGTTGATTTGAAGGTCCAAGGGATACAGTAAACCTACAATGGTGCATCGGAATCTAATACTGCTGTCCCAGAAAAGGATCAAAGCACGAACTATTAGAAGAGTTCATCCTCTTTTAAATAAGTCGACATTTTGCCTTTTGTATTCAATATCGATGCAATTTCTTTGTTTCATCGTTGATTTGAAGGTCCAAGGGATACAGTAAACCTGCAATGGTGCATCGGAATGTAATACTGCTGTCCCAGGAAAGGCTCAAAGCACGAACTATTAGAAGAGTTACTCCTCTTGTAAATAAGTCGACATTTTGTTTTTGTATTCAATATTAGATGTAATTTCTGTGTTTCATCGTTGATTTGAAGGTCCAAGGGATACAGTAGACCTTCAATGGTGCATGGGAATCTAATACTGCTGTCCCAGGAAAGGTTCAAAGCACGAACTATTAGAAGAGTCACTCCTCTTATAAATAAGTCGACATTTTGCTTTTGTATTCAATATCGATGCAATTTCTGTGTTTCATCGTTGATTTATAGGTCCAAGGGATACACTAATCCTGCAATGGTGCATCGGAATCTAATACTGCTGTCCCAGGAAAGGCTCAAAGCACGAACTATTAGAAGTTACTCCTCTTGTAAATAAGTCGACATTTTGCCTTTTGTATTCAATATCGATGCAATTTCTGTGTTTCATCATTGATTTGAAGGTCCAAGGGATACACTAAACCTGCAATGGTGCATCGGAATCTAATACTGCTGTCCCAGGAATGGCTCAAATCACGAACTATTAGAAGAGTTTCTCCTCTTATAAATAAGTCGACATTTTGCCTTTTGTATTCAATATCGATGCAATTTCTGTGTTTCATCGTTGATTTATAGGTCCAAGGGATACACTAAACCTGCAATGGTGCATCGGAATCTAATACTGCCTTCCCAGGAAAGGCTCAAAGCACGATCTATTAGAAGAGTTTCTCCTCTTATAAATAAGTCGACATTTTGCCTTTTGTATTCAATATCGATGCAATTTCTGTGTTGCATCGTTGATTTGAAGGTCCAAGGGATACAGTAAACCTGCAATGGTGCATCGGAATCTAATACTGCTGTCCCAGGAAAGGCTCAAAGCACGAACTATTAGAAGAGTTACTCCTCTTATAAATAAGTCGACATTTTGCCTCTTGTATTCAATATCGATGCAATTTCTGTATTTCATCGTTGATTTGAAGCTCCAAAGGATACAGTAAACCTGCAATGGTGCATCGGAATCTAATACTGCTGTCCCAGGAAAGGCTCAAAGCACGAACAATTAGAAGAGTTACTCCTCTTGTAAATAAGTCGACATTTTGCTTTTGTATTCAATATGGATGCAATTTCTGTGTTTTATCGTTGATTTGAAGGTCCAAGAGATACAGTAGACCTGCAATGGTGCATTTGAATCTAATACTGCAGTCCCAGGAAAGGCTCAAAGCACGAACTATTAGAAGAGTTACTCCTCTTGTAAATAAGTCGACATTTTGCTATTGTATTCCATATCGATGCAATTTCTGTGTTTCATCGTTGATTTGAAGGGCCAAGGGATACAGCAGACCTGCAATGGTCCTTCGGAATCTAATACTGCTGTCCCAGAAAAGGCTCAAAGCACGAACTATTAGAAGAGTTACTCCTCTTATAAATAAGTCGACGTTTTGCCTTTTGTATTCAATATCGATGCGATTTCTGTGTTTCATCGTTGGTTTGAAGGTCCAAGGGATACATTAAACCTGCAATGGTGCATCGGAATCTAATACTGCTGTCCCAGGAAAGGCTCAAAGCACGAACTATTAGAAGAGCTTCTCCGCTTATAAATAAATCGACATTTTGCCTTTTGTATTCAATATCGATGCAATTTCTGTGTTTCATCGTTGATTTGAAGGTCCAAGGGATACAGTAAACCTGCAATGGTGCATCGGAATCTAATACTGCTGTCCCAGGAAAGGCTCAAAGCACGAACTATAAGAAGAATTACTCCTGTTGTAAATAAGTCGACATTTTTCCTTTAGTATTCAATATCGATGCAATTTCTGTCTTTCATCGTTGATTTGAATGTCCAAGAGATACAGTAAACCTGCAATGGTGCGTCGGAATCTAATACTGCTGTCCCAGGAAAGGCTCAAAGCACGAACTATTAGAAGAGTTACTCCTCTTGTAAAGAAGTCGACATTTTGCCTTTTGTATTCAATATCGATGCAATTTCTGAGTTTCATTTTTGATTTGAACGTCCAAGGGATACAGTAAACCTGCAATGGTGCATTTGAATCTAATACTGCAGTCCCAGGAAAGGCTCAAAGCACGAACTATTAGAAGAGTTACTCCTCTTGTAAATAAGTCGACATTTTGCTATTGTATTCAATATCGATGCAATTTCTGTGTTTCATCGTTGATTTGAAGGGCCAAGGGATACAGCAGACCTGCAATGGTCCTTCGGAATCTAATACTGCTGTCCCAGAAAAGGCTCAAAGCACGAACTATTAGAAGAGTTACTCCTCTTATAAATAAGTCGACGTTTTGCCTTTTGTATTCAATATCGATGCGATTTCTGTGTTTCATCGTTGGTTTGAAGGTCCAAGGGATACATTAAACCTGCAATGGTGCATCGGAATCTAATACTGCTGTCCCAGGAAAGGCTCAAAGCACGAACTATTAGAAGAGCTTCTCCGCTTATAAATAAATCGACATTTTGCCTTTTGTATTCAATATCGATGCAATTTCTGTGTTTCATCGTTGATTTGAAGGTCCAAGGGATACAGTAAACCTGCAATGGTGCATCGGAATCTAATACTGCTGTCCCAGGAAAGGCTCAAAGCACGAACTATTAGAAGAGTTACTCCTCTTGTAAATAAGTCGACATTTTGTTTTTGTATTCAATATCGATGTAATTTCTATGTTTCATCGTTGATTTGAAGGTCCAAGGGATACAGTAGACCTTCAATGGTGCATCGGAATCTAATACTGCTGTCCCAGGAAAGGTTCATAGCACGAACTATTAGAAGAGTCACTCCTCTTATAAATAAGTCGACATTTTGCTTTTGTATTCAATATCGATGCAATTTCTGTGTTTCATCGTTGATTTATAGGACCAAGGGATACACTAAACCTGCAATGGTGCATCGGAATCTAATACTGCTGTCCCAGGAATGGCTTAAATCACGAACTATTAGAAGAGTTTCTCCTCTTATAAATAAGTCGACATTTTGCCTTTTGTATTCAATATCGATGCAATTTCTGTGTTTCATCGTTGATTTGAAGGGCCAAGGGATACAGTAAACCTGCAATGGTGCATCGGAATGTAATACTGCTGTCCCAGGAAAGGCTCAAAGCACGAACTATTAGAAGAGTTACTCCTCTTGTAAATAAGTCGACATTTTGTTTTTGTATTCAATATCGATGTAATTTCTGTGTTTCATCGTTGATTTGAAGATCCAAGGGATACAGTAGACCTTCAATGGTGCATCGGAATCTAATACTGCTGTCCCAGGAAAGGCTCAAAGCACGATCTATTAGAAGAGTTTCTCCTCTTATAAATAAGTCGACATTTTGCCTTTTGTGTTCAATATCGATGCAATTTCTGTGTTGCATCGTTGATTTGAAGGTCCAAGGGATAAAATAAATCTGCAATGGTGCATCGGAATCTAATACTGCTGTCCCAGGCAAGCCTCAAAGGACTAAATCTTAGAAGAGTTAATCCTCTTATAAATAAGTCGACATTATGCCAATTGTTATCAATATCGATGCAATTTCTGTGTTTCATCGTTGATTTGAAGGTCCAAGGGATACAGTAAACCTGCAATGGTGCATCAGAACCTAATACTGCTGTCCCAGGAAAGGCTCAAAACACGAACTATTAGAAGAGATACTCCTCTTGTAAATAAGTCGACATTTTGCCTTTTGTATTCAATATCAATGCAATTTCTGTGTTTCATCGTAGATTAGAAGGTCCAAGGGATACAGTAAACCTGCAATGGTGCATCGGTATCTAATACTGCTGTCGCAGGAAAGGCTCAAAGCACGAACTATTAGAAGAGTTACTCCTCTTATAAATAAGTCGACATTTTTCCTCTCGTATTCAATATCGATGCAATTTCTGTGTTTCATCGATGATTTGAAGGTCCAAAGGATACAGTAAACCTGCAATGGTGCATCGGAATCTAATACTGCTGTCCCAGGAAAGACTCAAAGCACGAACTATTAGAAGAGTTATTCCTCTTGTAAATAAGTCGACATTTTGCTTTTGTATTCAATATGGATGCAATTTCTGTGTTTCATCGTTGATTTGAAGGTCCAAGAGATACAGTAGACCTGCAATGGTGCATCGGAATCTAATACTGCTGTCCCGGGAGAGGCTCAAAGCACGAACTATAGGCCGAGTTCTTCCTCTTGTAAATAAGTCGACATTTTTCCTTTTGTATTCAATATCGATGCAATTTCTGTGTTTCATCGTTGCTTTGAAGGTCCAAGGCATACACTAAACCTGCAATGGTGCATCGGAATCTAATACTGCTGTCCCAGGAAAGGCTCAAAGCACGAACAATTAGAAGAGTTCCTCCTGTTGTAAATAAGTCGACATTTCGCCTTTAGTATTCAATATTGATGCAATTTCTGTGTTTCATCGTTGATTTGAATGTCCAAGCGATACAGTAAACCTGCAATTGTGCGTCGGAATCTAATACTGCTGTCCCAGGAAAGGCTCAAAGCACGAACTATTAGAAGAATTACTCTTCTTGTAAATAAGTCGACATTTTGCCTTTTGTATTCAATATCGATGCAATTTCTGTGTTTCATTTTTGATTTGAAGGTCCAAGGGATACAGTAAACCTGCAATGGTGCATCGGAATCTAATACTGCTGTCCCAGGAAAGGCTCAAAGCACGAACTATTAGAAGAGTTACTCCTCTTGTAAATAAGTCGACATTTTGCTTTTGTATTCAATATCGATGCAATTTCTGTGTTTCATCGTTGATTTGAAGGTCCAAGGGATACAGCAGACCTGCAATGGCCCATCGGAATCCAATACTGCTGTCCCAGAAATGGCTCAAAGCACGAACTATTAGAAGAGTTACTCCTCTTATAAATAAGTCGACGTTTTGCTTTTTTTATTCAATATCGATGCAATTTCTGTGTTTCATCGTTGGTTTGAAGGTCCAAGGGATACATTAAACCTGCAATGGTGCATCGGAATCTAATACTGCTGTCCCAGGAAAGGCTCAAAGCACGAACTATTAGAAGAGTTTCTCCGCTTATAATTAAGTCGACATTTTGCCTTTTGTATTCAATATCGATGCAATTTCTGTGTTTCATCGTTGATTTGAAAGTCCAAGGGTTACAGTAAACCTTCAATGGTGCATCGGTATCTAATACTGCTGTCCCAGGAAAGGCTCAAAGCACGAACTATAAGAAGAGTTACTCCACTTGTAAATAAGTCGACATTTTGCCTTTTGTATTCAACATCGATGCTATTTCTGTGTTTCATCGTTGATTTGAAGGTCCAAGGGATACAGTAAACCTGCAATGGTGCATCGGAATCTAATACTGCTAACCCAGGAAAGGCTCAAAGCACGAACTATTAGAAGAGTTAATCCCCTTATAAATAAGTCGACATTTTGCCTTTTGTATTCAATATCAATGAAATTTCTGTGTTTCATCGTTGATTTGAAGGTTCAAGGGATACAGTACACCTGCAATGGTGCATCGGAAATTAATACTGCTGTCCCAGGAAAGGCTGAAAGCACGAACTATTAGAAGAAATACTCCTCTTGTAAATAAGTCGACATTTTGCCTTTAGTATTCAATATCGATGCAATTTCTGTCTTTCATCGTTGATTTGAAGCTCCAAGGGATACAGTAAACCTGCAATGGTGCATCGGAATCTAATACTGCTGTCCCAGGAAAGGCTCAAAGCACGAACTATTAGAAGAGTTACTCCTCTTATAAATAAGTCGACATTTTTGCTTTTGTATTCAATATCGATGCAATTTCTGTGTTTCGTCGTTGATTTGAAGGTCCAAGGGATACAGTAAACCTGCAATGGTGCATCGGAATGTAATACTGCTGTCCCAGGAAAGGCTCTCAACACGAACTATTAGAAGAGTTACTCCTCTTATAAATAAGTCGACATTTTGCCATTTGTATTCAATATCGATGCAATTTCTGTGTTTCATCGTTGATTTGAAGGTCCAAGGGATACAGTAAACCTGCAATGGTGCATCGGAATCTAATACTGCTGTCCCAGGAAAGGCTCAAAGCACGAACTATTAGAAGATTTACTCCTCTTGTAAATAAGTCGACATTTTGCTTTTGTATTCAATATCGATGCAGTTTCTGTGTTTCATCGTTGATTTGAAGGTTTAAGGGATACAGTAGAACTTCAATGGTGCATCGGAATCTAATACTGCTGTCCCAGGAAAGGCTCAAAGCACGAACTATTAGAAGAGATTCTCCTCTTATAAATAAGTCGACATTTTGCCTTTTGTATTCAATATCGATGCAATTTCTGTGTTGCATCGCTAATTTGAAGGTGCAAGGGATACAGTAAACCTGCAATGATGCATCGGAATCTAATACTGCTGTCCCAGGAAAGGCTCAAAGCACGAACTATAAGAAGAGTTACTCCTGTTGTAAATAAGTCGACATTTTGCCTTTAGTATTCAATATCGATGCAATTTCTGTGTTTCATCGTTTATTTGAAGGTCCAAGGGATACAGTAAACCTGCAATGGTGCATCGGAATCTAATACTGCTGTCCCAGGAAAGGCTCAAAGCACGAACCATTAGAAGAGTTACTCCTCTTATAAATAAGTCGACAATTAGCCTTTTGTATTCAATATCGATGCCATTTCTGTGTTTCATCATTGATTTGAAGGTCCAAGGGATACAGTAAACCTGCAATGGTGCATCGGAAGCTAATACTGCTGTCCCAGGAAAGGCTCTAACCACGAACTATTAGAAGAGTTACTCCCCTTATAAATAAGTCAACATTTTGCATTTTGTATTTAATATCGGTGCCATTCCTGTGTTTCATCGTTGATTTGAAGGTCCAAGGGATACAGTAAACCTGCAATGGTGCATCGGAATCTAATACTGCTGTCCCAGAAAAGGATCAAAGCACGAACTATTAGAAGAGTTCATCCTCTTATAAATAAGTCGACATTTTGCCTTTTGTATTCAATATCGATGCAATGTCTTTGTTTCATCGTTGATTTGAAGGTCCAAGGGATACAGTAAACCTGCAATGGTGCATCGGAATGTAATACTGCTGTCCCAGGAAAGGCTCAAAGCACGAACTATTAGAAGAGTTACTCCTCTTGTAAATAAGTCGACATTTTGTTTTTGTATTCAATATTAGATGTAATTTCTGTGTTTCATCGTTGATTTGAAGGTCCAAGGGATACAGTAGACCTTTAATGGTGCATGGGAATCTAATACTGCTGTCCCAGGAAAGGTTCAAAGCACGAACTATTAGAAGAGTCACTCCTCTTATAAATAAGTCGACATTTTGCTTTTGTATTCAATATCGATGCAATTTCTGTGTTTCATCGTTGATTTATAGGTCCAAGGGATACACTAAACCTGCAATGGTGCATCGGAATCTAATACTGCTGTCCCAGGAAAGGCTCAAAGCACGAACTATTAGAAGTTACTCCTCTTGTAAATAAGTCGACATTTTGCCTTTTGTATTCAATATCGATGCAATTTCTGTGTTTCATCATTGATTTGAAGGTCCAAGGGATACACTAAACCTGCAGTGGTGCATCGGAATCTAATACTGCTGTCCCAGGAATGGCTCAAATCACGAACTATTAGAAGAGTTTCTCCTCTTATAAATAAGTCGACATTTTGCCTTTTGTATTCAATATCGATGCAATTTCTGTGTTTCATCGTTGATTTATAGGTCCAAGGGATACACTAAACCTGCAATGGTGCATCGGTATCTAATACTGCTGTCCCAGGAAAGGCTCAAAGCACGAACTATAAGAAGAGTTACTCCACTTGTAAATAAGTCGACATTTTGCCTTTTGTACTCAACATCGATGCTATTTCTGTGTTTCATCGTTGATTTGAAGGTCCAAGGGATACAGTAAACCTGCAATGGTGCATCGGAATCTAATACTGCTAACCCAGGAAAGGCTCAAAGCACGAACTATTAGAAGAGTTAATCCCCTTATAAATAAGTCGACATTTTGCCTTTTGTATTCAATATCAATGAAATTTCTGTGTTTCATCGTTGATTTGAAGGTTCAAGGGATACAGTACACCTGCAATGGTGCATCGGAAATTAATACTGCTGTCCCAGGAAAGGCTGAAAGCACGAACTATTAGAAGAAATACTCCTCTTGTAAATAAGTCGACATTTTGCCTTTAGTATTCAATATCGATATAATTTCTGTCTTTCATCGTTGATTTGAAGCTCCAAGGGATACAGTAAACCTGCAATGGTGCATCGGAATCTAATACTGCTGTCCCAGGAAAGGCTCAAAGCACGAACTATTAGAAGAGTTACTCCTCTTATAAATAAGTCGACATTTTTGCTTTTGTATTCAATATCGATGCAATTTCTGTGTTTCGTCGTTGATTTGAAGGTCCAAGGGATACAGTAAACCTGCAAAGGTGCATCGGAATCTAATACTGCTGTCCCAGGAAAGGCTCTCAACACGAACTATTAGAAGAGTTATTCCTCTTATAAATAAGTCGACATTTTGCCATTTGTATTCAATATCGATGCAATTTCTGTGTTTCATCGTTGATTTTAAGGTCCAAGGGATACAGTAAACCTGCAATGGTGCATCGGAATCTAATACTGCTGTCCCAGGAAAGGCTCAAAGCACGAACCATTAGAAGATTTACTCCTCTTGTAAATAAGTCGACATTTTGCTTTTGTATTCAATATCGATGCAGTTTCTGTGTTTCATCGTTGATTTGAAGGTTTAAGGGATACAGTAGAACTTCAATGGTGCATCGGAATCTAATACTGCTGTCCCAGGAAAGGCTCAAAGCACGAACTATTAGAAGAGATTCTCCTCTTATAAATAAGTCGACATTTTGCCTTTTGTATTCATATCGATGCAATTTCTGTGTTGCATCGCTAATTTGAAGGTGCAAGGGATACAGTAAACCTGCAATGATGCATCGGAATCTAATACTGCTGTCCCAGGAAAGGCTCAAAGCACGAACTATAAGAAGAGTTACTCCTGTTGTAAATAAGTCGACATTTTGCCTTTAGTATTCAATATCGATGCAATTTCTGTGTTTCATCGTTTATTTGAAGGTCCAAGGAATACAGTAAACCTGCAATGGTGCATCGGAATCTAATACTGCTGTCCCAGGAAAGGCTCAAAGCACGAACCATTAGAAGAGTTACTCCTCTTATAAATAAGTCGACAATTTGCCTTTTGTATTCAATATCGATGCCATTTCTGTGTTTCATCGTTGATTTGAAGGTCCAAGGGATACAGTAAACCTGCAATGGTGCATCGGAAGCTAATACTGCTGTCCCAGGAAAGGCTCAAAACACGAACTATTAGAAGAGTTACTCCCCTTATAAATAAGTCGACATTTTGCATTTTGTATTTAATATCGGTGCCATTCCTGTGTTTCATCGTTGATTTGAAAGTCCAAGGGATACAGTAAACCTGCAATGGTGCATCGGAATCTAATACTGCTGTCCCAGAAAAGGATCAAAGCACGAACTATTAGAAGAGTTCATCCTCTTATAAATAAGTCGACATTTTGCCTTTTGTATTCAATATCGATGCAATTTCTTTGTTTCATCGTTGATTTGAAGGTCCAAGGGATACAGTAAACCTGCAATGGTGCATCGGAATGTAATACTGCTGTCCCAGGAAAGGCTCAAAGCACGAACTATTAGAAGAGTTACTCCTCTTGTAAATAAGTCGACATTTTGTTTTTGTATTCAATATTAGATGTAATTTCTGTGTTTCATCGTTGATTTGAAGGTCCAAGGGATACAGTAGACCTTTAATGGTGCATGGGAATCTAATACTGCTGTCCCAGGAAAGGTTCAAAGCATGAACTATTAGAAGAGTCACTCCTCTTATAAATAAGTCGACATTTTGCTTTTGTATTCAATATCGATGCAATTTCTGTGTTTCATCGTTGATTTATAGGTCCAAGGGATACACTAAACCTGCAATGGTGCATCGGAATCTAATACTGCTGTCCCAGGAAAGGCTCAAAGCACGAACTATTAGAAGTTACTCCTCTTGTAAATAAGTCGACATTTTGCCTTTTGTATTCAATATCGATGCAATTTCTGTGTTTCATCATTGATTTGAAGGTCCAAGGGATACACTAAACCTGCAGTGGTGCATCGGAATCTAATACTGCTGTCCCAGGAATGCCTCAAATCACGAACTATTAGAAGAGTTTCTCCTCTTATAAATAAGTCGACATTTTGCCTTTTGTATTCAATATCGATGCAATTTCTGTGTTTCATCGTTGATTTATAGGTCCAAGGGATACACTAAACCTGCAATGGTGCATTGGTATCTAATACTGCTGTCCCAGGAAAGGCTCAAAGCACGATCTATTAGAAGAGTTTCTCCTCTTATAAATAAGTCGACATTTTGCCTTTTGTATTCAATATCGATGCAATTTCTGTGTTGCATCGTTGATTTGAAGGTCCAAGGGATAAAATAAATCTGCAATGGTGCATCGGAATCTAATACTGCTGTCCCACGCAAGCCTCAAAGGACTAAATCGTAGAAGAGTTACTCCTCTTACAAAATAAGTCGACATTATGCCAATTGTATTCAATATCGATGCAATTTCTGTGTTTCATCGTTGATTTGAAGGTCCATGGGATACAGTAAACCTGCAATGGTGCATCGGAACCTAATAACTGCTGTCCCAGGAAAGGCTCAAAGCACGAACTATTAGGAGAGTTACTCCTCTTGTAAATAAGTCATTTTGCCTTTTGTATTCAATATCGATGCAATTTCTGTGTTTCATCGTTGATTTGAAGGTCCAAGGGATACAGTAAACCTGCAATGGTGCATCGGATTCTAATACTGCTGTCCCAGGAAAGGCTCAAAGCACGAACTATTAGAAGAGTTACTCCTCTTATAAATAAGTCGACGTTTTGCCTCTTGTATTCAATATCGATGCAATTTCTGTGTTTCATCGTTGATTTGAAGGTCCAAAGGATACAGTAAACCTGCAATGGTGCATCGGAATCTAATACTGCTGTCCCAGGAAAGGCTCAAAGCACGAACAATTAGAAGAGTTACTCCTCTTGTAAACATGTCGACATTTTGCTTTTGTATTCAATATGGATGCAATTTCTGTGTTTCATCGTTGATTTGAAGGTCCAAGAGATACAGTAGACCTGCAATGGTGCATCGGAATCTAATACTGCTGTCCCGGGAAAGGCTCAAAGCACGAACTATTAGAAGAGTTACTCCTCTTGTAAATAAGTCGACATTTTGCTTTTGTATTCAATATCGATGCAATTTCTGTGTTTCATCGTTGATTTGAAGGTCCAAGGGATGCAGCAGACCTGCAATGGTCCATTGGAATCTAATACTGCTGTCACAGAAAAGGCTCAAAGCACGAACTATTAGAAGAGTTACTCCTCTTATAAATAAGTCGACGTTTTGCCTTTTGTATTCAATATCGATGCAATTTCTGTGTTTCATCGTTGGTTTGAAGGTCCAAGGGATACATTAAACCTGCAATGGTGCTTCGGAATCTAATACTGCTGTCCCAGGAAAGGCTCAAAGCACGAACTATTAGAAGAGTTTCTCCGCTTATAAATAAGTCGACATTTTGCCTTTTGTATTCAATATCGATGCAATTTCTGTGTTTGTTCGTTGATTTGAAGGTCCAAGGGATACAGTAAACCTTCAATGGTGCATCGGAATCTAATACTGCTAACCCAAGAAAGGCTCAAAGCACGAAATATTAGAAGAGTTAATCCCCTTATAAATAAGTCGACATTTTGCCTTTTGTATTCAATATCAATGCAATTTCTGTGTTTCATCGTTGATTTAAAGGTTCAAGGGATACAGTACACCTGCAATGGTGCATCGGAAATTAATACTGCTGTCCCAGGAAAGGCTGAAAGCACGAACTATTAGAAGAGTTACTCCTCTTGTAAATAAGTCGACATTTTGCCTTTAGTATTCAATATCGATGCAATTTCTGTCTTTCATCGTTGATTTGAAGCTCCAAGGGATACAATAAACCTGCAAGGGTGCAACGGAATCTAATACTGCTGTCCCAGGAAAGGCTCAAAGCACGAAATATTAGAAGAGTTACTCCTGTTATATATAAGTCGACATTTTTGCTTTTGTATCCAATATCGATGCAATTTCTGTGTTTCATCGTTGATTTGAAGGTCCAAGGGATACAGTAAACCTGCAATGGTGCATCGGAATCTAATACTGCTGTCCCAGGAAAGGCTCTCAGCACGAACTATTAGAAGAGTTACTTCTCTTATAAATAAGTCGACATTTTGCCATTTGTATTCAATATCGATGCAATTTCTGTGTTTCATCGTTGACCTGAAGGTCCAAGGGATACAGTAAACCTGCAATGGTGCATCGGAATCTAATACTGCTGTCCCAGGAAAGGCTCAAACCACGAACTATTAGAAGAGTTACTCCTCTTATAAATAAGTCGACATTTTGCCTTTTGTATTCGATATCGATGCAATTTCTGTGTTTCATCGTTGATTTGAAAGTCCAAGGGTTACAGTAAACCTGCAATGGTGCATCGGAATCTAATACTGCTGTCCCAGGAAAGGCTCAAAGCACGAACTATTAGAAGAGTTACTCCTCTTGTAAATAAGTCGACATTTTGCTTTTGTATTCAATATCGATACAATTTCTGTGTTTCATCGTTGATTTGAAGGTCCGAGGGATACAGTAGACGTTCAATGGTGCATCGGAATCTAATACTGCTGTCCCAGGAGAGGCTCAAAGCACGAACTATTAGAAGAGTTACTCCTCTTGTAAATAAGTCGACATTTTGCTTTTGTAATCAATATCGATGCAATTTATGTGTTTCGTCGTTGATTTGAAGGTCCAAGGGATACAGTAGACCCTCAATGGTGCATCGGAATCTAATACTGCTGTCCCAGGAAAGGCTCAAAGCACGAACTATTAGAAGAGATTCTCCTCTTATAAATAAGTCGACATTTTGCCTTTTGTATTCAATATCGATGCAATTTCTGTGTTGCATCGTTAATTTGAAGGTCCAAGGGATACAGTAAACCTGCAATGGTGCATCGGAATCTAATACTGCTGTCCCAGGAAAGGCTCAAAGCACGAACTATAGGCCGAGTTACTCCTCTTGTAAATAAGTCGACATTTTGCCTTTTGTATTCGATATCGATGCAATTTCTGTGTTTCATCGTTGATTTGAAAGTCCAAGGGATACAGTAAACCTGCAATGGTGCATCGGAATCTAATACTGCTGTCCCAGGAAAGGCTCAAAGCACAAACTATAAGAAGAGTTACTCCACTTGTAAATAAGTCGACATTTTGCCTTTTGTATTCAATATCGATGCAATTTCTGTGTTTCATCGTTGATTTGAAGGTCCAAGAGATACAGTAAACCTGCAATGGTGCATCGGAATCTAATACTGCTGTCCCAGGAAAGGCTCAAAGCACGAACTACTAGAAGAGTTACTCCTCTTGTAAATAACTCGACATTTTGCCTTTTGTATTCAATATCGATGCAATTTCTATGTTTCATCGTTGATTTGAAGGTCCAAGGGATACATTAAACCTGCAATGGTGCATCGGAATCTAATACTGCTAACCCAGGAAAGGCTCAAAGCACGAACTATTAGAAGAGTTAATCCCCTTATAAATAAGTCGACATTTTGCCTTTTGTATTCAATATCAATGAAATTTCTGTGTTTCATCGTTGATTTGAAGGTTCAAGGGATACAGTACACCTGCAATGGTGCATCGGAAATTAATACTGCTGTGCCAGGAAAGGCTCAAAGCACGAACTATTAGAAGAGTTACTCCTCTTGTAAATAAGTCGACATTTTGCCTTTTGTATTCGATATCGATGAAATTTCTGTGTTTCATCGTTGATTTGAAGGTCCAAGGGATACAGTAAACCTGCAATGGTGCATCGGAATCTAATACTGCTGTCCCAGGAAAGGCTGAAAGCACGAACTATTAGAAGAAATACTCCTCTTGTAAATAAGTCGACATTTTGCCTTTAGTATTCAATATCGATGCAATTTCTGTCTTTCATCGTTGATTTGAAGCTCCAAGGGATACAGTAAACCTGCAATGGTGCAACGGAATCTAATACTGCTGTCCCAGGAAAGGCTCAAAGCACGAACTATTAGAAGAGTTACTCCTGTTATATATAAGTCGACATTTTTGCTTTTGTATCCAATATCGATGCAATTTCTGTGTTTCATCGTTGATTTGAAGGTCCAAGGGATACAGTAAACCTGCAATGGTGCATCGGAATCTAATACTGCTGTCCCAGGAAAGGCTCAAAGCACGAACTGTTAGAAGAGATTCTCCTCTTATAAATAAGTCGACATTTTGCCTTTTGTATTCAATATCGATGCAATTTCTGTGTTGCATCGTTAATTTGAAGGTCCAAGGGATACAGTAAACCTGCAGTGGTGCATCGGAATCTAATACTGCTGTCCCAGGAAAGGCTCAAAGCACGAACTATAAGAAGAGTTACTCCTGTTGTAAATAAGTGGACATTTTGCCATTTGTATTCAATATCGATGCAATTTCTGTGTTTCATCGTTGATTTGAAGGTCCAAGGGATACAGTAAACCTGCAATGGTGCATCGGAATCTAATACTGCTGTCCCAGGAAAGGCTCAAAGCACGAACCATTAGAAGAGTTACTCGTCTTGTAAATAAGTCGACATTTTGCCTTTTGTATTCAATATCGATGCAATTTCTGTGTTTCATCGTTGATTTGAAGGTCCAAGAGATACAGTAAACCTGCAATGGTGCATCGGAATCTAATACTGCTGTCCCAGGAAAGGCTGAAAACACGATCTATTAGAAGAGTTACTCCTCTTGTAAATAAGTCGACATTTTGTCTTTTGTATTCAATATCAATGCAATTTCTGTCTTTCATCGTTGATTTGAAGGTCCAAGGGATACAGTTACCTGCAATGGTGCATCGGAATCTAATACTGCTGTCCCAGGAAAGGCTCAAAGCACGAACTATTATTAGAGTTACTCCTCTTATAACTAAGTCGACATTTTGCCTTTTGTATTCAATATCGATGCAATTTCTGTGTTTCATCGTTGATTTGAAGGTCCAAGGGATACAGTAAACCTGCAATGGTGCATCGGAATCTAATACTGCTGTCCCAGCAAAGGCTCAAAGCACGAACTAATAGAAGAGTTACTCCTCTTATAAATAAGTCGACAATTTGCCTTTTGTATTCAATATCGATGCCATTTCTGTGTTTCATCGTTGATTTGAAGGTCCAAGGGATACAGTAAACCTGCAATGGTGCATCGGAAGCTAATACTGCTGTCCCAGGAAAGGCTCAAACCACGAACTGTTAGAAGAGTTTCTCCTCTTATAAATAATTCGACATTTTGTTTTTTTTGTATTTAATATCGATGCCATTTCTGTGTTTCATCGTTGATTTGAAGGTCCAAGGGATACAGTAAACCTGCAATGGTGCATCGGAATCTAATACTGCTGTCCCAGAAAAGGCTCAAAGCACGAACTATTAGAAGAGTTCATCCTCTTATAAATAAGTCGACATTTTGCCTTTTGTATTCAATATCGATGCAATTTCTTTCTTTCATCGTTGATTTGAAGGTCCAAGGGATACAGTAAACCTGCAATGGTGCATCGGAATCTAATACTGCTGTCCCAGGAAAGACAGAAAGCACGAACTATAAAAAGAGTTACTCCTGTTGTAAATAAGTCGACATTTTTCCTTTAGTATTCAATATCGATGCAATTTCTGTGTTTCATCGTTGATTTGAATGTCCAAGGGATACAGTAAACCTCAATGGTGCATCGGAATCTAATACTGCTGTCCCAGGCAAGGCTCAAAGCACGAACTCATAGAAGAGTTACTCGTCTTGTAAATAAGTCGACATTTTGCCTTTTGTATTCAATATCGATGCAATTTCTGTGTTTCATCGTTGATTTGAAGGTCCAAGAGATACAGTAAACCTGCAATGGTGCATCGGAATCTAATACTGCTGTCCCAGGAAAGGCTCAAAGCACGAACTATTAGAAGAGTTACTCCTCTTGTAAATGAGTCGACATTTTGCCTTTTGTATTCAATATCGATGCAATTTCTGTGTTTCATTTGTGATTTGAAGGTCCAAGGAATACAGTAAACCTGCAATGGTGCATCGGAATCTAATACTGCTGTCCCAGGAAAGGCCCAAAGCACGGACTATTAAAAAAGTTACTCCTCTTGTAAATAAGTCGACATTTTGCTTTTGTATTCAATATCGATGCAATTTCTGTGTTTCATCGTTGATTTAAATGTCCAAGGGATACAGCAGACCTGCAATGGTGCATTGGAATCTAATACTGCTGTCCCAGGAAAGGCTCAAAGCACGAACTAGTAGAAGAGTTACTCCTCTGGTAAATAAGTCGACATTTTGCCTTTTGTATTCAATATCGATGCAATTTCTGTGCTTCATCGTTGATTTGAAGGTCCAAGGGATACAGTAAAATTGCAATGTTGCATAGGAAGCTAATACTGCTGTCCCAGGAAAGGCTCAAAGCACGAACTACTAGAAGAGTTACTCCTCTTGTAAATAACTCGACATTTTGCCTTTTGTATTCAATATCGATGCAATTTCTGTGTTTCATCGTTGATTTGAAGGTCCAAGGGATACAGTAAAATTGCTATGTTGCATAGGAAGCTAATACTGCTGTCCCAGGAAAGGCTCAAAGCACGAACTAGTAGAAGAGTTACTCCTCTTGTAAATAACTCGACATTTTGCCTTTTGTATTCAATATCGATGCAATTTCTATGTTTCATCGTTGATTTGAAGGTCCTAGGGATACAGTAAACCTGCAATGGTGCATCGGAATCTAATACTGCTAACCCAGGAAAGGCTCATAGCACGAACTATTAGAAGAGTTAATCCCCTTATAAATAAGTCGACATTTTGCCTTTTGTATTCAATATCAATGAAATTTCTGTGTTTCATCGTTGATTTGAAGGTTCAAGGGATACAGTACACCTGCAATGGTGCATCGGAAATTAATACTGCTGTCCCAGGAAAGGCTCAAAGCACGAACTATTAGAAGAGTTACTCCTCTTGTAAATAAGTCGACATTTTGCCTTTTGTATTCAATATCGATGCAATTTCTGTGTTTCATCGTTGATTTGAAGGTCCAAGGGATACAGTAATCCTGCAATGGTGCATCGGAATCTAATACTGCTGTCCCAGGAAAGGCTCAAAGCACGAACTATTAGAAGAGTTACTCCTCTTATAAATAAGTCGACATTTTGCCTTTTGTATTCGATATCGATGAAATTTCTGTGTTTCATAGTTGATTTGAAAGTCCAAGGGATACAGTAAACCTGCAATGGTGCATCGGAATCTAATACTGCTGTCCCAGGAAAGGCTCAAAGCACGAACTATTAGAAGAAATACTCCTCTTGTAAGTAAGTCGACATTTTGCCTTTAGTATTCAAAATCGATGCAATTTCTGTATTTCATCGTTGATTTGAAAGTCCAAGGGATACAGTAAACCTGCAATGGTGCATCGGAATCTAATACTGCTGTCCCAGGAAAGGCTCAAAGCACGAACTATTAGAAGAGTTACTCCTCTTGTAAACAAGTCGACATTTTGCTTTTGTATTCAATATCGATGCAATTACTGTGTTTCATCGTTGATTTGAAGGTCCAAGGGATACAGTAGACCTTCAATGGTGCATCGGAATCTAATACTGCTGTCCCAGGAAAGGCTCAAAGCACGAACTATTTGAAGAGATTCTCCTCTTATAAATAAGTCGACATTTTGCCTTTTGTATTCAATATCGATGCAATTTCTGTGTTGCATCGTTAATTTGAAGGTCCAAGGGATACAGTAAACCTGCAATGGTGCATCGGAATCTAATACTGCTGTCCCAGGAAAGGCTCAAAGCACGAACAATAAGAAGAGTTACTACTGTTGTAAATAAGTCGACATTTTGCCTTTAGTATTCAATATCGATGCAATTTCTGTGTTTCATCGTTGATTTGAAGGTCCAAGGGATACAGTAAACCTGCAATGGTGCATCGGAATCTAATACTGCTGTCCCAGGAAAGGCTCAAAGCACGAACCATTAGAAGAGTTACTCGTCTTGTAAATAAGTCGACATTTTGCCTTTTGTATTCAATATCGATGCAATTTCTGTGTTTCATCGTTGATTTGAAGGTCCAAGAGATACAGTAAACCTGCAATGGTGCATCGGAATCTAATACTGCTGTCCCAGGAAAGACTGAAAGCACGAACTATTAGAAGAGTTACTCCTCTAGTAAATAAGTCGACATTTTGCCTTTTGTATTCAATATCAATGTAATTTCTGTCTTTCATCGTTGATTTGAAGGTCCAAGGGATACAGTAAACCTGCAATGGTGCATCGGAATCTAATACTGCTGTCCCAGGAAAGGCTCAAAGCACGAACTATTATTAGAGTTACTCCTCTTATAACTAAGTCGACATTTTGCCTTTTGTATTCAATATCGATGCAATTTCTGTATTTCATCGTTGATTTGAAGCTCCAAGGGATACAGTAAACCTGCAATGGTGCATCGGAATCTAATACTGCTGTCCCAGGAAAGGCTCAAAGCACGAACTATTAGAAGAGTTACTCCTCTTATAAATAAGTCGACATTTTTGCTTTTGTATTCAATATCGATGCAATTTCTGTGTTTCATCGTTGATTTGAAGGTCCAAGGGATACAGTAAACCTGCAATGGTGCATCGGAATCTAATACTGCTGTCCCAGGAAAGGCTCAAAGCACGAACTATTAGAAGAGTTACTCCTCTTATAAATAAGTCGAAATTTTGCCATTTGTATTCAATATCGATGCAATTTCTGTGTTTCATCGTTGACTTGAAGGTCCAAGGGATACAGTAAACCTGCAATGGTGCATCGGAATCTAATACTGCTGTCCCAGGAAAGGCTCAAAGCACGAACTATTAGAAGAGTTACTGCTCTTATAAATAAGTCGACATTTTGCCTTTTGTATTCGATATCGATGCAATTTTTGTGTTTCATCGTTGATTTGAAAGTCCAAGGGATACAGTAAACCTGCAATGGTGCATCGGAATCTAATACTGCTGTCCCAGGAAAGGCTCAAAGCACGAACTATTAGAAGAGTTACTCCTCTTGTAAACAAGTCGACAATTTGCTTTTGTATTCAATATCGATGCAATTTCTGTGTTTCATCGTTGATTTGAAGGTCCAAGGGATACAGTAGACCTTCAATGGTGCATCGGAATCTAATACTGCTGTCCCAGGAAAGGCTCAAAGCACGAACTATTAGAAGAGATTCTCCTCTTTTAAATAAGTCGACATTTTGCCTTTTGTATTCAATATCGATGCAATTTCTGTGTTGCATCGTTAATTTGAAGGTCCAAGGGATACAGTAAACCTGCAATGGTGCATCGGAATCTAATACTGCTGTCCCAGGAAAGGCTCAAAGCACGAACAATAAGAAGAGTTACTCCTGTTGTAAATAAGTCGACATTTTGCCTTTAGTATTCAATATCGATGCAATTTCTGTGTTTCATCGTTGATTTGAAGGTCCAAGGGATACAGTAAACCTGCAATGGTGCATCGGAATCTAATACTGCTGTCCCAGGAAAGGCTCAAAGCACGAACCATTAGAAGAGTTACTCGTCTTGTAAATAAGTCGACATTTTGCCTTTTGTATTCAATATCGATGCAATTTCTGTGTTTCATCGTTGTTTTGAAGGTCCAAGAGATACAGTAAACCTGCAATGGTGCATCGGAATCTAATACTGCTGTCCCAGGAAAGGCTGAAAGCACGAACTATTAGAAGAGTTACTCCTCTTGTAAATAAGTCGACATTTTGCCTTTTGTATTCAATATCAATGTAATTTCTGTCTTTCATCGTTGATTTGAAGGTCCAAGGGATACAGTAAACCTGCAATGGTGCATCGGAATCTAATACTGCTGTCCCAGGAAAGGCTCAAAGCACGAACTATTATTAGAGTTACTCCTCTTATAACTAAGTCGACATTTTGCCTTTTGTATTCAATATCGATGCAATTTCTGTGTTTCATCGTTGATTTGAAGGTCCAAGGGATACAGTAAACCTGCAATGGTGCATCGGAATCTAATACTGCTGTCCCAGCAAAGGCTCAAATCACGAACTAATAAAAGAGTTACTCCTCTTATAAATAAGTCGACAATTTGCCTTTTGTATTCAATATCGATGCCATTTCTGTGTTTCATCGTTGATTTGAAGGTCCAAGGGATACAGTAAACCTGCAATGGTGCATCGGAAGCTAATACTGCTGTCCCAGGAAAGGCTCAAACCACGAACTATTAGAAGAGTTTCTCCTCTTATAAATAATTCGACATTTTGTTTTTTTTGTATTTAATATCGATGCCATTTCTGTGTTTCATCGTTGATTTGAAGGTCCAAGGGATACAGTAAACCTGCAATGGTGCATCGGAATCTAATACTGCTGTCCCAGAAAAGGCTCAAAGCACGAACTATTAGAAGAGTTCATCCTCTTATAAATAAGTCGACATTTTGCCTTTTGTATTCAATATCGATGCAATTTCTTTCTTTCATCGTTGATTTGAAGGTCCAAGGGATACAGTAAACCTGCAATGGTGCATCGGAATCTAATACTGCTGTCCCAGGAAAGACAGAAAGCACGAACTATAAAAAGAGTTACTCCTGTTGTAAATAAGTCGACATTTTTCTTTTAGTATTCAATATCGATGCAATTTCTGTGTTTCATCGTTGATTTGAATGTCCAAGGGATACAGTAAACCTCAATGGTGCATCGGAATCTAATACTGCTGTCCCAGGCAAGGCTCAAAGCACGAACTCATAGAAGAGTTACTCGTTTTGTAAATAAGTCGACATTTTGCCTTTTGTATTCAATATCGATGCAATTTCTGTGTTTCATCGTTGATTTGAAGGTCCAAGAGATACAGTAAACCTGCAATGGTGCATCGGAATCTAATACTGCTGTCCCAGGAAAGGCCCAAAGCACGAACTATTAAAAAAGTTACTCCTCTTGTAAATAAGTCGACATTTTGCTTTTGTATTCAATATCGATGCAATTTCTGTGTTTCATCGTTGATTTAAATGTCCAAGGGATACAGCAGACCTGCAATGGTGCATTGGAATCTAATACTGCTGTCCCAGGAAAGGCTCAAAGCACGAACTAGTAGAAGAGTTACTCCTCTGGTAAATAAGTCGACATTTTGCCTTTTGTATTCAATATCGATGTAATTTCTGTGCTTAATCGTTGATTTGAAGGTCCAAGGGATACAGTAAAATTGCAATGTTGCATAGGAAGCTAATACTGCTGTCCCAGGAAAGGCTCAAAGCACGAACTACTAGAAGAGTTACTCCTCTTGTAAATAACTCGACATTTTGCCTTTTGTATTCAATATCGATGCAATTTCTGTGTTTCATCCTTGATTTGAAGGTCCAAGGGATACAGTAAAATTGCAATGTTTAATAGGAAGCTAATACTGCTGTCCCAGGAAAGGCTCAAAGCACGAACTAGTAGAAGAGTTACTCCTCTTGTAAATAACTCGACATTTTGCCTTTTGTATTCAATATCGATGCAATTTCTATGTTTCATCGTTGATTTGAAGGTCCTAGGGATACAGTAAACCTGCAATGGTGCATCGGAATCTAATACTGCTAACCCAGGAAAGGCTCATAGCACGAACTATTAGAAGAGTTAATCCCCTTATAAATAAGTCGACATTTTGCCTTTTGTATTCAATATCAATGAAATTTCTGTGTTTCATCGTTGATTTGAAGGTTCAAGGGATACAGTACACCTGCAATGGTGCATCGGAAATTAATACTGCTGTCCCAGGAAAGGCTCAAAGCACGAACTATTAGAAGAGTTACTCCTCTTGTAAATAAGTCGACATTTTGCCTTTTGTATTCAATATCGATGCAATTTCTGTGTTTCATCGTTGATTTGAAGGTCCAAGGGATACAGTAAACCTGCAATGGTGCATCGGAATCTAATACTGCTGTCCCAGGAAAGGCTCAAAGCACGAACTATTAGAAGAGTTACTCCTCTTATAAATAAGTCGACATTTTGCCTTTTGTATTCGATATCGATGAAATTTCTGTGTTTCATAGTTGATTTGAAAGTCCAAGGGATACAGTAAACCTGCAATGGTGCATCGGAATCTAATACTGCTGTCCCAGGAAAGGCTCAAAGCACGAACTATTAGAAGAAATACTCCTCTTGTAAGTAAGTCGACATTTTGCCTTTAGTATTCAAAATCGATGCAATTTCTGTATTTCATCGTTGATTTGAAAGTCCAAGGGATACAGTAAACCTGCAATGGTGCATCGGAATCTAATACTTCTGTCCCAGGAAAGGCTCAAAGCACGAACTATTAGAAGAGTTACTCCTCTTGTAAACAAGTCGACATTTTGCTTTTGTATTCAATATCGATGCAATTACTGTGTTTCATCGTTGATTTGAAGGTCCAAGGGATACAGTAGACCTTCAATGGTGCATCGGAATCTAATACTGCTGTCCCAGGAAAGGCTCAAAGCACGAACTATTTGAAGAGATTCTCCTCTTATAAATAAGTCGACATTTTGCCTTTTGTATTCAATATCGATGCAATTTCTGTGTTGCATCGTTAATTTGAAGGTCCAAGGGATACAGTAAACCTGCAATGGTGCATCGGAATCTAATACTGCTGTCCCAGGAAAGGCTCAAAACACGAACAATAAGAAGAGTTACTCCTGTTGTAAATAAGTCGACATTTTGCCTTTAGTATTCAATATCGATGCAATTTCTGTGTTTCATCGTTGATTTGAAGGTCCAAGGGATACAGTAAACCTGCAATGGTGCATCGGAATCTAATACTGCTGTCCCAGGAAAGGCTCAAAGCACGAACCATTAGAAGAGTTACTCGTCTTGTAAATAAGTCGACATTTTGCCTTTTGTATTCAATATCGATGCAATTTCTGTGTTTCATCGTTGATTTGAAGGTCCAAGAGATACAGTAAACCTGCAATGGTGCATCGGAATCTAATACTGCTGTCCCAGGAAAGACTGAAAGCACGAACTATTAGAAGAGTTACTCCTCTTGTAAATAAGTCGACATTTTGCCTTTTGTATTCAATATCAATGTAATTTCTGTCTTTCATCGTTGATTTGAAGGTCCAAGGGATACAGTAAACCTGCAATGGTGCATCGGAATCTAATACTGCTGTCCCAGGAAAGGCTCAAAGCACGAACTATTATTAGAGTTACTCCTCTTATAACTAAGTCGACATTTTGCCTTTTGTATTCAATATCGATGCAATTTCTGTATTTCATCGTTGATTTGAAGCTCCAAGGGATACAGTAAACCTGCAATGGTGCATCGGAATCTAATACTGCTGTCCCAGGAAAGGCTCAAAGCACGAACTATTAGAAGAGTTACTCCTCTTATAAATAAGTCGACATTTTTGCTTTTGTATTCAATATCGATGCAATTTCTGTGTTTCATCGTTGATTTGAAGGTCCAAGGGATACAGTAAACCTGCAATGGTGCATCGGAATCTAATACTGCTGTCCCAGGAAAGGCTCAAAGCACGAACTATTAGAAGACTTACTCCTCTTATAAATAATTCGAAATTTTGCCATTTGTATTCAATATCGATGCAACTTCTGTGTTTCATCGTTGACTTGAAGGTCCAAGGGATACAGTAAACCTGCAATGGTGCATCGGAATCTAATACTGCTGTCCCAGGAAAGGCTCAAAGCACGAACTATTAGAAGAGTTACTGCTCTTATAAATAAGTCGACATTTTGCCTTTTGTATTCGATATCGATGCAATTTTTGTGTTTCATCGTTGATTTGAAAGTCCAAGGGATACAGTAAACCTGCAATGGTGCATCGGAATCTAATACTGCTGTCCCAGGAAAGGCTCAAAGCACGAACTATTAGAAGAGTTACTCCTCTTGTAAACAAGTCGACATTTTGCTTTTGTATTCAATATCGATGATATTTCTGTGTTTCATCGTTGATTTGAAGGTCCAAGGGATACAGTAGACCTTCAATGGTGCATCGGAATCTAATACTGCTGTCCCAGGAAAGGCTCAAAGCACGAACTATTAGAAGAGATTCTCCTCTTATAAATAAGTCGACATTTTGCCTTTTGTATTCAATATCGATGCAATTTCAGTGTTGCATCGTTAATTTGAAGGTCCAAGGGATACAGTAAACCTGCAATGGTGCATCGGAATCTAATACTGCTGTCCCAGGAAAGGCTCAAAGCACGAACAATAAGAAGAGTTACTCCTGTTGTAAATAAGTCGACATTTTGCCGTTAGTATTCAATATCGATGCAATTTCTGTGTTTCATCGTTGATTTGAAGGTCCAAGGGATACAGTAAACCTGCAATGGTGCATCGGAATCTAATACTGCTGTCCCAGGAAAGGCTCAAAGCACGAACCATTAGAAGAGTTACTCGTCTTGTAAATAAGTCGACATTTTGCCTTTTGTATTCAATATCGATGCAATTTCTGTGTTTCATCGTTGTTTTGAAGGTCCAAGAGATACAGTAAACCTGCAATGGTGCATCGGAATCTAATACTGCTGTCCCAGGAAAGGCTGAAAGCACGAACTATTAGAAGAGTTACTCCTCTTGTAAATAAGTCGACATTTTGCCTTTTGTATTCAATATCAATGTAATTTCTGTCTTTCATCGTTGATTTGAAGGTCCAAGGGATACAGTAAACCTGCAATGGTGCATCGGAATCTAATACTGCTGTCCCAGGAAAGGCTCAAAGCACGAACTATTATTAGAGTTACTCCTCTTATAACTAAGTCGACATTTTGCCTTTTGTATTCAATATCGATGCAATTTCTGTATTTCATCGTTGATTTGAAGCTCCAAGGGATACAGTAAACCTGCAATGGTGCATCGGAATCTAATACTGCTGTCCCAGGAAAGGCTCAAAGCACGAACTATTAGAAGAGTTACTCCTCTTATAAATAAGTCGATATTTTTGCTTTTGTATTCAATATCGATGCAATTTCTGTGTTTCATCGTTGATTTGAAGGTCCAAGGGATACAGTAAACCTGCAATGGTACATCGGAATCTAATACTGCTGTCCCAGGAAAGGCTCACAGCACGAACTATTAGAAGAGTTACTCCTCTTATAAATAAGTCGACATTTTGCCATTTGTATTCAATATCGATGCAATTTCTGTGTTTCATCGTTGACTTGAAGGTCCAAGGGATACAGTAAACCTGCAATGGTGCATCGGAATCTAATACTGCTGTCCCAGGAAAGGCTCAAATCACGAACTATTAGAAGAGTTACTGCTCTTATAAATAAGTCGACATTTTGCCTTTTGTATTCGATATCGATGCAATTTCTGTGTTTCATCATTGATTTGAAAGTCCAAGGGATACAGTAAACCTGCAATGGTGCATCGGAATCTAATACTGCTGTCCCAGGAAAGGCTCAAAGCACGAACAATAAGAAGAGTTACTCCTGTTGTAAATAAGTCGACATTTTGCCTTTAGTATTCGATATCGATGCAATTTCTGTGTTTCATCGTTGATTTGAAGGTCCAAGGGATACAGTAAACCTGCAATGGTGCATCGGAATCTAATACTGCTGTCCCAGGAAAGGCTCAAAGCACGAACCATTAGAAGAGTTACTCGTCTTGTAAATAAGTCGACGTTTTGCCTTTTGTATTCAATATCGATGCCATTTCTGTGTTTCATCGTTGATTTGAAGGTCCAAGGGATCCAGTAAACCTGCAATGGTGCATCGGAATCTAATACTGCTGTCCCTGAAAAGGCTCAAAGCACGAACTATTAGAAGAGTTCATCCTCTTATAAATAAGTCGACATTTTGCCTTTTGTATTCAATATCGATGCAATTTCTTTGTTTCATCGTTGATTTGAAGGTCTAAGGGATACAGTAAACCTGCAATGGTGCATCGGAATCTAATACTGCTGTCCCAGGAAAGACAGAAAGCACGAACTATAAAAAGAGTTACTCCTGTTGTAAATAAGTCGACATTTTTCCTTTAGTATTCAATATCGATGCAATTTCTGTGTTTCATCGTTGATTTGAATGTCCAAGGGATACAGTAAACCTGCAATGGTGCATCGAAATCTAATACGGCTGTCCCAGGAAATGCTCAAAGCACGAACTATTAGAAGGGTTACTGCTCTTATAAATAAGTCGACATTTTGCCTTTTGTATTCGATATCGATGCAATTTCTGTGTTTCATCGTTGATTTGAAAGTCCAAGGGATACAGTAAACCTGCAATGGTGCATCGGAATCTAATACTGCTGTCCCAGGAAAGGCTCAAAGCACGAACTATTAGAAGAGTTACTCCTCTTGTAAATAAGTCGACATTTTGATTTTCTATTCAATATCGATGCAATTTCTGTGTTTCATCGTTGATTTGAAGGTCCAAGGGATACAGTAGACCTTCAATGGTGCATCGGAATCTAATACTGCTGTCCCAGGAAAGGCTCAAAGCATGAACTATTAGAAGAGTTACTCCTGTTGTAAATAAGTCGAAATTTTGCCTTTAGTATTCAATATCGATGCAATTTCTGTGTTTCATCGTTGATTTGAATGTCCAAGGGATACAGTAAACCTGCAATGGTGCATCGGAATCTAATACTGCTGTCCCAGGAAAGGCTCAAAGCACGAACTATTAGAAGAGTTACTCCTCTTATAAATATGTCGACATTTTGCCTTTTGTACTCAATATCGATGCAATTTCTGTGTTTCATCGCTGATTTGAAGGTCCAAGGGATACAGTAAACCTGCAATGGTGCATCGGAATCTAATACTGCCGTCCCAGGAAAGGCTCAAAGCACGAACTATTAGAAGAGTTACTTCTCTTATAAATATGTCGACATTTTGCCTTTTGTACTCAATATCGATGCAATTTCTGTGTTTCATCGCTGATTTGAAGGTCCAAGGGATACAGTAAACCTGCAATGGTGCATCGGAATCTAATACTGCTGTCCCAGGAAAGGCTCAAAGCACGAACTATTAGAAGAGTTACTCCTCTTATAAATATGTCGACATTTTGCCTTTTGTACTCAATATCGATGCAATTTCTGTGTTTCATCGCTGTTTTGAAGGTCCAAGGGATACAGTAAACCTGTAATGGTGCATCGGAATCTAATACTGCTGTCCCAGGAAAGGCTCAAAGCACGAACTATTAGAAGAGTTCCTCCTCTTATAAATAAGTCGACATTTTGCCTTTTGTATTCAATATCGATGCAATTTCTGTGTTTCATCGTTGATTTGAAGGTCCTAGAGATACAGTAAACCTGCAATGGTGCAACGGAAACTAATGCTGCTGCCAAAGGAAAGGCTCAAAGCACGAACTATTAGAAGAGTTACTCCTCTTGTAAATAAGTCGACATATTGATTTTTGTATTCAATATCGATGCAATTTCTGTGTTTCGTCGTTGATTTGAAAGTCCAAGGGATACAGTAAACCTGCAGTGGTGCATCGGAATCTAATACTGCTGTCCCATTAAAGGCTCAAAGCACGAACTATTAGAAGAGTTACTCCTCTTGTAAATAAGTCGACATATTGATTTTTGTACTCAATATCGATGCAATTTCTGTGTTTCATCGTTGATTTGAAGGTCCAAGGGATACAGTAAACCTGCAATGGTGCATCGGAATCCAACACTGCTGTCCCAGGAAAGGCTCAAAGCACGAACTATTAGAAGAGTTACTCCTCTTATAAATATGTCGACATTTTGCCTTTTGTACTCAATATCGATGCAATTTCTGTGTTTCATCGCTGATTTGAAGGTCCAAGGGATACAGTAAACCTGCAATGGTGCATCGGAATCTAATACTGCTGTCCCAGGAAAGGCTCAAAGCACGAACTATTAGAAGAGTTACTCCTCTTATAAATAAGTCGACAATTTGCCTTTTGGATTCAATATCGATGCCATTTCTGTGTTTCATCGTTGATTTGAAGGTCCAAGGGATACAGTAAACCTGCAATGGTGCATCGGAATCTAATACTGCTGTCCCATTAAAGGCTCAAAGCACGAACTATTAGAAGAGTTACTCCTCTTATAAATAATTCGACATTTTGCCTTTTGTATTTAATATCGATGCCATTTCTGTGTTTCATCGTTGATTTGAAGGTCCAAGGGATACAGTAAACCTGCAATGGTGCATCGGAATCTAATACTGCTGTCCCATTAAAGGCTCAAAGCACGAACTATTTGAAGAGTTACTCCTCTTGTAAATAAGTCGACATATTGATTTTTGTATTCAATATCGATGCAATTTCTGTGTTTCATCGTTGATTTGAAAGTCCAAGGGATACAGTAAACCTGCAATGGTGCATCGGAATCTAATACTGCTGTCCCATTAAAGGCTCAAAGCACGAACTATTAGAAGAGTTACTCCTCTTGTAAATAAGTCGACATATTGATATTTGTATTCAATATCGATGCAATTTCTGTGTTTCATCGTTGATTTGAAAGTCCAAGGGATACAGTAAACCTGCAATGGTGCATCGGAATCTAATACTGCTGTCCCATTAAAGGCTCAAAGCACGAACTATTAGAAGAGTTACTCCTCTTGTAAATAAGTCGACATATTGATTTTTGTATTCAATATCGATGCAATTTCTGTGTTTCATCGTTGATTTGAAGGTCCAAGGGATACAGTAAACCTGCAATGGTGCATCGGAATCTAATACTGCTGTCCCAGGAAAGGCTCAAAGCACGAACTATTAGAAGAGTTACTCCTCTTATAAATATGTCGACATTTTGCATTTTGTACTCAATATCGATGCAATTTCTGTGTTTCATCGCTGATTTGAATGTCCAAGGGATACAGTAAACCTGCAATGGTGCATCGGAATCTAATACTGCTGTCCCAGGAAAGGCTCAAAGCACGAACTATTAGAAGAGTTACTCCTCTTATAAATATGTCGACATTTTGCCTTTTGTACTCAATATCGATGCAATTTCTGTGTTTCATCGCTGATTTGAAGGTCCAAGGGATACAGTAAACCTGCAATGGTGCATCGGAATCTAATACTGTTGTCCCAGGAAAGGCTCAAAGCACGAACTATTAGAAGAGTTACTCCTCTTATAAATATGTCGACATTTTGCCTTTTGTACTCAATATCGATGCAATTTCTGTGTTTCATCGCTGATTTGAAGGTCCAAGGGATACAGTAAACCTGAAATGGTGCAATGGAATCTAATACTGCTGTCCCAGGAAAGGCTCAAAGCACGAACTATTAGAAAAGTTACTCCTCTTATACATATGTCGACATTTTGCCTTTTGTACTCAATATCGATGCAATTTCTGTGTTTCATCGCTGATTTGAAGGTCCAAGGGATACAGTAAACCTGCAATGGTGCATCGGAATCTAATACTGCTGTCCCAGGAAAGGCTCAAAGCACGAACTATTAGAAGAGTTACTCCTCTTATAAATAAGTCGATATTTTTGCTTTTGTATTCAATATCGATGCAATTTCTGTGTTTCATCGTTGATTTGAAGGTCCAAGGGATACAGTAAACCTGCAATGGTGCATCGGAATCTAATACTGCTGTCCCAGGAAAGGCTCAAAGCACGAACTATTATTAGAGTTACTCCTCTTATAACTAAGTCGACATTTTGCCTTTTGTATTCAATATCGATGCAATTTCTGTATTTCATCGTTGATTTGAAGCTCCAAGGGATACAGTAAACCTGCAATGGTGCATCGGAATCTAATACTGCTGTCCCAGGAAAGGCTCAAAGCACGAACTATTAGAAGAGTTACTCCTCTTGTAAACAAGTCGACATTTTGCTTTTGTATTCAATATCGATGAAATTTCTGTGTTTCATCGTTGATTTGAAGGTCCAAGGGATACAGTAGACCTTCAATGGTGCATCGGAATCTAATACTGCTGTCCCAGGAAAGGCTCAAAGCACGAACTATTAGAAGAGATTCTCCTCTTATAAATAAGTCGACATTTTGCCTTTTGTATTCAATATCGATGCAATTTCTGTGTTGCATCGTTAATTTGAAGGTCCAAGGGATACAGTAAACCTGCAATGGTGCATCGGAATCTAATACTGCTGTCCCAGGAAAGGCTCAAAGCACGAACAATAAGAAGAGTTACTCCTGTTGTAAATAAGTCGACATTTTGCCGTTAGTATTCAATATCGATGCAATTTCTGTGTTTCATCGTTGATTTGAAGGTCCAAGGGATACAGTAAACCTGCAATGGTGCATCGGAATCTAATACTGCTGTCCCAGGAAAGGCTCAAAGCACGAACCATTAGAAGAGTTACTCGTCTTGTAAATAAGTCGACATTTTGCCTTTTGTATTCAATATCGATGCAATTTCTGTGTTTCATCGTTGTTTTGAAGGTCTAAGAGATACAGTAAACCTGCAATGGTGCATCGGAATCTAATACTGCTGTCCCAGGAAAGGCTGAAAGCACGAACTATTAGAAGAGTTACTCCTCTTGTAAATAAGTCGACATTTTGCCTTTTGTATTCAATATCAATGTAATTTCTGTCTTTCATCGTTGATTTGAAGGTCCAAGGGATACAGTAAACCTGCAATGGTGCATCGGAATCTAATACTGCTGTCCCAGGAAAGGCTCAAAGCACGAACTATTATTAGAGTTACTCCTCTTATAACTAAGTCGACATTTTGCCTTTTGTATTCAATATCGATGCAATTTCTGTATTTCATCGTTGATTTGAAGCTCCAAGGGATACAGTAAACCTGCAATGGTGCATCGGAATCTAATACTGCTGTCCCAGGAAAGGCTCAAAGCACGAACTATTAGAAGAGTTACTCCTCTTATAAATAAGTCGATATTTTTGCTTTTGTATTCAATATCGATGCAATTTCTGTGTTTCATCGTTGATTTGAAGGTCCAAGGGATACAGTAAACCTGCAATGGTGCATCGGAATCTAATACTGCTGTCCCATTAAAGGCTCAAAGCACGAACTATTAGAAGAGTTACTCCTCTTATAAATAATTCGACATTTTGCCTTTTGTATTTAATATCGATGCCATTTCTGTGTTTCATCGTTGATTTGAAGGTCCAAGGGATACAGTAAACCTGCAATGGTGCATCGGAATCTAATACTGCTGTCCCATTAAAGGCTCAAAGCACGAACTATTTGAAGAGTTACTCCTCTTGTAAATAAGTCGACATATTGATTTTTGTATTCAATATCGATGCAATTTCTGTGTTTCATCGTTGATTTGAAAGTCCAAGGGATACAGTAAACCTGCAATGGTGCATCGGAATCTAATACTGCTGTCCCATTAAAGGCTCAAAGCACGAACTATTAGAAGAGTTACTCCTCTTGTAAATAAGTCGACATATTGATTTTTGTATTCAATATCGATGCAATTTCTGTGTTTCATCGTTGATTTGAAAGTCCAAGGGATACAGTAAACCTGCAATGGTGCATCGGAATCTAATACTGCTGTCCCATTAAAGGCTCAAAGCACGAACTATTAGAAGAGTTACTCCTCTTGTAAATAAGTCGACATATTGATTTTTGTATTCAATATCGATGCAATTTCTGTGTTTCATCGTTGATTTGAAGGTCCAAGGGATACAGTAAACCTGCAATGGTGCATCGGAATCTAATACTGCTGTCCCAGGAAAGGCTCAAAGCACGAATTATTAGAAGAGTTACTCCTCTTATAAATATGTCGACATTTTGCCTTTTGTACTCAATATCGATGCAATTTCTGTGTTTCATCGCTGATTTGAATGTCCAAGGGATACAGTAAACCTGCAATGGTGCATCGGAATCTAATACTGCTGTCCCAGGAAAGGCTCAAAGCACGAACTATTAGAAGAGTTACTCCTCTTATAAATATGTCGACATTTTGCCTTTTGTACTCAATATCGATGCAATTTCTGTGTTTCATCGCTGATTTGAAGGTCCAAGGGATACAGTAAACCTGCAATGGTGCATCGGAATCTAATACTGCTGTCCCAGGAAAGGCTCAAAGCACGAACTATTAGAAGAGTTACTCCTCTTATAAATATGTCGACATTTTGCCTTTTGTACTCAATATCGATGCAATTTCTGTGTTTCATCGCTGATTTGAAGGTCCAAGGGATACAGTAAACCTGAAATGGTGCATCGGAATCTAATACTGCTGTCCCAGGAAAGGCTCAAAGCACGAACTATTAGAAGAGTTACTCCTCTTATAAATAAGTCGATATTTTTGCTTTTGTATTCAATATCGATGCAATTTCTGTGTTTCATCGTTGATTTGAAGGTCCAAGGGATACAGTAAACCTGCAATGGTGCATCGGAATCTAATACTGCTGTCCCAGGAAAGGCTCACAGCACGAACTATTAGAAGAGTTACTCCTCTTATAAATAAGTCGACATTTTGCCATTTGTATTCAATATCGATGCAATTTCTGTGTTTCATCGTTGACTTGAAGGTCCAAGGGATACAGTAAACCTGCAATGGTGCATCGGAATCTAATACTGCTGTCCCAGGAAAGGCTCAAATCACGAACTATTAGAAGAGTTACTGCTCTTATAAATAAGTCGACATTTTGCCTTTTGTATTCGATATCGATGCAATTTCTGTGTTTCATCGCTGATTTGAAGGTCCAAGGGATACAGTAAACCTGAAATGGTGCATCGGAATCTAATACTGCTGTCCCAGGAAAGGCTCAAAGCACGAACTATTAGAAGAGTTACTGCTCTTATAAATAAGTCGACATTTTGCCTTTTGTATTCGATATCGATGCAATTTTTGTGTTTCATCGTTGATTTGAAAGTCCAAGGGATACAGTAAACCTGCAATGGTGCATCGGAATCTAATACTGCTGTCCCAGGAAAGGCTCAAAGCACGAACTATTAGAAGAGTTACTCCTCTTGTAAACAAGTCGACATTTTGCTTTTGTATTCAATATCGATGAAATTTCTGTGTTTCATCGTTGATTTGAAGGTCCAAGGGATACAGTAGACCTTCAATGGTGCATCGGAATCTAATACTGCTGTCCCAGGAAAGGCTCAAAGCACGAACTATTAGAAGAGATTCTCCTCTTATAAATAAGTCGACATTTTGCCTTTTGTATTCAATATCGATGCAATTTCTGTGTTGCATCGTTAATTTGAAGGTCCAAGGGATACAGTAAACCTGCAATGGTGCATCGGAATCTAATACTGCTGTCCCAGGAAAGGCTCAAAGCACGAACCATTAGAAGAGTTACTCGTCTTGTAAATAAGTCGACATTTTGCCTTTTGTATTCAATATCGATGCAATTTCTGTGTTTCATCGTTGTTTTGAAGGTCCAAGAGATACAGTAAACCTGCAATGGTGCATCGGAATCTAATACTGCTGTCCCAGGAAAGGCTGAAAGCACGAACTATTAGAAGAGTTACTCCTCTTGTAAATAAGTCGACATTTTGCCTTTTGTATTCAATATCAATGTAATTTCTGTCTTTCATCGTTGATTTGAAGGTCCAAGGGATACAGTAAACCTGCAATTGTGCATCGGAATCTAATACTGCTGTCCCAGGAAAGGCTCAAAGCACGAACTATTATTAGAGTTACTCCTCTTATAACTAAGTCGACATTTTGCCTTTTGTATTCAATATCGATGCAATTTCTGTATTTCATCGTTGATTTGAAGCTCCAAGGGATACAGTAAACCTGCAATGGTGCATCGGAATCTAATACTGCTGTCCCAGGAAAGGCTCAAAGCACGAACTATTAGAAGAGTTACTCCTCTTATAAATAAGTCGATATTTTTGCTTTTGTATTCAATATAAATGCAATTTCTGTGTTTCATCGTTGATTTGAAGGTCCAAGGGATACAGTAAACCTGCAATGGTGCATCGGAATCTAATACTGCTGTCCCAGGAAAGGCTCACAGCACGAACTATTAGAAGAGTTACTCCTCTTATAAATAAGTCGACATTTTGCCATTTGTATTCAATATCGATGCAATTTCTGTGTTTCATCGTTGACTTGAAGGTCCAAGGGATACAGTAAACCTGCAATGGTGCATCGGAATCTAATACTGCTGTCCCAGGAAAGGCTCAAATCACGAACTATTAGAAGAGTTACTGCTCTTATAAATAAGTCGACATTTTGCCTTTTGTATTCGATATCGATGCAATTTCTGTGTTTCATCATTGATTTGAAAGTCCAAGGGATACAGTAAACCTGCAATGGTGCATCGGAATCTAATACTGCTGTCCCAGGAAAGGCTCAAAACACGAACTATTAGAAGAGTTACTCCTCTTGTAAACAAGTCGACATTTTGCTTTTGTATTCAATATCGATGCAATTTCTGTGTTTCATCGTTGATTTGAAGGTCCAAGGGATACAGTAGACCTTCAATGGTGCATCGGAATCTAATACTGCTGTCCCAGGAAAGGCTCAAAGCACGAACTATTAGAAGAGTTTCTCCTCTTATAAATAAGTCGACATTTTGCCTTTTGTATTCAATATCGATGCAATTTCTGTGTTGCATCGTTAATTTGAAGGTCCAAGGGATACAGTAAACCTGCAATGGTGCATCGGAATCTAATACTGCTGTCCCAGGAAAGGCTCAAAGCACGAACAATAAGAAGAGTTACTCCTGTTGTAAATAATTCGACATTTTGCCTTTAGTATTCGATATCGATGCAATTTCTGTGTTTCATCGTTGATTTGAAGGTCCAAGGGATACAGTAAACCTGCAATGGTGCATCGGAATCTAATACTGCTGTCCCAGGAAAGGCTCAAAGCACGAACCATTAGAAGAGTTACTCGTCTTGTAAATAAGTCGACGTTCTGCCTTTTGTATTCAATATCGATGCCATTTCTGTGTTTCATCGTTGATTTGAAGGTCCAAGGGATCCAGTAGACCTTCAATGGTGCATCGGAATCTAATACTGCTGTCCCTGAAAAGGCTCAAAGCACGAACTATTAGAAGAGTTCATCCTCTTATAAATAAGTCGACATTTTGCCTTTTGTATTCAATATCGATGCAATTTCTTTGTTTCATCGTTGATTTGAAGGTCTAAGGGATACAGTAAACCTGCAATGGTGCATCGGAATCTAATACTGCTGTCCCAGGAAAGACAGAAAGCACGAACTATAAAAAGAGTTACTCCTGTTGTAAATAAGTCGACATTTTTCCTTTAGTATTCAATATCGATGCAATTTCTGTGTTTCATCGTTGATTTGAATGTCCAAGGGATACAGTAAACCTGCAATGGTGCATCGAAATCTAATACGGCTGTCCCAGGAAATGCTCAAAGCACGAACTATTAGAAGAGTTACTGCTCTTATAAATAGGTCGACATTTTGCCTTTTGTATTCGATATCGATGCAATTTCTGTGTTTCATCGTTGATTTGAAAGTCCAAGGGATACAGTAAACCTGCAATGGTGCATCGGAATCTAATACTGCTGTCCCAGGAAAGGCTCAAAGCACGAACTATTAGAAGAGTTACTCCTCTTGTAAATAAGTCGACATTTTGATTTTCTATTCAATATCGATGCAATTTCTGTGTTTCATCGTTGATTTGAAGGTCCAAGGGATACAGTAGACCTTCAATGGTGCATCGGAATCTAATACTGCTGTCCCAGGAAAGGCTCAAAGCACGAACTATTAGAAGAGTTACTCCTGTTGTAAATAAGTCGACATTTTGCCTTTAGTATTCAATATCGATGCAATTTCTGTGTTTCATCGTTGATTTGAATGTCCAAGGGATACAGTAAACCTGCAATGGTGCATCGGAATCTAATACTGGTGTCCCAGGAAAGGCTCAAAGCACGAACTATTAGAAGAGTTACTCCTCTTATAAATATGTCGACATTTTGCCTTTTGTACTCAATATCGATGCAATTTCTGTGTTTCATCGCTGATTTGAAGGTCCAAGGGATACAGTAAACCTGCAATGGTGCATCGGAATCTAATACTGCCGTCCCAGGAAAGGCTCAAAGCACGAACTATTAGAAGAGTTACTTCTCTTATAAATATGTCGACATTTTGCCTTTTGTACTCAATATCGATGCAATTTCTGTGTTTCATCGCTGATTTGAAGGTCCATGGGATACAGTAAACCTGCAATGGTGCATCGGAATCTAATACTGCTGTCCCAGGAAAGGCTCAAAGCACGAACTATTAGAAGAGTTACTCCTCTTATAAATATGTCGACATTTTGCCTTTTGTACTCAATATCGATGCAATTTCTGTGTTTCATCGCTGTTTTGAAGGTCCAAGGGATACAGTAAACCTGTAATGGTGCATCGGAATCTAATACTGCTGTCCCAGGAAAGGCTCAAAGCACGAACTAGTAGAAGAGTTCCTCCTCTTATAAATAAGTCGACATTTTGCCTTTTGTATTCAATATCGATGCAATTTCTGTGTTTCATCGTTGATTTGAAGGTCCTAGAGATACAGTAAACCTGCAATGGTGCAACGGAAACTAATGCTGCTGCCAAAGGAAAGGCTCAAAGCACGAACTATTAGAAGAGTTACTCCTCTTGTAAATAAGTCGACATATTGATTTTTGTATTCAATATCGATGCAATTTCTGTGTTTCGTCGTTGATTTGAAAGTCCAAGGGATACAGTAAACCTGCAGTGGTGCATCGGAATCTAATACTGCTGTCCCATTAAAGGCTCAAAGCACGAACTATTAGAAGAGTTACTCCTCTTGTAAATAAGTCGACATATTGATTTTTGTATTCAATATCGATGCAATTTCTGTGTTTCATCGTTGATTTGAAGGTCCAAGGGATACAGTAAACCTGCAATGGTGCATCGGAATCCAATACTGCTGTCCCAGGAAAGGCTCAAAGCACGAACTATTAGAAGAGTTACTCCTCTTATAAATATGTCGACATTTTGCCTTTTGTACTCAATATCGATGCAAATTTCTGTGTTTCATCGCTGATTTGAAGGTCCAAGGGATACAGTAAACCTGCAATGGTGCATCGGAATCTAATACTGCTGTCCCAGGAAAGGCTCAAAGCACGAACTATTAGAAGAGTTACTCCTCTTATAAATAAGTCGACAATTTGCCTTTTGGATTCAATATCGATGCCATTTCTGTGTTTCATCGTTGATTTGAAGGTCCAAGGGATACAGTAAACCTGCAATGGTGCATCGGAATCTAATACTGCTGTCCCATTAAAGGCTCAAAGCACGAACTATTAGAAGAGTTACTCCTCTTATAAATAATTCGACATTTTGCCTTTTGTATTTAATATCGATGCCATTTCTGTGTTTCATCGTTGATTTGAAGGTCCAAGGGATACAGTAAACCTGCAAAGGTGCATCGGAATCTAATACTGCTGTCCCATTAAAGGCTCAAAGCACGAACTATTTGAAGAGTTACTCCTCTTGTAAATAAGTCGACATATTGATTTTTGTATTCAATATCGATGCAATTTCTGTGTTTCATCGTTGTTTTGAAAGTCCAAGGGATACAGTAAACCTGCAATGGTGCATCGGAATCTAATACTGCTGTCCCATTAAAGGCTCAAAGCACGAACTATTAGAAGAGTTACTCCTCTTGTAAATAAGTCGACATATTGATTTTTGTATTCAATATCGATGCAATTTCTGTGTTTCATCGTTGATTTGAAAGTCCAAGGGATACAGTAAACCTGCAATGGTGCATCGGAATCTAATACTGCTGTCCCATTAAAGGCTCAAAGCACGAACTATTAGAAGAGTTACTCCTCTTGTAAATAAGTCGACATATTGATTTTTGTATTCAATATCGATGCAATTTCTGTGTTTCATCGTTGATTTGAAGGTCCAAGGGATACAGTAAACCTGCAATGGTGCATCGGAATCTAATACTGCTGTCCCAGGAAAGGCTCAAAGCACGAACTATTAGAAGAGTTACTCCTCTTATAAATATGTCGACATTTTGCCTTTTGTACTCAATATCGATGCAATTTCTGTGTTTCATCGCTGATTTGAATGTCCAAGGGATACAGTAAACCGGCAATGGTGCATCGGAATCTAATACTGCTGTCCCAGGAAAGGCTCAAAGCACGAACTATTAGAAGAGTTACTCCTCTTATAAATATGTCGACATTTTGCCTTTTGTACTCAATATCGATGCAATTTCTGTGTTTCATCGCTGATTTGAAGGTCCAAGGGATACAGTAAACCTGCAATGGTGCATCGGAATCTAATACTGCTGTCCCAGGAAAGGCTCAAAGCACGAACTATTAGAAGAGTTACTCCTCTTATAAATATGTCGACATTTTGCCTTTTGTACTCAATATCGATGCAATTTCTGTGTTTCATCGCTGATTTGAAGGTCCAAGGGATACAGTAAACCTGAAATGGTGCATCGGAATCTAATACTGCTGTCCCAGGAAAGGCTCAAAGCACGAACTATTAGAAAAGTTACTCCTCTTATACATATGTCGACATTTTGCCTTTTGTACTCAATATCGATGCAATTTCTGTGTTTCATCGCTGATTTGAAGGTCCAAGGGATACAGTAAACCTGCAATGGTGCATCGGAATCTAATACTGCTGTGCCAGGAAAGGCTCAAAGCACGAACTATCAGAAGAGTTACTCCTCTTATAAATATGTCGACATTTTGCCTTTTGTACTCAATATCGATGCAATTTCTGTGTTTCATCGCTGATTTGAAGGTCCAAGGGATACAGTAAACCTGCAATGGTGCATCGGAATCTAATACTGCTGTCCCAGGAAAGGCTCAAAGCACGAACTATTAGAAGAGTTACTCCTCTTATAAATATGTCGACATTTTGCCTTTTGTACTCAATATCGATGCAATTTCTGTGTTTCATCGCTGATTTGAAGGTCCAAGGGATACAGTAAACCTGCAATGGTGCATCGGAATCTAATACTGCTGTCCCAGGAAAGGCTCAAAGCACGAACTATTAGAAGAGTTACTCCTCTTATAAATATGTCGACATTTTGCCTTTTGTACTCAATATCGATGCAATTTCTGTGTTTCATCGCTGATTTGAAGGTCCAAGGGATACAGTAAACCTGCAATGGTGCATCGGAATCTAATACTGCTGTCCCAGGAAAGGCTCAAAGCACGAACTATTAGAAGAGTTACTCCTCTTATAAATATGTCGACATTTTGCCTTTTGTACTCAATATCGATGCAATTTCTGTGTTTCATCGCTGATTTGAAGGTCCAAGGGATACAGTAAACCTGCAATGGTGCATCGGAATCTAATACTGCTGTGCCAGGAAAGGCTCAAAGCACGAACTATTAGAAGAGTTACTCCTCTTATAAATATGTCGACATTTTGCCTTTTGTACTCAATATCGATGCAATTTCTGTGTTTCATCGCTGATTTGAAGGTCCAAGGGATACAGTAAACCTGCAATGGTGCATCGGAATCTAATACTGCTGTCCCAGGAAAGGCTCAAAGCACGAACTATTAGAAGAGTTACTCCTCTTATAAATATGTCGACATTTTGCCTTTTGTACTCAATATCGATGCAATTTCTGTGTTTCATCGCTGATTTGAAGGTCCAAGGGATACAGTAAACCTGCAATGGTGCATCGGAATCTAATACTGCTGTCCCAGGAAAGGCTCAAAGCACGAACTATTAGAAGAGTTACTCCTCTTATAAATATGTCGACATTTTGCCTTTTGTACTCAATATCGATGCAATTTCTGTGTTTCATCGCTGATTTGAAGGTCCAAGGGATACAGTAAACCTGCAATGGTGCATCGGAATCTAATACTGCTGTGCCAGGAAAGGCTCAAAGCACGAACTATTAGAAGAGTTACTCCTCTTATAAATATGTCGACATTTTGCCTTTTGTACTCAATATCGATGCAATTTCTGTGTTTCATCGCTGATTTGAAGGTCCAAGGGATACAGTAAACCTGCAATGGTGCATCGGAATCTAATACTGCTGTGCCAGGAAAGGCTCAAAGCACGAACTATTAGAAGAGTTACTCCTCTTATAAATATGTCGACATTTTGCCTTTTGTACTCAATATCGATGCAATTTCTGTGTTTCATCGCTGATTTGAAGGTCCAAGGGATACAGTAAACCTGCAATGGTGCATCGGAATCTAATACTGCTGTCCCAGGAAAGGCTCAAAGCACGAACTATTAGAAGAGTTACTCCTCTTATAAATATGTCGACATTTTGCCTTTTGTACTCAATATCGATGCAATTTCTGTGTTTCACCGCTGATTTGAAGGTCCAAGGGATACAGTAAACCTGCAATGGTGCATCGGAATCTAATACTGCTGTCCCAGGAAAGGCTCAAAGCACGAACTATTAAAAGAGTTACTCCTCTTATAAATATGTCGACATTTTGCCTTTTGTACTCAATATCGATGCAATTTCTGTGTTTCATCGCTGATTTGAAGGTCCAAGGGATACAGTAAACCTGCAATGGTGCATCGGAATCTAATACTGCTGTCCCAGGAAAGGCTCAAAGCACGAACTATTAGAAAAGTTACTCCTCTTATACATATGTCGACATTTTGCCTTTTGTACTCAATATCGATGCAATTTCTGTGTTTCATCGCTGATTTGAAGGTCCAAGGGATACAGTAAACCTGCAATGGTGCATCGGAATCTAATACTGCTGTGCCAGGAAAGGCTCAAAGCACGAACTATTAGAAGAGTTACTCCTCTTATAAATATGTCGACATTTTGCCTTTTGTACTCAATATCGATGCAATTTCTGTGTTTCATCGCTGATTTGAAGGTCCAAGGGATACAGTAAACCTGCAATGGTGCATCGGAATCTAATACTGCTGTCCCAGGAAAGGCTCAAAGCACGAACTATTAGAAGAGTTACTCCTCTTATAAATATGTCGACATTTTGCCTTTTGTACTCAATATCGATGCAATTTCTGTGTTTCATCGCTGATTTGAAGGTCCAAGGGATACAGTAAACCTGCAATGGTGCATCGGAATCTAATACTGCTGTCCCAGGAAAGGCTCAAAGCACGAACTATTAGAAGAGTTACTCCTCTTATAAATATGTCGACATTTTGCCTTTTGTACTCAATATCGATGCAATTTCTGTGTTTCATCGCTGATTTGAAGGTCCAAGGGATACAGTAAACCTGCAATGGTGCATCGGAATCTAATACTGCTGTCCCAGGAAAGGCTCAAAGCACGAACTATTAGAAGAGTTACTCCTCTTATAAATATGTCGACATTTTGCCTTTTGTACTCAATATCGATGCAATTTCTGTGTTTCATCGCTGATTTGAAGGTCCAAGGGATACAGTAAACCTGCAATGGTGCATCGGAATCTAATACTGCTGTCCCAGGAAAGGCTCAAAGCACGAACAATTAGAAGAGTTACTCCTCTTATAAATATGTCGACATTTTGCCTTTTGTACTCAATATCGATGCAATTTCTGTGTTTCATCGCTGATTTGAAGGTCCAAGGGATACAGTAAACCTGCAATGGTGCATCGGAATCTAATACTGCTGTCCCAGGAAAGGCTCAAAGCACGAACTATTAGAAGAGTTACTCCTCTTATAAATATGTCGACATTTTGCCTTTTGTACTCAATATCGATGCAATTTCTGTGTTTCATCGCTGATTTGAAGGTCCAAGGGATACAGTAAACCTGCAATGGTGCATCGGAATCTAATACTGCTGTCCCAGGAAAGGCTCAAAGCACGAACTATTAGAAGAGTTACTCCTCTTATAAATATGTCGACATTTTGCCTTTTGTACTCAATATCGATGCAATTTCTGTGTTTCATCGCTGATTTGAAGGTCCAAGGGATACAGTAAACCTGCAATGGTGCATCGGAATCTAATACTGCTGTCCCAGGAAAGGCTCAAAGCACGAACTATTAGAAGAGTTACTCCTCTTATAAATATGTCGACATTTTGCCTTTTGTACTCAATATCGATGCAATTTCTGTGTTTCATCGCTGATTTGAAGGTCCAAGGGATACAGTAAACCTGCAATGGTGCATCGGAATCTAATACTGCTGTGCCAGGAAAGGCTCAAAGCACGAACTATTAGAAGAGTTACTCCTCTTATAAATATGTCGACATTTTGCCTTTTGTACTCAATATCGATGCAATTTCTGTGTTTCATCGCTGATTTGAAGGTCCAAGGGATACAGTAAACCTGCAATGGTGCATCGGAATCTAATACTGCTGTCCCAGGAAAGGCTCAAAGCACGAACTATTAGAAGAGTTACTCCTCTTATAAATATGTCGACATTTTGCCTTTTGTACTCAATATCGATGCAATTTCTGTGTTTCATCGCTGATTTGAAGGTCCAAGGGATACAGTAAACCTGCAATGGTGCATCGGAATCTAATACTGCTGTGCCAGGAAAGGCTCAAAGCACGAACTATTAGAAGAGTTACTCCTCTTATAAATATGTCGACATTTTGCCTTTTGTACTCAATATCGATGCAATTTCTGTGTTTCATCGCTGATTTGAAGGTCCAAGGGATACAGTAAACCTGCAATGGTGCATCGGAATCTAATACTGCTGTCCCAGGAAAGGCTCAAAGCACGAACTATTAGAAGAGTTACTCCTCTTATAAATATGTCGACTTTTTGCCTTTTGTACTCAATATCGATGCAATTTCTGTGTTTCACCGCTGATTTGAAGGTCCAAGGGATACAGTAAACCTGCAATGGTGCATCGGAATCTAATACTGCTGTCCCAGGAAAGGCTCAAAGCACGAACTATTAGAAGAGTTACTCCTCTTATAAATATGTCGACATTTTGCCTTTTGTACTCAATATCGATGCAATTTCTGTGTTTCATCGCTGATTTGAAGGTCCAAGGGATACAGTAAACCTGCAATGGTGCATCGGAATCTAATACTGCTGTCCCAGGAAAGGCTCAAAGCACGAACTATTAGAAGAGTTACTCCTCTTATAAATAATTCGACATTTTGCATTTTGTATTTAATATCGATGCCATTTCTGTGTTTCATCGTTGATTTGAAGGTCCAAGGGATACAGTAAACCTGCAATGGTGCATCGGAATCCAATACTGCTGTCCCAGGAAAGGCTCAAAGCACGAACTATTAGAAGAGTTACTCCTCTTATAAATATGTCGACATTTTGCCTTTTGTACTCAATATCGATGCAATTTCTGTGTTTCATCGCTGATTTGAAGGTCCAAGGGATACAGTAAACCTGCAATGGTGCATCGGAATCTAATACTGCTGTCCCAGGAAAGGCTCAAAGCACGAACTATTAGAAGAGTTACTCCTCTTATAAATAAGTCGACAATTTGCCTTTTGGATTCAATATCGATGCCATTTCTGTGTTTCATCGTTGATTTGAAGGTCCAAGGGATACAGTAAACCTGCAATGGTGCATCGGAATCTAATACTGCTGTCCCATTAAAGGCTCAAAGCACGAACTATTAGAAGAGTTACTCCTCTTATAAATAATTCGACATTTTGCCTTTTGTATTTAATATCGATGCCATTTCTGTGTTTCATCGTTGATTTGAAGGTCCAAGGGATACAGTAAACCTGCAATGGTGCATCGGAATCTAATACTGCTGTCCCATTAAAGGCTCAAAGCACGAACTATTTGAAGAGTTACTCCTCTTGTAAATAAGTCGACATATTGATATTTGTATTCAATATCGATGCAATTTCTGTGTTTCATCGTTGTTTTGAAAGTCCAAGGGATACAGTAAACCTGCAATGGTGCATCGGAATCTAATACTGCTGTCCCATTAAAGGCTCAAAGCACGAACTATTAGAAGAGTTACTTCTCTTGTAAATAAGTCGACATATTGATTTTTGTATTCAATATCGATGCAATTTCTGTGTTTCATCGTTGATTTGAAAGTCCAAGGGATACAGTAAACCTGCAATGGTGCATCGGAATCTAATACTGCTGTCCCATTAAAGGCTCAAAGCACGAACTATTAGAGGAGTTACTCCTCTTGTAAATAAGTCGACATATTGATTTTTGTATTCAATATCGATGCAATTTCTGTGTTTCATCGTTGATTTGAAGGTCCAAGGGATACAGTAAACCTGCAATGGTGCATCGGAATCTAATACTGCTGTCCCAGGAAAGGCTCAAAGCACGAACTATTAGAAGAGTTACTCCTCTTATAAATATGTCGACATTTTGCCTTTTGTACTCAATATCGATGCAATTTCTGTGTTTCATCGCTGATTTGAATGTCCAAGGGATACAGTAAACCTGCAATGGTGCATCGGAATCTAATACTGCTGTCCCAGGAAAGGCTCAAAGCACGAACTATTAGAAGAGTTACTCCTCTTATAAATATGTCGACATTTTGCCTTTTGTACTCAATATCGATGCAATTTCTGTGTTTCATCGCTGATTTGAAGGTCCAAGGGATACAGTAAACCTGCAATGGTGCATCGGAATCTAATACTGCTGTCCCAGGAAAGGCTCAAAGCACGAACTATTAGAAGAGTTACTCCTCTTATAAATATGTCGACATTTTGCCTTTTGTACTCAATATCGATGCAATTTCTGTGTTTCATCGCTGATTTGAAGGTCCAAGGGATACAGTAAACCTGAAATGGTGCATCGGAATCTAATACTGCTGTCCCAGGAAAGGCTCAAAGCACGAACTATTAGAAAAGTTACTCCTCTTATACATATGTCGACATTTTGCCTTTTGTACTCAATATCGATGCAATTTCTGTGTTTCATCGCTGATTTGAAGGTCCAAGGGATACAGTAAACCTGCAATGGTGCATCGGAATCTAATACTGCTGTGCCAGGAAAGGCTCAAAGCACGAACTATTAGAAGAGTTACTCCTCTTATAAATATGTCGACATTTTGCCTTTTGTACTCAATATCGATGCAATTTCTGTGTTTCATCGCTGATTTGAAGGTCCAAGGGATACAGTAAACCTGCAATGGTGCATCGGAATCTAATACTGCTGTCCCAGGAAAGGCTCAAAGCACGAACTATTAGAAGAGTTACTCCTCTTATAAATATGTCGACATTTTGCCTTTTGTACTCAATATCGATGCAATTTCTGTGTTTCATCGCTGATTTGAAGGTCCAAGGGATACAGTAAACCTGCAATGGTGCATCGGAATCTAATACTGCTGTCCCAGGAAAGGCTCAAAGCACGAACTATTAGAAGAGTTACTCCTCTTATAAATATGTCGACATTTTGCCTTTTGTACTCAATATCGATGCAATTTCTGTGTTTCATCGCTGATTTGAAGGTCCAAGGGATACAGTAAACCTGCAATGGTGCATCGGAATCTAATACTGCTGTGCCAGGAAAGGCTCAAAGCACGAACTATTAGAAGAGTTACTCCTCTTATAAATATGTCGACATTTTGCCTTTTGTACTCAATATCGATGCAATTTCTGTGTTTCATCGCTGATTTGAAGGTCCAAGGGATACAGTAAACCTGCAATGGTGCATCGGAATCTAATACTGCTGTCCCAGGAAAGGCTCAAAGCACGAACTATTAGAAGAGTTACTCCTCTTATAAATATGTCGACATTTTGCCTTTTGTACTCAATATCGATGCAATTTCTGTGTTTCATCGCTGATTTGAAGGTCCAAGGGATACAGTAAACCTGCAATGGTGCATCGGAATCTAATACTGCTGTCCCAGGAAAGGCTCAAAGCACGAACTATTAGAAGAGTTACTCCTCTTATAAATATGTCGACATTTTGCCTTTTGTACTCAATATCGATGCAATTTCTGTGTTTCATCGCTGATTTGAAGGTCCAAGGGATACAGTAAACCTGCAATGGTGCATCGGAATCTAATACTGCTGTGCCAGGAAAGGCTCAAAGCACGAACTATTAGAAGAGTTACTCCTCTTATAAATATGTCGACATTTTGCCTTTTGTACTCAATATCGATGCAATTTCTGTGTTTCATCGCTGATTTGAAGGTCCAAGGGATACAGTAAACCTGCAATGGTGCATCGGAATCTAATACTGCTGTGCCAGGAAAGGCTCAAAGCACGAACTATTAGAAGAGTTACTCCTCTTACAAATATGTCGACATTTTGCCTTTTGTACTCAATATCGATGCAATTTCTGTGTTTCATCGCTGATTTGAAGGTCCAAGGGATACAGTAAACCTGCAATGGTGCATCGGAATCTAATACTGCTGTCCCAGGAAAGGCTCAAAGCACGAACTATTAGAAGAGTTACTCCTCTTATAAATATGTCGACTTTTTGCCTTTTGTACTCAATATCGATGCAATTTCTGTGTTTCACCGCTGATTTGAAGGTCCAAGGGATACAGTAAACCTGCAATGGTGCATCGGAATCTAATACTGCTGTCCCAGGAAAGGCTCAAAGCACGAACTATTAGAAGAGTTACTCCTCTTATAAATATGTCGACATTTTGCCTTTTGTACTCAATATCGATGCAATTTCTGTGTTTCATCGCTGATTTGAAGGTCCAAGGGATACAGTAAACCTGCAATGGTGCATCGGAATCTAATACTGCTGTCCCAGGAAAGGCTCAAAGCACGAACTATTAGAAAAGTTACTCCTCTTATACATATGTCGACATTTTGCCTTTTGTACTCAATATCGATGCAATTTCTGTGTTTCATCGCTGATTTGAAGGTCCAAGGGATACAGTAAACCTGCAATGGTGCATCGGAATCTAATACTGCTGTGCCAGGAAAGGCTCAAAGCACGAACTATTAGAAGAGTTACTCCTCTTATAAATATGTCGACATTTTGCCTTTTGTACTCAATATCGATGCAATTTCTGTGTTTCATCGCTGATTTGAAGGTCCAAGGGATACAGTAAACCTGCAATGGTGCATCGGAATCTAATACTGCTGTCCCAGGAAAGGCTCAAAGCACGAACTATTAGAAGAGTTACTCCTCTTATAAATATGTCGACATTTTGCCTTTTGTACTCAATATCGATGCAATTTCTGTGTTTCATCGCTGATTTGAAGGTCCAAGGGATACAGTAAACCTGCAATGGTGCATCGGAATCTAATACTGCTGTCCCAGGAAAGGCTCAAAGCACGAACTATTAGAAGAGTTACTCCTCTTATAAATATGTCGACATTTTGCCTTTTGTACTCAATATCGATGCAATTTCTGTGTTTCATCGCTGATTTGAAGGTCCAAGGGATACAGTAAACCTGCAATGGTGCATCGGAATCTAATACTGCTGTGCCAGGAAAGGCTCAAAGCACGAACTATTAGAAGAGTTACTCCTCTTATAAATATGTCGACATTTTGCCTTTTGTACTCAATATCGATGCAATTTCTGTGTTTCATCGCTGATTTGAAGGTCCAAGGGATACAGTAAACCTGCAATGGTGCATCGGAATCTAATACTGCTGTCCCAGGAAAGGCTCAAAGCACGTACTATTAGAAGAGTTACTCCTCTTATAAATATGTCGACATTTTGCCTTTTGTACTCAATATCGATGCAATTTCTGTGTTTCATCGCTGATTTGAAGGTCCAAGGGATACAGTAAACCTGCAATGGTGCATCGGAATCTAATACTGCTGTCCCAGGAAAGGCTCAAAGCACGAACTATTAGAAGAGTTACTCCTCTTATAAATATGTCGACATTTTGCCTTTTGTACTCAATATCGATGCAATTTCTGTGTTTCATCGCTGATTTGAAGGTCCAAGGGATACAGTAAACCTGCAATGGTGCATCGGAATCTAATACTGCTGTGCCAGGAAAGGCTCAAAGCACGAACTATTAGAAGAGTTACTCCTCTTATAAATATGTCGACATTTTGCCTTTTGTACTCAATATCGATGCAATTTCTGTGTTTCATCGCTGATTTGAAGGTCCAAGGGATACAGTAAACCTGCAATGGTGCATCGGAATCTAATACTGCTGTGCCAGGAAAGGCTCAAAGCACGAACTATTAGAAGAGTTACTCCTCTTACAAATATGTCGACATTTTGCCTTTTGTACTCAATATCGATGCAATTTCTGTGTTTCATCGCTGATTTGAAGGTCCAAGGGATACAGTAAACCTGCAATGGTGCATCGGAATCTAATACTGCTGTCCCAGGAAAGGCTCAAAGCACGAACTATTAGAAGAGTTACTCCTCTTATAAATCTGTCGACTTTTTGCCTTTTGTACTCAATATCGATGCAATTTCTGTGTTTCACCGCTGATTTGAAGGTCCAAGGGATACAGTAAACCTGCAATGGTGCATCGGAATCTAATACTGCTGTCCCAGGAAAGGCTCAAAGCACGAACTATTAGAAGAGTTACTCCTCTTATAAATATGTCGACATTTTGCCTTTTGTACTCAATATCGATGCAATTTCTGTGTTTCATCGCTGATTTGAAGGTCCAAGGGATACAGTAAACCTGCAATGGTGCATCGGAATCTAATACTGCTGTCCCAGGAAAGGCTCAAAGCACGAACTATTAGAAAAGTTACTCCTCTTATACATATGTCGACATTTTGCCTTTTGTACTCAATATCGATGCAATTTCTGTGTTTCATCGCTGATTTGAAGGTCCAAGGGATACAGTAAACCTGCAATGGTGCATCGGAATCTAATACTGCTGTGCCAGGAAAGGCTCAAAGCACGAACTATTAGAAGAGTTACTCCTCTTATAAATATGTCGACATTTTGCCTTTTGTACTCAATATCGATGCAATTTCTGTGTTTCATCGCTGATTTGAAGGTCCAAGGGATACAGTAAACCTGCAATGGTGCATCGGAATCTAATACTGCTGTCCCAGGAAAGGCTCAAAGCACGAACTATTAGAAGAGTTACTCCTCTTATAAATATGTCGACATTTTGCCTTTTGTACTCAATATCGATGCAATTTCTGTGTTTCATCGCTGATTTGAAGGTCCAAGGGATACAGTAAACCTGCAATGGTGCATCGGAATCTAATACTGCTGTCCCAGGAAAGGCTCAAAGCACGAACTATTAGAAGAGTTACTCCTCTTATAAATATGTCGACATTTTGCCTTTTGTACTCAATATCGATGCAATTTCTGTGTTTCATCGCTGATTTGAAGGTCCAAGGGATACAGTAAACCTGCAATGGTGCATCGGAATCTAATACTGCTGTCCCAGGAAAGGCTCAAAGCACGAACTATTAGAAGAGTTACTCCTCTTATAAATATGTCGACATTTTGCCTTTTGTACTCAATATCGATGCAATTTCTGTGTTTCATCGCTGATTTGAAGGTCCAAGGGATACAGTAAACCTGCAATGGTGCATCTGAATCTAATACTGCTGTCCCAGGAAAGGCTCAAAGCACGAACAATTAGAAGAGTTACTCCTCTTATAAATATGTCGACATTTTGCCTTTTGTACTCAATATCGATGCAATTTCTGTGTTTCATCGCTGATTTGAAGGTCCAAGGGATACAGTAAACCTGCAATGGTGCATCGGAATCTAATACTGCTGTCCCAGGAAAGGCTCAAAGCACGAACTATTAGAAGAGTTACTCCTCTTATAAATATGTCGACATTTTGCCTTTTGTACTCAATATCGATGCAATTTCTGTGTTTCATCGCTGATTTGAAGGTCCAAGGGATACAGTAAACCTGCAATGGTGCATCGGAATCTAATACTGCTGTGCCAGGAAAGGCTCAAAGCACGAACTATTAGAAGAGTTACTCCTCTTATAAATATGTCGACATTTTGCCTTTTGTACTCAATATCGATGCAATTTCTGTGTTTCATCGCTGATTTGAAGGTCCAAGGGATACAGTAAACCTGCAATGGTGCATCGGAATCTAATACTGCTGTCCCAGGAAAGGCTCAAAGCACGAACTATTAGAAGAGTTACTCCTCTTATAAATATGTCGACATTTTGCCTTTTGTACTCAATATCGATGCAATTTCTGTGTTTCATCGCTGATTTGAAGGTCCAAGGGATACAGTAAACCTGCAATGGTGCATCGGAATCTAATACTGCTGTGCCAGGAAAGGCTCAAAGCACGAACTATTAGAAGAGTTACTCCTCTTATAAATATGTCGACATTTTGCCTTTTGTACTCAATATCGATGCAATTTCTGTGTTTCATCGCTGATTTGAAGGTCCAAGGGATACAGTAAACCTGCAATGGTGCATCGGAATCTAATACTGCTGTCCCAGGAAAGGCTCAAAGCACGAACTATTAGAAGAGTTACTCCTCTTATAAATATGTCAACATTTTGCCTTTTGTACTCAATATCGATGCAATTTCTGTGTTTCATCGCTGATTTGAAGGTCCAAGGGATACAGTAAACCTGCAATGGTGCATCGGAATCTAATACTGCTGTGCCAGGAAAGGCTCAAAGCACGAACTATTAGAAGAGTTACTCCTCTTATAAATATGTCGACATTTTGCCTTTTGTACTCAATATCGATGCAATTTCTGTGTTTCATCGCTGATTTGAAGGTCCAAGGGATACAGTAAACCTGCAATGGTGCATCGGAATCTAATACTGCTGTCCCAGGAAAGGCTCAAAGCACGAACTATTAGAAGAGTTACTCCTCTTATAAATATGTCGACTTTTTGCCTTTTGTACTCAATATCGATGCAATTTCTGTGTTTCACCGCTGATTTGAAGGTCCAAGGGATACAGTAAACCTGCAATGGTGCATCGGAATCTAATACTGCTGTCCCAGGAAAGGCTCAAAGCACGAACTATTAGAAGAGTTACTCCTCTTATAAATATGTCGACATTTTGCCTTTTGTACTCAATATCGATGCAATTTCTGTGTTTCATCGCTGATTTGAAGGTCCAAGGGATACAGTAAACCTGCAATGGTGCATCGGAATCTAATACTGCTGTCCCAGGAAAGGCTCAAAGCACGAACTATTAGAAGAGTTACTCCTCTTATAAATAAGTCGACAATTTGCCTTTTGTATTCAATATCGATGCCATTTCTGTGTTTCATCGTTGATTTGAAGGTCCAAGGGATACAGTAAACCTGCAATGGTGCATCGGAATCTAATACTGCTGTCCCAGGAAAGGCTCAAAGCACGAACTATTAGAAGAGTTACTCCTCTTGTAAATAAGTCGACATATTGATTTTTGTATTCAATATCGATGCAATTTCTGTGTTTCATCGTTGATTTGAAAGTCCAAGGGATACAGTAAACCTGCAATGGTGCATCGGAATCTAATACTGCTGTCCCATTAAAGGCTCAAAGCACGAACTATTAGAAGAGTTACTCCTCCTGTAAATAAGTCGACATATTGATTTTTGTATTCAATATCGATGCAATTTCTGTGTTTCATCGTTGATTTGAAAGTCCAAGGGATACAGTAAACCTGCAATGGTGCATCGGAATCTAATACTGCTGTCCCAGGAAAGGCTCAAACCACGAACTATTAGAAGAGTTCCTCCTCTTATAAATAAGTCGACATTTTGCCTTTTGTATTCAATATCGATGCAATTTCTGTGTTTCATCGTTGATTTGAAGGTCCTAGAGATACAGTAAACCTGCAATGGTGCAACGGAAACTAATGCTGCTGCCAAAGGAAAGGCTCAAAGCACGAACTATTAGAAGAGTTACTCCTCTTGTAAATAAGTCGACATATTGATTTTTGTATTCAATATCGATGCAATTTCTGTGTTTCGTCGTTGATTTGAAAGTCCAAGGGATACAGTAAACCTGCAATGGTGCATCGGAATCTAATACTGCTGTCCCATTAAAGGCTCAAAGCACGAACTATTAGAAGAGTTACTCCTCTTGTAAATAAGTCGACATATTGATTTTTTATTCAATATCGATGCAATTTCTGTGTTTCATCGTTGATTTGAAGGTCCAAGGGATACAGTAAACCTGCAATGGTGCATCGGAATCTAATACTGCTGTCCCAGGAAAGGCTCAAAGCACGAACTATTAGAAGAGTTACTCCTCTTATAAATATGTCGATATTTTGCCTTTTGTACTCAATATCGATGCAATTTCTGTGGTTCATCGCTGATTTGAAGGTCCAAGGGATACAGTAAACCTGCAATGGTGCATCGGAATCTAATACTGCTGTCCCAGGAAAGGCTCAAAGCACGAACTATTAGAAGAGTTACTCCTCTTATAAATAAGTCGACAATTTGCCTTTTGTATTCAATATCGATGCCATTTCTGTGTTTCATCGTTGATTTGAAGGTCCAAGGGATACAGTAAACCTGCAATGGTGCATCGGAATCTAATACTGCTGTCCCAGGAAAGGCTCAAACCACGAACTATTAGAAGAGTTACTCCTCTTATAAATAATTCGACATTTTGCCTTTTGTATTTAATATCGATGCCATTTCTGTGTTTCATCGTTGATTTGAAGGTCCAAGGGATACAGTAAACCTGCAATGGTGCATCGGAATCTAATACTGCTGTCCCATTAAAGGCTCAAAGCACGAACTATTAGAAGAGTTACTCCTCTTGTAAATAAGTCGACATATTGATTTTTGTATTCAATATCGATGCAATTTCTGTGTTTCATCGTTGATTTGAAAGTCCAAGGGATACAGTAAACCTGCAATGGTGCATCGGAATCTAATACTGCTGTCCCATTAAAGGCTCAAAGCACGAACTATTAGAAGAGTTACTCCTCTTGTAAATAAGTCGACATATTGATTTTTGTATTCAATATCGATGCAATTTCTGTGTTTCATCGTTGATTTGAAAGTCCAAGGGATACAGTAAACCTGCAATGGTGCATCGGAATCTAATACTGCTGTCCCATTAAAGGCTCAAAGCACGAACTATTAGAAGAGTTACTCCTCTTGTAAATAAGTCGACATATTGATTTTTGTATTCAATATCGATGCAATTTCTGTGTTTCATCGTTGATTTGAAGGTCCAAGGGATACAGTAAACCTGCAATGGTGCATCGGAATCTAATACTGCTGTCCCAGGAAAGGCTCAAAGCACGAACTATTAGAAGAGTTACTCCTCTTATAAATATGTCGACATTTTGCCTTTTGTACTCAATATCGATGCAATTTCTGTGTTTCATCGCTGATTTGAAGGTCCAAGGGATACAGTAAACCTGCAATGGTGCATCGGAATCTAATACTGCTGTCCCAGGAAAGGCTCAAAGCACGAACTATTAGAAGAGTTACTCCTCTTATAAATATGTCGACATTTGCCTTTTGTACTCAATATCGATGCAATTTCTGTGTTTCATCGCTGATTTGAAGGTCCAAGGGATACAGTAAACCTGCAATGGTGCATCGGAATCTAATACTGCTGTCCCAGGAAAGGCTCAAAGCACGAATTATTAGAAGAGTTACTCCTCTTATAAATATGTCGACATTTTGCCTTTTGTACTCAATATCGATGCAATTTCTGTGTTTCATCGCTGATTTGAAGGTCCAAGGGATACAGTAAACCTGCAATGGTGCATCGGAATCTAATACTGCTGTCCCAGGAAAGGCTCAAAGCACGAACTATTAGAAAAGTTACTCCTCTTATACATATGTCGACATTTTGCCTTTTGTACTCAATATCGATGCAATTTCTGTGTTTCATCGCTGATTTGAAGGTCCAAGGGATACAGTAAACCTGCAATGGTGCATCGGAATCTAATACTGCTGTCCCAGGAAAGGCTCAAAGCACGAACTATTAGAAGAGTTACTCCTCTTATAAATATGTCGACATTTTGCCTTTTGTACTCAATATCGATGCAATTTCTGTGTTTCATCGCTGATTTGAAGGTCCAAGGGATACAGTAAACCTGCAATGGTGCATCGGAATCTAATACTGCTGTCCCAGGAAAGGCTCAAAGCACGAACTATTAGAAGAGTTACTCCTCTTATAAATATGTCGACATTTTGCCTTTTGTACTCAATATCGATGCAATTTCTGTGTTTCATCGCTGATTTGAAGGTCCAAGGGATACAGTAAACCTGCAATGGTGCATCGGAATCTAATACTGCTGTCCCAGGAAAGGCTCAAAGCACGAACTATTAGAAGAGTTACTCCTCTTATAAATATGTCGACATTTTGCCTTTTGTACTCAATATCGATGCAATTTCTGTGTTTCATCGCTGATTTGAAGGTCCAAGGGATACAGTAAACCTGCAATGGTGCATCGGAATCTAATACTGCTGTCCCAGGAAAGGCTCAAAGCACGAACTATTAGAAGAGTTACTCCTCTTATAAATATGTCGACATTTTGCCTTTTGTACTCAATATCGATGCAATTTCTGTGTTTCATCGCTGATTTGAAGGTCCAAGGGATACAGTAAACCTGCAATGGTGCATCGGAATCTAATACTGCTGTGCCAGGAAAGGCTCAAAGCACGAACTATTAGAAGAGTTACTCCTCTTATAAATATGTCGACATTTTGCCTTTTGTACTCAATATCGATGCAATTTCTGTGTTTCATCGCTGATTTGAAGGTCCAAGGGATACAGTAAACCTGCAATGGTGCATCGGAATCTAATACTGCTGTCCCAGGAAAGGCTCAAAGCACGAACTATTAGAAGAGTTACTCCTCTTATAAATATGTCGACATTTTGCCTTTTGTACTCAATATCGATGCAATTTCTGTGTTTCATCGCTGATTTGAAGGTCCAAGGGATACAGTAAACCTGCAATGGTGCATCGGAATCTAATACTGCTGTCCCAGGAAAGGCTCAAAGCACGAACTATTAGAAGAGTTACTCCTCTTATAAATATGTCGACATTTTGCCTTTTGTACTCAATATCGATGCAATTTCTGTGTTTCATCGCTGATTTGAAGGTCCAAGGGATACAGTAAACCTGCAATGGTGCATCGGAATCTAATACTGCTGTCCCAGGAAAGGCTCAAAGCACGAACTATTAGAAGAGTTACTCCTCTTATAAATATGTCGACATTTTGCCTTTTGTACTCAATATCGATGCAATTTCTGTGTTTCATCGCTGATTTGAAGGTCCAAGGGATACAGTAAACCTGCAATGGTGCATCGGAATCTAATACTGCTGTCCCAGGAAAGGCTCAAAGCACGAACTATTAGAAGAGTTACTCCTCTTATAAATATGTCGACATTTTGCCTTTTGTACTCAATATCGATGCAATTTCTGTGTTTCATCGCTGATTTGAAGGTCCAAGGGATACAGTAAACCTGCAATGGTGCATCGGAATCTAATACTGCTGTCCCAGGAAAGGCTCAAAGCACGAACTATTAGAAGAGTTACTCCTCTTATAAATATGTCGACATTTTGCCTTTTGTACTCAATATCGATGCAATTTCTGTGTTTCATCGCTGATTTGAAGGTCCAAGGGATACAGTAAACCTGCAATGGTGCATCGGAATCTAATACTGCTGTCCCAGGAAAGGCTCAATCACGAACTATTAGAAGAGTTACTCCTCTTATAAATATGTCGACATTTTGCCTTTTGTACTCAATATGGATGCAATATCTGTGTTTCATCCCTGATTTGAAGGTCCAAGGGATACAGTAAACCTGCAATGGTGCATCGGAATCTAATACTGCTGTGCCAGGAAAGGCTCAAAGCACGAACTATTAGAAGAGTTACTCCTCTTATAAATATGTCGACATTTTGCCTTTTGTACTCAATATCGATGCAATTTCTGTGTTTCATCGCTGATTTGAAGGTCCAAGGGATACAGTAAACCTGCAATGGTGCATCGGAATCTAATACTGCTGTCCCAGGAAAGGCTCAAAGCACGAACTATTAGAAGAGTTACTCCTCTTATAAATATGTCGACATTTTGCCTTTTGTACTCAATATCGATGCAATTTCTGTGTTTCATCGCTGATTTGAAGGTCCAAGGGATACAGTAAACCTGCAATGGTGCATAGGAATCTAATACTGCTGTCCCAGGAAAGGCTCAAAGCACGAACTATTAGAAGAGTTACTCCTCTTATAAATATGTCGACATTTTGCCTTTTGTACTCAATATCGATGCAATTTCTGTGTTTCATCGCTGATTTGAAGGTCCAAGGGATACAGTAAACCTGCAATGGTGCATCGGAATCTAATACTGCTGTGCCAGGAAAGGCTCAAAGCACGAACTATTAGAAGAGTTACTCCTCTTATAAATATGTCGACATTTTGCCTTTTGTATTCAATATAGATGCAATTTCTGTGTTTCATCGCTGATTTGAAGGTCCAAGGGATACAGTAAACCTGCAATGGTGCATCGGAATCTAATACTGCTGTCCCAGGAAAGGCTCAAAGCACGAACTATTAGAAGAGTTACTCCTCTTATAAATAAGTCGACAATTTGCCTTTTGTATTCAATATCGATGCCATTTCTGTGTTTCATCGTTGATTTGAAGGTCCAAGGGATACAGTAAACCTGCAATGGTGCATCGGAATCTAATACTGCTGTCCCAGGAAAGGCTCAAAGCGCGAACTATTAGAAGAGTTACTCCTCTTGTAAATAAGTCGACATATTGATTTTTGTATTCAATATCGATGCAATTTCTGTGTTTCATCGTTGATTTGAAAGTCCAAGGGATACAGTAAACCTGCAATGGTGCATCGGAATCTAATACTGCTGTCCCATTAAAGGCTCAAAGCACGAACTATTAGAAGAGTTACTCCTCCTGTAAATAAGTCGACATATTGATTTTTGTATTCAATATCGATGCAATTTCTGTGTTTCATCGTTGATTTGAAAGTCCAAGGGATACAGTAAACCTGCAATGGTGCATCGGAATCTAATACTGCTGTCCCATTAAAGTCTCAAAGCACGAACTATTAGAAGAGTTACTCCTCTTGTAAATAAGTCGACATATTGATTTTTGTATTCAATATCGATGCAATTTCTGTGTTTCATCGTTGATTTGAAAGTCCAAGGGATACAGTAAACCTGCAATGGTGCATCGGAATCTAATACTGCTGTCCCATTAAAGGCTCAAAGCACGAACTATTAGAAGAGTTACTCCTCTTGTAAATAAGTCGACATATTGATTTTTGTATTCAATATCGATGCAATTTCTGTGTTTCATCGTTGATTTGAAAGTCCAAGGGATACAGTAAACCTGCAATGGTGCATCGGAATCTAATACTGCTGTCCCATTAAAGGCTCAAAGCACGAACTATTAGAAGAGTTACTCCTCTTGTAAATAAGTCGACATATTGATTTTTGTATTCAATATCGATGCAATTTCTATGTTTCATCGTTGATTTGAAGGTCCAAGGGATACAGTAAACCTGCAATGGTGCATCGGAATCTAATACTGCTGTCCCATTAAAGGCTCAAAGCACGAACTATTAGAAGAGTTACTCCTCTTATAAATATGTCGACATTTTGCCTTTTGTACTCAATATCGATGCAATTTCTGTGTTTCATCGCTGATTTGAAGGTCCAAGGGATACAGTAAACCTGCAATGGTGCATCGGAATCTAATACTGCTGTCCCAGGAAAGGCTCAAAGCACGAACTATTAGAAGAGTTACTCCTCTTATAAATATGTCGACATTTTGCCTTTTGTACTCAATATCGATGCAATTTCTGTGTTTCATCGCTGATTTGAAGGTCCAAGGGATACAGTAAACCTGCAATGGTGCATCGGAATCTAATACTGCTGTCCCAGGAAAGGCTCAAAGCACGAATTATTAGAAGAGTTACTCCTCTTATAAATATGTCGACATTTTGCCTTTTGTACTCAATATCGATGCAATTTCTGTGTTTCATCGCTGATTTGAAGGTCCAAGGGATACAGTAAACCTGCAATGGTGCATCGGAATCTAATACTGCTGTCCCAGGAAAGGCTCAAAGCACGAACTATTAGAAAAGTTACTCCTCTTATACATATGTCGACATTTTGCCTTTTGTACTCAATATCGATGCAATTTCTGTGTTTCATCGCTGATTTGAAGGTCCAAGGGATACAGTAAACCTGCAATGGTGCATCGGAATCTAATACTGCTGTCCCAGGAAAGGCTCAAAGCACGAACTATTAGAAGAGTTACTCCTCTTATAAATATGTCGACATTTTGCCTTTTGTACTCAATATCGATGCAATTTCTGTGTTTCATCGCTGATTTGAAGGTCCAAGGGATACAGTAAACCTGCAATGGTGCATCGGAATCTAATACTGCTGTCCCAGGAAAGGCTCAAAGCACGAACTATTAGAAGAGTTACTCCTCTTATAAATATGTCGACATTTTGCCTTTTGTACTCAATATCGATGCAATTTCTGTGTTTCATCGCTGATTTGAAGGTCCAAGGGATACAGTAAACCTGCAATGGTGCATCGGAATCTAATACTGCTGTCCCAGGAAAGGCTCAAAGCACGAACTATTAGAAGAGTTACTCCTCTTATAAATATGTCGACATTTTGCCTTTTGTACTCAATATCGATGCAATTTCTGTGTTTCATCGCTGATTTGAAGGTCCAAGGGATACAGTAAACCTGCAATGGTGCATCGGAATCTAATACTGCTGTCCCAGGAAAGGCTCAAAGCACGAACTATTAGAAGAGTTACTCCTCTTATAAATATGTCGACATTTTGCCTTTTGTACTCAATATCGATGCAATTTCTGTGTTTCATCGCTGATTTGAAGGTCCAAGGGATACAGTAAACCTGCAATGGTGCATCGGAATCTAATACTGCTGTGCCAGGAAAGGCTCAAAGCACGAACTATTAGAAGAGTTACTCCTCTTATAAATATGTCGACATTTTGCCTTTTGTACTCAATATCGATGCAATTTCTGTGTTTCATCGCTGATTTGAAGGTCCAAGGGATACAGTAAACCTGCAATGGTGCATCGGAATCTAATACTGCTGTCCCAGGAAAGGCTCAAAGCAAGAACTATTAGAAGAGTTACTCCTCTTATAAATATGTCGACATTTTGCCTTTTGTACTCAATATCGATGCAATTTCTGTGTTTCATCGCTGATTTGAAGGTCCAAGGGATACAGTAAACCTGCAATGGTGCATCGGAATCTAATACTGCTGTCCCATTAAAGGCTCAAAGCACGAACTATTAGAAGAGTTACTCCTCTTGTAAATAAGTCGACATATTGATTTTTGTATTCAATATCGATGCAATTTCTGTGTTTCATCGTTGATTTGAAAGTCCAAGGGATACAGTAAACCTGCAATGGTGCATCGGAATCTAATACTGCTGTCCCATTAAAGGCTCAAAGCACGAACTATTAGAAGAGTTACTCCTCTTGTAAATAAGTCGACATATTGATTTTTGTATTCAATATCGATGCAATTTCTGTGTTTCATCGTTGATTTGAAAGTCCAAGGGATACAGTAAACCTGCAATGGTGCATCGGAATCTAATACTGCTGTCCCATTAAAGGCTCAAAGCACGAACTATTAGAAGAGTTACTCCTCTTGTAAATAAGTCGACATATTGATTTTTGTATTCAATATCGATGCAATTTCTGTGTTTCATCGTTGATTTGAAGGTCCAAGGGATACAGTAAACCTGCAATGGTGCATCGGAATCTAATACTGCTGTCCCAGGAAAGGCTCAAAGCACGAACTATTAGAAGAGTTACTCCTCTTATAAATATGTCGACATTTTGCCTTTTGTACTCAATATCGATGCAATTTCTGTGTTTCATCGCTGATTTGAAGGTCCAAGGGATACAGTAAACCTGCAATGGTGCATCGGAATCTAATACTGCTGTCCCAGGAAAGGCTCAAAGCACGAACTATTAGAAGAGATACTCCTCTTATAAATATGTCGACATTTGCCTTTTGTACTCAATATCGATGCAATTTCTGTGTTTCATCGCTGATTTGAAGGTCCAAGGGATACAGTAAACCTGCAATGGTGCATCGGAATCTAATACTGCTGTCCCAGGAAAGGCTCAAAGCACGAATTATTAGAAGAGTTACTCCTCTTATAAATATGTCGACATTTTGCCTTTTGTACTCAATATCGATGCAATTTCTGTGTTTCATCGCTGATTTGAAGGTCCAAGGGATACAGTAAACCTGCAATGGTGCATCGGAATCTAATACTGCTGTCCCAGGAAAGGCTCAAAGCACGAACTATTAGAAAAGTTACTCCTCTTATACATATGTCGACATTTTGCCTTTTGTACTCAATATCGATGCAATTTCTGTGTTTCATCGCTGATTTGAAGGTCCAAGGGATACAGTAAACCTGCAATGGTGCATCGGAAACTAATACTGCTGTCCCAGGAAAGGCTCAAAGCACGAACTATTAGAAGAGTTACTCCTCTTATAAATATGTCGACATTTTGCCTTTTGTACTCAATATCGATGCAATTTCTGTGTTTCATCGCTGATTTGAAGGTCCAAGGGATACAGTAAACCTGCAATGGTGCATCGGAATCTAATACTGCTGTCCCAGGAAAGGCTCAAAGCACGAACTATTAGAAGAGTTACTCCTCTTATAAATATGTCGACATTTTGCCTTTTGTACTCAATATCGATGCAATTTCTGTGTTTCATCGCTGATTTGAAGGTCCAAGGGATACAGTAAACCTGCAATGGTGCATCGGAATCTAATACTGCTGTCCCAGGAAAGGCTCAAAGCACGAACTATTAGAAGAGTTACTCCTCTTATAAATATGTCGACATTTTGCCTTTTGTACTCAATATCGATGCAATTTCTGTGTTTCATCGCTGATTTGAAGGTCCAAGGGATACAGTAAACCTGCAATGGTGCATCGGAATCTAATACTGCTGTCCCAGGAAAGGCTCAAAGCACGAACTATTAGAAGAGTTACTCCTCTTATAAATATGTCGACATTTTGCCTTTTGTACTCAATATCGATGCAATTTCTGTGTTTCATCGCTGATTTGAAGGTCCAAGGGATACAGTAAACCTGCAATGGTGCATCGGAATCTAATACTGCTGTGCCAGGAAAGGCTCAAAGCACGAACTATTAGAAGAGTTACTCCTCTTATAAATATGTCGACATTTTGCCTTTTGTACTCAATATCGATGCAATTTCTGTGTTTCATCGCTGATTTGAAGGTCCAAGGGATACAGTAAACCTGCAATGGTGCATCGGAATCTAATACTGCTGTCCCAGGAAAGGCTCAAAGCACGAACTATTAGAAGAGTTACTCCTCTTATAAATATGTCGACATTTTGCCTTTTGTACTCAATATCGATGCAATTTCTGTGTTTCATCGCTGATTTGAAGGTCCAAGGGATACAGTAAACCTGCAATGGTGCATCGGAATCTAATACTGCTGTCCCAGGAAAGGCTCAAAGCACGAACTATTAGAAGAGTTACTCCTCTTATAAATATGTCGACATTTTGCCTTTTGTACTCAATATCGATGCAATTTCTGTGTTTCATCGCTGATTTGAAGGTCCAAGGGATACAGTAAACCTGCAATGGTGCATCGGAATCTAATACTGCTGTGCCAGGAAAGGCTCAAAGCACGAACTATTAGAAGAGTTACTCCTCTTATAAATATGTCGACATTTTGCCTTTTGTACTCAATATCGATGCAATTTCTGTGTTTCATCGCTGATTTGAAGGTCCAAGGGATACAGTAAACCTGCAATGGTGCATCGGAATCTAATACTGCTGTCCCAGGAAAGGCTCAAAGCACGAACTATTAGAAGAGTTACTCCTCTTATAAATATGTCGACATTTTGCCTTTTGTACTCAATATCGATGCAATTTCTGTGTTTCATCGCTGATTTGAAGGTCCAAGGGATACAGTAAACCTGCAATGGTGCATCGGAATCTAATACTGCTGTCCCAGGAAAGGCTCAAAGCACGAACTATTAGAAGAGTTACTCCTCTTATAAATATGTCGACATTTTGCCTTTTGTGCTCAATATCGATGCAATTTCTGTGTTTCATCGCTGATTTGAAGGTCCAAGGGATACAGTAAACCTGCAATGGTGCATCGGAATCTAATACTGCTGTCCCAGGAAAGGCTCAATCACGAACTATTAGAAGAGTTACTCCTCTTATAAATATGTCGACATTTTGCCTTTTGTACTCAATATGGATGCAATATCTGTGTTTCATCCCTGATTTGAAGGTCCAAGGGATACAGTAAACCTGCAATGGTGCATCGGAATCTAATACTGCTGTGCCAGGAAAGGCTCAAAGCACGAACTATTAGAAGAGTTACTCCTCTTATAAATATGTCGACATTTTGCCTTTTGTACTCAATATCGATGCAATTTCTGTGTTTCATCGCTGATTTGAAGGTCCAAGGGATACAGTAAACCTGCAATGGTGCATCGGAATCTAATACTGCTGTCCCAGGAAAGGCTCAAAGCACGAACTATTAGAAGAGTTACTCCTCTTATAAATATGTCGACATTTTGCCTTTTGTATTCAATATCGATGCAATTTCTGTGTTTCATCGCTGATTTGAAGGTCCAAGGGATACAGTAAACCTGCAATGGTGCATCGGAATCTAATACTGCTGTCCCAGGAAAGGCTCAAAGCACGAACTATTAGAAGAGTTACTCCTCTTATAAATATGTCGACATTTTGCCTTTTGTACTCAATATCGATGCAATTTCTGTGTTTCATCGCTGATTTGAAGGTCCAAGGGATACAGTAAACCTGCAATGGTGCATCGGAATCTAATACTGCTGTCCCAGGAAAGGCTCAAAGCACGAACTATTAGAAGAGTTACTCCTCTTATAAATATGTCGACATTTTGCCTTTTGTACTCAATATCGATGCAATTTCTGTGTTTCATCGCTGATTTGAAGGTCCAAGGGATACAGTAAACCTGCAATGGTGCATCGGAATCTAATACTGCTGTCCCAGGAAAGGCTCAAAGCACGAACTATTAGAAGAGTTACTCCTCTTATAAATATGTCGACATTTTGCCTTTTGTACTCAATATCGATGCAATTTCTGTGTTTCATCGCTGATTTGAAGGTCCAAGGGATACAGTAAACCTGCAATGGTGCATCGGAATCTAATACTGCTGTCCCAGGAAAGGCTCAATCACGAACTATTAGAAGAGTTACTCCTCTTATAAATATGTCGACATTTTGCCTTTTGTACTCAATATGGATGCAATATCTGTGTTTCATCCCTGATTTGAAGGTCCAAGGGATACAGTAAACCTGCAATGGTGCATCGGAATCTAATACTGCTGTGCCAGGAAAGGCTCAAAGCACGAACTATTAGAAGAGTTACTCCTCTTATAAATATGTCGACATTTTGCCTTTTGTACTCAATATCGATGCAATTTCTGTGTTTCATCGCTGATTTGAAGGTCCAAGGGATACAGTAAACCTGCAATGGTGCATCGGAATCTAATACTGCTGTCCCAGGAAAGGCTCAAAGCACGAACTATTAGAAGAGTTACTCCTCTTATAAATATGTCGACATTTTGCCTTTTGTATTCAATATCGATGCAATTTCTGTGTTTCATCGCTGATTTGAAGGTCCAAGGGATACAGTAAACCTGCAATGGTGCATCGGAATCTAATACTGCTGTCCCAGGAAAGGCTCAAAGCACGAACTATTAGAAGAGTTACTCCTCTTATAAATATGTCGACATTTTGCCTTTTGTACTCAATATCGATGCAATTTCTGTGTTTCATCGCTGATTTGAAGGTCCAAGGGATACAGTAAACCTGCAATGGTGCATCGGAATCTAATACTGCTGTGCCAGGAAAGGCTCAAAGCACGAACTATTAGAAGAGTTACTCCTCTTATAAATATGTCGACATTTTGCCTTTTGTACTCAATATAGATGCAATTTCTGTGTTTCATCGCTGATTTGAAGGTCCAAGGGATACAGTAAACCTGCAATGGTGCATCGGAATCTAATACTGCTGTCCCAGGAAAGGCTCAAAGCACGAACTATTAGAAGAGTTACTCCTCTTATAAATAAGTCGACAATTTGCCTTTTGTATTCAATATCGATGCCATTTCTGTGTTTCATCGTTGATTTGAAGGTCCAAGGGATACAGTAAACCTGCAATGGTGCATCGGAATCTAATACTGCTGTCCCAGGAAAGGCTCAAAGCGCGAACTATTAGAAGAGTTACTCCTCTTGTAAATAAGTCGACATATTGATTTTTGTATTCAATATCGATGCAATTTCTGTGTTTCATCGTTGATTTGAAAGTCCAAGGGATACAGTAAACCTGCAATGGTGCATCGGAATCTAATACTGCTGTCCCATTAAAGGCTCAAAGCACGAACTATTAGAAGAGTTACTCCTCCTGTAAATAAGTCGACATATTGATTTTTGTATTCAATATCGATGCAATTTCTGTGTTTCATCGTTGATTTGAAAGTCCAAGGGATACAGTAAACCTGCAATGGTGCATCGGAATCTAATACTGCTGTCCCATTAAAGTCTCAAAGCACGAACTATTAGAAGAGTTACTCCTCTTGTAAATAAGTCGACATATTGATTTTTGTATTCAATATCGATGCAATTTCTGTGTTTCATCGTTGATTTGAAAGTCCAAGGGATACAGTAAACCTGCAATGGTGCATCGGAATCTAATACTGCTGTCCCATTAAAGGCTCAAAGCACGAACTATTAGAAGAGTTACTCCTCTTGTAAATAAGTCGACATATTGATTTTTGTATTCAATATCGATGCAATTTCTGTGTTTCATCGTTGATTTGAAAGTCCAAGGGATACAGTAAACCTGCAATGGTGCATCGGAATCTAATACTGCTGTCCCATTAAAGGCTCAAAGCACGAACTATTAGAAGAGTTACTCCTCTTGTAAATAAGTCGACATATTGATTTTTGTATTCAATATCGATGCAATTTCTATGTTTCATCGTTGATTTGAAGGTCCAAGGGATACAGTAAACCTGCAATGGTGCATCGGAATCTAATACTGCTGTCCCATTAAAGGCTCAAAGCACGAACTATTAGAAGAGTTACTCCTCTTATAAATATGTCGACATTTTGCCTTTTGTACTCAATATCGATGCAATTTCTGTGTTTCATCGCTGATTTGAAGGTCCAAGGGATACAGTAAACCTGCAATGGTGCATCGGAATCTAATACTGCTGTCCCAGGAAAGGCTCAAAGCACGAACTATTAGAAGAGTTACTCCTCTTATAAATATGTCGACATTTTGCCTTTTGTACTCAATATCGATGCAATTTCTGTGTTTCATCGCTGATTTGAAGGTCCAAGGGATACAGTAAACCTGCAATGGTGCATCGGAATCTAATACTGCTGTCCCAGGAAAGGCTCAAAGCACGAATTATTAGAAGAGTTACTCCTCTTATAAATATGTCGACATTTTGCCTTTTGTACTCAATATCGATGCAATTTCTGTGTTTCATCGCTGATTTGAAGGTCCAAGGGATACAGTAAACCTGCAATGGTGCATCGGAATCTAATACTGCTGTCCCAGGAAAGGCTCAAAGCACGAACTATTAGAAAAGTTACTCCTCTTATACATATGTCGACATTTTGCCTTTTGTACTCAATATCGATGCAATTTCTGTGTTTCATCGCTGATTTGAAGGTCCAAGGGATACAGTAAACCTGCAATGGTGCATCGGAATCTAATACTGCTGTCCCAGGAAAGGCTCAAAGCACGAACTATTAGAAGAGTTACTCCTCTTATAAATATGTCGACATTTTGCCTTTTGTACTCAATATCGATGCAATTTCTGTGTTTCATCGCTGATTTGAAGGTCCAAGGGATACAGTAAACCTGCAATGGTGCATCGGAATCTAATACTGCTGTCCCAGGAAAGGCTCAAAGCACGAACTATTAGAAGAGTTACTCCTCTTATAAATATGTCGACATTTTGCCTTTTGTACTCAATATCGATGCAATTTCTGTGTTTCATCGCTGATTTGAAGGTCCAAGGGATACAGTAAACCTGCAATGGTGCATCGGAATCTAATACTGCTGTCCCAGGAAAGGCTCAAAGCACGAACTATTAGAAGAGTTACTCCTCTTATAAATATGTCGACATTTTGCCTTTTGTACTCAATATCGATGCAATTTCTGTGTTTCATCGCTGATTTGAAGGTCCAAGGGATACAGTAAACCTGCAATGGTGCATCGGAATCTAATACTGCTGTCCCAGGAAAGGCTCAAAGCACGAACTATTAGAAGAGTTACTCCTCTTATAAATATGTCGACATTTTGCCTTTTGTACTCAATATCGATGCAATTTCTGTGTTTCATCGCTGATTTGAAGGTCCAAGGGATACAGTAAACCTGCAATGGTGCATCGGAATCTAATACTGCTGTGCCAGGAAAGGCTCAAAGCACGAACTATTAGAAGAGTTACTCCTCTTATAAATATGTCGACATTTTGCCTTTTGTACTCAATATCGATGCAATTTCTGTGTTTCATCGCTGATTTGAAGGTCCAAGGGATACAGTAAACCTGCAATGGTGCATCGGAATCTAATACTGCTGTCCCAGGAAAGGCTCAAAGCACGAACTATTAGAAGAGTTACTCCTCTTATAAATATGTCGACATTTTGCCTTTTGTACTCAATATCGATGCAATTTCTGTGTTTCATCGCTGATTTGAAGGTCCAAGGGATACAGTAAACCTGCAATGGTGCATCGGAATCTAATACTGCTGTCCCAGGAAAGGCTCAAAGCACGAACTATTAGAAGAGTTACTCCTCTTATAAATATGTCGACATTTTGCCTTTTGTACTCAATATCGATGCAATTTCTGTGTTTCATCGCTGATTTGAAGGTCCAAGGGATACAGTAAACCTGCAATGGTGCATCGGAATCTAATACTGCTGTGCCAGGAAAGGCTCAAAGCACGAACTATTAGAAGAGTTACTCCTCTTATAAATATGTCGACATTTTGCCTTTTGTACTCAATATCGATGCAATTTCTGTGTTTCATCGCTGATTTGAAGGTCCAAGGGATACAGTAAACCTGCAATGGTGCATCGGAATCTAATACTGCTGTCCCAGGAAAGGCTCAAAGCACGAACTATTAGAAGAGTTACTCCTCTTATAAATATGTCGACATTTTGCCTTTTGTACTCAATATCGATGCAATTTCTGTGTTTCATCGCTGATTTGAAGGTCCAAGGGATACAGTAAACCTGCAATGGTGCATCGGAATCTAATACTGCTGTCCCAGGAAAGGCTCAAAGCACGAACTATTAGAAGAGTTACTCCTCTTATAAATATGTCGACATTTTGCCTTTTGTACTCAATATCGATGCAATTTCTGTGTTTCATCGCTGATTTGAAGGTCCAAGGGATACAGTAAACCTGCAATGGTGCATCGGAATCTAATACTGCTGTCCCAGGAAAGGCTCAATCACGAACTATTAGAAGAGTTACTCCTCTTATAAATATGTCGACATTTTGCCTTTTGTACTCAATATCGATGCAATTTCTGTGTTTCATCCCTGATTTGAAGGTCCAAGGGATACAGTAAACCTGCAATGGTGCATCGGAATCTAATACTGCTGTGCCAGGAAAGGCTCAAAGCACGAAATATTAGAAGAGTTACTCCTCTTATAAATATGTCGACATTTTGCCTTTTGTACTCAATATCGATGCAATTTCTGTGTTTCATCGCTGATTTGAAGGTCCAAGGGATACAGTAAACCTGCAATGGTGCATCGGAATCTAATACTGCTGTCCCAGGAAAGGCTCAAAGCACGAACTATTAGAAGAGTTACTCCTCTTATAAATATGTCGACATTTTGCCTTTTGTACTCAATATCGATGCAATTTCTGTGTTTCATCGCTGATTTGAAGGTCCAAGGGATACAGTAAACCTGCAATGGTGCATCGGAATCTAATACTGCTGTCCCAGGAAAGGCTCAAAGCACGAACTATTAGAAGAGTTACTCCTCTTATAAATATGTCGACATTTTGCCTTTTGTACTCAATATCGATGCAATTTCTGTGTTTCATCGCTGATTTGAAGGTCCAAGGGATACAGTAAACCTGCAATGGTGCATCGGAATCTAATACTGCTGTGCCAGGAAAGGCTCAAAGCACGAACTATTAGAAGAGTTACTCCTCTTATAAATATGTCGACATTTTGCCTTTTGTACTCAATATCGATGCAATTTCTGTGTTTCATCGCTGATTTGAAGGTCCAAGGGATACAGTAAACCTGCAATGGTGCATCGGAATCTAATACTGCTGTCCCAGGAAAGGCTCAAAGCACGAACTATTAGAAGAGTTACTCCTCTTATAAATAAGTCGACAATTTGCCTTTTGTATTCAATATCGATGCCATTTCTGTGTTTCATCGTTGATTTGAAGGTCCAAGGGATACAGTAAACCTGCAATGGTGCATCGGAATCTAATACTGCTGTCCCAGGAAAGGCTCAAAGCACGAACTATTAGAGGAGTTACTCCTCTTGTAAATAAGTCGACATATTGATTTTTGTATTCAATATCGATTCAATTTCTGTGTTTCATCGTTGATTTGAAAGTCCAAGGGATACAGTAAACCTGCAATGGTGCATCGGAATCTAATACTGCTGTCCCATTAAAGGCTCAAAGCACGAACTATTAGAAGAGTTACTCCTCCTGTAAATAAGTCGACATATTGATTTTTGTATTCAATATCGATGCAATTTCTGTGTTTCATCGTTGATTTGAAAGTCCAAGGGATACAGTAAACCTGCAATGGTGCATCGGAATCTAATACTGCTGTCCCATTAAAGTCTCAAAGCACGAACTATTAGAAGAGTTACTCCTCTTGTAAATAAGTCGACATATTGATTTTTGTATTCAATATCGATGCAATTTCTGTGTTTCATCGTTGATTTGAAAGTCCAAGGGATACAGTAAACCTGCAATGGTGCATCGGAATCTAATACTGCTGTCCCATTAAAGGCTCAAAGCACGAACTATTAGAAGAGTTACTCCTCTTGTAAATAAGTCGACATATTGATTTTTGTATTCAATATCGATGCAATTTCTGTGTTTCATCGTTGATTTGAAGGTCCAAGGGATACAGTAAACCTGCAATGGTGCATCGGAATCTAATACTGATGTCCCAGGAAAGGCTCAAAGCACGAACTATTAGAAGAGTTACTCCTCTTATAAATATGTCGACATTTTGCCTTTTGTACTCAATATCGATGCAATTTCTGTGTTTCATCGCTGATTTGAAGGTCCAAGGGATACAGTAAACCTGCAATGGTGCATCGGAATCTAATACTGCTGTCCCAGGAAAGGCTCAAAGCACGAACTATTAGAAGAGTTACTCCTCTTATAAATAAGTCGACAATTTGCCTTTTGTATTCAATATCGATGCCATTTCTGTGTTGCATCGTTGATTTGAAGGTCCAAGGGATACAGTAAACCTGCAATGGTGCATCGGAATCTAATACTGCTGTCCCAGGAAAGGCTCAAAGCACGAACTATTAGAAGAGTTACTCCTCTTATAAATATGTCACATTTTGCCTTTTGTACTCAATATCGATGCAATTTCTGTGTTTCATCGCTGATTTGAAGGTCCAAGGGATACAGTAAACCTGCAATGGTGCATCGGAATCTAATACTGCTGTCCCAGGAAAGGCTCAAAGCACGAACTATTAGAAGAGTTACTCCTCTTGTAAATAAGTCGACATATTGATTTTTGTATTCAATATCGATGCAATTTCTGTGTTTCATCGTTGATTTGAAAGTCCAAGGGATACAGTAAACCTGCAATGGTGCATCGGAATCTAATACTGCTGTCCCATTAAAGGCTCAAAGCACGAACTATTAGAAGAGTTACTGCTCTTGTAAATAAGTCGACATATTGATTTTTGTATTCAATATCGATGCAATTTCTGTGTTTCATCGCTGATTTGAAGGTCCAAGGGATACAGTAAACCTGCAATGGTGCATCGGAATCTAATACTGATGTCCCAGGAAAGGCTCAAAGCACGAACTATTAGAAGAGTTACTCCTCTTATAAATATGTCGACATTTTGCCTTTTGTACTCAATATCGATGCAATTTCTGTGTTTCATCGCTGATTTGAAGGTCCAAGGGATACAGTAAACCTGCAATGGTGCATCGGAATCTAATACTGCTGTCCCAGGAAAGGCTCAAAGCACGAACTATTAGAAGAGTTACTCCTCTTATAAATAAGTCGACAATTTGCCTTTTGTATTCAATATCGATGCCATTTCTGTGTTTCATCATTGATTTGAAGGTCCAAGGGATACAGTAAACCTGCAATGGTGCATCGGAATCTAATACTGATGTCCCAGGAAAGGCTCAAACCACGAACTATTAGAAGAGTTACTCCTCTTATAATTAATTCGACATTTTGCCTTTTGTATTTAATATCGATGCCATTTCTGTGTTTCATCGTTGATTTGAAGGTCCAAGGGATACAGTAAACCTGCAATGGTGCATCGGAATCTAATACTGCTGTCCCAGGAAAGGCTCAAAGCACGAACTATTAGAAGAGTTACTCCTCTTATAAATATGTCGACATTTTGCCTTTTGTACTCAATATCGATGCAATTTCTGTGTTTCATCGCTGATTTGAAGGTCCAAGGGATACAGTAAACCTGCAATGGTGCATCGGAATCTAATACTGCTGTCCCAGGAAAGGCTCAAAGCACGAACTATTAGAAGAGTTACTCCTCTTATAAATAAGTCGATAATTTGCCTTTTGTATTCAATATCGATGCCATTTCTGTGTTTCATCGTTGATTTGAAGGTCCAAGGGATACAGTAAACCTGCAATGGTGCATCGGAATCTAATACTGCTGTCCCAGGAAAGGCTCAAAGCACGAACTATTAGAAGAGTTACTCCTCTTATAAATATGTCGACATTTTGCCTTTTGTACTCAATATCGATGCAATTTCTGTGTTTCATCGCTGATTTGAAGGTCCAAGGGATACAGTAAACCTGCAATGGTGCATCGGAATCTAATACTGCTGTCCCAGGAAAGGCTCAAAGCACGAACTATTAGAAGAGTTACACCTCTTATAAATAAGTCGACAATTTGCCTTTTGTATTCAATATCGATGCCATTTCTGTGTTTCATCGTTGATTTGAAGGTCCAAGGGATACAGTAAACCTGCAATGGTGAATCGGAATCTAATACTGCTGTCCCAGGAAAGGCTCAAAGCACGAACTATTAGAAGAGTTACTCCTCTTATAAATATGTCGACATTTTGCCTTTTGTACTCAATATCGATGCAATTTCTGTGTTTCATCGCTGATTTGAAGGTCCAAGGGATACAGTAAACCTGCAATGGTGCATCGGAATCTAATACTGCTGTGCCAGGAAAGGCTCAAAGCACGAACTATTAGAAGAGTTACTCCTCTTATAAATAAGTCGACATGTTGCCTTTTGTACTCAATATCGATGCAATTTCTGTGTTTCATCGCTGATTTGAAGGTCCAAGGGATACAGTAAACCTGCAATGGTGCATCGGAATCTAATACTGCTGTCCCAGGAAAGGCTCAAAGCACGAACTATTAGAAGAGTTACTCCTCTTATAAATAAGTCGACAATTTGCCTTTTGTATTCAATATCGATGCCATTTCTGTGTTTCATCGTTGATTTGAAGGTCCAAGGGATACAGTAAACCTGCAATGGTGCATCGGAATCTAATACTGCTGTCCCAGGAAAGGCTCAAAGCACGAACTATTAGAAGAGTTACTCCTCTTATAAATATGTCACATTTTGCATTTTGTACTCAATATCGATGCAATTTCTGTGTTTCATCGCTGATTTGAAGGTCCAAGGGATACAGTAAACCTGCAATGGTGCATCGGAATCTAATACTGCTGTCCCAGGAAAGGCTCAAAGCACGAACTATTAGAAGAGTTACTCCTCTTGTAAATAAGTCGACATATTGATTTTTGTATTCAATATCGATGCAATTTCTGTGTTTCATCGTTGATTTGAAAGTCCAAGGGATACAGTAAACCTGCAATGGTGCATCGGAATCTAATACTGCTGTCCCATTAAAGGCTCAAAGCACGAACTATTAGAAGAGTTACTCCTCCTGTAAATAAGTCGACATATTGATTTTTGTATTCAATATCGATGCAATTTCTGTGTTTCATCGTTGATTTGAAAGTCCAAGGGATACAGTAAACCTGCAATGGTGCATCGGAATCTAATACTGCTGTCCCATTAAAGTCTCAAAGCACGAACTATTAGAAGAGTTACTCCTCTTGTAAATAAGTCGACATATTGATTTTTGTATTCAATATCGATGCAATTTCTGTGTTTCATCGTTGATTTGAAAGTCCAAGGGATACAGTAAACCTGCAATGGTGCATCGGAATCTAATACTGCTGTTCCATTAAAGGCTCAAAGCACGAACTATTAGAAGAGTTACTCCTCTTGTAAATAATTGGACATATTGATTTTTGTATTCAATATCGATGCAATTTCTGTGTTTCATCGTTGATTTGAAAGTCCAAGGGATACAGTAAACCTACAATGGTGCATCGGAATCTAATACTGCTGTCCCATTAAAGGCTCAAAGCACGAACTATTAGAAGAGTTACTCCTCTTGTAAATAAGTCGACATATTGATTTTTGTATTCAATATCGATGCAATTTCTGTGTTTCATCGTTGATTTGAAGGTCCAAGGGATACAGTAAACCTGCAATGGTGCATCGGAATCTAATACTGCTGTCCCAGGAAAGGCTCAAAGCACGAACTATTAGAAGAGTTACTCCTCATATAAATATGTCGACATTTTGCCTTTTGTACTCAATTTCGATGCAATTTCTGTGTTTCATCGCTGATTTGAAGGTCCAAGGGATACAGTAAACCTGCAATGGTGCATCGGAATCTAATACTGCTGTCCCAGGAAAGGCTCAAAGCACGAACTATTAGAAGAGTTACTCCTCTTATAAATATGTCGACAATTTGCCTTTTGTATTCAATATCGATGCCATTTCTGTGTTTCATCGTTGATTTGAAGGTCCAAGGGATACAGTAAACCTGCAATGGTGCATCGGAATCTAATACTGCTGTCCCAGGAAAGGCTCAAAGCATGAACTATTAGATGAGTTTCTCCTCTTATAAATATGTCGACATTTTGCCTTTTGTACTAAATATCGATTCAATTTCTGTGTTTCATCGCTGATTTGAAGGTCCAAGGGATACAGTAAACCTGCAATGGTGCATCGGAATCTAATACTGCTGTCCCAGGAAAGGCTCAAAGCACGAACTATTAGAAGAGTTACTCCTCTTATAAATAAGTCGACATTTTGCCTTTTGTACTCAATATCGATGCAATTTCTGTGTTTCATCGCTGATTTGAAGGTCCAAGGGATACAGTAAACCTGCAATGGTGCATCGGAATCTAATACTGCTGTCCCAGGAAAGGCTCAAAGCACGAACTATTAGAAGAGTTACTCCTCTTATAAATAAGTCGACAATTTGCCTTTTGTATTCAATATCGATGCCATTTCTGTGTTTCATCGTTGATTTGAAGGTCCAAGGGATACAGTAAACCTGCAATGGTGCATCGGAATCTAATACTGCTGTCCCAGGAAAAGCTCAAAGCACGAACTATTAGAAGAGTTACTCCTCTTATAAATATGTCACATTTTGCCTTTTGTACTCAATATCGATGCAATTTCTGTGTTTCATCGCTGATTTGAAGGTCCAAGGGATACAGTAAACCTGCAATGGTGCATCGGAATCTAATACTGCTGTCCCAGGAAAGGCTCAAAGCACGAACTATTAGAAGAGTTACTCCTCTTGTAAATAAGTCGACATATTGATTTTTGTATTCAATATCGATGCAATTTCTGTGTTTCATCGTTGATTTGAAAGTCCAAGGGATACAGAAAACCTGCAACGGTGCATCGGAATCTAATACTGCTGTCCCATTAAAGGCTCAAAGCACGAACTATTAGAAGGGTTACTCCTCCTGTAAATAAGTCGACATATTGATTTTTGTATTCAATATCGATGAAATTTCTGTGTTTCATCGTTGATTTGAAAGTCCAAGGGATACAGTAAACCTGCAATGGTGCATCGGAATCTAATACTGCTGTCCCAATAAAAATCTCAAAGCACGAACTATTAGAAGAGTTACTCCTCTTGTAAATAAGTCGACATATTGATTTTTGTATTCAATATCGATGCAATTTCTGTGTTTCATCGTTGATTTGAAAGTCCAAGGGATACAGTAAACCTGCAATGGTGCATCGGAATCTAATACTGCTGTCCCATTAAAGGCTCAAAGCACGAACTATTAGAAGAGTTACTCCTCTTGTAAATAAGTCGACATATTGATTTTTGTATTCAATATCGATGCAATTTCTGTGTTTCATCGTTGATTTGAAAGTCCAAGGGATACAGTAAACCTGCAATGGTGCATCGGAATCTAATACTGCTGTCCCATTAAAGGCTCAAAGCACGAACTATTAGAAGAGTTACTCCTCTTGTAAATAAGTCGACATATTGATTTTTGTATTCAATATCGATGCAATTTCTGTGTTTCATCGTTGATTTGAAGGTCCAAGGGATACAGTAAACCTGCAATGGTGCATCGGAATCTAATACTGCTGTCCCAGGAAAGGCTCAAAGCACGAACTATTAGAAGAGTTACTCCTCTTATAAATATGTCGACATTTTGCCTTTTGTACTCAATATCGATGCAATTTCTGTGTTTCATCGCTGATTTGAAAGTCCAAGGGATACAGTAAACCTGCAATGGTGCATCGGAATCTAATACTGCTGTCCCAGGAAAGGCTCAAAGCACGAACTATTAGAAGAGTTACTCCTCTTATAAATATGTCGACATTTTGCCTTTTGTACTCAATATCGATGCAATTTCTGTGTTTCATCGCTGATTTGAAGGTCCAAGGGATACAGTAAACCTGCAATGGTGCATCGGAATCTAATACTGCTGTCCCATTAAAGGTTCAAAGCACGAACTATTAGAAGAGTTACTCCTCTTATAAATATGTCGACATTTTGCCTTTTGTACTCAATATCGATGCAATTTCTGTGTTTCATCGCTGATTTGAAGGTCCAAGGGATACAGTAAACCTGCAATGGTGCATCGGAATCTAATACTGCTGTCCCAGGAAAGGCTCAAAGCACGAACTATTAGAAGAGTTACTCCTCTTATAAATAAGTCGACAATTTGCCGTTTGTATTCAATATCGATGCCATTTCTATGTTTCATCGTTGATTTGAAGGTCCAAGGGATACAGTAAACCTGCAATGGTGCATCGGAATCTAATACTGCTGTCCCAGGAAAGGCTCAAAGCACGAACTATTAGAAGAGTTACTCCTCTTATAAATATGTCGACATTTTGTCTTTTGTACTCAATATCGATGCAATTTCTGTGTTTCATCGCTGATTTGAAGGTCCAAGGGATACAGTAAACCTGCAATGGTGCATCGGAATCTAATACTGCTGTAACAGGAAAGGCTCAAACACGAACTATTAGAAGAGTTACTCCTCTTATAAATATGTCGACATTTTGCCTTTTGTACTCAATATCGATGCAATTTCTGTGTTTCATCGCTGATTTGAAGGTCCAAGGGATACAGTAAACCTGCAGTGGTGCATCGGAATCTAATACTGCTGTGCCAGGAAAGGCTCAAAGCACGAACTATTAGAAGAGTTACTCCTCTTATAAATATGTCGACATTTTGCCTTTTGTACTCAATATCGATGCAATCTCTGTGTTTCATCGCTGATTTGAAGGTCCAAGGGATACAGTAAACCTGCAATGGTGCATCGGAATCTAATACTGCTGTCCCAGGAAAGGCTCAAAGCACGAACTATTAGAAGAGTTACTCCTCTTATAAATATGTCGACATTTTGCCTTTTGTACTCAATATCGATGCAATTTCTGTGTTTCATCGCTGATTTGAAGGTCCAAGGGATACAGTAAACCTGCAATGGTGCATCGGAATCTAATACTGCTGTCCCAGGAAAGGCTCAAAGCACGAACTATTAGAAGAGTTACTCCTCTTATAAATATGTCGACATTTTGCCTTTTGTACTCAATATCGATGCAATTTCTGTGTTTCATCGCTGATTTGAAGGTCCAAGGGATACAGTAAACCTGCAATGGTGCATCGGAATCTAATACTGCTGTCCCAGGAAAGGCTCAAAGCACGAACTATTAGAAGAGTTACACCTCTTATAAATAAGTCGACAATTTGCCTTTTGTATTCAATATCGATGCCATTTCTGTGTTTCATCGTTGATTTGAAGGTCCAAGGGATACAGTAAACCTGCAATGGTGAATCGGAATCTAATACTGCTGTCCCAGGAAAGGCTCAAAGCACGAACTATTAGAAGAGTTACTCCTCTTATAAATATGTCGACATTTTGCCTTTTGTACTCAATATCGATGCAATTTCTGTGTTTCATCGCTGATTTGAAGGTCCAAGGGATACAGTAAACCTGCAATGGTGCATCGGAATCTAATACTGCTGTGCCAGGAAAGGCTCAAAGCACGAACTATTAGAAGAGTTACTCCTCTTATAAATAAGTCGACATGTTGCCTTTTGTACTCAATATCGATGCAATTTCTGTGTTTCATCGCTGATTTGAAGGTCCAAGGGATACAGTAAACCTGCAATGGTGCATCGGAATCTAATACTGCTGTCCCAGGAAAGGCTCAAAGCACGAACTATTAGAAGAGTTACTCCTCTTATAAATAAGTCGACAATTTGCCTTTTGTATTCAATATCGATGCCATTTCTGTGTTTCATCGTTGATTTGAAGGTCCAAGGGATACAGTAAACCTGCAATGGTGCATCGGAATCTAATACTGCTGTCCCAGGAAAGGCTCAAAGCACGAACTATTAGAAGAGTTACTCCTCTTATAAATATGTCACATTTTGCATTTTGTACTCAATATCGATGCAATTTCTGTGTTTCATCGCTGATTTGAAGGTCCAAGGGATACAGTAAACCTGCAATGGTGCATCGGAATCTAATACTGCTGTCCCAGGAAAGGCTCAAAGCACGAACTATTAGAAGAGTTACTCCTCTTGTAAATAAGTCGACATATTGATTTTTGTATTCAATATCGATGCAATTTCTGTGTTTCATCGTTGATTTGAAAGTCCAAGGGATACAGTAAACCTGCAATGGTGCATCGGAATCTAATACTGCTGTCCCATTAAAGGCTCAAAGCACGAACTATTAGAAGAGTTACTCCTCCTGTAAATAAGTCGACATATTGATTTTTGTATTCAATATCGATGCAATTTCTGTGTTTCATCGTTGATTTGAAAGTCCAAGGGATACAGTAAACCTGCAATGGTGCATCGGAATCTAATACTGCTGTCCCATTAAAGTCTCAAAGCACGAACTATTAGAAGAGTTACTCCTCTTGTAAATAAGTCGACATATTGATTTTTGTATTCAATATCGATGCAATTTCTGTGTTTCATCGTTGATTTGAAAGTCCAAGGGATACAGTAAACCTGCAATGGTGCATCGGAATCTAATACTGCTGTTCCATTAAAGGCTCAAAGCACGAACTATTAGAAGAGTTACTCCTCTTGTAAATAATTGGACATATTGATTTTTGTATTCAATATCGATGCAATTTCTGTGTTTCATCGTTGATTTGAAAGTCCAAGGGATACAGTAAACCTACAATGGTGCATCGGAATCTAATACTGCTGTCCCATTAAAGGCTCAAAGCACGAACTATTAGAAGAGTTACTCCTCTTGTAAATAAGTCGACATATTGATTTTTGTATTCAATATCGATGCAATTTCTGTGTTTCATCGTTGATTTGAAGGTCCAAGGGATACAGTAAACCTGCAATGGTGCATCGGAATCTAATACTGCTGTCCCAGGAAAGGCTCAAAGCACGAACTATTAGAAGAGTTACTCCTCATATAAATATGTCGACATTTTGCCTTTTGTACTCAATTTCGATGCAATTTCTGTGTTTCATCGCTGATTTGAAGGTCCAAGGGATACAGTAAACCTGCAATGGTGCATCGGAATCTAATACTGCTGTCCCAGGAAAGGCTCAAAGCACGAACTATTAGAAGAGTTACTCCTCTTATAAATATGTCGACAATTTGCCTTTTGTATTCAATATCGATGCCATTTCTGTGTTTCATCGTTGATTTGAAGGTCCAAGGGATACAGTAAACCTGCAATGGTGCATCGGAATCTAATACTGCTGTCCCAGGAAAGGCTCAAAGCATGAACTATTAGATGAGTTTCTCCTCTTATAAATATGTCGACATTTTGCCTTTTGTACTAAATATCGATTCAATTTCTGTGTTTCATCGCTGATTTGAAGGTCCAAGGGATACAGTAAACCTGCAATGGTGCATCGGAATCTAATACTGCTGTCCCAGGAAAGGCTCAAAGCACGAACTATTAGAAGAGTTACTCCTCTTATAAATAAGTCGACATTTTGCCTTTTGTACTCAATATCGATGCAATTTCTGTGTTTCATCGCTGATTTGAAGGTCCAAGGGATACAGTAAACCTGCAATGGTGCATCGGAATCTAATACTGCTGTCCCAGGAAAGGCTCAAAGCACGAACTATTAGAAGAGTTACTCCTCTTATAAATAAGTCGACAATTTGCCTTTTGTATTCAATATCGATGCCATTTCTGTGTTTCATCGTTGATTTGAAGGTCCAAGGGATACAGTAAACCTGCAATGGTGCATCGGAATCTAATACTGCTGTCCCAGGAAAAGCTCAAAGCACGAACTATTAGAAGAGTTACTCCTCTTATAAATATGTCACATTTTGCCTTTTGTACTCAATATCGATGCAATTTCTGTGTTTCATCGCTGATTTGAAGGTCCAAGGGATACAGTAAACCTGCAATGGTGCATCGGAATCTAATACTGCTGTCCCAGGAAAGGCTCAAAGCACGAACTATTAGAAGAGTTACTCCTCTTGTAAATAAGTCGACATATTGATTTTTGTATTCAATATCGATGCAATTTCTGTGTTTCATCGTTGATTTGAAAGTCCAAGGGATACAGAAAACCTGCAACGGTGCATCGGAATCTAATACTGCTGTCCCATTAAAGGCTCAAAGCACGAACTATTAGAAGGGTTACTCCTCCTGTAAATAAGTCGACATATTGATTTTTGTATTCAATATCGATGAAATTTCTGTGTTTCATCGTTGATTTGAAAGTCCAAGGGATACAGTAAACCTGCAATGGTGCATCGGAATCTAATACTGCTGTCCCAATAAAAATCTCAAAGCACGAACTATTAGAAGAGTTACTCCTCTTGTAAATAAGTCGACATATTGATTTTTGTATTCAATATCGATGCAATTTCTGTGTTTCATCGTTGATTTGAAAGTCCAAGGGATACAGTAAACCTGCAATGGTGCATCGGAATCTAATACTGCTGTCCCATTAAAGGCTCAAAGCACGAACTATTAGAAGAGTTACTCCTCTTGTAAATAAGTCGACATATTGATTTTTGTATTCAATATCGATGCAATTTCTGTGTTTCATCGTTGATTTGAAAGTCCAAGGGATACAGTAAACCTGCAATGGTGCATCGGAATCTAATACTGCTGTCCCATTAAAGGCTCAAAGCACGAACTATTAGAAGAGTTACTCCTCTTGTAAATAAGTCGACATATTGATTTTTGTATTCAATATCGATGCAATTTCTGTGTTTCATCGTTGATTTGAAGGTCCAAGGGATACAGTAAACCTGCAATGGTGCATCGGAATCTAATACTGCTGTCCCAGGAAAGGCTCAAAGCACGAACTATTAGAAGAGTTACTCCTCTTATAAATATGTCGACATTTTGCCTTTTGTACTCAATATCGATGCAATTTCTGTGTTTCATCGCTGATTTGAAAGTCCAAGGGATACAGTAAACCTGCAATGGTGCATCGGAATCTAATACTGCTGTCCCAGGAAAGGCTCAAAGCACGAACTATTAGAAGAGTTACTCCTCTTATAAATATGTCGACATTTTGCCTTTTGTACTCAATATCGATGCAATTTCTGTGTTTCATCGCTGATTTGAAGGTCCAAGGGATACAGTAAACCTGCAATGGTGCATCGGAATCTAATACTGCTGTCCCATTAAAGGTTCAAAGCACGAACTATTAGAAGAGTTACTCCTCTTATAAATATGTCGACATTTTGCCTTTTGTACTCAATATCGATGCAATTTCTGTGTTTCATCGCTGATTTGAAGGTCCAAGGGATACAGTAAACCTGCAATGGTGCATCGGAATCTAATACTGCTGTCCCAGGAAAGGCTCAAAGCACGAACTATTAGAAGAGTTACTCCTCTTATAAATAAGTCGACAATTTGCCGTTTGTATTCAATATCGATGCCATTTCTATGTTTCATCGTTGATTTGAAGGTCCAAGGGATACAGTAAACCTGCAATGGTGCATCGGAATCTAATACTGCTGTCCCAGGAAAGGCTCAAAGCACGAACTATTAGAAGAGTTACTCCTCTTATAAATATGTCGACATTTTGTCTTTTGTACTCAATATCGATGCAATTTCTGTGTTTCATCGCTGATTTGAAGGTCCAAGGGATACAGTAAACCTGCAATGGTGCATCGGAATCTAATACTGCTGTAACAGGAAAGGCTCAAACACGAACTATTAGAAGAGTTACTCCTCTTATAAATATGTCGACATTTTGCCTTTTGTACTCAATATCGATGCAATTTCTGTGTTTCATCGCTGATTTGAAGGTCCAAGGGATACAGTAAACCTGCAGTGGTGCATCGGAATCTAATACTGCTGTGCCAGGAAAGGCTCAAAGCACGAACTATTAGAAGAGTTACTCCTCTTATAAATATGTCGACATTTTGCCTTTTGTACTCAATATCGATGCAATCTCTGTGTTTCATCGCTGATTTGAAGGTCCAAGGGATACAGTAAACCTGCAATGGTGCATCGGAATCTAATACTGCTGTCCCAGGAAAGGCTCAAAGCACGAACTATTAGAAGAGTTACTCCTCTTATAAATATGTCGACATTTTGCCTTTTGTACTCAATATCGATGCAATTTCTGTGTTTCATCGCTGATTTGAAGGTCCAAGGGATACAGTAAACCTGCAATGGTGCATCGGAATCTAATACTGCTGTCCCAGGAAAGGCTCAAAGCACGAACTATTAGAAGAGTTACTCCTCTTATAAATAAGTCGACATTTTGCCTTTTGTATTCAATATCGATGCCATTTCTGTGTTTCATCGTTGATTTGAAGGTCCAAGGGATACAGTAAACCTGCAATGGTGCATCGGAATCTAATACTGCTGTCCCAGGAAAGGCTCAAAGCACGAACTATTAGAAGAGTTACTCCTCTTATAAATATGTCGACATTTTGCCTTTTGTACTCAATATCGATGCAATTTCTGTGTTTCATCGCTGATTTGAAGGTCCAAGGGATATAGTAAACCTGCAATGGTGCATCGGAATCTAATACTGCTGTCCCATTAAAGGCTCAAAGCACGAACTATTAGAAGAGTTACTCCTCTTGTAAATAAGTCGACATATTGAATTTTATATTCAATATCGAAGCAATTTCTGTGTTTCATCGTTGATTTGAAAGTCCAAGGGATACAGTAAACCTGCAATGGTGCATCGGAATCTAATACTGCTGTCCCATTAAAGGCTCAAAGCACGAACTATTAGAAGAGTTACTCCTCTTGTAAATAAGTCGACATATTGATTTTTGTATTCAATATCGATGCAATTTCTGTGTTTCATCGTTGATTTGAAAGTCCAAGGGATACAGTAAACCTGCAATGGTGCATCGGAATCTAATACTGCTGTCCCATTAAAGGCTCAAAGCACGAACTATTAGAAGAGTTACTCCTCTTGTAAATAAGTCGACATATTGATTTTTGTATTTAATATCGATGCCATTTCTGTGTTTCATCGTTGATTTGAAGGTCCAAGGGATACAGTAAACCTGCAATGGTGCATCGGAATCTAATACTGCTGTCCCATTAAAGGCTCAAAGCACGAACTATTAGAAGAGTTACTCCTCTTGTAAATAAGTCGACATATTGATTTTTGTATTCAATATCGATGCAATTTCTGTGTTTCATCGTTGATTTGAAAGTCCAAGGGATACAGTAAACCTGCAATGGTGCATCGGAATCTAATACTGCTGTCCCATTAAAGGCTCAAAGCACGAACTATTAGAAGAGTTACTCCTCTTATAAATAAGTCGACAATTTGCCTTTTGTATTCAATATCGATGCCATTTCTGTGTTTCATCGTTGATTTGAAGGTCCAAGGGATACAGTAAACCTGCAATGGTGCATCGGAATCTAATACTGCTGTCCCAGGAAAGGCTCAAACCACGAACTATTAGAAGAGTTACTCCTCTTATAAATAATTCGACATTTTGCCTTTTGTACTCAATATCGATGCAATTTCTGTGTTTCATCGCTGATTTGAAGGTCCAAGGGATACAGTAAACCTGCAATGGTGCATCGGAATCTAATACTGCTGTCCCAGGAAAGGCTCAAAGCACGAACTATTAGAAGAGTTACTCCTCTTATAAATATGTCGACATTTTGCCTTTTGTACTCAATATCGATGCAATTTCTGTGTTTCATCGCTGATTTGAAGGTCCAAGGGATACAGTAAACCTGCAATGGTGCATCGGAATCTAATACTGCTGTCCCAGGAAAGGCTCAAAGCACGAACTATTAGAAGAGTTACTCCTCTTATAAATATGTCGACATTTTGCCTTTTGTACTCAATATCTATGCAATTTCTGTGTTTCATCGCTGATTTGAAGGTCCAAGGGATACAGTAAACCTGCAATGGTGCATCGGAATCTAATACTGCTGTCCCAGGAAAGGCTCAAAGCACGAACTATTAGAAGAGTTCCTCCTCTTATAAATAAGTTGACATTTTGCCTTTTGTATTCAATATCGATGCAATTTCTGTGTTTCATCGTTGATTTGAAGGTCCTAGAGATACAGTAAACCTGCAATGGTGCATCGGAAACTAATGCTGCTGCCCCAGGAAAGGCTCAAAGCACGAACTATTAGAAGAGTTACTCCTCTTATAAATAAGTCGACATTTTGCCTTTTGAATTCGATATCGATGCAATTTCTGTGTTTCGTCGTTGATTTGAAAGTCCAAGGGATACAGTAAACCTGAAATGGTGCATCGGAATCTAATACTGCTGTCCCATTAAAGGCTCAAAGCACGAACTATTAGAAGAGTTACTCCTCTTGTAAATAAGTCGACATATTGATTTTTGTATTCAATATCGATGCAATTTCTGTGTTTCATCGTTGATTTGAAGGTCCAAGGGATACAGTAAACCTGCAATGGTGCATCGGAATCTAATACTGCTGTCCCAGGAAAGGCTCAAAGCACGAACTATTAGAAGAGTTACTCCTCTTATAAATATGTCGACATTTTGCATTTTGTACTCAATATCGATGCAATTTCTGTGTTTCATCGCTGATTTGAAGGTCCAAGGGATACAGTAAACCTGCAATGGTGCATCGGAATCTAATACTGCTGTCCCAGGAAAGGCTCAAAGCACGAACTATTAGAAGAGTTGCTCCTCTTATAAATAAGTCGACATTTTGCCTTTTGTATTCAATATCGATGCAATTTCTGTGTTTCATCGTTGATTTGAAGGTCCTAGAGATACAGTAAACCTGCAATGGTGCATCGGAAACTAATGCTGCTGCCCCAGGAAAGGCTCAAAGCACGAAATATTAGAAGAGTTACTCCTCTTGTAAATAAGTCGACATATTGATTTTTGTATTCAATATCGATGCAATTTCTGTGTTTCATCGTTGATTTGAAGGTCCAAGGGATACAGTAAACCCGCAATGGTGCATCGGAATCTAATACTGCTGTCCCAGGAAAGGCTGAAAGCACGAACTATTAGAAGAGTTACTCGTCTTGTAAATAAGTCGACATTTTGCCTTTTGTATTCAATATCGATGCAATTTCTAGGTTTCATTTTTGATTTGAAGGTCCAAGGGATACAGTAAACCTGCAATGGTGCATCGGAATCTAATACTGCTGTCCCAGGAAAGGCTCAACCCACGAACTATTAGAAGAGTTACTCCTCTTATAAATAATTCGACATTTTGCCTTATGTATTTAATATCGATGCCATTTCTGTGTTTCATCGTTGATTTGAAGGTCTAAGGGATACAGTAAACCTGCAATGGTGCATCGGAATCTAATACTGCTGTCCCATTAAAGGCTCAAAGCACGAACTATTAGAAGAGTTACTCCTCTTGTAAATAAGTCGACATTTTGCCTTTTGTATTCAATATCGATGCAATTTCTAGGTTTCATTTTTGATTTGAAGGTCCAAGGGATACAGTAAACCTGCAATGGTGCATCGGAATCTAATACTGCTGTCCCATTAAAGGCTAAAAGCACGAACTATTGGAAGAGTTACTCCTCTTGTAAATAAGTCGACATATTGATTTTTGTATTCAATATCGATGCAATTTCTGTGTTTCATCGTTGATTTGAATGTCCAAGGGATACAGTAAACCTGCAATGGTGCATCGGAATCCAATACTGCTGTCCCATTAATGGCTCAAAGCACGAACTATTAGAAGAGTTACTCCTCTTGTAAATAAGTCGACATATTGATCTTTGTATTCAATATCGATGCAATTTCTGTGTTTCATCGTTGATTTGAAAGTCCAAGGGATACAGTAAACCTGCAATGGTGCATCGGAATCTAATACTGCTGTCCCATTAAAGGCTCAAAGCACGAACTATTAGAAGAGTTACTCCTCTTGTAAATAAGTCGACATATTGATTTTTGTATTCAATATCGATGCAATTTCTGTGTTTCATCGTTGATTTGAAAGTCCAAGGGATACAGTAAACCTGCAATGGTGCATCGGAATCTAATACTGCTGTCCCATTAAAGGCTCAAAGCACGAACTATTAGAAGAGTTACTCCTCTTGTAAATAAGTCGACATATTGATTTTTGTATTCAATATCGATGCAATTTCTATGTTTCATCGTTGATTTGAAGGTCCAAGGGATACAGTAAACCTGCAATGGTGCATCGGAATCTAATACTGCTGTCCCAGGAAAGGCTCAAAGCACGAACTATTAGAAGAGTTACTCCTCTTATAAATATGTCGACATTTTGCCTTTTGTACTCAATATCGATGCAATTTCTGTGTTTCATCGCTGATTTGAAGGTCCAAGGGATACAGTAAAACTGCAATGGTGCATCGGAATCTAATACTGCTGTGTCAGGAAAGGCTCAAACCACGAACTATTAGAAGAGTTACTCCTCTTATAAATATGTCGACATTTTGCCTTTTGTACTCAATATCGATGCAATTTCTGTGCTTCATCGCTGATTTGAAGGTCCAAGGGATACAGTAAACCTGCAATGGTGCATCGGAATCTAATACTGCTGTCCCAGGAAAGGCTCAAAGCACGAACTATTAGAAGAGTTTCTCCTCTTATAAATATGTCGACATTTTGCCTTTTGTACTCAATATCGATGCAATTTCTGTGTTTCATCGCTGATATGAAGGTCCAAGGGATACAGTAAACCTGCAATGGTGCATCGGAATCTAATACTGCTGTCCCATTAAAGGCTCAAAGCACGAACTATTAGAAGAGTTACTCCTCTTGTAAATAAGTCGACATATTGATTTTTGTATTCAATATCGATGCAATTTCTGTGTTTCTTCGTTGATTTGAAAGTCCAAGGGATACAGTATACCTGCAATGGTGCATCGGAATCTAATACTGCTGTCCCATTAAAGGCTCAAAGCACGAACTATTAGAAGAGTTACTCCTCTTGTAAATAAGTCGACATATTGATATTTGTATTCAATATCGATGCAATTTCTGTGTTTCATCGTTGATTTGAAGGTCCAAGGGATACAGTAAACCTGCAATGGTGCATCGGAATCTAATACTGCTGTCCCATTAAAGGCTCAAAGCACGAACTATTAGAAGAGTTACTCCTCTTGTAAATAAGTCGACATATTGTTTTTTGTATTCAATATCGATGCAATTTCTGTGTTTCATCGTTGATTTGAAAGTCCAAGGGATACAGTAAACCTGCAATGGTGCATCGGAATCTAATACTGCTGTCCCAGGAAAGGCTCAAAGCACGAACTATTAGAAGAGTTACTCCTCTTGTAAATAAGTCGACATATTGATTTTTGTATTCAATATCGATGCAATTTCTGTGTTTCATCGTTGATTTGAAAGTCCAAGGGATACAGTAAACCTGCAATGGTGCATCGGAATCTAATACTGCTGTCCCATTAAAGGCTCAAAGCACGAACTATTAGAAGAGTTACTCCTCTTGTAAATAAGTCGACATATTGATTTTTGTATTTAATATCGATGCAATTTCTGTGTTTCATCGTTGATTTGAAGGTCCAAGGGATACAGTAAACCTGCAATGGTGCATCGGAATCTAATACTGCTGTCCCATTAAAGGCTCAAAGCACGAACTATTAGAAGAGTTACTCCTCTTGTAAATAAGTCGACATATTGATTTTTGTATTCAATATCGATGCAATTTCTGTGTTTCATCGTTGATTTGAAAGTCCAAGGGATACAGTAAACCTGCAATGGTGCATCGGAATCTAATACTGCTGTCCCATTAAAGGCTCAAAGCACGAACTATTAGAAGAGTTACTCCTCTTGTAAATAAGTCGACATATTGATTTTTGTATTCAATATCGATGCAATTTCTGTGTTTCATCGTTGATTTGAAGGTCCAAGGGATACAGTAAACCTGCAATGGTGCATCGGAATCTAATACTGCTGTCCCAGGAAAGGCTCAAAGCACGAACTATTAGAAGAGTTACTCCTCTTATAAATATTTCGACATTTTGCCTTTTGTACTCAATATCGATGCAATTTCTGTGTTTCATCGCTGATTTGAAGGTCCAAGGGATACAGTAAACCTGCAATGGTGCATCGGAATCTAATACTGCTGTCCCAGGAAAGGCTCAAAGCACGAACTATTAGAAGAGTTACACCTCTTATAAATATGTCGACATTTTGCTTTTTGTACTCAATATCGATGCAATTTCTGTGTTTCATCGCTGATTTGAAGGTCCAAGGGATACAGTAAACCTGCAATGGTGCATCGGAATCTAATACTGCTGTCCCAGGAAAGGCTCATAGCACGAACTATTAGAAGAGTTACTCCTCTTATAAATATGTCGACTTTTTGCCTTTTGTACTCAATATCGATGCAATTTCTGTGTTTCATCGCTGATTTGAAGGTCCAAGGGATACAGTAAACCTGCAATGGTGCATCGGAATCTAATACTGCTGTCCCAGGAAAGGCTCAAAGCACGAACTATTAGAAGAGTTCCTCCTCTTATAAATAAGTCGACATTTTGCCTTTTGAATTCAATATCGATGCAATTTCTGTGTTTCATCGTTGATTTGAAGGTCCTAGAGATACAGTAAACCTGCAATGGTGCATCGGAATCTAATGCTGCTGCCCCAGGAAAGGCTCAAAGCACGAACTATTAGAAGAGTTACTCCTCTTATAAATAAGTCGACATTTTGCCTTTTGAATTCGATATCGATGCAATTTCTGTGTTTCGTCGTTGATTTGAAAGTCCAAGGGATACAGTAAACCTGCAATGGTGCATCGGAATCTAATACTGCTGTCCCATTAAAGGCTCAAAGCACGAACTATTAGAAGAGTTACTCCTCTTGTAAATAAGTCGACATATTGATTTTTGTATTCAATATCGATGCAATTTCTGTGTTTCATCGTTGATTTGAAGGTCCAAGGGATACAGTAAACCTGCAATGGTGCATCGGAATCTAATACTGCTGTCCCAGGAAAGGCCCAAAGCACTAACTATTGGAAGAGTTACTCCTCTTATAAATATGTCGACATTCTGCCTTTTGTACTCAATATCGATGCAATTTCTGTGTTTCATCGCTGATTTGAAGGTCCAAGGGATACAGTAAACCTGCAATGGTGCATCGGAATCTAATACTGCTGTCCCAGGAAAGGCTCAAAGCACGAACTATCAGAAGAGTTCCTCCTCTTATAAATAAGTCGACATTTTGCCTTTTGTATTCAATATCGATGCAATTTCTGTGTTTCATCGTTGATTTGAAGGTCCTAGAGATACAGTAAACCTGCAATGGTGCATCGGAAACTAATGCTGCTGCCCCAGGAAAGGCTCAAAGCACGAACTATTAGAAGAGTTACTCCTCTTGTAAATAAGTCGACATATTGATTTTTGTATTCAATATCGATGCAATTTCTGTGTTTCATCGTTGATTTGAAGGTCCAAGGGATACAGTAAACCTGCAATGGTGCATCGGAATCTAATACTGCTGTCCCAGGAAAGGCTGAAAGCACGAACTATTAGAAGAGTTACTCCTCTTGTAAATAAGTCGACATTTTGCCTTTTGTATTCAATATCGATGCAATTTCTAGGTTTCATTTTTGATTTGAAGGTCCAAGGGATACAGTAAACCTGCAATGGTGCATCGGAATCTAATACTGCTGTCCCAGGTAGGGCTCAAAGCACGATCTATTTGAAGAGTTACTCCTCTTGTAAATAAGTTGACATTTTGCCTTTTGTATTCAATATCGATGCAATTTCTGTCTTTCATCGTTGATTTGAAGCTCCAAGGGATACAGTAAACCTGCAATGGTGCATCGGAATCTAATACTGCTGTCCCAGGAAAGGCTCAAAGCACGAACTATTATTAGATTTACTCCTCTTATAAATAAGTCGACATTTTGCCTTTTGTATCCAATATCGATTCAATTTCTGTGTTTCATCGTTGATTTGAAGGTCCAAGGGATACAGTAAACCTGCAATGGTGCATCGGAATCTAATACTGCTGTAGCAGGAAAGGCTCACAGTCGAACTATTAGAAGAGTTACTCCTCTTATAAATAAGTCGACATTTTGCCTTTTGTATTCAATATCGATGCAATTTCTGTGTTTCATCGTTGATTTGAAGGTCCAAGGCATACAGTAAACCTGCAATGGTGCATCGGAATCTAATACTGCTGTCCCAGGAAAGGCTCAAAGCACGAACTATTAGAAGAGTTACTCCTCTTATAAATAAGTCGACATTTTGCCTTTTGTATTCGATATCGATGAAATTTCTGTGTTTCGTCGTTGATTTGAAAGTCCAAGGGATACAGTAAACCTGCAATGGTGCATCGGAATCTAATACTGCTGTCCCAAGAAAGGCTCAAAACACGAACTATTAGAAGAGTTACTCCTCTTGTAAATAAGTCGACATTTTGCTTTTGTATTCAATATCGATGCAATTTCTGTGTTTCATCGTTGATTTGAAGGTCCAAGGGATACAGTAGACCTTCAATGGTGCATCGGAATCTAATACTGCTGTCCCAGGAAAGGCTCAAAGCACGAACTATTAGAAGAGTTTCTCCTCTTACAAATATATCGACATTTTGCTTTTGTATTCAATATCGATGTATTTTCTATGTTGCATCGTTAATTTGAAGGTCCAAGGGATACAGTAAACCTGCAATGGTGCATCGGAATCTAATACTGCTGTCCCAGGAAAGGCTCAAAGCACGAACTATAAGAAGAGTTACTCCTGTTGTAAATAAATCTACATTTTGCTTTTGTATTCAATATCGATGTAATTTCTGTGTTTCATCGTTGATTTGAAGGTACAAGAGATACAGTAAACCTGCAATGATGCATCGGAATCTAATACTGCTGTCCCAGGAATGGCTGAAAGCACGAACTATTAGAAGAGTTACTCCTCTTGTAAATATGTCGACATTTCTCCTTTATATTCAATATCGATGCAATTTCTGTCTTTCATCGTTGATTTGAAGCTCCAAGGGATACAGTAAACCTGCAATGGTGCATCGGAATCTAATACTGCTGTCCCAGGAAAGGCTCAAAGCACGAACTATTATTAGAGTTACTCCTCTTATAAATAAGTCGACATTTTGCCTTTTGTATTCAATATCGATGCAATTTCTGTGCTTCATCGTTGATTTGAAGGTCCATGGGATACAGTAAACCTGCAATGGTGCATCGGAATCTAATACTGCTGTCCCAGAAAAGGCTCAAAGCACGAACTATTAAAAGAGTTACTCCTCTTATAAATAAGTCGACAATTTGTCTTTTGTATTCAATATCGATGCCATTTCTGTGTTTCATCGTTGATTTGAAGGTCCAAGGGATACAGTAAACCTGCAATGGTGCATCGGAATCTAATACTGCTGTCCCAGGAAAGGCTCAAACCACGAACTATTAGAAGAGTTACTCCTCTTATAAATAATTCGACATTTTGCATTTTGTATTTAATATCGATGCCATTTCTGTGTTTCATCGTTGATTTGAAGGTCCAAGGGATACAGTAAACCTGCAATGGTGCATCGGAATCTAATACTGCTGTCCCAGGAAAGGCTCAAAGCACGAACTATTATTAGAGGTACTCCTCTTCTGAATAAGTCGACATTTTGCCTTTTGTATTCAATATCGATGCAATTTCTGTGTTTCATCGTTGATTTGAAGGTCCAAGGGATACAGTAAACCTGCAATGGTGCATCGGAATCTAATACGGGTCCCAGGAAAGGCTCAAAGCACGAACTATTAGAAGAGTTCCTCCTCTTATAAATAACTCGACATTTTGCCTTTTGTATTCAATATCGATGCAATTTCTTTGTTTCATCGTTGATTTGAATGTCCAAGGGATACAGTAAACCTGCAATGGTGCATCGGAATCTAATACTGCTGTCCCAGGAAAGGCTCAAAGCACGAACTATTACAAGAGTTACTCCTCTTGTAAATAAGTCGACATTTTGCATTTTGTATTCAATATCGATGCAATTTCTGTGTATCATCGTTGATTTGAAGGTCCAAGAGATACAGTAAACCTGCAATGGTGCATCGGAATCTAATACTGCTGTCCCAGGAAAGGCTCAAAGCACGAACTATTAGAAGAGTTACTCCTCTTGTAAATACGTCGACATTTTGCCTTTTGTATTCAATATCGATGCATTTTCTGTGTTTCATTTTTGGTTTGAAGGTCCAAGGAATACAGTAAACCTGCAATGGTGCATCGGAATCTAATACTGTTGTCCCAGGAAAGGCTCAAAGCACGAACTATTAGAAGAGTTACTCCTCTTGTAAATAAGTCGACATATTGCCTTTTGTATTGAATATCGATGCAATTTCTGTGTTTCATCGTTGATTTGAAGGGCCAAGGGATACAGTAAACCTGCAATGGTGCATCGGAATCTAATACTGCTGTCCCAGGTAAGGCTCAAAGCACGAACTATTTGAAGAGTTACTCCTCTTGTAAATAAGTTGACATTTTGCCTTTTGTATTCAATATCGATGCAATTTCTGTCTTTCATCGTTGATTTGAAGCTCCAAGGGATACAGTAAACCTGCAATGGTGCATCGGAATCTAATACTGCTGTCCCAGGAAAGGCTCAAAGCACGAACTATTAGAAGAGTTACTCCTCTTATAAATAAGTCGACATTTTGCCTTTTGTATTCGATATCGATGAAATTTCTGTGTTTCGTCGTTGATTTGAAGGTCCAAGGGATACAGTAAACCTGCAATGGTGCATCGGAATCTAATTCTGCTGTCCCAAGAAAGGCTCAAAACACGAACTATTAGAAGAGTTACTCCTCTTGTAAATAAGTCGACATTTTGCTTTTGTATTCAATATCGATGCAATTTCTGTGTTTCATCGTTGATTTGAAGGTCCAAGGGATACAGTAGACCTTCAACGGTGCATCGGAATCTAATACTGCTGTCCCAGGAAAGGCTCAAAGCACGAACTATTAGAAGAGTTTCTCCTGTTGTAAATAAATCTACATTTTGCTTTTGTATTCAATATCGATGTAATTTCTGTGTTTCATCGTTGATTTGAAGGTACAAGAGATACAGTAAACCTGCAATGGTGCATCGGAATCTAATACTGCTGTCCCAGGAAAGGCTGAAAGCACGAACTATTAGAAGAGTTACTCCTCTTGTAAATATGTCGACATTTCTCCTTTATATTCAATATCGATGCAATTTCTGTCTTTCATCGTTGATTTGAAGCTCCAAGGGATACAGTAAACCTGCAATGGTGCATCGGAATCTAATACTGCTGTCCCAGGAAAGGCTCAAAGCACGAACTATTATTAGAGTTACTCCTCTTATAAATAAGTCGACATTTTGCCTTTTGTATTCAATATCGATGCAATTTCTGTGCTTCATCGTTGATTTGAAGGTCCAAGGGATACAGTAAACCTGCAATGGTGCATCGGAATCTAATACTGCTGTCCCAGGAAAGGCTCAAAGCACGAACTATTAAAAGAGTTACTCCTCTTATAAATAAGTCGACAATTTGTCTTTTGTATTCAATATCGATGCCATATCTGTGTTTCATCGTTGATTTGAAGGTCCAAGGGATGCAGTAAACCTGCAATGGTGCATCGGAATCTAATACTGCTGTCCCAGGAAAGGCTCAAACCACGAACTATTAGAAGAGTTACTCCTCTTATAAATAATTCGACATTTTGCATTTTGTATTTAATATCGATGCCATTTCTGTGTTTCATCGTTGATTTGAAGGTCCAAGGGATACAGTAAACCTGCAATGGTGCATCGGAATCTAATACTGCTGTCCCAGGAAAGGCTCAAAGCACGAACTATTATTAGAGGTACTCCTCTTATAAATAAGTCGACATTTTGCCTTTTGTATTTAATATCGATGCAATTTCTGTGTTTCATCGTTGATTTGAAGGTCCAAGGGATACAGTAAACCTGCAATGGTGCATCGGAATCTAATACTGCTGTCCCAGGAAAGGCTCAAAGCACGAACTATTAGAAGAGTTCCTCCTCTTATAAATAAGTCGATATTTTGCCTTTTGTATTCAATATCGATGCAATTTCTTTGTTTCATCGTTGATTTGAATGTCCAAGGGATACAGTAAACCTGCAATGGTGCATCGGAATCTAATACTGCTGTCCCAGGAAAGGCTCAAAGCACGAACTATTAGAAGAGTTACTCCTCTTGTAAATAAGTCGACATTTTGCATTTTGTATTCAATATCGATGCAATTTCTGTGTATCATCGTTGATTTGAAGGTCCAAGAGATACAGTAAACCTGCAATGGTGCATCGGAATCTGATACTGCTGTCCCAGGAAAGGCTCAAAGCATGAACTATTAGAACAGTTACTCCTCTTGTAAATAAGTCGACATTTTGCCTTTTGTATTCAATATCGATGCATTTTCTGTGTTTCATTTTTGATTTGAAGGTCCAAGGAATACAGTAAACCTGCAATGGTGCATCGGAATCTAATACTGTTGTCCCAGGAAAGGCTCAAAGCACGAACTATTAGAAGAGTCACTCCTCTTGTAAATAAGTCGACATATTGCCTTTTGTATTGAATTTCGATGCAATTTCTGTGTTTCATCGTTGATTTGAAGGTCCAAGGGATACAGTAAACCTGCAATGGTGCATCGGAATCTAATACTACTGTCCCAGGTAAGGCTCAAAGCACGAACTATTTGAAGAGTTACTCCTCTTGTAAATAAGTTGACATTTTGCCTTTTGTATTCAATATCGATGCAATTTCTGTCTTTCATCGTTGATTTGAAGCTCCAAGGGATACAGTAAACCTGCAATGGTGCATCGGAATCTAATACTGCTGTCCCAGGAAAGGCTCAAAGCACGAACCACAAGAAGAGTTACTCCTGTTGTAAATAAATCTACATTTTGCTTTTGTATTCAATATCGATGTAATTTCGGTGTTTCATCGTTGATTTGAAGGTACAAGAGATACAGTAAACCTGCAATGGTGCATCGGAATCTAATACTGCTGTCCCAGGAAAGGCTGAAAGCACGAACTATTAGAAGAGTTACTCCTCTTGTAAATATGTCGACATTTCTCCTTTATATTCAATATCGATACAATTTCTGTCTTTCATCGTTGATTTGAAGCTCCAAGGGATACAGTAAACCTGCAATGGTGCATCGGAATCTAATACTGCTGTCCCAGGAAAGGCTCAAAGCACGAACTATTATTAGAGTTACTCCTCTTATAAATAAGTCGACATTTTGCCTTTTGTATTCAATATCGATGCAATTTCTGTGCTTCATCGTTGATTTGAAGGTCCAAGGGATACAGTAAACCAGCAATGGTGCATCGGAATCTAATACTGCTGTCCCAGGAAAGGCTCAAAGCACGAACTATTAAAAGAGTTACTCCTCTTATAAATAAGTCGACAATTTGTCTTTTGTATTCAATATCGATGCCATTTCTGTGTTTCATCGTTTATTTGAAGGTCCAAGGGATACAGTAAACCTGCAATGGTGCATCGGAATCTAATGCTGCTGTCCCAGGAAAGGCTCAAACCACGAACTATTAGAAGAGTTACTCCTCTTATAAATAATTCGACATTTTGCATTTTGTATTTAATATCGATGCCATTTCTGTGTTTCATCGTTGATTTGAAGGTCCAAGGGATACAGTAAACCTGCAATGGTGCATCGGAATCTAATACTGCTGTCCCAGGAAAGGCTCAAAGCACGAACTATTATTAGAGGTACTCCTCTTATAAATAAGTCGACATTTTGCCTTTTGTATTCAATATCGATGCAATTTCTGTGTTTCATCGTTGATTTGAAGGTCCAAGGGATACAGTAAACCTGCAATGGTGCATCGGAATCTAATACTGCTGTCCCAGGAAAGGCTCAAAGCACGAACTATTAGAAGAGTTCCTCCTCTTATAAATAAGTCGACATTTTGCCTTTTGTATTCAATATCGATGCAATTTCTTTGTTTCATCGTTGATTTGAATGTCCAAGGGATACAGAAACCTGCAATGGTGCATCGGAATCTAATACTGCTGTCCCAGGAAAGGCTCAAAGCACGAACTATTAGAAGAGTTACTCCTCTTGTAAATAAGTCGACATTTTGCATTTTGTATTCAATATTGATGCAATTTCTGTGTTTCATCGTTGATTTGAAGGTCCAAGAGATACAGTAAACCTGCAATGGTGCATCGGAATCTTATACTGCTGTCCCAGGAAAGGCTCAAAGCACGAACTATTAGAAGCGTTACTCCTCTTGTAAATAAGTCGACATTTTGCCTTTTGTATTCAATATCGATGCATTTTCTGTGTTTCATTTTTGATTTGAAGGTCCAAGGAATACAGTAAACCTGCAATGGTGCATCGGAATCTAATACTGTTGTCCCAGGAAAGGCTCAAAGCACGAACTATTAGAAGAGTTACTCCTCTTGTAAATAAGTCGACATATTGCCTTTTGTATTGAATATCGATGCAATTTCTGTGTTTCATCGTTGATTTGAAGGTCCAAGGGATACAGTAAACCTGCAATGGTGCATCGGAATCTAATACTGCTGTCCCAGGAAAGGCTGAAAGCACGAACTATTAGAAGAGTTACTCCTCTTGTAAATAAGTCGACATTTTGCCTTTTGTATTCAATATCGATGCAATTTCTCGGTTTCATTATTGATTTGAAGGTCCAAGGGATACAGTAAACCTGCAATGGTGCATCGGAATCTAATACTGCTGTCCCAGGTAAGGCTCAAAGCACGAACTATTAGATGAGTTATTCCTCTTGTAAATAAGTCGACATTTTGCTTTTGTAATCAGTATCGATGCAATTTCTGTGTTTCATCGTTGATTTGAAGGTCCAAGGGATACGGCAGACCTGCAATGGTGCATTGGAGTCTAATACTGCTGTCCCAGGAATGGCTGAAAGCACGAACTATTAGAAGAGTTACTCCTCTTGTAACTAAGTCGACATTTTGCCTTTTGTATTCAATATCGATGCAATTTCTGTGTTTCATCGTTGATTTGAAGGTCCAAGGGATACACTAAACCTGTAATGGTGCATCGGAATCTAATACTGCTGTCCCAGGAAAGGCTCAAAGCACGAACTATAGGAAGAGTTACTCCTCTTGTAAATAAGTCGACATTTTGGCTTTTGTATTCAATATCGATACCATTTCTGTGTTTCATCGTTGATTTGTATGTCCAAGGGATACAGTAAACCTGCAATGGTGCATCGGAATCTAATACTGCTGTCCCAGGAAAGGCTCACAGCACGAACTATAAGAAGAGTTACTCCTCTTGTAACTAAGTCGACATTTTGCCTTTTGTATTCAATATCGATGCAATTTCTGTGTTTCATCGTTGATTTGAAGGTCCAAGAGATACAGTAAACCTGCAATGGTGCATCGGAATCTAATACTGCTGTCCCAGGAAAGGCTGAAAGCACGAAATATTAGAAGAGTTACTCCTCTTGTAAATAAGTCGACATTTTGCCTTTTGTATTCAATATCGATGCAATTTCTGTCTTTCATCGTTGATTTGAAGCTCCAAGGGATACAGTAAACCTGCAATGGTGCATCGGAATCTAATACTGCTGTCCCAGGAAAGGCTCAAAGCACGAACTATTATTAGAGTTACGCCTCTTATAAATAAGTCGACATTTTGCCTTTTGTATTCAATATCGATGCAATTTCTGTGTTTCATCGTTGATTTGAAGGTCCAAGGGATACAGAAAACCTGCAATGGTGCATCGGAATCTAATACTGCTGTAGCAGGAAAGGCTCACAGACGAACTATTAGAGGAGTTACTCCTCTTATAAATAAGTCGACATTTTGCCTTTTGTATTCAATATCGATGCAATTTCTCGGTTTCATTATTGATTTGAAGGTCCAAGGGATACAGTAAACCTGCAATGGTGCATCGGAATCTAATACTGCTGTCCCAGGTAAGGCTCAAAGCACGAACTATTAGATGAGTTACTCCTCTTGTCAATAAGTCGACATTTTGCTTTTGTAATCAGTATCGATGCAATTTCTGTGTTTCATCGTTGATTTGAAGGTCCAAGGGATACCGCAGACCTGCAATGGTGCATTGGTGTCTAATACTGCTGTCCCAGGAATGGCTGAAAGCACGAACTATTAGAAGAGTTACCCCTCTTGTAACTAAGTCGACATTTTGCCTTTTGTATTCAATATCGATGCAATTTCTGTGTTTCATCGTTGATTTGAAGGTCCAAGGGATACACTAAACCTGTAATGGTGCATCGGAATCTAATACTGCTGTCCCAGGAAAGGCTCAAAGCACGAACTATAGGAAGAGTTACTCCTCTTGTAAATAAGTCGACATTTTGGCTTTTGTATTCAATATCGATACCATTTCTGTGTTTCATCGTTGATTTGAATGTCCAAGGGATACAGTAAACCTGCAATAGTGCATCGGAATCTAATACTGCTGTCCCAGGAAAGGCTCAAAGCACGAACTATAAGAAGAGTTACTCCTCTTGTAACTAAGTCGACATTTTGCCTTTTGTATTCAAAATCGATGCAATTTCTGTGTTTCATCGTTGATTTGAAGGTCCAAGAGATACAGTAAACCTGCAATGGTGCATCGGAATCTAATACTGCTGTCCCAGGAAAGGCTGAAAGCACGAAATATTAGAAGAGTTACTCCTCTTGTAAATAAGTCGACATATTGCCTTTTGTATTGAATATCGATGCAATTTCTGTGTTTCATCGTTGATTTGAAGGTCCAAGGGATACAGTAAACCTGCAATGGTGCATCGGAATCTAATACTGCTGTCCCAGGTAAGGCTCAAAGCACGAACTATTTGAAGAGTTACTCCTCTTGTAAATAAGTTGACATTTTGCCTTTTGTATTCAATATCGATGCAATTTCTGTCTTTCATCGTTGATTTGAAGCTCCGAGGGATACAGTAAACCTGCAATGGTGCATCGGAATCTAATACTGCTGTCCCAGGAAAGGCTCAAAGCACGAACTACAAGAAGAGTTACTCCTGTTGTAAATAAATCTACATTTTGCTTTTGTATTCAATATCGATGTAATTTCGGTGTTTCATCGTTGATTTGAAGGTACAAGAGATACAGTAAACCTGCAATGATGCATCGGAATCTAATACTGCTGTCCCAGGAAAGGCTGAAAGCACGAACTATTAGAAGAGTTACTCCTCTTGTAAATATGTCGACATTTCTCCTTTATATTCAATATCGATACAATTTCTGTCTTTCATCGTTGATTTGAAGCTCCAAGGGATACAGTAAACCTGCAATGGTGCATCGGAATCTAATACTGCTGTCCCAGGAAAGGCTCAAAGCACGAACTATTATTAGAGTTACTCCTCTTATAAATAAGTCGACATTTTGCCTTTTGTATTCAATATCGATGCAATTTCTGTGCTTCATCGTTGATTTGAAGGTCCAAGGGATACAGTAAACCTGCAATGGTGCATCGGAATCTAATACTGCTGTCCCAGGAAAGGCTCAAAGCACGAACTATTAAAAGAGTTACTCCTCTTATAAATAAGTCGACAATTTGTCTTTTGTATTCAATATCGATGCCATTTCTGTGTTTCATCGATGATTTGAAGGTCCAAGGGATACAGTAAACCTGCAATGGTGCATCGTAATCTAATACTGCTGTCCCAGGAAAGGCTCAAACCACGAACTGTTAGAAGAGTTACTCCTCTTATAAATAATTCGACATTTTGCATTTTGTATTTAATATCGATGCCATTTCTGTGTTTCATCGTTGATTTGAAGGTCCAAGGGATACAGTAAACCTGCAATGGTGCATCGGAATCTAATACTGCTGTCCCAGGAAAGGCTCAAAGCACGAACTATTATTAGAGGTACTCCTCTTATAAATAAGTCGACATTTTGCCTTTTGTATTCAATATCGATGCAATTTCTGTGTTTCATCGTTGATTTGAAGGTCCAAGGGGTACAGTAAACCTGCAATGGTGCATCGGAATGTAATACTGCTGTCCCAGGAAAGGCTCAAAGCACGAACTATTAGAAGAGTTGCTCCTCTTATAAATAAGTCGACATTTTGCCTTTTGTATTCAATATCGATGCAATTTCTTTGTTTCATCGTTGATTTGAATGTCCAAGGGATACAGTAAACCTGCAATGGTGCATCGGAATCTAATACTGCTGTCCCAGGAAAGGCTCAAAGCACGAACTATTAGAAGAGTTACTCCTCTTGTAAATAAGTCGACATTTTGCGTTTGTATTCAATATTGATGCAATTTCTGCGTTTCATCGTTGATTTGAAGGTCCAAGAGATACAGTAAACCTGCAATGGTGCATCGGAATCTAATACTGCTGTCCCAGGAAAGGCTCAAAGCACGAACTATTAGAAGAGTTACTCGTCTTGTAAATAAGTCGACATTTTGCATTTGTATTCAATATCGATGCATTTTCTGTGTTTCATTTTTGATTTGAAGGTCCAAGGAATACAGTAAACCTGCAATGGTGCATCGGAATCTAATACTGTTGTCCCAGGAAAGGCTCAAAGCACGAACTATTAGAAGAGTTACTCCTCTTGTAAATAAGTCGACATATTGCCTTTTGTATTGAATATCGATGCAATTTCTGTGTTTCATCGTTGATTTGAAGGTCCAAGGGATACAGTAAACCTGCAATGGTGCATCGGAATCTAATACTGCTGTCCCAGGAAAGGCTGAAAGCACGAACTATTAGAAGAGTTACTCCTCTTGTAAATAAGTTGATATTTTGCCTTTTGTATTCAATATCGATGCAATTTCTCGGTTTCATTATTGATTTGAAGGTCCAAGGGATACAGTAAACCTGCAATGGTGCATCGGAATCTAATACTGCTGTCCCAGGTAAGGCTCAAAGCACGAACTATTAGATGAGTTACTCCTCTTGTAAATAAGTCGACATTTTGCTTTTGTAATCAGTATCGATGCAATTTCTGTGTTTCATCGTTGATTTGAAGGTCCAAGGGATACGGCAGACCTGCAATGGTGCATTGAAGTCTAATACTGCTGTCCCAGGAATGGCGGAAACCACGAACTATTAGAAGAGTTACTCCTCTTGTAACTAAGTCGACATTTTGCCTTTTGTATTCAATATCGATGCAATTTCTGTGTTTCATCGTTGATTTGAAGGTCCAAGGGATACACTAAACCTGTAAAGGTGCATCGGAATCTAATACTGCTGTCCCAGGAAAGGCTCAAAGCACGAACTATTAGAAGAGTTACTGCTCTTATAAATAAGTCGACATTTTGCCTTTTGTATTCGATATCGATGCAATTTCTGTGTTTCGTCGTTGATTTGAAAGTCCAAGGGATACAGTAAACCTGCAATGGTGCATCGGAATCTAATACTGCTGTCCCAGGAAAGGCTCAAAGCACGAACTATTAGAAGACTTACTCCTCTTGTAAATAAGTCGATATTTTGCTTTTGTATTCAATATCGATGCAATTTCTGTGTTTCATCGTTGATTTGAAGGTCCAAGGGATACAGTAGACCTTCAATGGTGCATCGGAATCTAATACTGCTGTCCCAGGAAAGGCTCAAAGCACGAACTATTAGAAGAGTTTCTCCTCTTACAAATAAGTCGACATTTTGCCTTTTGTATTCAATATCGATGCAATTTCTGTGTTGCATCGTTAATTTGAAGGTCCAAGGGATACAGTAAACCTGCAATGGTGCATCGGAATCTAATACTGCTGTCCCAGGAAAGGCTCAAAGCACGAACTATAAAAAGAGTTACTCCTGTTGTAAATAAGTCGAAATTTTGCCTTTAGTATTCAATATTGATGCAATTTCTGTGTTTCATCGTTGATTTGAAGGTCCAAGGGATACAGTAAACCTGCAATGGTGCATCGGAATCTAATACTGCTGTCCCAGGAAAGGCTCAAAGCACGAACTATTAGAAGAGTTACTCGTCTTGTAAATAAGTCGACATTTTGCATTTTGTATTCAATATCGATGTAATTTCTGTGTTTCATCGTTGATTTGAAGGTACAAGAGATACAGTAAACCTGCAATGGTGCATCGGAATCTAATACTGCTGTCCCAGGAAAGGCTCAAAGCACGAACTATTAGAAGAGTTACTCCTCTTGTAAATAAGTCGACATTTTGCATTTTGTATTCAATATCGATGTAATTTCTGTGTTTCATCGTTAATTTGAAGGTCCAAGGGATACAGTAAACCTGCTATGGTGCATCGGAATCTAATACTGCTGTCCCAGGAAAGGCTGTAAGCACGAACTATTAGAAGAGTTACTCCTCTTGTAAATAAGTCGACATTTCTCCTTTATATTCAATGTCAATGGAATTTCTGTCTTTCATCGTTGATTTGAAGCTCCAAGGGATACAGTAAACCTGCAATGATGCATCGGAATCTAATACTGCTGTCCCAGGAAAGGCTCAAAGCACGAACTATTAGAAGATATACTCCTCTTATAAATAATTCGATATTTTGCCTTTAGTATTCAATATCGATGCAATTTCTGTGTTTCATCGTTGATTTGAAGGTCCAAGGGATACAGTAAACCTGCAATGGTACATCGGAATCTGATACTGCTGTCCCAGGAAAGGCTCAAAGCACGAACTATTATTAGAGTTACTCCTCTTATAAATAAGTCGACATTTTGCTTTTTGTATTCAATATCGATGCAATTTCTGTGTTTCATCGTTGATTTGAATGTCCAAGGGATACAGTAAACCTGCAATGGTGCATCGGAATCTAATACTGCTGTCCCAGGAAAGGCTCAAAGCACGAACTATAGGAAGAGTTACTCCTCTTGTAAATAAGTCGACATATTGCCTTTTGTATTCAATATCGATGCAATTTCTGTGTTTCATCGTTGATTTGAATGTCCAAGGGATACAGTAAACCTGCAATGGTGCATCGGAATCTAATACTGCTGTCCCAGCAAAGGCTCACAGCACGAACTATAAGAAGAGTTACTCCTCTTGTAAATAAGAGGACATTTTGCCATTTGTATTCAATATCGATGCAATTTCTGTGTTTCATCGTTGATTTGAAGGTCCAAGAGATACAGAAAACCTGCAATGGTGCATCGGAATCTAATACTGCTGTCCCAGGAAAGGCTGAAAGCACGAACTATTAGAAGAGTTACTCCTCTTATAAATAAGTCGACATTTTGCTTTTTACTATTCAATATCGATGCAATTTCTGTCTTTCATCGTTGCTTTGATGCTCCAAGGGATACAATAAACCTGCAATGGTGCATCGGAATCTAATACTGCTGTCCCAGGAAAGGCTCAAAGCACGAACTATTATTAGAGTTACTCCTCTTATAAATAAGTCGACATTTTGCCTTTTGTATTCAATATCGATGCAATTTCTGTGTTTCATCGTTGATTTGAAGGTCCAAGGGATACAGTAGACCTGCAATGGTGCATCGGAATCTAATACTGCTGTAGCAGGAAAGGCTCACAGACGAACTATTAGAAGAGTTACTGCTCTTATAAATAAGTGGACATTTTGCCTTTTGTATTCGATATCGATGCAATTTCTGTGTTTCGCCGTTGATTTGAAAGTCCAAGGAATACAGTAAACCTGCAATGGTGCATCGGAATCTAATACTGCTGTCCCAGGAAAGGCTCAAAGCACGAACTATTAGAAGACTTAGTCCACTTGTCAATAAGTCGACATTTTGCTTTTGTATTCAATATCGATGCAATTTCTGTGTTTCATCGTTGATTTGAAGGTCCAAGGGATACAGTAGACCTTCAATGGTGCATCGGAATCTAATACTGCTGTCCCAGGAAAGGCTCAAAGCACGAAGTAATAGAAGAGTTTCTCCTCTTACAAATAAGTCGACATTTTGCCTTTTGTATTCAATATCGATGCAATTTCTGTGTTGCCTCGTTAATTTGAAGGTCCAAGGGATACAGTAAACCTGCAATGGTGCATCGGAATCTAATACTGCTGTCACAGGAAAGGCTCAAAGCACGAACTATAAGAAGAGTTACTCCTGTTGTAAATAAGTCGAAATTTTGCCTTTAGTATTCAATATCGATGCAATTTCTGTAATTCATCGTTGATTTGAATGTCCAAGGGATACAGTAAACCTGCAATGGTGCATCGGAATCTAATACTGCTGTCCCAGGAAACGCTCAAAGCACGAACTATTAGAAGAGTTACTCGGCTTGTAAATAAGTCGACATTTTGCTTTTTGTATTCAATATCGATGTAATTTCTGTGTTTCATCGTTGATTTGAAGGTTCAAGAGATACAGTAAACCTGCAATGCTGCATCGGAATCTAATACTGCTGTCCCAGGAAAGGCTGAAAGCACGAACTATTAGAAGAGTTACTCCTCTTGTAAATAAGTCGACATTTTGCCTTTTGTATTCAATATCGATGCAATTTCTGTCTTTCATCGTTGATTTGAAGCTCCAAGGGATACAGTAAACCTGCAATGGTACATCGGAATCTGATACTGCTGTCCCAGGAAAGGCTCAAAGCACGAACTATTATTAGAGTTACTCCTCTTATAAATAAGTCGACATTTTGCCTTTTGTATTCAATATCGATGCAATTTCTGTGTTTCATCGTTGATTTGAAGGTCCAAGGGATACAGTTAACCTGCAATGGTGCATCGGAATCTAATACTGCTGTCCCAGGAAAGGCTCAAAGCACGAACTATAGGAAGAGTTACTCCTCTTGTAAATAACTCGACATTTTGCCTTTTGTATTCAATATCGATGCAATTTCTGTGTATCATCGTTGATTTGAATGTCCAAGGGATACAGTAAACCTGCATTGGTGCATCGGAATCTAATACTGCTGTCACAGGAAAGGCTCAAAGCACGAGCTATAAGAAGAGTTACTCCTGTTGTAAATAAGTCGAAAATTTGCCTTTAGTATTCAATATCGATGCAATTTCTGTGTTTCATCGTTGATTTGAAGGTCCAAGAGATACAGTAAACCTGCAATGGTGCATCGGAATCTAATACTGCTGTCCCAGGAAAGGCTCAAAGCACGAACTATTAGAAGAGTTACTCCTCTTGTAAATAAGTCGACATTTTGCCTTTTGTATTCTATATCGATGCAATTTCTGTGTTTCATTTTTGATTTGAAGGTCCAAGGAATACAGTAAACCTGCAATGGTGCATCGGAATCTAATACTGCTGTCCCAGGAAAGGCTCAAAGCACGAACTATTAGAAGAGTTACTCCTCTTGTAAATAAGTCGACATATTGCCTTTTGTATTCAATATCGATGCAATTTCTGTGTTTCATCGTTGATTTGAAGGTCCAAGGGATACAGTAAACCTGCAATGGTGCATCGGTATCTAATACTGCTGTCCCAGGAAAGGCTCAAAGCACGAACTATTAGAAGAGTTACTCCTCTAGTAAATAAGTCGACATTTTGCCTTTTGTATTCAATATCGATGCAATTTCTAGGTTTCATTTTTGATTTGAAGGTCCAAGGGATACAGTAAACCTGCAATGGTGCATCGGAATCTAATACTGCTATCCCAGGTAAGGCTCAAAGCACGAGCTATAAGAAGAGTTACTCCTGTTGTAAATAAGTCGAAAATTTGCCTTTAGTATTCAATATCGATGCAATTTCTGTGTTTCATCGTTGATTTGAAGGTCCAAGGGATACACTGAACCTGCAATGGTGCATCGGAATGTAATACTGCTGTCGCAGGAAAGGCTCAAAGCATGAACTTTAGGAAGACTTACTCCTCTTGTAAATAAGTCGAAATTTTGCCTTTAGTACTCAATATCGATGCAATTTCTGTGTTTCATCGTTGATTTGAATGTCCAAGGGATACAGTAAACCTGCAATATTGCATCGGAATCTAATACTGCTGTCCCAGGAAAGGCTCAAAGCACGAACTATTAGAAGAGTTACTCGTCTTGTAAATAAGTCGACATTTTGCATTTTGTATTCAATATCGATGTAATTTCTGTGTTTCATCGTTGATTTGAAGGTTCAAGAGATACAGTAAACCTGCAATGCTGCATCGGAATCTAATACTGCTGTCCCAGGAAAGGCTGAAAGCACGAACTGTTAGAAGAGTTACTCCTCTTGTAAATAAGTCGACATTTTGCCTTTTGTATTCAATATCGATGCAATTTCTAGGTTTCATTTTTGATTTGAAGGTCCAAGGGATACAGTAAACCTGCAATGGTGCATCAGAATCTAATACTGCTGTCCCAGGTAAGGCTCAAAGCACGAACTATTAGAAAAGTTACTCCTCTTGTAAATAAGTCGACATTTTGCTTTTGTATTCAATATCGATGCAATTTCTGTGTTTCATTGTTGATTTGAAAGTCCAAGGGATACAGCAGACCTGCAATGGTGCATTGGAATCTAATACTGCTGTCCCAGGAAAGGCTGAAAGCACGAACTATTAGAAGAGTTACTCCTCTTGTAACTAAGTTGACATTTTGCCTTTTGTATTCAATATCGATGCCATTTCTGTGTTTCATCGTTGATTTGAATGTCCAAGGGATACAGTAAACCTGCAATGGTGCATCGGAATCTAATACTGCTGTCACAGGAAAGGCTCAAAGCACGAGCTATAAGAAGAGTTACTCCTGTTGTAATTAAGTCGAAAATTTGCCTTTAGTATTCAATATCGATGCAATTTCTGTGTTTCATCGTTGATTTGAAGGTCCAAGAGATACAGTAAACCTGCAATGGTGCATCGGAATCCAATTCTGCTGTCCCAGGAAAGGCTCAAAGCACGAACTATTAGAAGAGTTACTCCTCTTGTAAATAAGTCGACATTTTGCCTTTTGTATTCTATATCGATGCAATTTCTGTGTTTCATTGTTGATTTGAAAGTCCAAGGGATACAGCAGACCTGCAATGGTGCATTGGAATCTAATACTGCTGTCCCAGGAAAGGCTGAAAGCACGAACTATTAGAAGAGTTACTCCTCTTGTAACTAAGTCGACATTTTGCCTTTTGTATTCAATATCGATGCAATTTCTGTGTTTCATCGTTGATTTGAAGGTCCAAGGGATACACTGAACCTGCAATGGTGCATCGGAATCTAATACTGCTGTCGCAGGAAAGGCTCAAAGCACGAACTTTAGGAAGACTTATTCCTCTTGTAAATAAGTCGAAATTTTGCCTTTAGTACTCAATATCGATGCAATTTCTGTGTTTCATCGTTGATTTGAATGTCCAAGGGATACAGTAAACATGCAATATTGCATCGGAATCTAATACTGCTGTCCCAGGAAAGGCTCAAAGCACGAACTATTAGAAGAGTTACTCGTCTTGTAAATAAGTCGACATTTTGCATTTTGTATTCAATATCGATGTAATTTCTGTGTTTCATCGTTGATTTGAAGGTTCAAGAGATACAGTAAACCTGCAATGCTGCATCGGAATCTAATACTGCTGTCCCAGGAAAGACTGAAAGCACGAACTATTAGAAGAGTTACTCCTCTTGTAAATAAGTCGACATTTTGCCTTTTGTATTCAATATCGATGCAATTTCTAGGTTTCATTTTGGATTTGAAGGTCCAAGGGATACAGTAAACCTGCAATGGTGCATCGGAATCTAATACTGCTGTCCCAGGTAAGGCTCAAAGCACGAACTATTAGAAGAGTTACTCCTCTTGTAAATAAGTCAACATTTTGCTTTTGTATTCAATATCGATGCAATTTCTGTGTTTCATTGTTGATTTGAAAGTCCAAGGGATACAGCAGACCTGCAATGGTGCATTGGAATCTAATACTGCTGTCCCAGGAAAGGCTGAAAGCACGAACTATTAGAAGAGTTACTCCTCTTGTAACTAAGTTGACATTTTGCCTTTTGTATTCAATATCGATGCCATTTCTGTGTTTCATCGTTGATTTGAATGTCCAAGGGATACAGTAAACCTGCAATGGTGCATCGGAATCTAATACTGCTGTCCCAGGAAAGGCTCACAGCACGAACTATAAGAAGAGTTACTCCTCTTGTAAATAAGTCGACATTTTGCCTTTTGTATTCAATATCGATGCATTTTCTGTGTTTCATCGTTGATTTGAAGGTCCAAGAGATACAGTAAACCTGCAATGGTGCATCGGAATCTAATACTGCTGTCCCAGGAAAGGCTGAAAGCACGAACTATTAGAAGAGTTACTCCTCTTGTAAATAAGTCGACATTTTGCATTTTGTATTCAATATCGATGCAATTTCTGTCTTTCATCGTTGATTTGAAGCTCCAAGGGATACAGTAAACCTGCAATGGTGCATCGGAATCTAATACTGCTGTCCCAGGAAAGGCTCAAAGCACGAACTTTTATTAGAGTTACTCCTCTTATAAATAAGTCGACATTTTGCCTTTTGTATTCAATATCGATGCAATTTCTGTGTTTCATCGTTGATTTGAAGGTCCAAGGGATACAGAAAACCTGCAATGGTGCATCGGAATCTAATACTGCTGTAGCAGGAAAGGCTCACATACGAACTATTAGAAGAGTTACTCCTCTTATAAATAAGTCGACATTTTGCCTTTTGTATTTAAAATCGATGCAATTTCTGTGTTTCATCGTTGATTTGAAGGTCCAAGGCATACAGTAAACCTGCAATGGTGCATCGGAATCTAATACTGCTGTCCCAGGAAAGACTCAAAGCACGTACTATTAGAAGAGTTACTGCTCTTATTAATAAGTCGACATTTTGCCTTTTGTATTCGATATCGATGCAATTTCTGTGTTTCGTCGTTGATTTGAAAGTCCAAGGGATACAGCAAACCCGCAATGGTGCATCGGAATCTAATACTGCTGTAGCAGGAAAGGCTCACATACGAACTATTAGAAGAGTTACTCCACTTCTAAATAAGTCGACATTTTGCTTCTGTATTCAATATCGATGCAATTTCTGTGTTTCATCGTTGATTTGAAGGTCCAAGGGATACAGAAAACCTGCAATGGTGCATCGGAATCTAATACTTCTGTCCCAGGAAAGGCTCACAGCACGAACAATTAGAAGAGTTACTCCCCTTATAAATAAGTCGACATTTTGCCTTTTGTATTCAATATCGATGCAATTTCTGTGTTTCATCGTTGATTTGAAGTTCCAAGGCATACAGTAAACCTGCAATGGTGCATCGGAATCTAATACTGCTGTCCCAGGAAAGGCTCAAAGCACGAACTTTTATTAGAGTTACTCCTCTTATAAATAAGTCGACATTTTGCCTTTTGTATTCAATATCGATGCAATTTCTGTGTTTCATCGTTGATTTGAAGGTCCAAGGGATACAGAAAACCTGCAATGGTGCATCGGAATCTAATACTGCTGTCCCAGGAAAGGCTCACATACGAACTATTAGAAGAGTTACTCCTCTTATAAATAAGTCGACATTTTGCCTTTTGTATTTAATATCGATGCAATTTCTGTGTTTCATCGTTGATTTGAAGGTCCAAGGCATACAGTAAACCTGCAATGGTGCATCGGAATCTAATACTGCTGTCCCAGGAAAGACTCAAAGCACGAACTATTAGAAGAGTTACTGCTCTTATTAATAAGTCGACATTTTGCCTTTTGTATTCGATATCGATGCAATTTCTGTGTTTCGTCGTTGATTTGAAAGTCCAAGGGATACAGCAAACCTGCAATGGTGCACCGGAATCTAATACTGCTGTCCCAGGAAAGGCTCAAAACACGAACTATTAGAAGACTTACTCCTCTTGTAAATAAGTCGACATTTTGCTTTTGTATTCAATATCGATGCAATTTCTGTGTTTCATCGTTGATTTGAAGGTCCAAGGGATACAGTAGACCTTCAATGGTGCATCGGAATCTAATACTGCTGTCCCAGGAAAGGCTGAAAGCACGAACTATTAGAAGAGTTACTCCCCTTGTAAATAAGTCGACATTTTGCCTTTTGTATTCAATATCGATGCAATTTCTAGGTTTCATTTTTGATTTGAAGGTCCAAGGGATACAGTAAACCTGCAATGGTGCATCGGAATCTAATACTGCTGTCCCAGGAAAGGCTCAAAGCACGAACTATTAGAAGAGTTACTCTTCTTGTAAATAAGTCGACATATTGCCTTTTGTATTCAATATCGATGCAATATCTGTGTTTCATCGTTGATTTGAAGGTCCAAGGGATACAGTAAACCTGCAATGGTGCATCGGAATCTAATACTGCTGTCCCAGGAAAGGCTGAAAGCACGAACTATTAGAAGAGTTACTCCTCTTGTAACTAAGTCGACATTTTGCCTTTTGTATTCAATATCGATGCAATTTTGTGTTTCATCGTTGATTTGAAGGTCCAAGGGATACAGTAAACCTGCAATGGTGCATCGGAATCTAATACTGCTGTCCCAGGCAAGGCTCAAAGCACGAACTATTAGAAGAGTTACTCCTCTTGTAAATAAGTCGACATTTTGCTTTTGTATTCAATATCGATGCAATTTCTGTGTTTCATTGTTGATTTGAAAGACCAAGGGATACAGCAGACCTGCAATGGTGCATTGGAATCTAATACTGCTGTCCCAGGAAAGGCTGAAAGCACGAACTATTAGAAGAGTTACTCCTCTTGTAACTAAGTCGACATTTTGCCTTTTGTATTCAATATCGATGCAATTTCTATGTTTCATCGTTGATTTGAAGGTCCAAGGGATACACTGAACCTGCAATGGTGCATCGGAATCTAATACTGCTGTCACAGGAAAGGCTCAAAGCACGAACTTTAGGAAGAGTTACTCCTCTTGTAAATAAGTCGAAATTTTGCCTTTAGTAATCAATATCGATGCAATTTCTGTGTTTCATCGTTGATTTGAATGTCCAAGGGATACAGTAAACCATCAATGGTGCATCGGAATCTAATACTGCTGTCCCAGGAAAGGCTCAAAGCATGAACTATTAGAAGAATTACTCGTCTTGTAAATAAGTCGACATTTTGCATTTTGTATTCAATATCGATGTAATTTCTGTGTTTCATCGTTGATTTGAAGGTTCAAGAGATACAGTAAACCTGCAATGCTGCATCGGAATCTAATACTGCTGTCCCAGGAAAGGCTGAAAGCACGAACTATTAGAAGAGTTACTCCTCTTGTAAATAAGTCGACATTTTGCCTTTTGTATTCAATATCGATGCAATTTCTGTCTTTCATCGTTGATTTGAAGCTCCAAGGGATACAGTACACCTGCAATGGTACATCGGAATCTGATACTGCTGTCCCAGGAAAGGCTCAAAGCACGAACTATAAGAAGAGTTACTCCTCTTGTAAATAAGTCGACATTTTGCCTTTTGTATTCAATATCGATGCAATTTCTGTGTTTCATCGTTGATTTGAATGTCCAAGGGATACAGTAAACCTGCAATGGTGCATCGGAATCTAATACTGCTGTCACAGGAAAGGCTCAAAGCACGAGCTATAAGAAGAGTTACTCCTGTTGTAAATAAGTCGAAAATTTGCCTTTAGTATTCAATATCGATGCAATTTCTGTGTTTCATCGTTGATTTGAAGGTCCAAGAGATACAGTAAACCTGCAATGGTGCGTCGGAATCTAATACTGCTGTCCCAGGAATGGCTCAAAGCACGAACTATTAGAAGAGTTACTCCTCTTGTAAATAAGTCGACATTTTGCCTTTTGTATTCTATATCGATGCAATTTCTGTGTTTCATTTTTGATTTGAAGGTCCAAGGAATACAGTAAACCTGCAATGGTGCATCGGAATCTAATACTGCTGTCCCAGGAAAGGCTCAAAGCACGAACTATTAGAAGAGTTACTCCTCTTGTAAATAAGTCGACATATTGCCTTTTGTATTCAATATCGATGCAATTTCTGTGTTTCATCGTTGATTTGAATTTCCAAGGGATACAGTAAACCTGCAATGGTGCATCGGAATCTAATACTGCTGTCCCAGGAAAGGCTCAAAGCACGAACTATTAGAAGAGTTACTCCTCTTGTAAATAAGTCGACATTTTGCCTTTTGTACTCAATATCGATGCAATTTCTAGGTTTCATTTTTGATTTGAAGGTCCAAGGGATACAGTAAACCTGCAATGGTGCATCGGAATCTAATACTGCTGTCCCAGGTAAGGCTCAAAGCACGAACTATTAGAAGAGTTACTCCTCTTGTAAATAAGTCGACATTTTGCTTTTGTATTCAATATCGATGCAATTTCTGTGTTTCATCGTTGATTTGAAGGTCCAAGGGATACAGCAGACCTGCAATGGTGCATTGGAATCTAATACTGCTGTCCCAGGAAAGGCTGAAAGCACGAACTATTAGAAGAGTTACTCCTCTTGTAACTAAGTCGACATTTTGCCTTTTGTATTCAATATCGATGCAATTTCTGTGTTTCATCGTTGATTTGAAGGTCCAAGGGATACACTAAACCTGCAATGGTGCATCGGAATCTAATACTGCTGTCCCAGGAAAGGCTCAAAGCACGAACTTTAGGAAGAGTTACTCCTCTTGTAAATAAGTCGACATTTTGCCTTTTGTATTCAATATCGATACAATTTCTGTGTTCCATCGTTGATTTGAATGTCCAAGGGATACAGTAAACCTGCAATGGTGCATCGGAATCTAATACTGCTGTCCCAGGAAAGGCTCACAGCACGAACTATAAGAAGAGTTACTCCTCTTGTAAATAAGTCGACATTTTGCCTTTTGTATTCAATATCGATGCATTTTCTGTGTTTCATCGTTGATTTGAAGGTCCAAGAGATACAGTAAACCTGCAATGGTGCATCGGAATCTAATACTGCTGTCCCAGGAAAGGCTGAAAGCACGAATTATTAGAAGAGTTACTCCTCTTGTAAATAAGTCGACATTTTGCTTTTTGTATTCAATATCGATGCAATTTCTGTCTTTCATCGTTGATTTGAAGCTCCAAGGGATACAGTAAACCTGCAATGGTGCATCGGAATCAAATACTGCTGTCCCAGGAAAGGCTCAAAGCACGAACTATTATTAGAGTTACTCCTCTTATAAATAAGTCGACATTTTGCCTTTTGTATTCAATATCGATGCAATATCTGTGTTTCATCGTTGATTTGAAGGTCCAAGGGATACAGAAAACCTGCAATGGTGCATCGGAATCTAATACTGCTGTAGCAGGAAAGGCTCACATACGAACTATTAGAAGAGTTACTCCTCTTATAAATAAGTCGACATTTTGCCTTTTGTATTTAATATCGATGCAATTTCTGTGTTTCATCGTTGATTTGAAGGTCCAAGGCATACAGTAAACCTGCAATGGTGCATCGGAATCTAATACTGCTGTCCCAGGAAAGGCTCAAAGCACGAACTATTAGAAGAGTTACTGCTCTTATTAATAAGTCGACATTTTGCCTTTTGTATTCGATATCGATGCAATTTCTGTGTTTCGTCGTTGATTTGAAAGTCCAAGGGATACAGCAAACCTGCAATGGTGCACCGGAATCTAATACTGCTGTCCCAGGAAAGGCTCAAAGCACGAACTATTAGAAGACTTTCTCCTCTTGTAAATAAGTCGACATTTTGCTTTTGTATTCAATATCGATGCAATTTCTGTGTTTCATCGTTGATTTGAAGGTCCAAGGGATACAGTAGACCTTCAATGGTGCATCGGAATCTAATACTGCTGTCACAGGAAAGGCACAAAGCACGAACTATAAGAAGAGTTACTCCTGTTGTAAATAAATCGAAATTTTGCCTTTAGAATTCAATATCGATGCAATTTCTGTGTTTCATCGTTGATTTGAATGTCCAAGGGATACAGTAAACCTGCAATGGTGCATCGAAATCTAATACTGCTGTCCCAGGAAAGGCTCAAAGCACGAACTATTAGAAGAGTTACTCGTCTTGTAAATAAGTCGAAATTTCGCCTTTTGTATTCAATATCGATGTAATTTCTGTGTTTCATCGTTGATTTGAAGGTCCAAGAGATACAGTAAACCTGCAATGGTGCATCGGAATCTAATACTGCTGTCCCAGGAAAGGCTGATAGCACGAACTATTACAAGAGTTACTCCTCTTGTAAATAAGTCGATATTTTGCCTTTTGTATTCAATATCGATGCAATTTCTGTCTTTCATAGTTAATTTGAAGCTCCATGGGATACAGTAAACCTGCAATGTTGCATCGTAATCTAATACTGCTGTCCCAGGAAAGGCTCAAAGCACGAACTATTATTAGAGTTACTCCTCTAATAATTAAGTCGACATTTTGCCTTTTGTATTCAATATCGATGCAATTTCTGTGTTTCATCGTTGATTTGAAGGTCCAAGGGATACAGTAAACCTGCAATGGTTCATAGGAATCTAATACAGCTGTCCCAGGAAAGGCTCAAAGCACGAACTATAGGAAGAGTTACTCCTCTTGTAAATAACTCGATATTTTGCCTTTTGTATTCAATATCGATGCAATTTCTGTGTTTCATCGTTGATTTGAATGTCCAAGGGATACAGTAAACCTGCAATGGTGCATCGGAATCTAATACTGCTGTCCCAGGAAAGGCTCAAAGCACGAACTATTAGAAGAAATTACTCGTCTTGTAAATAAGTCGACATTTTGACTTTTGTATTCAATATCGATGCCATTTCTGTGTTTCATCGTTGATTTGAAGGTCCAAGGGATACAGTAAAATTGCAATGTTGCATAGGAAGCTAATACTTCTGTCCCAGGAAAGGCTCAAAGCACGAACTACTAGAAGAGTTACTCCTCTTGTAAATAACTCGACATTTTGCCTTTTGTATTCAATATCGATGCAATTTCAATGTTTCATCGTTGATTTGAAGGTAAAAGGGATACAGTAAACCTGCAATGGTGCATCGGAATCTAATACTGCTGTCCCAGGAAAGGCTCAAAGCACGAAATATTATTAGAGTTACTCCTCTTATAAATAAGTCGACATTTTGCTTTTGTGTTCAATATCGATGCAATTTCTGTGTTTCATCGTTGATTTGAAGGTCGAAGGGATACAGTAAACCTGCAATGGTGCATCGGAATCTAATACTGCTGTCCCAGGAAAGGCTCAAAGCACGAACTATAAGAAGAGTTACTCCTCTTGTAAATAAGTCGACATTTTGCCTTTTGCATTCAATATCGATGCCATTTCTGTGTTTCATCGTTGATTTGAATGTCCAAGGGATACAGTAAACCTGCAATGGTGCATCGGAATCTAATACTGCTGTCACAGGAAAGGCTCAAAGCACGAGCTATAAGAAGAGTTACTCCTGTTGTAAATAAGTCGAAAATTTGCCTTTAGTATTCAATATCGATGCAATTTCTGTGTTTCATCGTTGATTTGAAGGTCCAAGAGATACAGTAAACCTGCAATGGTGCATCGGAATCTAATACTGCTGTCCCAGGAAAGGCTCAAAGCACGAACTATTAGAAGAGTTACTCCTCTTGTAAATAAGTCGACATTTTGCCTTTTGTATTCTATATCGATGCAATTTCTGTGTTTCATTTTTGATTTAAAGGTCCAAGGAATACAGTAAACCTGCAATGGTGCATCGGAATCTAATACTGCTGTCCCAGGAAAGGCTCAAAGCACGAACTATTAGAAGAGTTACTCCTCTTGTAAATAAGTCGACATATTGCCTTTTGTATTCAATATCGATGCAATTTCTGTGTTTCATCGTTGATTTGAAGGTCCAAGGGATACAGTAAACCTGCAATGGTGCATCGGAATCTAATACTGCTGTCCCAGGAAAGGCTGAAAGCACGAACTATTACAAGATTTACTCCTCTTGTAAATAAGTCGACATTTTGCCTTTTGTATTCAATATCGATGCAATTTCTAGGTTTCATTTTTGATTTGAAGGGCCAAGGGATACAGTAAACCTGCAATGGTGCATCGGAATCTAATACTGCTGTCCCAGGTAAGGCTCAAAGCACGAACTATTAGAAGAGTTACTCCTCTTGTAAATAAGTCGACATTTTGTTTTGGATTCAATATCGATGCAATTTCTGTGTTTCATCGTTGATTTGAAGGTCCAAGGGATACAGCAGACCTGCAATGGTGCATTGGAATCTAATACTGCTGTCCCAGGAAAGGCTGAAAGCACGAACTATTAGAAGAGTTACTCCTCTTGCAACTAAGTCGACATTTTGCCTTTTGTATTCAATATCGATGCAATTTCTGTGTTTCGTCGTTGATTTGAAGGTCCAAGGGATACACTAAACCTGCAATGGTGCATCGGAATCTAATACTGCTGTCCCAGGAAAGGCTCAAAGCACGAACTTTAGGAAGAGTTACTCCTCTTGTAAATAAGTCGACATTTTGCCTTTTGTATTCAATATCGATACAATTTCTGTGTTTCATCGTTGATTTGAATGTCCAAGGGATACAGTAAACCTGCAATGGTGCATCGGAATCTAATACTGCTGTCCCAGGAAAGGCTCACATCACGAACTATAAGAAGAGTTACTCCTCTTGTAAATAAGTCGACATTTTGCCTTTTGTATTCAATATCGATGCATTTTCTGTGTTTCATCGTTGATTTGAAGGTCCAAGAGATACAGTAAACCTGCAATGGTGCATCGGAATCTAATACTGCTGTCCCAGGAAAGGCTGAAAGCACGAACTATTAGAAGAGTTACTCCTCTTGTAAATAAGTCGACATTTTGCCTTTTGTATTCAATATCGATGCAATTTCTCTTTTCATCGTTGATTTGAAGCTCCAAGGGATACAGTAAACCTGCAATGGTGCATCGGAATCTAATACTGCTGTCCCAGGAAAGGCTCAAAGCACGAACTATTATTAGAGTTACTCCTCTTATAAATAAGTCGACATTTTGCCTTTTGTATTCAATATCGATGCAATTTCTGTGTTTCATCGTTGATTTGAAGGTCCAAGGGATACAGAAAACCTGCAATGGTGCATCGGAATCTAATTCTGCTGTAGCAGGAAAGGCTCACATACGAACTATTAGAAGAGTTACTCCTCTTATAAATAAGTCGACATTTTGCCTTTTGTATTTAATATCGATGCAATTTCTGTGTTTCATCGTTGATTTGAAGGTCCAAGGCATACAGTAAACCTGCAATGGTGCATCGGAATCTAATACTGCTGTCCCAGGAAAGACTCAAAGCACGAACTATTAGAAGAGTTTCTGCTCTTGTTAATAAGTCGACATTTTGCCTTTTGTATTCGATATCGATGCAATTTCTGTGTTTCGTCGTTAATTTGAAAGTCCAAGGGATACAGCAAAACTGCAATGGTGCACCGGAATCTAATACTGCTGTCCCAGGAAAGGCTCAAAGCACGAACTATTAGAAGACTTACTCCTCTTGTAAATAAGTCGACATTTTGCTTTTGTATTCAATATCGATGCAATTTCTGTGTTTCATCGTTGATTTGAAGGTCCAAGGGATACAGTAGACCTTCAATGGTGCATCGGAATCTAATACTGCTGTCCCAGGAAAGGCTCAAAGCACGAACTATTAGAAGAGTTTCTCCTCTTACAAATAAGTCGACATTTTGCCTTGTGTATTCAATATCGATGCAATTTCTGTATTTCATCGTTGATTTGAAGGTCCAAGAGATACAGTAAAGCTGCAATGGTGCATCGGAATCTAATACTGCTGTCCCAGGAAAGGCTGAAAGCACGAACTATTAGAAGAGTTACTCCTCTTGTAAATAAGTCGACATTTTGCCTTTTGTATTCAATATCGATGATATTTCTGTCTTTCATCGTTGATTTGAAGCTCCAAGGGATACAGTAAACCTGCAATGGTTCATCGTAATCTAATACTGCTGTCCCAGGAAAGGCTCAAAGCACGAACTATTAGAAGAGTTTCTCCTCTTACAAATAAGTCGACATTTTGCCTTGTGTATTCAATATCGATGCAATTTCTGTATTTCATCGTTGATTTGAAGGTCCAAGAGATACAGTAAAGCTGCAATGGTGCATCGGAATCTAATACTGCTGTCCCAGGAAAGGCTGAAAGCACGAACTATTAGAAGAGTTACTCCTCTTGTAAATAAGTCGACATTTTGCCTTTTGTATTCAATATCGATGCAATTTCTGTCTTTCATCGTTGATTTGAAGCTCCAAGGGATACAGTAAACCTGCAATGGTTCATCGTAATCTAATACTGCTGTCCCAGGAAAGGCTCAAAGCACGAACTATTATTAGAGTTACTCCTCTTATAAATATGTCGACATTTTGCCTTTTGTATTCAATATCGATGCAATTTCTGTGTTTCATCGTTGATTTGAATGTCCAAGGGATACAGTAAACCTGCAATGGTGCATCGGAATCTAATACTGCTGTCCCAGGAAAGGCTCAAAGCACGAACTATAAGAAGAGTTACTCCTCTTGTAAATAAGTCGACATTTTGCCTTTTGCATTCAATATCGATGCCATTTCTGTGTTTCATCGTTGATTTGAATGTCCAAGGGATACAGTAAACCTGCAATGGTGCATCGGAATCTAATACTGCTGTCACAGGAAAGGCTCAAAGCACGAGCTATAAGAAGAGTTACTCCTGTTGTAAATAAGTCGAAAATTTGCCTTTAGTATTCAATATCGATGCAATTTCTGTGTTTCATCGTTGATTTGAAGGTCCAAGAGATACAGTAAACCTGCAATGGTGCATCGGAATCTAATACTGCTGTCCCAGGAAAGGCTCAAAGCACGAACTATTAGAAGAGTTACTCCTCTTGTAAATAAGTCGACATTTTGCCTTTTGTATTCTATATCGATGCAATTTCTGTGTTTCATTTTTGATTTAAAGGTCCAAGGAATACAGTAAACCTGCAATGGTGCATCGGAATCTAATACTGCTGTCCCAGGAAAGGCTCAAAGCACGAACTATTAGAAGAGTTACTCCTCTTGTAAATAAGTCGACATATTGCCATTTGTATTCAATATCGATGCAATTTCTGTGTTTCATCGTTGATTTGAAGGTCCAAGGGATACAGTAAACCTGCAATGGTGCATCGGAATCTAATACTGCTGTCCCAGGAAAGGCTGAAAGCACGAACTATTACAAGATTTACTCCTCTTGTAAATAAGTCGACATTTTGCCTTTTGTATTCAATATCGATGCAATTTCTAGGTTTCATTTTTGATTTGAAGGGCCAAGGGATACAGTAAACCTGCAATGGTGCATCGGAATCTAATACTGCTGTCCCAGGTAAGGCTCAAAGCACGAACTATTAGAAGAGTTACTCCTCTTGTAAATAAGTCGACATTTTGTTTTGGATTCAATATCGATGCAATTTCTGTGTTTCATCGTTGATTTGAAGGTCCAAGGGATACAGCAGACCTGCAATGGTGCATTGGAATCTAATACTGCTGTCCCAGGAAAGGCTGAAAGCACGAACTATTAGAAGAGTTACTCCTCTTGTAAATAAGTCGACATTTTGTTTTGGATTCAATATCGATGCAATTTCTGTGTTTCATCGTTGATTTGAAGGTCCAAGGGATACACTAAACCTGCAATGGTGCATCGGAATCTAATACTGCTGTCCCAGGAAAGGCTCAAAGCACGAACTTTAGGAAGAGTTACTCCTCTTGTAAATAAGTCGACATTTTGCCTTTTGTATTCAATATCGATACAATTTCTGTGTTTCATCGTTGATTTGAATGTCCAAGGGATACAGTAAACCTGCAATGGTGCATCGGAATCTAATACTGCTGTCCCAGGAAAGGCTCACAGCACGAACTATAAGAAGAGTTACTCCTCTTGTAAATAAGTCGACATTTTGCCTTTTGTATTCAATATCGATGCATTTTCTGTGTTTCATCGTTGATTTGAAGGTCCAAGAGATACAGTAAACCTGCAATGGTGCATCGGAATCTAATACTGCTGTCCCAGGAAAGGCTGAAAGCACGAACTATTAGTAGAGTTACTCCTCTTGTAAATAAGTCGACATTTTGCCTTTTGTATTCAATATCGATGCAATTTCTCTTTTCATCGTTGATTTGAAGCTCCAAGGGATACAGTAAACCTGCAATGGTGCATCGGAATCTAATACTGCTGTCCCAGGAAAGGCTCAAAGCACGAACTATTATTAGAGTTACTCCTCTTATAAATAAGTCGACATTTTGCCTTTTGTATTCAATATCGATGCAATTTCTGTGTTTCATCGTTGATTTGAAGGTCCAAGGGATACAGAAAACCTGCAATGGTGCATCGGAATCTAATTCTGCTGTAGCAGGAAAGGCTCACATACGAACTATTAGAAGAGTTACTCCTCTTATAAATAAGTCGACATTTTGCCTTTTGTATTTAATATCGATGCAATTTCTGTGTTTCATCGTTGATTTGAAGGTCCAAGGCATACAGTAAACCTGCAATGGTGCATCGGAATCTAATACTGCTGTCCCAGGAAAGACTCAAAGCACGAACTATTAGAAGAGTTACTGCTCTTGTTAATAAGTCGACATTTTGCCTTTTGTATTCGATATCGATGCAATTTCTGTGTTTCGTCGTTAATTTGAAAGTCCAAGGGATACAGCAAACCTGCAATGGTGCACCGGAATCTAATACTGCTGTCCCAGGAAAGGCTCAAAGCACGAACTATTAGAAGACTTACTCCTCTTGTAAATAAGTCGACATTTTGCTTTTGTATTCAATATCGATGCAATTTCTGTGTTTCATCGTTGATTTGAAGGTCCAAGGGATACAGTAGACCTTCAATGGTGCATCGGAATCTAATACTGCTGTCCCAGGAAAGGCTCAAAGCACGAACTATTAGAAGAGTTTCTCCTCTTACAAATAAGTCGACATTTTGCCTTGTGTATTCAATATCGATGCAATTTCTGTATTTCATCGTTGATTTGAAGGTCCAAGAGATACAGTAAAGCTGCAATGGTGCATCGGAATCTAATACTGCTGTCCCAGGAAAGGCTGAAAGCACGAACTATTAGAAGAGTTACTCCTCTTGTAAATAAGTCGACATTTTGCCTTTTGTATTCAATATCGATGCAATTTCTGTCTTTCATCGTTGATTTGAAGCTCCAAGGGATACAGTAAACCTGCAATGGTTCATCGTAATCTAATACTGCTGTCCCAGGAAAGGCTCAAAGCACGAACTATTATTAGAGTTGCTCCTCTTATAAATAAGTCGACATTTTATTTTTTGTATTCAATATCGATGCAATTTCTGTGTTTCATCGTTGATTTGAAGGTCCAAGGGATACAGTAAACCTGCAATGGTGCATAGGAATCTAATACAGCTGCCCCAGGAAAGGCTCAAAGCACGAACTATAGGAAGAGTTACTCCTCTTGTAAATAACTCGACATTTTGCCTTTTGTATTCAATATCGATGCAATTTCTGTGTTTCATCGTTGATTTGAATGTCCAAGGGATACAGTAAACCTGCAATGGTGCATCGGAATCTAATACTGCTGTCCCAGGAAAGGCTCAAAGCACGAACTATAAGAAGAGTTACTCCTCTTGTAAATAAGTCGACATTTTGCCTTTTGTATTCAATATCGATGCTATTTCTGTGTTTCATCGTTGATTTGAATGTCCAAGGGATACAGTAAACCTGCAATGGTGCATCGGAATCTAATACTGCTGTCACAGGAAAGGCTCAAAGCACGAGCTATAAGAAGAGTTACTCCTGTTGTAAATAAGTTGAAAATTTGCCTTTAGTATTCAATATTGATGCAATTTCTGTGTTTCATCGTTGATTTGAAGGTCCAAGAGATACAGTAAACCTGCAATGGTGCGTCGGAATCTAATACTGCTGTCCCAGGAAAGGCTCAAAGCACGAACTATTAGAAGAGTTACTCCTCTTGTAAATAAGTCGACATTTTGCCTTTTGTATTCTATATCGATGCAATTTCTGTGTTTCATTTTTGATTTGAAGGTCCAAGGAATACAGTAATCCTGCAATGGTGCATCGGAATCTAATACTGCTGTCCCAGGAAAGGCTCAAAGCACGAACTATTAGAAGAGTTACTCCTCTTGTAAATAAGTCGACATATTGCCTTTTGTATTCAATATCGATGCAATTTCTGTGTTTCATCGTTGATTTGAATTTCCAAGGGATACAGTAAACCTGCAATGGTGCATCGGAATCTAATACTGCTGTCCCAGGAAAGGCTCAAAGCACGAACTATTAGAAGAGTTACTCCTCTTGTAAATAAGTCGACATTTTGCCTTTTGTATTCAATATCGATGCAATTTCTAGGTTTCATTTTTGATTTGAAGGTCCAAGGGATACAGTAAACCTGCAATGGTGCATCGGAATCTAATACTGCTGTCCCAGGTAAGGCTCAAAGCACGAACTATTAGAAGAGTTACTCCTCTTGTAAATAAGTCGACATTTTGCTTTTGTATTCAATATCGATGCAATTTCTGTGTTTCATCGTTGATTTGAAGGTCCAAGGGATACAGCAGACCTGCAATGGTGCATTGGAATCTAATACTGCTGTCCCAGGAAAGGCTGAAAGCACGAACTATTAGAAGAGTTACTCCTCTTGTAACTAAGTCGACATTTTGCCTTTTGTATTCAATATCGATGCAATTTCTGTGTTTCATCGTTGATTTGAAGGTCCAAGGGATACTCTAAACCTGCAATAGTACATCGTAATCTAATACTGCTGTCCCAGGAAAGGCTCAAAGCACGAAATATTAGAAGAGTTTCTCCTCTTATAAATAAGTCGACATTTTGCATTTTGTATTCAATTTCGATGCAATTTATGTTGCATCGTTGATTTGAAGGTCCATGAGATACAGTTAACCTACAATGGTGCATCGGAATCTAATACTGCTGTCCCAGGAAAGGCTGAAAGCACGAACAATTAGAAGAGTTCCTCCTCTTGTAAATAAGTCGACATTTTGAATTTTGTATTCAATATAGATGCAATTTCTGTATTTCATCGTTGATTTGAAGGTCCAAGGGATACAGTAAACCTGCAATGGTGCATCGGAATCTAATACTGCTGTCCCAGGAAAGGCTCAAAGCACGAAATATTATTAGAGTTACTCCTCTTATAAATAAGTCGACATTTTGCCTTTTGTATTCAATATCGATACAATTTCTGTGTTTCATCGTTGATTTGAAGGTCCAAGGGATACAGTAAACCTGCAATGGTGCATCGGAATCTAATACTGCTGTCCCAGGAACGGCTCACAGCACGAACTATTAGAGGAGTTACTCCTCTCATAAATAAGTCGACATTTTGCCTTTTGTATTCAATATCGATGCAATTTCTGTGTTTCATCGTTGATTTGAAGGTCCAAGGCATACAGTAAACCTGCAATGGTGCATCGGAATCTAATACTGCCGTCCCAGGAAAGGCTCAAAGCACGAACTATTAGAAGAATTACTGCTCTTATAAATAAGTCGACGTTTTGCCTTTTGTATTCGATATCGATGCAATTTCTGTGTTTCGTCGTTGATTTGAAAGTCCAAGGGATACAGTAAACCTGCAATGGTGCATCGGAATCTAATACTGCTGTCCCAGGAAAGGCTCAAAGCACGAACTATTAGAAGAGTTACTCCTCTTGTAAATAAGTCGACATTTTGCTTTTGTATTCAATATCGATGCAATTTCTGTGTTTCATCGTTGATTTGAAGGTCCAAGTGATACAGTAGACCTTCAATGGTGCATCGGAATCTAATACTGCTGTCCCAGGAAAGGCTCAAACACGAACTATTAGAAGAGTTTCTCCTCTTACAAATAAGTCGACATTTTGCCTTTTGTATTCAATATCGATGCAATTTCTGTGTTGCATCGTTAATTTGAAGGTCCATGGGATACAGTAAACCTGCAATGGTGCATCGGAATCTAATACTGCTGTCCCAGGAAAGGCTCAAAGCACGAACTATATGAAGAGTTACTCCTCATGTAAATATGTCGACATTTTGCCTTTTGTGTTCAATATCGATGCAATTTCTGTCTTTCATCGTTGATTTGAAGCTCCAAGGGATACAGTAAACCGGCAATGGTGCATCGGAATCTAATACTGCTGTCCCAGGAAAGGCTCAAAGCACGAAATATTATTAGAGTTACTCCTCTTATAATTAAGTCGACATGTTGCCTTTTGTATTCAATATCGATGCAATTTCTGTGTTTCATCGTTGATTTGAATGTCCAAGGCATACAGTAAACCTGCAATGGTGCATCGGAATCTAATACTGCTGTCCCAGGAAAGGCTCAAAGCACGAACTATTAGAAGAGTTACTGCTCTTATTAATAAGTCGACATTTTGCCTTTTGTATTCGATATCGATGCAATTTCTGTGTTTCGTCGTTAATTTGAAAGTCCAAGGGATACAGCAAACCTGCAATGGTGCACCGGAATCTAATACTGCTGTCCCAGGAAAGGCTCAAAGCACGAACTATTAGAAGACGTACTCCTCTTGTAAATAAGTCGACATTTTGCTTTTGTATTCAATATCGATGCAATTTCTGTGTTTCATCGTTGATTTGAAGGTCCAAGGGATACAGTAGACCTTCAATGGTGCATCGGAATCTAATACTGCTGTCCCAGGAAAGGCTCAAAGCACGAACTATTAGAAGAGTTTCTCCTCTTACAAATAAGTCGACATTTTGCCTTGTGTATTCAATATCGATGCAATTTCTGTGTTGCATCGTTAATTTTAAGGTCCAAGGGATACAGTAAACCTGCAATGGTGCATCGGAATCTAATACTGCTGTCACAGGAAAGGCTCAAAGCACGAACTATAAGAAGAGTTACTCCTGTTGTAAATAAATCGAAATTTTGCCTTTAGTATTCAACATCGATGCAATTTCTGTGTTTCATCGTTGATTTGAATGTCCAAGGGATACAGTAAACCTGCAATGGTGCATCGGAATCTAATACTGCTGTCCCAGGAAAGGCTCAAAGCACGAACTATTAGAAGAGTTACTCGTCTTGTCAATAAGTCGACATTTTGCCTTTTGTATTCAATATCGATGTAATTTCTGTGTTTCATCGTTGATTTGAAGGTCCAAGAGATACAGTAAACCTGCAATGGTGCATCGGAATCTAATACTGCTGTCCCACGAAAGGCTGAAAGCACGAACTATTAGAAGAGTTACTCCTCTTGTAAATAAGTCGACATTTTCCCTTTTGCATTCAATATCGATTGCAATTTCTGTCTTTCATCGTTGACTTGAAGCTCCAAGGGATACAGTAAACCTGCAATGGTGCATCGTAATCTAATACTGCTGTCCCAGGAAAGGCTCAAAGCACGAACTATTATTAGAGTTACTCCTCTTATAAATAAGTCGACATTTTGCCTTTTGTATTCAATATCGATGCAATTTCTGTGTTTCATCGTTGATTTGAAGGTCCAAGGGATACAGAAAACCTGCAATGGTGCATCGGAATCTAATACAGCTGTCCCAGGAAAGGCTCAAAGCACGAACTATAGGAAGAGTTACTCCTCTTGTAAATAACTCGACATTTTGCCTTTTGTATTCAATATCGATGCAATTTCTGTGTTTCATCGTTGATTTGAATGTCCAAGGGTTACAGTAAACCTGCAATGGTGCATCGGAATCTAATACTGCTGTCCCAGGAAATTCTCAAAGCACGAACTATAAGAAGAGTTACTCCTCTTGTAAATAAGTCGACATTTTGCCTTTTGTATTCAATATCGATGCCATTTCTGTGTTTCATCGTTGATTTGAAGGTCCAAGGGATACAGTAAAATTGCAATGTTGCATAGGAAGCTAATACTTCTGTCCCAGGAAAGGCTCAAAGCACGAACTACTAGAAGAGTTACTCCTCTTGTAAATAACTCGATATTTTGCCTTTTGTATTCAATATCGATGCAATTTCAATGTTTCATCGTTGTTTTGAAGGTCCAAGGGATACAGTAAACCTGCAATGGTGCATCGGAATCTAATACTGCTGTCCCAGGAAAGGCTCAAAGCACGAACTATTAGAAGAGTTACTCGTCTTGTAAATAAGTCGACATTTTGCCTTTTGTATTCAATATCGATGTAATTTCTGTGTTTCATCGTTGATTTGAAGGTCCAAGAGATACAGTAAACCTGCAATGGTGCATCGGAATCTAATACTGCTGTCCCACGAAAGGCTGAAAGCACGAACTATTAGAAGAGTTACTCCTCTTGTAAATAAGTCGACATTTTCCCTTTTGCATTCAATATCGATTGCAATTTCTGTCTTTCATCGTTGATTTGAAGCTCCAAGGGATACAGTAAACCTGCAATGGTGCATCGTAATCTAATACTGCTGTCCCAGGAAAGGCTCAAAGCACGAACCATTATTAGAGTTACTCCTCTTATAAATAAGTCGACATTTTGCCTTTTGTATTCAATATCGATGCAATTTCTGTGTTTCATCGTTGATTTGAAGGTCCAAGGGATTCAGAAAACCTGCAATGGTGCATCGGAATCTAATACAGCTGTCCCAGGAAAGGCTCAAAGCACGAACTATAGGAAGAGTTACTCCTCTTGTAAATAACTCGACATTTTGCCTTTTGTATTCAATATCGATGCAATTTCTGTGTTTCATCGTTGATTTGAATGTCCAAGGGTTACAGTAAACCTGCAATGGTGCATCGGAATCTAATACTGCTGTCCCAGGAAATTCTCAAAGCACGAACTATAAGAAGAGTTACTCCTCTTGTAAATAAGTCGACATTTTGCTTTTGTATTCAATATCGATGCAATTTCTGTGTTTCATGGTTGATTTGAAGGTCCAAGGGATACAGTAGACCTTCAATGGTGCATCGGAATCTAATACTGCTGTCCCAGGAAAGGCTCAAAGCACGAACTATTAGAAGAGTTTCTCCTCTTACAAATAAGTCGACATTTTGCCTTGTGTATTCAATATCGATGCAATTTCTGTGTTGCATCGTTAATTTTAAGGTCCAAGGGATACAGTAAACCTGCAATGGTGCATCGGAATCTAATACTGCTGTCACAGGAAAGGCTCAAAGCACGAACTATAAGAAGAGTTACTCCTGTTGTAAATAAATCGAAATTTTGCCTTTAGTATTCAACATCGATGCAATATCTGTGTTTCATCGTTGATTTGAAGGTCCAAGGGATACAGAAAACCTGCAATGGTGCATCGGAATCTAATACTGCTGTAGCAGGAAAGGCTCACATACGAACTATTAGAAGAGTTACTCCTCTTATAAATAAGTCGACATTTTGCCTTTTGTATTTAATATCGATGCAATTTCTGTGTTTCATCGTTGATTTGAAGGTCCAAGGCATACAGTAAACCTGCAATGGTGCATCGGAATCTAATACTGCTGTCCCAGGAAAGGCTCAAAGCACGAACTATTAGAAGAGTTACTGCTCTTATTAATAAGTCGACATTTTGCCTTTTGTATTCGATATCGATGCAATTTCTGTGTTTCGTCGTTGATTTGAAAGTCCAAGGGATACAGCAAACCTGCAATGGTGCACCGGAATCTAATACTGCTGTCCCAGGAAAGGCTCAAAGCACGAACTATTAGAAGACTTACTCCTCTTGTAAATAAGTCGACATTTTGCTTTTGTATTCAATATCGATGCAATTTCTGTGTTTCATCGTTGATTTGAAGGTCCAAGGGATACAGTAGACCTTCAATGGTGCATCGGAATCTAATACTGCTGTCACAGGAAAGGCACAAAGCACGAACTATAAGAAGAGTTACTCCTGTTGTAAATAAATCGAAATTTTGCCTTTAGAATTCAATATCGATGCAATTTCTGTGTTTCATCGTTTATTTGAATGTCCAAGGGATACAGCAAACCTGCAATGGTGCATCGGAATCTAATACTGCTGTCCCAGGAAAGGCTCAAAGCACGAACTATTAGAAGAGTTACTCGTCTTGTATATAAGCCGACATTTCGCCTTTTGTATTCAATATCGATGTAATTTCTGTGTTTCATCGTTGATTTGAAGGTCCAAGAGATACAGTAAACCTGCAATGGTGCATCGGAATCTAATACTGCTGTCCCAGGAAAGGCTGAAAGCACGAACTATTACAAGAGTTACTCCTCTTGTAAATAAGTCCATATTTTGCCTTTTGTATTCAGAATCGATGCAATTTCTGTCTTTCATAGTTAATTTGAAGCTCCATGGGATACAGTAAACCTGCAATGTTGCATCGTAATCTAATACTGCTGTCCCAGGAAAGGCTCAAAGCACGAACTATTATTAGAGTTACTCCTCTAATAAATAAGTCGACATTTTGCCTTTTGTATTCAATATCGATGCAATTTCTGTGTTTCATCGTTGATTTGAAGGTCCAAGGGATACAGTAAACCTGCAATGGTTCATAGGAATCTAATACAGCTGTCCCAGGAAAGGCTCAAAGCACGAACTATAGGAAGAGTTACTCCTCTTGTAAATAACTCGATATTTTGCCTTTTGTATTCAATATCGATGCAATTTCTGTGTTTCATCGTTGATTTGAATGTCCAAGGGATACAGTAAACCTGCAATGGTGCATCGGAATCTAATACTGCTGTCCCAGGAAAGGCTCAAAGCACGAACTATTAGAAGAGTTACTCGTCTTGTAAATAAGTCGACATTTTGCCTTTTGTATTCAATATCGATGCCATTTCTGTGTTTCATCGTTGATTTGAAGGTCCAAGGGATACAGTAAAATTGCAATGTTGCATAGGAAGCTAATACTTCTGTCCCAGGAAAGGCTCAAAGCACGAACTACTAGAAGAGTTACTCCTCTTGTAAATAACTCGACATTTTGCCTTTTGTATTCAATATCGATGCAATTTCAATGTTTCATCGTTGATTTGAAGGTAAAAGGGATACAGTAAACCTGCAATGGTGCATCGGAATCTAATACTGCTGTCCCAGGAAAGGCTCAAAGCACGAAATATTATTAGAGTTACTCCTCTTATAAATAAGTCGACATTTTGCTTTTGTGTTCAATATCGATGCAATTTCTGTGTTTCATCGTTGATTTGAAGGTCGAAGGGATACAGTAAACCTGCAATGGTGCATCGGAATCTAATACTGCTGTCCCAGGAAAGGCTCAAAGCACGAACTATAAGAAGAGTTACTCCTCTTGTAAATAAGTCGACATTTTGCCTTTTGCATTCAATATCGATGCCATTTCTGTGTTTCATCGTTGATTTGAATGTCCAAGGGATACAGTAAACCTGCAATGGTGCATCGGAATCTAATACTGCTGTCACAGGAAAGGCTCAAAGCACGAGCTATAAGAAGAGTTACTCCTGTTGTAAATAAGTCGAAAATTTGCCTTTAGTATTCAATATCGATGCAATTTCTGTGTTTCATCGTTGATTTGAAGGTCCAAGAGATACAGTAAACCTCCAATGGTGCATCGGAATCTAATACTGCTGTCCCAGGAAAGGCTCAAAGCACGAACTATTAGAAGAGTTACTCCTCTTGTAAATAAGTGGACATTTTGCCTTTTGTATTCTATATCGATGCAATTTCTGTGTTTCATTTTTGATTTAAAGGTCCAAGGAATACAGTAAACCTGCAATGGTGCATCGGAATCTAATACTGCTGTCCCAGGAAAGGCTCAAAGCACGAACTATTAGAAGAGTTACTCCTCTTGTAAATAAGTCGACATATTGCCTTTTGTATTCAATATCGATGCAATTTCTGTGTTTCATCGTTGATTTGAAGGTCCAAGGGATACAGTAAACCTGCAATGGTGCATCGGAATCTAATACTGCTGTCCCAGGAAAGGCTGAAAGCACGAACTATTACAAGATTTACTCCTCTTGTAAATAAGTCGACATTTTGCCTTTTGTATTCAATATCGATGCAATTTCTAGGTTTCATTTTTGATTTGAAGGGCCAAGGGATACAGTAAACCTGCAATGGTGCATCGGAATCTAATACTGCTGTCCCAGGTAAGGCTCAAAGCACGATTTATTAGAAGAGTTACTCCTCTTGTAAATAAGTCGACATTTTGTTTTGGATTCAATATCGATGCAATTTCTGTGTTTCATCGTTGATTTGAAGGTCCAAGGGATACAGCAGACCTGCAATGGTGCATTGGAATCTAATACTGCTGTCCCAGGAAAGGCTGAAAGCACGAACTATTAGAAGAGTTACTCCTCTTGTAACTAAGTCGACATTTTGCCTTTTGTATTCAATATCGATGCAATTTCTGTGTTTCATCGTTGATTTGAAGGTCCAAGGGATACACTAAACCTGCAATGGTGCATCGGAATCTAATACTGCTGTCCCAGGAAAGGCTCAAAGCACGAACTTTAGGAAGAGTTACTCCTCTTGTAAATAAGTCGACATTTTGCCTTTTGTATTCAATATCGATACAATTTCTGTGTTTCATCGTTGATTTGAATGTCCAAGGGATACAGTAAACCTGCAATGGTGCATCGGAATCTAATACTGCTGTCCCAGGAAAAGCTCACAGCACGAACTATAAGAAGAGTTACTCCTCTTGTAAATAAGTCGACATTTTGCCTTTTGTATTCAATATCGATGCATTTTCTGTGTTTCATCGTTGATTTGAAGGTCCAAGAGATACAGTAAACCTGCAATGGTGCATCGGAATCTAATACTGCTGTCCCAGGAAAGGCTGAAAGCACGAACTATTAGAAGAGTTATTCCTCTTGTAAATAAGTCGACATTTTGCCTTTTGTATTCAATATCGATGCAATTTCTCTTTTCATCGTTGATTTGAAGCTCCAAGGGATACAGTAAACCTGCAATGGTGCATCGGAATCTAATACTGCTGTCCCAGGAAAGGCTCAAAGCACGAACTATTATTAGAGTTACTCCTCTTATAAATAAGTCGACATTTTGCCTTTTGTATTCAATATCGATGCAATTTCTGTGTTTCATCGTTGATTTGAAGGTCCAAGGGATACAGAAAACCTGCAATGGTGCATCGGAATCTAATTCTGCTGTAGCAGGAAAGGCTCACATACGAACTATTAGAAGAGTTACTCCTCTTATAAATAAGTCGACATTTTGCCTTTTGTATTTAATATCGATGCAATTTCTGTGTTTCATCGTTGATTTGAAGGTCCAAGGCATACAGTAAACCTGCAATGGTGCATCGGAATCTAATACTGCTGTCCCAGGAAAGACTCAAAGCACGAACTATTAGAAGAGTTACTGCTCTTGTTAATAAGTCGACATTTTGCCTTTTGTATTCGATATCGATGCAATTTCTGTGTTTCGTCGTTAATTTGAAAGTCCAAGGGATACAGCAAACCTGCAATGGTGCACCGGAATCTAATACTGCTGTCCCAGGAAAGGCTCAAAGCACGAACTATTAGAAGACTTACTCCTCTTGTAAATAAGTCGACATTTTGCTTTTGTATTCAATATCGATGCAATTTCTGTGTTTCATCGTTGATTTGAAGGTCCAAGGGATACAGTAGACCTTCAATGGTGCATCGGAATCTAATACTGCTGTCCCAGGAAAGGCTCAAAGCACGAACTATTAGAAGAGTTTCTCCTCTTACAAATAAGTCGACATTTTGCCTTGTGTATTCAATATCGATGCAATTTCTGTATTTCATCGTTGATTTGAAGGTCCAAGAGATACAGTAAAGCTGCAATGGTGCATCGGAATCTAATACTGCTGTCCCAGGAAAGGCTGAAAGTACGAACTATTAGAAGAGTTACTCCTCTTGTAAATAAGTCGACATTTTGCCTTTTGTATTCAATATCGATGCAATTTCTGTCTTTCATCGTTGATTTGAAGCTCCAAGGGATACAGTAAACCTGCAATGGTTCATCGTAATCTAATACTGCTGTCCCAGGAAAGGCTCAAAGCACGAACTATTATTAGAGTTACTCCTCTTATAAATAAGTCGACATTTTATTTTTTGTATTCAATATCGATGCAATTTCTGTGTTTCATCGTTGATTTGAAGGTCCAAGGGATACAGTAAACCTGCAATGGTGCATAGGAATCTAATACAGCTGTCCCAGGAAAGGCTCAAAGCACGAACTATAGGAAGAGTTACTCCTCTTGTAAATAACTCGACATTTTGCCTTTTGTATTCAATATCGATGCAATTTCTGTGTTTCATCGTTGATTTGAATGTCCAAGGGATACAGTAAACCTGCAATGGTGCATCGGAATCTAATACTGCTGTCCCAGGAAAGGCTCAAAGCACGAACTATAAGAAGAGTTACTCCTCTTGTAAATAAGTCGACATTTTGCCTTTTGTATTCAATATCGATGCCATTTCTGTGTTTCATCGTTGATTTGAATGTCCAAGGGATACAGTAAACCTGCAATGGTGCATCGGAATCTAATACTGCTGTCACAGGAAAGGCTCAAAGCACGAGCTATAAGAAGAGTTACTCCTGTTGTAAATAAGTTGAAAATTTGCCTTTAGTATTCAATATCGATGCAATTTCTGTGTTTCATCGTTGATTTGAAGGTCCAAGAGATACAGTAAACCTGCAATGGTGCGTCGGAATCTAATACTGCTGTCCCAGGAAAGGCTCAAAGCACGAACTATTAGAAGAGTTACTCCTCTTGTAAATAAGTCGACATTTTGCCTTTTGTGTTCTATATCGATGCAATTTCTGTGTTTCATTTTTGATTTGAAGGTCCAAGGAATACAGTAAACCTGCAATGGTGCATCGGAATCTAATACTGCTGTCCCAGGAAAGGCTCAAAGCACGAACTATTAGAAGAGTTACTCCTCTTGTAAATAAGTCGACATATTGCCTTTTGTATTCAATATCGATGCAATTTCTGTGTTTCATCGTTGATTTGAATTTCCAAGGGATACAGTAAACCTGCAATGGTGCATCGGAATCTAATACTGCTGTCCCAGGAAAGGCTCAAAGCACGAACTATTAGAAGAGTTACTCCTCTTGTAAATAAGTCGACATTTTGCCTTTTGTACTCAATATCGATGCAATTTCTAGGTTTCATTTTTGATTTGAAGGTCCAAGGGATACAGTAAACCTGCAATGGTGCATCGGAATCTAATACTGCTGTCCCAGGTAAGGCTCAAAGCACGAACTATTAGAAGAGTTACTCCTCTTGTAAATAAGTCGACATTTTGCTTTTGTAATCAATATCGATGCAATTTCTGTGTTTCATCGTTGATTTGAAGGTCCAAGGGATACAGCAGACCTGCAATGGTGCGTTGGAATCTAATACTGCTGTCCCAGGAAAGGCTGAAAGCACGAACTATTAGAAGAGTTACTCCTCTTGTAACTAAGTCGACATTTTGCCTTTTGTATTCAATATCGATGCAATTTCTGTGTTTCATCGTTGATTTGAAGGTCCAAGGGATACTCTAAACCTGCAATGGTACATCGTAATCTAATACTGCTGTCCCAGGAAAGGCTCAAAGCACGAAATATTAGAAGAGTTTCTCCTCTTATAAATAAGTCGACATTTTGCATTTTGTATTCAATTTCGATGCAATTTATGTTGCATCGTTGATTTGAAGGTCCATGAGATACAGTTAACCTGCAATGGTGCATCGGAATCTAATACTGCTGTCCCAGGAAAGGCTGAAAGCACGAACAATTAGAAGAGTTCCTCCTCTTGTAAATAAGTCGACATTTTGCCTTTTGTATTCAATATAGATGCAATTTCTGTATTTCATCGTTGATTTGAAGGTCCAAGGGATACAGTAAACCTGCAATGGTGCATCGGAATCTAATACTGCTGTCCCAGGAACGGCTCACAGCACGAACTATTAGAAGAGTTACTCCTCTCATAAATAAGTCGACATTTTGCCTTTTGTATTCAATATCGATGCAATTTCTGTGTTTCATCGTTGATTTGAAGGTCCAAGGCATACAGTAAACCTGCAATGGTGCATCGGAATCTAATACTGCTGTCCCAGGAAAGGCTCAAAGCACGAACTATTAGAAGAGTTACTGCTCTTATAAATAAGTCGACGTTTTGCCTTTTGTATTCGATATCGATGCAATTTCTGTGTTTCGTCGTTGATTTGAAAGTCCAAGGGATACAGTAAACCTGCAATGGTGCATCGGAATCTAATACTGCTGTCCCAGGAAAGGCTCAAAGCACGAACTATTAGAAGAGTTACTCCTCTTGTAAATAAGTCGACATTTTGCTTTTGTATTCAATATCGATGCAATTTCTGTGTTTCATCGTTGATTTGAAGGTCCAAGTGATACAGTAGACCTTCAATGGTGCATCGGAATCTAATACTGCTGTCCCAGGAAAGGCTCAAAGCACGAACTATTAGAAGAGTTTCTCCTCTTACAAATAAGTCGACATTTTGCCTTTTGTATTCAATATCGATGCAATTTCTGTGTTGCATCGTTAATTTGAAGGTCCATGGGATACAGTAAACCTGCAATGGTGCATCGGAATCTAATACTGCTGTCCCAGGAAAGGCTCAAAGCACGAACTATATGAAGAGTTACTCCTCATGTAAATATGTCGACATTTTGCCTTTTGTGTTCAATATCGATGCAATTTCTGTCTTTCATCGTTGATTTGAAGCTCCAAGGGATACAGTAAACCGGCAATGGTGCATCGGAATCTAATACTGCTGTCCCAGGAAAGGCTCAAAACACGAAATATTATTAGAGTTACTCCTCTTATAAATAAGTCGACATTTTGCCTTTTGTATTCAATATCGATACAATTTCTGTGTTTCATCGTTGATTTGAAGGTCCAAGGGATACAGTAAACCTGCAATGGTGCATCGGAATCTAATACTGCTGTCCCAGGAACGGCTCACAGCACGAACTATTAGAAGAGTTACTCCTCTCATAAATAAGTCGACATTTTGCCTTTTGTATTCAATATCGATGCAATTTCTGTGTTTCATCGTTGATTTGAAGGTCCAAGGCATACAGTAAACCTGCAATGGTGCATCGGAATCTAATACTGCTGTCCCAGGAAAGGCTCAAAGCACGAACTATTAGAAGAGTTACTGCTCTTATAAATAAGTCGACGTTTTGCCTTTTGTATTCGATATCGATGCAATTTCTGTGTTTCGTCGTTGATTTGAAAGTCCAAGGGATACAGTAAACCTGCAATGGTGCATCGGAATCTAATACTGCTGTCCCAGGAAAGGCTCAAAGCACGAACTATTAGAAGAGTTACTCCTCTTGTAAATAAGTCGACATTTTGCTTTTGTATTCAATATCGATGCAATTTCTGTGTTTCATCGTTGATTTGAAGGTCCAAGTGATACAGTAGACCTTCAATGGTGCATCGGAATCTAATACTGCTGTCCCAGGAAAGGCTCAAAGCACGAACTATTAGAAGAGTTTCTCCTCTTACAAATAAGTCGACATTTTGCCTTTTGTATTCAATATCGATGCAATTTCTGTGTTGCAACGTTAATTTGAAGGTCCATGGGATACAGTAAACCTGCAATGGTGCATCGGAATCTAATACTGCTGTCCCAGGAAAGGCTCAAAGCACGAACTATATGAAGAGTTACTCCTCATGTAAATATGTCGACATTTTGCCTTTTGTGTTCAATATCGATGCAATTTCTGTCTTTCATCGTTGATTTGAAGCTCCAAGGGATACAGTAAACCGGCAATGGTGCATCGGAATCTAATACTGCTGTCCCAGGAAAGGCTCAAAGCACGAAATATTATTAGAGTTACTCCTCTTATAATTAAGTCGACATGTTGCCTTTTGTATTCAATATCGATGCAATTTCTGTGTTTCATCGTTGATTTGAATGTCCAAGGGATACAGCAAACCTGCAATGGTGCACCGGAATCTAATACTGCTGTCCCAGGAAAGGCTCAAAGCACGAACTATTAGAAGACGTACTCCTCTTGTAAATAAGTCGACATTTTGCTTTTTTATTCAATATCGATGCAATTTCTGTGTTTCATCGTTGATTTGAAGGTCCAAGGGATACAGTAGACCTTCAATGGTGCATCGGAATCTAATACTGCTGTCCCAGGAAAGGCTCAAAGCACGAACTATTAGAAGAGTTTCTCCTCTTACAAATAAGTCGACATTTTGCCTTGTGTATTCAATATCGATGCAATTTCTGTGTTGCATCGTTAATTTTAAGGTCCAAGGGATACAGTAAACCTGCAATGGTGCATCGGAATCTAATACTGCTGTCACAGGAAAGGCTCAAAGCACGAACTATAAGAAGAGTTACTCCTGTTGTAAATAAATCGAAATTTTGCCTTTAGTATTCAACATCGATGCAATTTCTGTGTTTCATCGTTGATTTGAATGTCCAAGGGATACAGTAAACCTGCAATGGTGCATCGGAATCTAATACTGCTGTCCCAGGAAAGGCTCAAAGCACGAACTATTAGAAGAGTTACTCGTCTTGTAAATAAGTCGACATTTTGCCTTTTGTATTCAATATCGATGTAATTTCTGTGTTTCATCGTTGATTTGAAGGTCCAAGAGATACAGTAAACCTGCAATGGTGCATCGGAATCTAATACTGCTGTCCCACGAAAGGCTGAAAGCACGAACTATTAGAAGAGTTACTCCTCTTGTAAATAAGTCGACATTTTCCCTTTTGCATTCAACATCGATTGCAATTTCTGTCTTTCATCGTTGATTTGAAGCTCCAAGGGATACAGTAAACCTGCAATGGTGCATCGTAATCTAATACTGCTGTCCCAGGAAAGGCTCAAAGCACGAACTATTATTAGAGTTACTCCTCTTATAAATAAGTCGACATTTTGCCTTTTGTATTCAATATCGATGCAATTTCTGTGTTTCATCGTTGATTTGAAGGTCCAAGGGATACAGAAAACCTGCAATGGTGCATCGGAATCTAATACAGCTGTCCCAGGAAAGGCTCAAAGCACGAACTATAGGAAGAGTTACTCCTCTTGTAAATAACTCGACATTTTGCCTTTTGTATTCAATATCGATGCAATTTCTGTGTTTCATCGTTGATTTGAATGTCCAAGGGTTACAGTAAACCTGCAATGGTGCATCGGAATCTAATACTGCTGTCCCAGGAAATTCTCAAAGCACGAACTATAAGAAGAGTTACTCCTCTTGTAAATAAGTCGACATTTTGCCTTTTGTATTCAATATCGATGCCATTTCTGTGTTTCATCGTTGATTTGAAGGTCCAAGGGATACAGTAAAATTGCAATGTTGCATAGGAAGCTAATACTTCTGTCCCAGGAAAGGCTCAAAGCACGAACTACTAGAAGAGTTACTCCTCTTGTAAATAACTCGATATTTTGCCTTTTGTATTCAATATCGATGCAATTTCAATGTTTCATCGTTGATTTGAAGGTCCAAGGGATACAGTAAACCTGCAATGGTGCATCGGAATCAAATACTGCTGTCCCAGGAAAGGCTCAAAGCACGAACTATAAGAAGAGTTACTCCTCTTGTAAATAAGTCGACATTTTGCATTTTGTATTCAATATCGATGCCATTTCTGTGTTTCATCGTTGATTTGAAGGTTCAAGGGATACAGTAAAATTGCAATGTTGCATAGGAAGCTAATACTTCTGTCCCAGGAAAGGCTCAAAGCACGAACTACTAGAAGAGTTACTCCCCTTATAAATAAGTCGACATTTTGCCTTTTGTATTCAATATCAATGAAATTTCTGTGTTTCATCGTTGATTTGAAGGTTCAAGGGATACAGTAAACCTGCAATGGTGCATCGGAACCTAATACTGCTGTCCCAGGAAAGGCTCAAAGCACGAACTATTAGAAGAGTTACTCCTCTTGTAAATAAGTCGACATTTTGCCTTTTGTATTCAATATCGATGCAATTTCTGTGTTTCATCGTTGATATGAAGGTCCAAGGGATACAGTAAACCTGCAATGGTGCATCGGAATCTAATACTGCTGTCCCGGGAAAGGCTCAAAGCACGAACTATTAGAAGAGTTACTGCTCTTATAAATAAGTCGACATTTTGCATTTTGTATTCAATTTCGATGCAATTTCTGTGTTGCATCGTTGATTTGAAGGTCCAAGAGATACAGTTAACCTGCAATGGTGCATCGGAATCTAATACTGCTGTCCCAGGAAAGGCTGAAAGCACGAACAATTAGAAGAGTTCCTCCTCTTGTAAATAAGTCGACATTTTGCCTTTTGTATTCAATATCGATGCAATTTCTGTGTTTCATCGTTGATTTGAAGGTCCAAGGGATACAGTAAACCTGCAATGGTGCATCGGAATCTAATACTGCTGTCCCAGGAAAGGCTCAAAGCACGAAATATTATTAGAGTTACTCCTCTTATAAATAAGTCGACATTTTGCCTTTTGTATTCAATATCGATGCAATTTCTGTGTTTCATCGTTGATTTGAAGGTCCAAGGGATACAGTAAACCTGCAATGGTGCATCGGAATCTAATACTGCTGTCCCAGGAACGGCTCACAGCACGAACTTTAGGAAGAGTTACTCCTCTTATAAATTAGTCGACATTTTGCCTTTTGTATTCAATATCGATGCAATTTCTGTGTTTCATCGTTGATTTGAAGGTCCAAGGCATACAGTAAACCTGCAATGTTGCATCGGAATCTAATACTGCTGTCCCAGGAAAGGCTCAAAGCACGAACTATTAGAAGAGATACTGCTCTTATAAATAAGTCGACATTTTGCCATTTGTATTCGATATCGATGCAATTTCTGTGTTTCGTCGTTGATTTGAAAGTCCAAGGGATACAGTAAACCTGCAATGGTGCATCGGAATCTAAAACTGCTGTCCCAGGAAAGGCTCAAAGCACGAACTATTAGAAGAGTTACTCCTCTTGTAAATAAGTCGACATTTTCTTTTTTGTATTCAATATCGATGCAATTTCTAGGTTTCATCGTTGATTTGAAGGTCCAAGGGATACAGTAGACCTTCAATGGTGCATCGGAATCTAATACTGCTGTCCCAGGAAAGGCTCAAAGCACGAACTATTAGAAGAGTTTCTCCTCTTACAAATAAGTCGACATTTTGCCTTTTGTATTCAATATCAATGCAATTTCTGTGTTGCATCGTTAATTTGAAGGTCCAAGGGATACAGTAAACCTGCAATGGTGCATCGGAATCTAATACTGCTGTCCCAGGAGGGACTCAAAGCACGAACTATTAGAAGAGTTACTGCTCTTAATAATAAGTCGACATTTTGCCTTTTGTATTCGATATCGATGCAATTTCTGTGTTTCGTCGTTGATTTGAAAGTCCAAGGGATACAGCAAACCTGCAATGGTGCACCGGAATCTAATACTGCTGTCCCAGGAAAGGCTCAAAGCACGAACTATTAGAAGACTTACTCCTATTGTAAATAAGTCGAAATTTTGCTTTTCTATTCAATATCGATGCAATTTCTGTGTTTCATCGTTGATTTGAAGGTCCAAGGGATACAGTAGACCTTCAATTGTGCATCGGAATCTAATACTGCTGTCCCAGGAAAGGCTCAAAGCACGAACTATTAGAAGAGTTTCTCCTCTTACAAATAAGTCGACATTTTGCCTTGTGTATTCAATATCGATGCAATTTCTGTGTTGCATCGTTAATTTTAAGGTCCAAGGGATACAGTAAACCTGCAATGGTGCATCGGAATCTAATACTGCTGTCACAGGAAAGGCTCAAAGCACGAACTATAAGAAGAGTTACTCCTGTTGTAAATAAATCGAAATTTTGCCTTTAGTATTCAACATCGATGCAATTTCTGTGTTTCATCGTTGATTTGAATGTCCAAGGGATACAGTAAACCTGCAATGGTGCAACGGAATCTAATACTGCTGTCCCAGGAAAGGCTCAAAGCACGAACTATTAGAAGAGTTACTCGTCTTGTAAATAAGTCGACATTTTGCCTTTTGTATTCAATATCGATGTAATTTCTGTGTTTCATCGTTGATTTGAAGGTCCAAGAGATACAGTAAACCTGCAATGGTGCGTCGGAATCTAATACTGCTGTCCCACGAAAGGCTGAAAGCACGAACTATTAGAAGAGTTACTCCTCTTGTAAATAAGTCGACATTTTCCCTTTTGCATTCAACATCGATTGCAATTTCTGTCTTTCATCGTTGATTTGAAGCTCCAAGGGATACAGTAAACCTGCAATGGTGCATCGTAATCTAATACTGCTGTCCCAGGAAAGGCTCAAAACACGAACTATTATTAGAGTTACTCCTCTTATAAATAAGTCGACATTTTGCCTTTTGTATTCAATATCGATGCAATTTCTGTGTTTCATCGTTGATTTGAAGGTCCAAGGGATACAGAAAACCTGCAATGGTGCATCGGAATCTAATACAGCTGTCCCAGGAAAGGCTCAAAGCACGAACTATAGGAAGAGTTACTCCTCTTGTAAATAACTCGACATTTTGCCTTTTGTATTCAATATCGATGCAATTTCTGTGTTTCATCGTTGATTTGAATGTCCAAGGGTTACAGTAAACCTGCAATGGTGCATCGGAATCTAATACTGCTGTCCCAGGAAATTCTCAAAGCACGAACTATAAGAAGAGTTACTCCTCTTGTAAATAAGTCGACATTTTGCCTTTTGTATTCAATATCGATGCCATTTCTGTGTTTCATCGTTGATTTGAAGGTCCAAGGGATACAGTAAAATTGCAATGTTGCATAGGAAGCTAATACTTCTGTCCCAGGAAAGGTTTAAAGCACGAACTACTAGAAGAGTTACTCCTCTTGTAAATAACTCGATATTTTGCCTTTTGTATTCAATATCGATGCAATTTCAATGTTTCATCGTTGATTTGAAGGTCCAAGGGATACAGTAAACCTGCAATGGTGCATCGGAATCAAATACTGCTGTCCCAGGAAAGGCTCAAAGCACGAACTATAAGAAGAGTTACTCCTCTTGTAAATAAGTCGACATTTTGCATTTTGTATTCAATATCGATGCCATTTCTGTGTTTCATCGTTGATTTGAAGGTTCAAGGGATACAGTAAAATTGCTATGTTCCATAGGAAGCTAATACTTCTGTCCCAGGAAAGGCTCAAAGCACGAACTACTAGAAGAGTTACTCCCCTTATAAATAAGTCGACATTTTGCCTTTTGTATTCAATATCAATGAAATTTCTGTGTTTCATCGTTGATTTGAAGGTTCAAGGGATACAGTAAACCTGCAATGGTGCATCGGAACCTAATACTGCTGTCCCAGGAAAGGCTCAAAGCACGAACTATTAGAAGAGTTACTCCTCTTGTAAATAAGTCGACATTTTGCCTTTTGTATTCAATATCGATGCAATTTCTGTGTTTCATCGTTGATATGAAGGTCCAAGGGATACAGTAAACCTGCAATGGTGCATCGGAATCTAATACTGCTGTCCCGGGAAAGGCTCAAAGCACGAACTATTAGAAGAGTTACTGCTCTTATAAATAAGTCGACATTTTGCATTTTGTATTCAATTTCGATGCAATTTCTGTGTTGCATCGTTGATTTGAAGGTCCAAGAGATACAGTTAACCTGCAATGGTGCATCGGAATCTAATACTGCTGTCCCAGGAAAGGCTGAAAGCACGAACAATTAGAAGAGTTCCTCCTCTTGTAAATAAGTCGACATTTTGCCTTTTGTATTCAATATCGATGCAATTTCTGTGTTTCATCGTTGATTTGAAGGTCCAAGGGATACAGTAAACCTGCAATGGTGCATCGGAATCTAATACTGCTGTCCCAGGAAAGGCTCAAAGCACGAAATATTATTAGAGTTACTCCTCTTATAAATAAGTCGACATTTTGCCTTTTGTATTCAATATCGATGCAATTTCTGTGTTTCATCGTTGATTTGAAGGTCCAAGGGATACAGTAAACCTGCAATGGTGCATCGGAATCTAATACTGCTGTCCCAGGAACGGCTCACAGCACGAACTATTAGAAGAGTTACTCCTCTTATAAATTAGTCGACATTTTGCCTTTTGTATTCAATATCGATGCAATTTCTGTGTTTCATCGTTGATTTGAAGGTCCAAGGCATACAGTAAACCTGCAATGTTGCATCGGAATCTAATACTGCTGTCCCAGGAAAGGCTCAAAGCACGAACTATTAGAAGAGATACTGCTCTTATAAATAAGTCGACATTTTGCCATTTGTATTCGATATCGATGCAATTTCTGTGTTTCGTCGTTGATTTGAAAGTCCAAGGGATACAGTAAACCTGCAATGGTGCATCGGAATCTAAAACTGCTGTCCCAGGAAAGGCTCAAAGCACGAACTATTAGAAGAGTTACTCCTCTTGTAAATAAGTCGACATTTTCTTTTTTGTATTCAATATCGATGCAATTTCTAGGTTTCATCGTTGATTTGAAGGTCCAAGGGATACAGTAGACCTTCAATGGTGCATCGGAATCTAATACTGCTGTCCCAGGAAAGGCTCAAAGCACGAACTATTAGAAGAGTTTCTCCTCTTACAAATAAGTCGACATTTTGCCTTTTGTATTCAATATCAATGCAATTTCTGTGTTGCATCGTTAATTTGAAGGTCCAAGGGATACAGTAAACCTGCAATGGTGCATCGGAATCTAATACTGCTGTCCCAGGAGGGACTCAAAGCACGAACTATTAGAAGAGTTACTGCTCTTAATAATAAGTCGACATTTTGCCTTTTGTATTCGATATCGATGCAATTTCTGTGTTTCGTCGTTGATTTGAAAGTCCAAGGGATACAGCAAACCTGCAATGGTGCACCGGAATCTAATACTGCTGTCCCAGGAAAGGCTCAAAGCACGAACTATTAGAAGACTTACTCCTATTGTAAATAAGTCGAAATTTTGCTTTTCTATTCAATATCGATGCAATTTCTGTGTTTCATCGTTGATTTGAAGGTCCAAGGGATACAGTAGACCTTCAATTGTGCATCGGAATCTAATACTGCTGTCCCAGGAAAGGCTCAAAGCACGAACTATTAGAAGAGTTTCTCCTCTTACAAATAAGTCGACATTTTGCCTTGTGTATTCAATATCGATGCAATTTCTGTGTTGCATCGTTAATTTGAAGGTCCAAGGGATACAGTAAACCTGCAATGGTGCATCGGAATCTAATACTGCTGTCACAGGAAAGGCTCAAAGCACGAACAATAAGAAGAGTTACTCCTGTTGTAAATAAATCGAAATTTTGCCTTTAGTATTCAACATCGATGCAATATCTGTGTTTCATCATTGATTTGAATGTCCAAGGGATAGAGTAAACCTGCAATGGTGCATCGGAATCTAATATTGCTGTCCCAGGAAAGGCTCAAAGCACGAACTATTAGAAGAGTTACTCGTCTTGTAAATAAGTCGACATTTTACCTTTTGTATTCAATATCGATGTAATTTCTGTGTTTCATCGTTGATTTGAAGGTCCAAGAGATACAGTAAACCTGCAATGGTGCATCGGAATCGAATACTGCTGTCCCAGGAAAGGCTGAAAGCACGAACTATTAGAAGAGTTACTCCTATTGTAAATAAGTCGACATTTTGCCTTTTGTATTCAATATCGATGCAATTTCTGTCTTTCATCGTTGATTTGAAGCTCCAAGGGATACAGTAAACCTGCAATGGTACATCGTAATCTAATACTGCTGTCCCAGGAAAGGCACAAACACGAACTATTATTAGAGTTACTTTTCTTATAAATAAGTCGACATTTTGCCTTTTGTATTCAATATCGACGCAATTTCTGTGTTTCATCGTTGATTTGAAGGTCCAAGGGATACAGTAAACCTGCAATGGTGTATCGGAATCTAATACAGCTGTCCCAGGAAAGGCTCAAAGCACGAACTATAGGAAGAGTTACTCCTCTTGTAAATAACTCGACATTTTGCCTTTTGTATTCAATATCGATGCAATTTCTGTGTTTCATCGTTGATTTGAATGTCCAAGGGATAAAGTAAACCTGCAATGGTGCATCGGATTCTAATACTGCTGTCCCAGGAAAGGCTCAAAGCACGAACTATAAGAAGAGTTACTCCTCTTGTAAATAAGTCGACATTTTGCCTTTTGTATTCAATATCGATGCCATTTCTGTGTTTCATCGTTGATTTGAAGGTCCAAGGGATACAGTAAAATTGCAATGTTGCATAGGAAGCTAATACTACTGTCCCAGGAAAGGCTCAAAGCACGAACTACTAGAAGAGTTACTCCTCTTGTAAATAACACGATATTTTGCCTTTTGTATTCAATATCGATGCAATTTCAATGTTTCATCGTTGATTTGAAGGTCCAAGGGATACAGTAAACCTGCAATGGTGCATCGGAATCTAATACTGCTGTCCCAGGAAAGGCTCAAAGCACGAACTATAAGAAGAGTTACTCCTCTTGTAAATAAGTCGACATTTTGCCTTTTGTATTCAATATCGATGCCATTTCTGTGTTTCATCGTTGATTTGAAGGTCCAAGGGATACAGTAAAATTGCAATGTTGCATAGGAAGCTAATACTTCTGTCCCAGGAAAGGCTCAAAGCACGAACTACTAGAAGAGTTACTCCCCTTATAAATAAGTCGACATTTTGCCTTTTGTATTCAATATCAATGAAATTTCTGTGTTTCATCGTTGATTTGAAGGTTCAAGGGATACAGTAAACCTGCAATGGTGCATCGGAACCTAATACTGCTGTCCCAGGAAAGGCTCAAAGCACGAACTATTAGAAGAGTTACTCCTCTTGTAAATAAGTCGACATTTTGCCTTTTGTATTCAATATCGATGCCATTTCTGTGTTTCATCGTTGATTTGAAGGTCCAAGGGATACAGTAAAATTGCAATGTTGCATAGGAAGCTAATACTTCTGTCCCAGGAAAGGCTCAAAGCACGAACTACTAGAAGAGTTACTCCTCTTGTAAATAACTCGATATTTTGCCTTTTGTATTCAATATCGATGCAATTTCAATGTTTCATCGTTGATTTGAAGGTCCAAGGGATACAGTAAACCTGCAATGGTGCATCGGAATCAAATACTGCTGTCCCAGGAAAGGCTCAAAGCACGAACTATAAGAAGAGTTACTCCTCTTGTAAATAAGTCGACATTTTGCCTATTGTATTCAATATCGATGCCATTTCTGTGTTTCATCGTTGATTTGAAGGTCCAAGGGATACAGTAAAATTGCAATGTTGCATAGGAAGCTAATACTTCTGTTCCAGGAAAGGCTCAAAGCACGAACTACTAGAAGAGTTAATCCCCTTATAAATAAGTCGACATTTTGCCTTTTGTATTCAATATCAATTAAATTTCTGTGTTTCATCGTTGATTTGAAGGTTCAAGGGATACAGTAAACCTGCAATGGTGCATCGGAACCTAATACTGCTGTCCCAGGAACGGCTCAAAGCACGAACTATTAGAAGAGTTACTCCTCTTGTAAATAAGTCGACATTTTGCCTTTTGTATTCAATATCGATGCAATTTCTGTGTTTCATCGTTGATTTGAAGGTCCAAGGGATACAGTAAACCTGCAATGGTGCATCGGAATCTAATACTGCTGTCCCAGGAAAGGCTCAAAGCACGAACTATTAGAAGAGTTATTGCTCTTATAAATAAGTCGACATTTTGCCTTTTGTATTCCATATCGATGCAATTTCTGTGTTTACTCGTTGATTTGAAAGTCCAAGGGATACAGCAGACCTGCAATGGTGCATTGGAATCTAATACTGCTGTCCCAGGAAAGGCTGAAAGCACGAACTATTGGAAGAGTTACTCCTCTTGTAAATAAGTCGACATTTTGCTTTTCTATTCAATATCGATGCAATTTCTGTGTTTCATCGTTGATTTGAAGGTCCAAGGGATACAGTAGACCTTCAATGGTGCATCGGAATCTAATACTGCTGTCCCAGGAAAGGCTCAAAGCACGAACTATTAGAAGAGTTTCTCCTCTTATAAATAAGTCGACATTTTGCATTTTGTATTCAATTTCGATGCAATTTCTGTGTTGCATCGTTGATTTGAAGGTCCAAGAGATACAGTTAACCTGCAATGGTGCATCGGAATCTAATACTGCTGTCCCAGGAAAGGCTGAAAGCACGAACAATTAGAAGAGTTCCTCCTCTTGTAAATAAGTCGACATTTTGCCTTTTGTATTCAATATCGATGCAATTTCTGTGTTTCATCGTTGATTTGAAGGTCCAAGGGATACAGTAAACTTGCAATGGTGCATCGGAATCTAATACTGCTGTCCCAGGAAAGGCTCAAAGCACGAAATATTATTAGAGTTACTCCTCTTATAAATAAGTCGACATTTTGCCTTTTGTATTCAATATCGATGCAATTTCTGTGTTTCATCGTTGATTTGAAGGTCCAAGGGATACAGTAAACCTGCAATGGTGCATCGGAATCTAATACTGCTGTCCCAGGAACGGCTCACAGCACGAACTATTAGAAGAGTTACTCCTCTTATAAATTAGTCGACATTTTGCCTTTTGTATTCAATATCGATGCAATTTCTGTGTTTCATCGTTGATTTGAAGGTCCAAGGCATACAGTAAACCTGCAATGGTGCATCGGAATCTAATACTGCTGTCCCAGGAAAGGCTCAAAGCACGAACTATTAGAAGAGTTTCTCCTCTTACAAATAAGTCGACATTTTGCCTTTTGTATTCAATATCGATGCAATTTCTGTGTTGCATCGTTAATTTGAAGGTCCAAGGGATCTAGTAAACCTGCAATGGTGCATCGGAATCTAATACTGCTGTCGCAGGAAAGGCTCAAAACACGAACTATATGAAGAGTTACTCCTGTTGTAAATAAGTCGAAATTTTGCCTTTAGTATTCAATATCGATGCAATTTCTGTGTTTCATCGTTGATTTGAAGGTCCAAGGGATACAGTAGACTTTCAATGGTGCATCGGAATCTAATACTGCTGTCCCAGGAAAGGCTCAAAGCAAGTACTATTAGAAGAGTTTCTCCTCTTACAAATAAGTCGACTTTTTGCCTTTTGTATTCAATATCGATGCAATTTCTGTATTGCATCGTTAATTTGAAGGTCCAAGGGATACAGTAAACCTGCAATGGAGCATCGGAATCTAATACTGCTGTCCCAGGAAAGGCTCAAAACACGAATTATAAGAAGAGTCACTCCTGTTGTAAATAAGTCGAAATTTTGCCTTTTGTATTCAATATCGATGTAAATTCTGTGCTTCATCGTTGATTTGAAGGTCCAAGAGATACAGTAAACCTGCAATGGTGCATCGGAATCTAATACTGCTGTCCCAGGAAAGGCTGAAAGCACGAACTGTTAGAAGAGTTACTCCTCTTGTAAATAAGTCGACATTTTGCCTTTTGTATTCAATATCGATGCAATTTCTGTCTTTCATCGTTGATTTGAAGCTCCAAGGGATACAGTAAACCTGCAATGGTACATCGTAATCTAATACTGCTGTCCCAGGAAAGGCTCAAACACGAACTATTATTAGAGTTACTTTTCTTATAAATAAGTCGACATTTTGCCTTTTGTATTCAATATCGATGCAATTTCTGTGTTTCATCGTTGATTTGAAGGTCCAAGGGATACAGTAAACCTGCAATGGTGCATCGGAATCTAATACAGCTGTCCCAGGAAAGGCTCAAAGCACGAACTATAGGAAGAGTTACTCCTCTTGTAAATAACTCGACATTTTGCCTTTTGTATTCAATATCGATGCAATTTCTGTGATTCATCGTTGATTTGAATGTCCAAGGGATACAGTAAACCTGCAATGGTGCATCGGAATCTAATACTGCTGTCCCAGGAAAGGCTCAAAGCACGAACTATAAGAAGAGTTACTCCTCTTGTAAATAAGTCGACATTTTGCTTTTTGTATTCAATATCGATGCCATTTCTGTGTTTCATCGTTGATTTGAAGGTGCAAGGGATACAGTAAAATTGCAATGTTGCATAGGAAGCTAATACTTCTGTCCCAGGAAAGGCTCAAAGCACGAACTACTAGAAGAGTTACTCCTCTTGTAAATAACTCGATATTTTGCCTTTTGTATTCAATATCGATGCAATTTCAATGTTTCATCGTTGATTTGAAGGTCCAAGGGATACAGTAAACCTGCAATGGTGCATCGGAATCTAATACTGCTGTCCCAGGAAAGGCTCAAAGCACGAACTATAAGAAGAGTTACTCCTCTTGTAAATAAGTCGACATTTTGCCTTTTGTATTCAATATCGATGCCATTTCTGTGTTTCATCGTTGATTTGAAGGTCCAAGGGATACAGTAAAATTGCAATGTTGCATAGGAAGCTAATACTTCTGTCCCAGGAAAGGCTCAAAACACGAACTACTAGAAGAGTTACTCCCATTATAAATAAGTCGACATTTTGCCTTTTGTATTCAATATCAATGAAATTTCTGTGTTTCATCGTTGATTTGAAGGTTCAAGGGATACAGTAAACCTGCAATGGTGCATCGGAACCTAATACTGCTGTCCCAGGAAAGGCTCAAAGCACGAACTATTAGAAGAGTTACTCCTCTTTTAAATAAGTCGACATTTTGCCTTTTGTATTCAATATCGATGCAATTTCTGTGTTTCATTGTTGATTTGAAGGTCCAAGGGATACAGTAAACCTGCAATGGTGCATCGGAATCTAATACTGCTGTCCCAGGAAAGGCTGAAAGCACGAACTATTAGAAGAGTTACTCCTCTTGTAAATAAGTCGACATTTTGCCTTTTGTATTCAATATCGATGCGATTTCTGTCTTTCATCGTTGATTTGAAGCTCCAAGGGATACAGTAAACCTGCAATGGTACATGGTAATCTAATACTGCTGTCCCAGGAAAGGCTCAAACACGAACTATTATTAGAGTTACTTTTCTTATAAATAAGTCGATATTTTGCCTTTTGTATTCAATATCGATGCAATTTCTGTGTTTCATCGTTGATTTGAAGGTCCAAGGGATACAGTAAACCTGCAATGGTGCATCGGAATCTAATACAGCTGTCCCAGGAAAGGCTCAAAGCACGAACTATAGGAAGAGTTACTCCTCTTGTAAATAACTCGACATTTTGCCTTTTGTATTCAATATCGATGCAATTTCTGTGTTTCATCGTTGATTTGAATGTCCAAGCGATACAGTAAACCTGCAATGGTGCATCGGAATCTAATACTGCTGTCCCAGGAAAGGCTCAAAGCACGAACTATAAGAAGAGTTACTCCTCTTGTAAATAAGTCGACATTTTGCCTTTTGTATTCAATATCGATGCCATTTCTGTGTTTCATCGTTGATTTGAAGGTCCAAGGGATACAGTAAAATTGCAATGTTGCATAGGAAGCTAATACTTCTGTCCCAGGAAAGGCTCAAAGCACGAACTACTAGAAGAGTTCCTCCTCTTGTAAATAACTCGATATTTTGCCTTTTGTATTCAATAACGATGCAATTTCAATGTTTCGTCGTTGATTTGAAGGTCCAAGGGATACAGTAAACCTGCAATGGTGCATCGGAATCTAATACTGCTGTCCCAGGAAAGGCTCAAAGCACGAACTATAAGAAGAGTTACTCCTCTTGTAAATAAGTCGACATTTTGCCTTTTGTATTCAATATCGATGCCATTTCTGTGTTTCATCGTTGATTTGAAGGTCCAAGGGATACAGTAAAATTGCAATGTTGCATAGGAAGCTAATACTTCTGTCCCAGGAAAGGCTCAAAGCACGAACTACTTGAAGAGTTACTCCCCTTATAAATAAGTCGACATTTTGCCTTTTGTATTCAATATCAATCAAATTTCTGTGTTTCATCGTTGATTTGAAGGTTCAAGGGATACAGTAAACCTGCAATGGTGCATCGGAACCTAATACTGCTGTCCCAGGAAAGGCTCAAAGCACGAACTATTAGAAGAGTTACTCCTCTAATAAATAAGTCGACATTTTGCCTTTTGTATTCAATATCGATGCAATTTCTGTGTTTCATCGTTGATTTGAAGGTCCAAGGGATACAGTAAGACTGCAATGGTGCATCGGAATCTAATACTGCTGTCCCATTAAGGCTCAAAGCACGAACTATTAGAAGAGTGACTGCTCTTATAAATAAGTCGACATTTTGCCTTTTGTATTCGATATCGATGCAATTTCTGTGTTTCCTCGTTGATTTGAAAGTCCAAGGGATACAGCAGACCTGCAATGGTGCATTGGAATCTAATACTGCTGTCCCAGGAAAGGCTGAAAGCACGAACTATTGGAAGAGTTACTCCTCTTGTAAATAAGTCGACATTTTGCTTTTCTATTCAATATCGATGCAATTTCTGTGTTTCATCGTTGATTTGAAGGTCCAAGAGATACAGTTAACCTGCAATGGTGCATCGGAATCTAATACTGTTGTCCCAGGAAAGGCTGAAAGCACGAACAATTAGAAGAGTTCCTCCTCTTGTAAATAAGTCGACATTTTGCCTTTTGTATTCAATATCGATGCAATTTCTGTGTTTCATCGTTGATTTGAAGGTCCAAGGGATACAGTAAACCTGCAATGGTGCATCGGAATCTAATACTGCTGTCCCAGGAAAGGCTCAAAGCACGAAATATTATTAGAGTTACTCCTCTTATAAATAAGTCGACATATTGCCTTTTGTATTCAATATCGTTGCAATTTCTGTCTTTCATCGTTGATTTGAAGGTCCAAGGGATACAGTAAACCTGCAATGGTGCATCGGAATCTAATACTGCTGTCCCAGGAACGGCTCACAGCACGAACTATTAGAAGAGTTACTCCTCTTATAAGTTAGTCGACATTTTGCCTTTTGTATTCAATATCGATGCAATTTCTGTGTTGCATCGTTAATTTGAAGGTCCAAGGGATACAGTAAACCTGCAATGGTGCATCGGAATCTAATACTGCTGTCCCAGGAAAGGCTCAAAGCACGAACTATATGAAGAGTTACTCCTGTTGTAAATAAGTCGAAATTTTGCCTTTAGTATTCAATATCGATGCAATTTCTGTGTTTCATCGTTGATTTGAATGTCCAAGGGATACAGTAAACCTGCAATGGTGCATCGGAATCTTATACTGCTGTCCCAGGAAAGGCTCAAAGCACGAACTATAGGAAGAGTTACTCCTCTTGGAAATAAGTCGAAATTTTGACTTTAGTATTCAATATAGATGCAATTTTTGTGTTTCATCGTTGATTTGAATGTCCAAGGGATACAGTAAACCTGCAATGGTGCATCGGAATCTAATACTGCTGTCCCAGGAAAGGCTCAAAGCACGAACTATTAGAAGAGTTACTCGTCTTGTAAATAAGTCGCCATTTTGCCTTTTGTATTCAATATCGATGCAATTTCCGTGTTTCATCGTTGATTTGAAGGTCCAAGAGATACAGTAAACCTGCAATGGTGCATCGGAATCTAATACTGCTGTCCCAGGAACGGCTCACAGCACGAACTATTAGAAGAGTTACTCCTCTTATAAATTAGTCGACATTTTGCCTTTTGTATTCAATATCGATGCAATTTCTGTGTTTCATCGTTGATTTGAAGGTCCAAGGCATACAGTAAACCTGCAATGGTGCATCGGAATCTAATACTGCTGTCCCAGGAAAGGCTCAAAGCACGAACTATTAGGAGAGTTACTGCTCTTATAAATAAGTCGACATTTTGCCTTTTGTATTCGATATCGATGCAATTTCTGTGTTTCGTCGTTGATTTGAAAGTCCAAGGGATACAGTAAACCTGCAATGGTGCATCGGAATCTAATACTGCTGTCCCAGGAAAGGCTCAAAACACGAACTATTAGAAGACTTACTCCTATTGTAAATAAGTCGAAATTTTGCTTTTGTATTCAATATCGATGCAATTTCTGTGTTTCATCGTTGATTTGAAGGTTCAAGGGATACAGTAAACCTGCAATGGTGCATCGGAATCTAATACTGCTGTCACAGGAAAGGCTCAAAGCACGAACTATAAGAAGAGTTACTCCTGTTGTAAATAAATCGAAATTTTGCCTTTAGTATTCAACATCGATGCAATTTCTGTGTTTCATCGTTGATTTGAATGTCCAAGGGATACAGTAAACCTGCAATGGTGCATCGGAATCTAATACTGCTGTCCCAGGAAAGGCTCAAAGCACGAACTATTAGAAGAGTTACTCGTCTTGTAAATAAGTCGACATTTTGCCTTTTGTATTCAATATCGATGTAATTTCTGTGTTTCATCGTTGATTTGAAGGTCCAAGAGATACAGTAAACCTGCAATGGTGCATCGGAATCTAATACTGCTGTCCCAGGAAAGGCTGAAAGCACGAACTATTAGAAGAGTTACTCCTCTTGTAAATAAGTCGACATTTTGCCTTTTGTATTCAATATCGATGCAATTTCTGTGTTTCATCGTTGATTTGAAGGTCCAAGGGATACAGTAAACCTGCAATGGTGCATCGGAATCTAATACAGCTGTCCCAGGAAAGGCTCAAAGCACGAACTATAGTAAGAGTTATTCCTCTTGTAAATAACTCGACATTTTGCCTTTTGTATTCAATATCGATGCAATTTCTGTGTTTCATCGTTGATTTGAATGTCCAAGGGATACAGTAAACCTGCAATGGTGCATCGGAATCTAATACTGCTGTCCCAGGAAAGGCTCAAAGCACGAACTATAAGAAGAGTTACTCCTCTTGTAAATAAGTCGAAATTTTGCTTTTTGTATTCAATATCGATGCTATTTCTATGTTTCATCGTTGATTTGAAGGTCCAAGGGATACAGTAAAATTGCAATGTTGCATAGGAAGCTAATACTTCTGTCCCAGGAAAGGCTCAAAGCACGAACTACTAGAAGAGTTACTCCTCTTGTAAATAACTCGATATTTTGCCTTTTGTATTCAATATCGATGCAATTTCAATGTTTCCTCGTTGATTTCAAGGTCCAAGGGATACAGTAAACCTGCAATGGTGCATCGGAATCTAATACTGCTGTCCCAGGAAAGGCTCAAAGCACGAACTATAAGAAGAGTTACTCCTCTTGTAAATAAGTCGACATTTTGCCTTTTGTATTCAATATCGATGCCATTTCTGTGTTTCATCGTTGATTTGAAGGTCCAAGGGATACAGTAAAATTGCAATGTTGCATAGGAAGCTAATACTTCTGTCCCAGGAAAGGCTCAAAGCACGAACTACTAGAAGAGTTACTCCCCTTATAAATAAGTCGACATTTTGCCTTTTGTATTCAATATCAATGAAATTTCTGTGTTTCATCGTTGATTTGAAGGTTCAAGGGATACAGTAAACCTGCAATGGTGCATCGGAACCTAATACTGCTGTCCCAGGAAAGGCTCAAAGCACGAACTATTAGAAGAGTTACTCCTCTTATAAATAAGTCGACATTTTGCCTTTTGTATTCAATATCGATGCAATTTCTGTGTTTCATCGTTGATTTAAAGGTCTAAGGGATACAGTAAACCTGCAATGATGCATCGGAATCTAATACTGCTGTCCCAGGAAAGGCTCAAAGCACGAACTATTAGAAGAGTTACTGCTCTTATAAATAAGTCGACATTTTGCCTTTTGTATTCGATATCGATGCAATTTCTGTGTTTCCTCGTTGATTTGAAAGTCCAAGGGATACAGCAGACCTGCAATGGTGCATTGGAATCTAATACTGCTGTCCCAGGAAAGGCTGAAAGCAAGAACTATTGGAAGAGTTACTCCTCTTGTAAATAAGTCGACATTTTGCTTTTCTATTCAATATCGACGCAATTTCTGTGTTTCATCGTTGATTTGAAGGTCCAAGAGATACAGTTAACCTGCAATGGTGCATCGGAATCTAATACTGCTGTCCCAGGAAAGGCTGAAAGCACGAACAATTAGAAGAGTTCCTCCTCTTGTAAATAAGTCGACATTTTGCCTTTTGTATTCAATATCGATGCAATTTCTGTGTTTCATCGTTGATTTGAAGGTCCAAGGGATACAGTAAACCTGCAATGGTTCATCGGAATCTAATACTGTTGTCCCAGGAAAGGCTCAAAGCACGAAATATTATTAGAGTTACCCCTCTTATAAATAAGTCGACATATTGCCTTTTGTATTCAATATCGATGCAATTTCTGTCTTTCATCGTTGATTTGAAGGTCCAAGGGATACAGTAAACCTGCAATGGTGCATCGGAATCTAATACTGCTGTCCCAGGAACGGCTCACAGCACGAACTATTAGAAGAGTTACTCCTCTTATAAATTAGTCGACATTTTGCCTTTTGTATTCAATATCGATGCAATTTCTGTGTTTCATCGTTGGTTTGAAGGTCCAAGGGATACAGTAAACCTGCAATGGTGCATCGGAATCTAATACTGCTGTCCCAGGAAAGGCTCAAAGCACGAACTATTAGAAGAGTTACTGCTCTTATAAATAAGTCGACATTTTGCCTTTTGTATTCGATATCGATGCAATTTCTGTGTTTCGTCGTTGATTTGAAAGTCCAAGGGATACAGTAAACCTGCAATGGTGCATCGGAATCTAATACTGCTGTCCCAGGAAAGGCTCAAAGCACGAACTATTAGAAGAGTTACTCCTCTTGTAAATAAGTCGACATTTTGCTTCTGTATTCAATATCGATGCAATTTCTGTGTTTCATCGTTGATTTGAAGGTCCAAGGGATACAGTAGACCTTCAATGGTGCATCGGAATCTAATACTGCTGTCCCAGGAAAGGCTCAAAGCACGAAGTATTAGAAGAGTTTCTCCTCTTACAAATAAGTCGACATTTTGCCTTTTGTATTCAATATCGATGCAATTTCTGTGTTGCATCGTTACTTTGAAGGTCCAAGGGATACAGTAAACCTGCAATGTTGCATCGGAATCTAATACTGCTGTCCTAGGAAAGGCTCAAAGCACGAACTATATGAAGAGTTACTCCTGTTGTAAATAAGTCGAAATTTTGCCTTTAGTATTCAATATCGATGCAATTTCTGTGTTTCATCGTTGATTTGAATGTCCAAGGGATACAGTAAACCTGCAATGGTGCATCGGAATCTAATACTGCTGTCCCAGGAAAGGCTCAAAACACGAACTATTAGAAGAGTTACTCGTCTTGTAAATAAGTCGACATTTTGCCTTTTGTATTCAATATCGATGCAATTTCTGTGTTTCATCGTTGAGTTGAAGGTCCAAGGGATACAGTAAACCTGCAATGGTGCATCGGAATCTAATACTGCTGTCCCAGGAAAGGCTCAAAGCACGAACTATTAGAAGAGTTACTGCTCTTATAAATAAGTCGACATTTTGCTTTTCAATTCAATATCGACGCAATTTCTGTGTTTCTTTGTTGATTTGAAGGTCCAAGGGATACAGTAGACCTTCAATGGTGCATCGGAATCTAATACTGCTGTCCCAGGAAAGGCTCAAAGAACGAACTATTAGAAGAGTTTCTCCTGTTATAAATAAGTCGACATTTTGCCTTTTGTATTCAATTTCGATGCAATTTCTGTGTTGCATCGTTAATTTGAAGGTCCAAGGGATACAGTAAACCTGCAATGGTGTATCGGAATCTAATACTGCTGTCCCAGGAAAGGCTCAAAGCAAGAACTATAGGAAGAGTTACTCCTCTTGTAAATAAGTCGAAATTTATCCTTTAGTATTCAATATAGATGCAATTTTTGTGTTTCATCGTTGATTTGAATGTCCAAGGGATACAGTAAACCTGCAATGGTGCATCGGAATCTAATACTGCTGTCCCAGGAAAGGCTCAAAGCACGAACTATTAGAAGAGTTACTCGTCTTGTAAATAAGTCGACATTTTGCATTTTGTATTCAATATCGATGCAATTTCTGTGTTTCATCGTTGATTTGAAGGTCCAAGAGATACAGTAAACCTGCAATGGTGCATCGGAATCTAATACTGCTGTCCCAGGAAAGACTGAAACACGAACAATTAGAAGAGTTACTCCTCTTGTAAGTAAGTCGACATTTTGCCTTTTGTATTCAATATCGATGCAATTTCTGTCTTTCATCGTTGATTTGAAGCTCCAAGGGATACAGTAAACCGGCAATGGTGCATCGGAATCTAAAACTGCTGTCCCAGGAAAGGCTGAAAGGACGAACAATTAGAAGAGTTACTCCTCTTGTAAATAATTCGACATTTTGCCTTTTGTATTCAATATCGATGCAATTTCTGTGTTTCATCGTTGATTTGAAGTTCCAAGGCATACAGTAAACCTGCAATGGTGCATCGGAATCTAATACTGCTGTCCCAGGAAAGGCTCAAAGCACGAACTATTAGAAGAGTTACTCCTCTTGTAAATAAGTCGACATTTTGCTTTTGTATTCAATATCGATGCAATTTCTGTGTTTCATCGTTGATTTGAAGGTCTAAGGGATACAGTAGACCTTCAATGGTGCATCGGAATCTAATACTGCTGTCGCAGGAAAGGCTCAAAACAAGTACTATTAGAAGAGTTTCTCCTCTTACAAATAAGTCGACTTTTTGCCTTTTGTATGCAATATCGATGCAATTTCTGTATTGCATCGTTAATTTGAAGGTCCAAGGGATACAGTAAACCTGCAATGGAGCATCGGAATCTAATACTGCTGTCCCAGGAAAGGTTCAAAACACGAATTATAAGAAGAGTCACTCCTGTTGTAAATAAGTCGAAATTTTGCCTTTAGTATTCAATATCGATGCAATTTCTGTGTTTCATCGTTGATTTGAATGTCCAAGGGATACAGTAAACCTGCAATGTTGCATCGGAATCTAATACTGCTGTCCCAGGAAAGGCTCAAAGCACGAACTATTAGAAGAGTTACTCGTCTTGTAAATAAGTCGACATTTTGCCTTTTGTATTCAATATCGATGTAATTTCTGTGCTTCATCGTTGATTTGAAGGTCCAAGAGATACAGTAAACCTGCAATGGTGCATCGGAATCTAATACTGCTGTCCCAGGAAAGGCTGAAAGCACGACCTATTAGAAGAGTTACTCCTCTTGTAAATAAGTCGACATTTTGCCTTTTGTATTCAATATCGATGCAATTTCTGTCTTTCATCGTTGATTTGAAGCTCCAAGGGATACAGTAAACCTGCAATGGTGCATCGGAATCTAATACTGCTGTCCCAGGGAAGGCTCAAAGCACGAACTATTAGAAGAGTTGCTCCTCTTACAAATAAGTCGACATTTTGCCTTTTGTATTCAATATCAATGCAATTTCTGTGTTTCATCATTGATTTGAAGGTCCAAGGGATACAGTAAAACTGCAATGGTGCATCGGAATCTAATACTGCTGTCCCAGGAAAGGCTCAAAGCACGAACTATAGGAAGAGTTACTCCTCTTGTAAATAACTCGACATTTTGCCTTTTGTATTCAATATCGATGCAATTTCTGTGTTTCATCGTTGATTTGAATGTCCAAGGGATACAGTAAACCTTCAATGGTGCATCGGAATCTAATACTGCTGTCTCAGGAAAGGCTCAAATCACGAACTACACTCCTGGAAATTGAAATAAGAACACCGTGAATTCATTGTCCCAGGAAGGGGAAACTTTATTGACACATTCCTGGGGTCAGATACATCACATGATCACACTGACAGAACCACAGGCACATAGACACAGGCAACAGAGCATGCACAATATCGGCACTGGTACAGTGTATATCCACCTTTCGCAGCAATGCAGGCTGCTATTCTCCCATGGAGACGATCGTAGAGATGCTGGATGTAGTCCTGTGGAACGGCTTGCCATGCCATTTCCACCTGGCGCCTCAGTTGGACCAGCGTTCGTGCTGGACGTGCAGACCGCGTGAGACGACGCTTCATCCAGTCCCAAACATGCTCAATGGGGGACAGATCCGGAGATCTTGCTGGCCAGGGTAGTTGACTTACACCTTCTAGAGCACGTTGGGTGGCACGGGATTCATGCGGACGTGCATTGTCCTGTTGGAACAGCAAGTTCCCTTGCCGGTCTAGGAATGGTAGAACGATGGGTTCGATGACGGTTTGGATGTACCGTGCACTATTCAGTGTCCCCTCGACGATCACCAGTGGTGTACGGCCAGTGTAGGAGATCGCTCCCCACACCATGATGCCGGGTGTTGGCCCTGTGTGCCTCGGTCATATGCAGTCCTGATTGTGGCGCTCACCTGCACGGCGCCAAACACGCATACGACCATCATTGGCACCAAGGCAGGAGCGACTCTCATCGCTGAAGACGACACGTCTCCATTCGTCCCTCCATTCACGCCTGTCGCAACACCACTGGAGGCGGGCTGCACGATGTTGGGGCGTGAGCGGAAGACGGCCTAACGGTGTGCGGGACCGTAGCCCAGCTTCATGGAGACGGTTGCGAATGGTCCTCGCCGATACCCCAGGAGCAACAGTGTCCCTAATTTGCTGGGAAGTGGCGGTGCGGTCCCCTACGGCACTGCGTAGGATCCTACAGTCTTGGCGTGCATCCGTGCGTCGCTGCGGTCCGGTCCCAGGTCGACGGGCACGTGCACCTTCCGCCGACCACTGGCGACAACATCGATGTACTGTGGAGACCTCACGCCCCACGTGTTGAGCAATTCGGCGGTACGTCCACCCGGCCTCCCGCATGCCCACTATACGCCCTCGCTCAAAGTCCGTCAACTGCACATACGGTTCACGTCCACGCTGTCGCGGCATGCTACCAGTGTTAAAGACTGCGATGGAGCTCCGTATGCCACGGCAAACTGGCTGACACTGACGGCGGCGGTGCACAAATGCTGCGCAGCTAGCGCCATTCGACGGCCAACACCGCGGTTCCTGGTGTGTCCGCTGTGCCGTGCGTGTGATCATTGCTTGTACAGCCCTCTCGCAGTGTCCGGAGCAAGTATGGTGGGTCTGACACACCGGTGTCAATGTGTTCTTTTTTCCATTTCCAGGAGTGTATAAGAAGAGTTACTCCTTTTGTAAATAAGTCGACATTTTGCCTTTTGTATTCAATATCGATGCAATTTCTGTGTTTCATCGCTGATTTGAAGGTCCAAGGGAAACAGTAAAATTGCAATGCTGCATAGGAAGCTAATACTGCTGTCCCAGGAAAGGCTCAAAGCACGAACTACTAGAAGAGTTACTCCTCTTGTAAATAAGTCGACATTTTGCTTTTCTATTCAATATCGATGCAATTTCTGTGTTTCATCGTCGATTTGAAGGTCCAAGGGATACAGTAGACCTTCAATGGTGCATCGGAATCTAATACTGCTGTCCCAGGAAAGGCTCAAAGCACGAACTATAAGAAGAGATACTCCTGTTGTAAATAAGTCGACATTTTTCCTTTAGTATTCAATATTGATGCAACTTCTGTGTTTCATCGTTGATTTGAATGTCCATGGGATACAGTAAACCTGTAATGGTGCATCGGAATCTAATACTGCTGTCCCAGGAAAGGCTCAAAGCACGAACTATTAGAAGAGTTACTCGTCTTGTAAATAAGTCGACATTTTCCCTTTTGTATTCAATATCGATGCAATTTCTCTGTTTCATCGTTGATTTGAAGGTCCAAAGGATACAGTAAACCTGCAATGGTGCATCGGAATCAAATACTGCTGTCCCAGGAAAGGCTCAAAGCACAAACTAGTAGAAGAGTTACTCCTCTTGTAAATAAGTCGACATTTGGCCTTTTGTATTCAATATCGATGCAATTTCTAGGTTTCATTTTTGTTTTGAAGGTCCAAGGGATACAGTAAACCTGCAATGGTGCATCGGAATCTAACACTGCTGTCCCAGGAAAGGCTCAAAGCACGAACTATTAGAAGAGTTACTCCTCTTGTAAATAAGTCGACATTTTGCCTTTTGTATTCAATATCGATGCAATTTCTAGGTTTCATTTTTGTTTTGAAGGTCCAAGGGATACAGTAAACCTGCAATGGTGCATCGGAATCTAATACTGCTGTCCCAGGAAAGGCTCAAAGCACGAACTATTAGAAGAGTTACTCCTCTTGTAAATAAGTCGACATTTTGCTTTAGTATTCAATTTCGATGCAATTTCTGTGTTTCATCGTTGATTTGAAGGTCCAAGGGATACAGCAGACCTGCAATGGTGCATTGGAATCTAATACTGCTGTCCCAGGAAAAGCTAAAGGCACGAACTAATAGAAGAGTTACTCCTCTTGTAACTAAGTCGACATTTTGCCTTTTGTATTCAATATCGATGCAATTTCTGTGTTTCATCGTTGATTTGAATGTCCAAGGGATACAGTAAACCTGCAATGGTGCATCGGAATCTAATACTGCTGTCATAGGAAAGGCTCAAAACTCGAACTATAAGAAGAGTTACTCCTGTTGTAAATAAGTCGAAATTTTGCCTTTAGTATTCAATATCGATGCAATTTCTGTGTTTCATCGTTGATTTGAATGTCCAAGGGATACAGTAAACCTGCAATGGTGCATCGGAATCTAATACTGCTGTCCCAGGAAAGGCTCAAAGCACGAACTATTAGAAGAGTTTCTCCTCTTATAAATAAGTCGACATTTTGCCTTTTGTATTCAATTTCGATGCAATTTCTGTATTGCGTCGTTAATTTGAAGGTCCAAGGGATACAGTAAAATTGCAATGTTGCATAGGAAGCTAATACTGCTGTCCCAGGAAAGGCTCAAACTCGAACTACTAGAAGAGTTACTCCTCATGTAAATAACACGCCATTTTGCCTTTTGTATTCAATATCGATGCAATTTCTATGTTTCATCGTTGATTTGAGGGTCCAAGGGATACAGTAAACCTGCAATGGTGCATCGGAATCTAATACTGCTGTCCCAGGAAAGGCTCAAAGCACGAACTATTAGAAGAGTTACTCCCCTTATAAATAAGTCGACATTTTGCCTTTTGTATTCAATATCAATGAAATTTCTGTGTTTCATCGTTGATTTGAAGGTTCAAGGGATAGAGTAAACCTGCAATGGTGCATCGGAACCTAATACTGCTGTCCCAGGAAAGGCTCAAAACACGAACAATTAGAAGAGTTACTCCTCTTGTAAATAAGTCGACATTTTGCCTTTTGTATTCAATATCGATGCAATTTCTGTGTTTCATCGTTGATTTGAAGGTCCAAGGGATACAGTAAACCTGCAATGGTGCATCGGAATCTAATACTGCTGTCCCAGGAAAGGCTCAAAGCACGAACTATTAGAAGAGTTACTGCTCTTATAAATAAGTCGACATTTTGCCTTTTGTATTCGATATCGATGCAACTTCTGTGTTTCATCGTTGATTTGAAAGTCCAAGGGATACAGCAGACCTGCAATGGTGCATTGGAATCTAATACTGCTGTCCCAGGAAAGGCTGAAAGCACGAACTATTAGAAGAGTTACTCCTCTTGTGAAAAAGTCGACATTTTGCTTTTCTATTCAATATCGATGCAATTTCTGTGTTTCATCGTTGATTTGAAGGTCCAAGGGATACAGTAGACCTTCAATGGTGCATCGGAATCTAATACTGCTTTCCCAGGAAAGGCTCAAAGCACGAACTATTAGAAGAGTTTCTCCTCTTATAAATAAGTCGACATTTTGCCTTTTGTATTCAATTTCGATGCAATTTCTTTGTTTCATCGTTGATTTGAAGGTCCAAGAGATACAGTAAACCTGCAGTGGTGCTTCGGAATCTAATACTGCTGTCCCGGGAAAGGCTGAAAACACGAACAATTAGAAGAGTTACTCCTCTTGTAATTAAGTCGACATTTTGCCTTTTGTATTCAATATCGATGCAATTTCTGTCTTTCATCGTTGATTTGAAGCTCCAAGAGATACAGTAAACCTGCAGTGGTGCTTCGGAATCTAATACTGCTGTCCCGGGAAAGGCTGAAAACACGAACAATTAGAAGAGTTACTCCTCTTGTAATTAAGTCGACATTTTGCCTTTTGTATTCAATATCGATGCAATTTCTGTCTTTCATCGTTGATTTGAAGCTCCAAGGGATACAGTAAACCGGCAATGGTGCATCGGAATCTAATACTGCTGTCCCAGGAAAGGCTCAAAACACGAACTATAAGAAGCGTTACTCCTGTTGTAAATAAGTCGAAATTTTGCCTTTAGTATTCAATATCGATGCAATTTCTGTGTTTCATCGTTGATTTGAATGTCCAAGGGATACAGTAAACCTGCAATGGTGCATCGGAATCTAATACTGCTGTCCCAGGAAAGGCTCAAAGCACGAACTATTAGAAGAGTTACTCGTCTTGTAAATAAGTCGACATTTTGCCTTTTGTATTCAATATCGATGTAATATCTGTGCTTCATCGTTGATTTGAAGGTCCAAGAGATACATTAAACCTGCAATGGTGCATCGGAATCTAATACTGCTGTCCCAGGAAAGGCTGAAAGCACGAACTATTAGAAGAGTTACTCCTCTTGTAAATAAGTCGACATTTTGCCTTTTGTATTCAATATCGATGCAATTTCTGTTTTTCATCGTTGATTTGAAGCCCCAAGGGATACAGTAAACCTGCAATGGTGCATCGGAATCTAATACTGCTGTCCCAGGAAAGGCTCAAAGCACGAACTATTAGAAGAGTTTCTCCTCTTATAAATAAGTCGACATTTTGCCTTTTGTATTGAATATCGATGCAATTTCTGTGTTTCATCGTTGATTTGAAGGTCCAAGGGATACAGTAAAACTGCAATGGTGCATCGGAAACTAATACTGCTGTCCCAGGAAAGGCTCAAAGCACGAACTATAGGAAGAGTTACTCCTCTTGTAAATAACTCGACATTTTGCCTTTTGTATTCAATATCGATGCAATTTCTGTGTTTCATCGTTGATTTGAATGTCCAAGGGATACAGTAAACCTGCAATGGTGCATCGGAATCTAATACTGCTGTCCCAGGTAAGGCTCAAAGCACGAACTATAAGAAGAGTTACTCCTGTTGTAAATAAGTCGACATTTTGCCTTTTGTATTCAATATCGATGCAATTTCTGTGTTTCATCGTTGATTTGAAGTTCCAAGGGATACAGTAAAATTGCAATGTTGCATAGGAAGCTAATACTGCTGTCCCAGGAAAGGCTCAAAGCACGAATTACTAGAAGAGTTACTCCTCTTGTTAATAAGTCTACATTTTGCCTTTTGTATTCAATATCGATGCAATTTCTGTGTTTCATCGTCGATTTGAAGGTCCAAGGGATACAGTAGACCTTCAATGGTGCATCGGAATCTAATACTGCTGTCCCAGGTACGGCTCAAAGCACGAACTACTAGAAGAGTTCCTCCTCTTATAAATAAGTCGACATTTTGCCTTTTGTATTCAATATCGATGCAATTTCTTTGTTTCATCGTCGATTTGAAGGTCCAAGGGATACAGTAAACCTGCAATGGTGCATCGGAATCTAATACTACTGTCCCAGGAAAGGCTCAAAGCACGAACTATAAGAAGAGTTACTCCTGTTGTAAATAAGTCGACATTTTTCCTTTAGTATTCAATATCGATGCAATTTCTGTGTTTCATCGTTGATTTGAATGTCCATGGGATACAGTAAACCTGCAATGGTGCATCGGAATCTAATACTGCTGTCCCAGGAAAGGCTCAAAGCACGAACTATTAGAAGAGTTACTCGTCTTGTAAATAAGTCGACATTTTGCCTTTTGTATTCAATATCGATGCAATTTCTGTGTTTTATCGTTGATTTGAAGGTCCACGAGATACAGTAAACCTGCAATGGTGCATCGGAATCTAATACTTCTGTCCCAGGAAAGGCTCACAGCACGAACTATTAGAAGAGTTACTCCCCTTGTAAATAAGTCGACATTTTGCCTTTTGTATTCAATATCGATGCAATTTCTGTGTTTCATTTTTGATTTGAAGGTCCAAGGAATACAGTAAACCTGCAGGGGTGCATCGGAATCTAATACTGCTGTCCCAGGAAAGGCTCAAAGCACGAACTATTAGAAAAGTTACTCCTCTTGTAAATAAGTCGACATATTGCCTTTTGTATTCAATATCGATATAATTTCTGTGTTTCATCTTTGATTTGAAGGTCCAAGGGATACAGTAAACCTGCAATGGTGCTTCGGAATCTAATACTGCTGTCCCAGGAAAGGCTGAAAGCACGAACTATTAGAAGAGTTACTCCTCTTGTAAATAAGTCTACATTTTGCCTTTTGTATTCAATATCGATGCAATTTCTAGGTTTCATTTTTGTTTTGAAGGTCCAAGGGATACAGTAAACCTGCAATGGTGCATCGGAATCTAATACTGCTGTCCCAGGAAAGGCTCAAAGCACGAACTATTAGAAGAGTTACTCCTCTTGTAAATAAGTCGACATTTTGCTTTAGTATTCAATATCGATGCAATTTCTGTGTTTCATCGTTGATTTGAAGGTCCAAGGGATACAGCAGACCTGCAGTGGTGCATTGGAATCTAATACTGCTTTCCCAGGAAAGGCTGAAAGCACGAACTATTAGAAGAGTTACTCCTCTTGTAACTAAGTCGACATTTTGCCTTTTGTATTCAATATCGATGCAATTTCTGTGTTTCATCGTTGATTTGAAGGTCCAAGAGATACACTAAACCTGCAATGGTGCATCGGAATCTAATACTGCTGTCCCAGGAAAGGCTCAAAGCAAGAACTATAGGAAGAGTTTCTCCTCTTATAAATAAGTCGACATTTTGCCTTTTGTATTCAATATCGATGCAATTTCTGTGTTGCATCGTTAATTTGAAGGTCCAAGGGATACAGTAAACCTGCAATGGAGCATCGGAATCTAATACTGCTGTCCCAGGAAAGGCTCAAAACACGAAATATAAGAAGAGTTACTCTTGTTGTAAATAAGTCGAAATTTTGCCTTTAGTATTCAATATCGATGCAATTTCTGTGTTTCATCGTTGATTTGAATGTCCAAGGGATACAGTAAACCTGCAATGGTGCATCGGAATCTAATACTGCTGTCCCAGGAAAGGCTCAAAGCACGAACTATTAGAAGAGTTACTCGTCTTGTAAATAAGTCGACATTTTGCCTTTTGTATTCAATATCGATGTAATTTCTGTGCTTCATCGTTGATTTGAAGGTCCAAGAGATACAGTAAACCTGCAATGGTGCATCGGAATCTAATACTGCTGTCCCAGGAAAGGCTGAAAACACGAACTATTAGAAGAGTTACTCCTCTTGTAAATAACTCGACATTTTGCCTTTTGTCTTCAATATCCATGCAATTTCTATGTTTCATCGTTGATTTGAAGGTCCAAGGGATACAGTAAACCTGCAATGGTGCATCGGAATCTAATACTGCTGTCCCAGGAAAGGCTCAAAGCACGAACTATTATTAGAGTTACTCCTCTTATAAATAAGTCGACATTTTGCCTTTTGTATTCAATATCGATGCAATTTCTTTGTTTCATCGTTGATTTGAAGGTCCAAGGGATACAGTAAACCTGCAATGGTGCATCGGAATCTAATACTGCTGTCCCAGGAATGGCTCAAAGCACGAACTATAAAAAGAGTTACTCCTGTTGTAAATAAGTCGACATTTTTCCTTTAGTATTCAATATCGATGCAATTTCTGTGTTTCATCGTTGATTTGAATGTCCATGGGATACAGTAAACCTGCAGTGGTGCATCGGAATCTAATACTGCTGTCCCAGGAAAGGCTCAAAGCACGAACTATTAGAAGAGTTACTCGTCTTGTAAATAAGTCGACATTTTGCCATTTGTATTCAATATCGATGCAATTTCTGTGTTTCATCGTTCATTTGAAGGTCCAAGAGATACAGTAAACCTGCAATGGTGCATCGCAATCTAATACTGCTGTCCCAGAAAAGGCTCAAAGCACGAACTATTAGAAGAGTTACTCCTCTTGCAATTAAGTCGACATATTGCCTTTTGTATTCAATATCGATGCAATTTCTGTGTTTCATCGTTGATTTGAAGGTCCAAGGGATACAGTAAACCTGCAATGGTGCATCGGAATCTAATACTGCTGTCCCAGGAAAGGCTCAAAGCACGAACTATTAGAAGAGTTACTCCTCTTGTAAATAAGTCGACATTTTGCCTTTTGTATTCAATATCGATGCAGTTTCTGTTTTTCATCGTTTATTTGAAGGTCCAAGGAATACAGTAAAACTGCAATGGTGCATCGGAATCTAATACTGCTGTCCCAGGAAAGGCTCAAAGCACGAACTATAGGAAGAGTTACTCCTCTTGTAAATAACTCGACATTTTGCCTTTTGTATTCAATATCGATGCAATTTCTGTGTTTCATCGTTGATTTGAATGTCCAAGGGATACAGTAAACCTGCAATGGTGCATCGGAATCTAATACTGCTGTCCCAGGAAAGGCTCAAAGCACGAACTACACTCCTGGAAATTGAAATAAGAACACCGTGAATTCATTGTCCCAGGAAGGGGAAACTTTATTGACACATTCCTGGGGTCAGATACATCACATGATCACACTGACAGAACCACAGGCACATAGACACAGGCAACAGAGCATGCACAATATCGGCACTGGTACAGTGTATATCCACCTTTCGCAGCAATGCAGGCTGCTATTCTCCCATGGAGACGATCGTAGAGATGCTGGATGTAGTCCTGTGGAACGGCTTGCCATGCCATTTCCACCTGGCGCCTCAGTTGGACCAGCGTTCGTGCTGGACGTGCAGACCGCGTGAGACGACGCTTCATCCAGTCCCAAACATGCTCAATGGGGGACAGATCTGGAGATCTTGCTGGCCAGGGTAGTTGACTTACACCTTCTAGAGCACGTTGGGTGGCACGGGATACATGCGGACGTGCATTGTCCTGTTGGAACAGCAAGTTCCCTTGCCGGTCTAGGAATGGTAGAACGATGGGTTCGATGACGGTTTGGATGTACCGTGCACTATTCAGTGTCCCCTCGACGATCACCAGTGGTGTACGGCCAGTGTAGGAGATCGCTCCCCACACCATGATGCCGGGTGTTGGCCCTGTGTGCCTCGGTCGTATGCAGTCCTGATTGTGGCGCTCACCTGCACGGCGCCAAACACGCATACGACCATCATTGGCACCAAGGCAGGAGCGACTCTCATCGCTGAAGACGACACGTCTCCATTCGTCCCTCCATTCACGCCTGTCGCGACACCACTGGAGGCGGGCTGCACGATGTTGGGGCGTGAGCGGAAGACGGCCTAACGGTGTGCGGGACCGTAGCCCAGCTTCATGGAGACGGTTGCGAATGGTCCTCGCCGATACCCCAGGAGCAACAGTGTCCCTAATTTGCTGGGAAGTGGCGGTGCGGTCCCCTACGGCACTGCGTAGGATCCTACAGTCTTGGCGTGCATCCGTGCGTCGCTGCGGTCCGGTCCCAGGTCGACGGGCACGTGCACCTTCCGCCGACCACTGGCGACAACATCGATGTACTGTGGAGACCTCACGCCCCACGTGTTGAGCAATTCGGCGGTACGTCCACCCGGCCTCCCGCATGCCCACTATACGCCCTCGCTCAAAGTCCGTCAACTGCACATACGGTTCACGTCCACGCTGTCGCGGCATGCTACCAGTGTTAAAGACTGCGATGGAGCTCCGTATGCCACGGCAAACTGGCTGACACTGACGGCGGCGGTGCACAAATGCTGCGCAGCTAGCGCCATTCGACGGCCAACACCGCGGTTCCTGGTGTGTCTGCTGTGCCGTGCGTGTGATCATTGCTTGTACAGCCCTCTCGCAGTGTCCGGAGCAAGTATGGTGGGTCTGACACACCGGTGTCAATGTGTTCTTTTTTTCATTTCCAGGAGTGTATAAGAAGAGTTACTCCTTTTGTAAATAAGTCGACATTTTGCCTTTTGTATTCAATATCGATGCAATTTCTGTGTTTCATCGTTGATTTGAAGGTCCAAGGGATACAGTAAAATTGCAATGTTGCATAGGAAGCTAATACTGCTGTCCCAGGAAAGGCTCAAAGCACGAACTACTAGAAGAGTTACTCCTCTTGTAAATAAGTCGACATTTTGCTTTTCTATTCAATATCGATGCAATTTCTGTGTTTCATCGTCGATTTGAAGGTCCAAGGGATACAGTAGACCTTCAATGGTGCATCGGAATCTAATACTGCTGTCCCAGGAAAGGCTCAAAGCACGAACTATAAGAAAAGTTACTCCTGTTGTAAATAAGTCGACATTTTTCCTTTAGTATTCAATATCGATGCAATTTCTGTGTTTCATCGTTGATTTGAATGTCCATGGGATACAGTAAACCTGCAATGGTGCATCGGAATCTAACACTGCTGTCCCAGGAAAGGCTCAAAGAACGAACTATTAGAAGAGTTACTCGTCTTGTAAATAAGTCGACATTTTGCCTTTTGTATTCAATATCGATGCAATTTCTCTGTTTCATCGTTGATTTGAAGGTCCAAAGGATACAGTAAACCTGCAATGGTGCATCGGAATCTAATACTGCTGTCCCAGGAAAGGCTCAAAGCACGAACTAGTAGAAGAGTTACTCCTCTTGTAAATAAGTCGACATTTGGCCTTTTGTATTCAATATCGATGCAATTTCTGTGTTTCATTTTTGATTTGAAGGTCCAAGGAATAAAGTAAACCTGCAGGGGTGCATCGGAATCTAATACTGCTGTCCCAGGAAAGGCTCAAAGCACGAACTATTAGAAGAGTTACTCCTCTTGTAAATAAGTCGACATTTTGCCTTTTGTATTCAATATCGATGCAATTTCTAGGTTTCATTTTTGTTTTGAAGGTCCAAGGGATACAGTAAACCAGCAATGGTGCATCGGAATCTAATACTGCTGTCCCAGGAAAGGCTCAAAGCACGAACTATTAGAAGAGTTACTCCTCTTGTAAATAAGTCGACATTTTGTTTTAGTATTCAATTTCGATGCAATTTCTGTGTTTCATCGTTGATTTGAAGGTCCAAGGGATACAGCAGACCTGCAATGGTGCATTGGAATCTAATACTGCTGTCCCAGGAAAAGCTAAAGGCACGAACTAATAGAAGAGTTACTCCTCTTGTAACTAAGTCGACATTTTGCCTTTTGTATTCAATATCGATGCAATTTCTGTGTTTCATCGTTGATTTGAAGGTCCAAGAGATACACTAAACCTGCAATGGTGCATCGGAATCTAATACTGCTGTCCCAGGAAAAGCTCAAAGCACGAACTATTAGAAGAGTTTCTCCTCTTATAAATAAGTCGACATTTTGCCTTTTGTATTCAATATCGATGCAATTTCTGTGTTGCATCGTTAATTTGGAGGTCCAAGGGATACAGTAAACCTGCAATGGAGCATCGGAATCTAATACTGCTGTCCCAGGAAAGGCTCAAAACACGAACTATAAGAAGAGTTACTCCTGTTGTAAATAAGTCGAAATTTTGCCTTTAGTATTCAATATCGATGCAATTTCTGTGTTTCATCGTTGATTTGAATGTCCAAGGGATACAGTAAACCTGCAATGGTGCATCGGAATCTAATACTGCTGTCCCAGGAAAGGCTCAAAGCACGAACTATTAGAAGAGTTACTCGTCTTGTAAATAAGTCGACATTTTGCCTTTTGTATTCAATATCGATGCAATTTCTGTGTTTCATCGTTGATTGGAAGGTCCAAGGGATACAGTAAACCTGCAATGGTGCATCGGAATCTAATACTGCTGTCCCAGGAAAGGCTCAAAACACGAACTATTAGAAGAGTTACTGCTCTTATAAATAAGTCGACATTTTGCCTTTTGTATTCGATATCGATGCAACTTCTGTGTTTCATCGTTGATTTGAAAGTCCAAGGGATACAGCAGACCTGCAATGGTGCATTGGAATCTAATACTGCTGTCCCAGGAAAGGCTGAAAGCACGAACTATTAGAAGAGTTACACCTCTTGTGAAAAAGTCGACATTTTGCTTTTCTATTCAATATCGATGCAATTTCTGTGTTTCATCGTTGATTTGAAGGTCCAAGGGATACAGTAGACCTTCAATGGTGCATCGGAATCTAATACTGCTTTCCCAGGAAAGGCTCAAAGCACGAACTATTAGAAGAGTTTCTCCTCTTATAAATAAGTCGACATTTTGCCTTTTGTATTCAATTTCGTTGCAATTTCTGTGTTGCATCGTTAATTTGAAGGTCCAAGGGATACAGTAACCCTGCAATGGTGCATCGGAATCTAATACTGCTGTCCCAGGAAAGGCTCAAAGCACGAACTATAGGAAGAGTTACTCCTCTTGTAAATAAGTCGAAATTTTGCCTTTAGTATTCAATATCGATGCAATTTCTGTGTTTCATCGTTGATTTGAATGTCCAAGGGATACAGTAAACCTGCAATGGTGCATCGGAATCTAATACTGCTGTCCCAGGAAAGGCTCAAAGCACGAACTATTAGAAGAGTTACTCGTCTTGTAAATAAGTCGACATTTTGCCTTTTGTATTCAATATCGATGCAATTTCTGTGTTTCATCGTTGATTTGAAGGTCCAAGAGATACAGTAAACCTGCAATGGTGCTTCGGAATCTAATACTGCTGTCCCGGGAAAGGCTGAAAACACGAACAATTAGAAGAGTTACTCCTCTTGTAAATAACTCGACATTTTGCCTTTTGTATTCAATATCGATGCAATTTCTGTCTTTCATCGTTGATTTGAAGCTCCAAGGGATACAGTAAACCGGCAATGGTGCATCGGAATCTAATACTGCTGTCCCAGGATAGGCTCAAAACACGAAATATTATTAGAGTTACTCCTCTTATAAATAAGTCGATATTTTGCCTTTTGTATTCAATATCGATGGAATTTCTGTGTTTCATCGTTGATTTGAAGGTCCAAGGGATACAGTAAACCTGGAATGGTGCATCGGAATCTAATACTGCTGTCCCAGGAAAGGCTCACAGCACGAACTATTAGAAGAGTTACTCCTCTTATAAATAAGTCAACATTTTGCCTTTTGTATTCAATATCGGGGCAATTTCTGTGTTTCATCGTTGATTTGAAGGTCCAAGGCATACAGTAAACCTGCAATGGTGCATCGGAATCTAATACTGCTGTCCCAGGAAAGGCTCAAAGCAAGTACTATTAGAAGAGTTTCTCCTCTTACAAATAAGTCGACATTTTGCCTTTTTTATTCAATATCGATGCAATTTCTGTGTTGCATCGTTAATTTGAAGGTCCAAGGCATACAGTAAACCTGCAATTGAGCATCGGAATCTAATACTGCTGTCCCAGGAAAGGCTCAAAACACGAACTATAAGAAGCGTTACTCCTGTTGTAAATAAGTCGAAATTTTGCCTTTAGTATTCAATATCGATGCAATTTCTGTGTTTCATCGTTGAGTTGAATGTCCAAGGGATACAGTAAACCTGCAATGGTGCATCGGAATCTAATACTGCTGTCCCAGGAACAGGCTCAAAGCACGAACTATTAGAAGAGTTACTCGTCTTGTAAATAAGTCGACATTTTGCCTTTTGTATTCAATATCGATGTAATATCTGTGCTTCATCGTTGATTTGAAGGTCCAAGAGATACATTAAACGTGCAATGGTGCATCGGAATCTAATACTGCTGTCCCAGGAAAGGCTGAAAGCACGAACTATTAGAAGAGTTACTCCTCTTGTAAATAAGTCGACATTTTGCCTTTTATATTCAATATCGATGCAATTTCTGTTTTTCATCGTTGATTTGAAGCTCCAAGGGATACAGAAAACCTGCAATGGTGCATCGGAATCTAATACTGCTGTCCCAGGAAAGGCTCAAAGCACGAACTATTAGAAGAGTTTTTCCTCTTATAAATAAGTCGACATTTTGCCTTTTGTATTGAATATCGATGCAATTTCTGTGTTTCATCGTTGATTTGAAGGTCCAAGGGATACAGTAAAACTGCAATGGTGCATCGGAATCTAATACTGCTGTCCCAGGAAAGGCTCAAATCACGAACTATAGGAAGAGTTACTCCTCTTGTAAATAACTCGACATTTTGCCTTTTGTATTCAATATCGATGCAATTTCTGTGTTTCATCGTTGATTTGAATGTCCAAGGGATACAGTAAACCTGCAATGGTGCATAGGAATCTAATACTGCTGTCCCAGGAAAGGCTCAAAGCACGAACTATAAGAAGAGTTACTCCTGTTGTAAATAAGTCGTAATTTTGCCTTTTGTGTTCAATATGGATGCAATTTCTGTGTTTCATCGTTGATTTGAAGTTCCAAGGCATACAGTAAAATTGCAATGTTGCATAGGAAGCTAATACTGCTGTCCCAGGAAAGGCTCAAAGCACGAACTACTAGAAGAGTTACTCCTCTTATAAATAAGTCGACATTTTGCTTTTCTATTCAATATCGATGCAATTTCTGTGTTTCATCGTCGATTTGAAGGTCCAAGGGATACAGTAGACCTTCAATGGTGCATCGGAATCTAATACTGCTGTCCCAGGTACGGCTCAAAGCACGAACTACTAGAAGAGTTCCTCCTCTTATAAATAAGTCGACATTTTGCCTTTTGTATTCAATATCGATGCAATTTCTTTGTTTCATCGTTGATTTGAAGGTCCAAGGGATACAGTAAACCTGCAATGGTGCATCGGAATCTAATACTGCTGTCCCAGGAAAGGCTCAAAGCACGAACTATAAGAAGAGTTACTCCTGTTGTTAATAAGTCGACATTTTTCCTTTAGTATTCAATATCGATGCAATTTCTGTCTTTCATCGTTGATTTGAATGTCCATGGGATACAGTAAACCTGCAATGGTGCATCGGAATCTAATACTGCTGTCCCAGGAAAGGCTCAAAGCACGAACTATTAGAAGAGTTACTCGTCTTGTAAATAAGTCGACATTTTGCCTTTTGTATTCAATATCGATGCAATTTCTGTGTTTCATCGTTGATTTGAAGGTCCAAGAGATACAGTAAACCTGCAATGGTGCATCGGAATCTAATACTGCTGTCCCAGGAAAGGCTCACAGCACGAACTATTAGAAGAGTTACTCCTCTTGTAAATAAGTCGACATTTTGCCTTTTGTATTCAATATCGATGCAATTTCTGTGTTTCATTTTTGATTTGAAGGTCCAAGGAATACAGTAAACCTGCAGGGGTGCATCGGAATCTAATACTGCTGTCCCAGGAAAGGCTCAAAGCACGAACTATTAGAAAAGTTACTCCTCTTGTAAGTAAGTCGATATATTGCCTTTTGTATTCAATATCGATATAATTTCTGTGTTTCATCTTTGATTTGAAGGTCCAAGGGATACAGTAAACCTGCAATGGTGCTTCGGAATCTAATACTGCTGTCCCAGGAAAGGCTGAAAGCACGAACTATTAGAAGAGTTACTCCTCTTGTAAATAAGTCTACATTTTGCCTTTTGTATTCAATATCGATGCAATTTCTGGGTTTCATTTTGTTTTGAAGGTCCAAGGGATACAGTAAACCTGCAATGGTGCATCGGAATCTAATACTGCTGTCCCAGGAAAGGCTCATAGCGCGAACTATTAGAAGAGTTACTCCTCTTGTAAATAAGTCGACATTTTGCTTTAGTATTCAATATCGATGCAATTTCTGTGTTTCATCGTTGATTTGAAGGTCCAAGGGATACAGCAGACCTGCAATGGTGCATTGGAATCTAATACTGCTTTCCCAGGAAAGGCTGAAAGCACGAACTATTAGAAGAGTTATTCCTCTTGTAACTAAGTCGACATTTTGCCTTTTGTATTCAATATCGATGCAATTTCTGTGTTTCATCGTTAATTTGAAGGTCCAAGGGATACAGTAAACCTGCAATGGAGCATCGGAATCTAATACTGCTGTCCCAGGAAAGGCTCAAAACACGAACTATAAGAAGAGTTACTCTTGTTGTAAATAAGTCGAAATTTTGCCTTTAGTATTCAATATCGATGCAATTTCTGTGTTTCATCGTTGATTTGAATGTCCAAGGGATACAGTAAACCTGCAATGGTGCATCGGAATCTAATACTGCTGTCCCAGGAAAGACTCAAAGCACGAACTATTAGAAGAGTTACTCGTCTTGTAAATAAGTCGACATTTTGCCTTTTGTATTCAATATTGATGTAATTTCTGTGCTTCATCGTTGATTTGCAGGTCCAAGAGATACAGTAAACCTGCAATGGTGCATCGGAATCTAATACTGCTGTCCCAGGAATGGCTCAAAGCACGAACTATAAGAAGAGTTACTCCTGTTGTAAATAAGTCGACATTTTTCCTTTAGTATTCAATATCGATGCAATTTCTGTGTTTCGTCGTTGATTTGAATGTCCATGGGATACAGTAAACCTGCAATGGTGCATCGGAATCTAATACTGCTGTCCCAGGAAAGGCTCAAAGCACGAACTATTAGAAGAGTTACTCCCCTTATAAATAAGTCGACATTTTGCCTTTTGTATTCAATATCGATGCAATTTCTGTGTTTCATCGTTCATTTGAAGGTCCAAGAGATACAGTAAACCTGCAATGGTGCATCGGAATCTAATACTGCTGTCCCAGGAAAGGCTCAAAGCACGAACTATTAGAAGAGTTACTCCTCTTGTAAATAAGTCGACATTTTGCCTTTTGTATTCAATATCGATGCAATTTCTGTGTTTCATTTTTGATTTGAAGGTCCAAGGAATACAGTAAACCTGCAGGGGTGCATCGCAATCTAATACTGCTGGCCCAGGAAAGGCTCAAAGCACGAACTATTAGAAGAGTTACTCCTCTTGCAATTAAGTCGACATATTGCCTTTTGTATTCAATATCGATGCAATTTCTGTGTTTCATCTTTGATTTGAAGGTCCAAGGGATACAGTAAACCTGCAATGGTGCATCGGAATCTAATACTGCTGTCCCAGGAAAGGCTGAAAGCACGAACTATTAGAGGAGTTACTCCTCTTGTAAATAAGTCGACATTTTGCCTTTTGTATTCAATATCGATGCAGTTTCTGTCTTTCATCGTTTATTTGAAGCTCCAAGGGATACAGTATACCTGCAATGGTGCATCGGAATCTAATACTGCTGTCCCAGGAAAGGCTCAAAGCACGAACTATTAGAAGAGTTTCTCCTCTTATAAATAAGTCGACATTTTGCCTTTTGTATTCAATATCGATGCAATTTCTGTGTTTCATCGTCATTTGAAGGTCCAAGGGATACAGTAAATTGCAATGGTGCATCAGAATCTAATACTGCTGTCCCAGGAAAGGCTCAAAGCACGAACTATAGGAAGAGTTACTCCTCTTGTAAATAACTCGACATTTTGCCTTTTGTATTCAATATCGATGCAATTTCTGTGTTTCATCGTTGATTTGAATGTCCAAGGGATACAGTAAACCTGCAATGGTGCATCGGAATCTAATACTGCTGTCCCAGGAAAGGCTCAAAGCACGAACTATAAGAAGAGTTACTCCTGTTGTAAATAAGTCGACATTTTGCCTTTTGTATTCAATATCGATGCAATTTCTGTGTTTCATCGTTGATTTGAAGGTCCAAGGGATACAGTAAAATTGCAATGTTGCATAGGAAGCTAATACTGCTGTCCCAGGAAAGGCTCAAAGCACGAACTACTAGAAGAGTTACTCCTCTTGTAAATAAGTCGACATTTTGCTTTTCTATTCAATATCGATGCAATTTCTGTGTTTCATCGTCGATTTGAAGGTCCAAGGGATACAGTAGACCTTCAATGGTGCATCGGAATCTAATACTGCTGTCCCAGGAAAGGCTCAAAGCACGAACTACTAGAAGAGTTACTCCTCTTGTAAATAACTCGACATATTTCCTTTTGTTTTCAATATCGATGCAATTTCTATGTTTCATCGTTGATTTGAAGGTCCAAGGGATACAGTAAACCTGCAATGGTGCATCGGAATCTAATACTGCTGTCCCAGGAAAGGCTCAAAGCACGAACTATTAAAAGAGTTACTCCTCTTACAAATAAGTCGACATTTTGCCTTTTGTATTCGATATCGATGCAATTTCTGTGTTGCATCGTTAATTTGAAGGTCCAAGGGATACAGTAAACCTGCAATGGAGCATCGGAATCTAATACTGCTGTCCCAGGAAAGGCTCAAAACACGAACTATAAGAAGCGTTACTCCTGTTGTAAATAAGTCGAAATTTTGCCTTTAGTATTCAATATCGATGCAATTTCTGTGTTTCATCGTTGATTTGAAGGTCCAAGGGATACAGTAAACCTGCAATGGTGCATCGGAATCTAATACTGCTGTCCCAGGAAAGGCTCAAAGCACGAACTATTAAAAGAGTTACTCCTCTTACAAATAAGTCGACATTTTGCCTTTTGTATTCGATATCGATGCAATTTCTGTGTTGCATCGTTAATTTGAAGGTCCAAGGGATACAGTAAACCTGCAATGGAGCATCGGAATCTAATACTGCTGTCCCAGGAAAGGCTCAAAACACGAACTATAAGAAGCGTTACTCCTGTTGTAAATAAGTCGAAATTTTGCCTTTAGTATTCAATATCGATGCAATTTCTGTGTTTCATCGTTGATTTGAATGTCCAAGGGATACAGTAAACCTGCAATGGTGCATCGGAATCTAATACTGCTGTCCCAGGAAAGGCTCAAAGCACGAACTATTAGAAGAGTTACTCGTCTTGTAAATAAGTCGACATTTTGCCTTTTGTATTCAATATCGATGTAATATCTGTGCTTCATCGTTGATTTGAAGGTCCAAGAGATACATTAAACCTGCAATGGTGCATCGGAATCTAATACTGCTGTCCCAGGAAAGGCTGAAAGCACGAACTATTAGAAGAGTTCCTCCTCTTGTAAATAAGTCGACATTTTGCCTTTTGTATTCAATATCGATGCAATTTCTGTCTTTCATCGTTGATTTGAAGCTCCAAGGGATACAGTAAACCTGCAATGGTGCATCGGAATCTAATACTGCTGTCCCAGGAAAGGCTCAAAGCACGAACTATTAGAAGAGTTTCTCCTCTTATAAATAAGTCGACATTTTGCCTTTTGTATTGAATATCGATGCAATTTCTGTGTTTCATCGTAGATTTGAAGGTCCAAGGGATACAGTAAAACTGCAATGGTGCATCGGAATCTAATACTGCTGTCCCAGGAAAGGCTCAAAGCACGAACTATAGGAAGAGTTACTCCTCTTGTAAATAACTCGACATTTTGCCTTTTGTATTCAATATCGATGCAATTTCTGTGTTTCATCGTTGATTTGAATGTCCAAGGGATACAGTAAACCTGCAATGGTGCATCGGAATCTAATACTGCTGTCCCAGGAAAGGCTCAAAGCACGAACTATAAGAAGAGTTACTCCTGTTGTAAATAAGTCGACATTTTGCCTTTTGTATTCAATATCGATGCAATTTCTGTGTTTCATCGTTGATTTGAAGTTCCAAGGGATACAGTAAAATTGCAATGTTGCATAGGAAGCTAATACTGCTGTCCCAGGAAAGGCTCAAAGCACGAACTACTAGAAGAGTTACTCCTCTTGTAAATAAGTCGACATTTTGCTTTTCTATTCAATATCGATGCAATTTCTGTGTTTCATCGTCGATTTGAAGGTCCAAGGGATACAGTAGACCTTCAATGGTGCATCGGAATCTAATACTGCTGTCCCAGGTACGGCTCAAAGCACGAACTACTAGAAGAGTTCCTCCTCTTATAAATAAGTCGACATTTTGCCTTTTGTATTCAATATCGATGCAATTTCTTTGTTTCATCGTTGATTTGAAGGTCCAAGGGATACAGTAAACCTGCAATGGTGCATCGGAATCTAATACTGCTGTCCCAGGAAAGGCTCAAAGCACGAACTATAAGAAGAGTTACTCCTGTTGTAAATAAGTCGACATTTTTTCTTTAGTATTCAATATCGATGCAATTTCTGTGTTTCATCGTTGATTTGAATGTCCATGGGATACAGTAGACCTGCAATGGTGCATCGGAATCTAATACTGCTGTCCCAGGAAAGGCTCAAAGCACGAACTATTAGAAGAGTTACTCGTCTTGTAAATAAGTCGACATTTTGCCTTTTGTATTCAATATCGATGCAATTTCTGTGTTTCATCGTTGATTTGAAGGTCCAAGAGATACAGTAAACCTGCAATGGTGCATCGGAATCTAATACTGCTGTCCCAGGAAAGGCTCACAGCACGAACTATTAGAAGAGTTACTCCTCTTGTAAATAAGTCGACATTTTGCCTTTTGTATTCATTATCGATGCAATTTCTGTGTTTCATTTTTGATTTGAAGGTCCAAGGAATACAGTAAACCTGCAGGGGTGCATCGGAATCTAATACTGCTGTCCCAGGAAAGGCTCAAAGCACGAACTATTAGAAAAGTTACTCCTCTTGTAAATAAGTCGACATATTGCCTCTTGTATTCAATATCGATGCAATTTCTGTGTTTCATCTTTGATTAGAAGGTCCAAGGGATACAGTAAACCTGCAAAGGTGCATCGGAATCTAATACTGCTGTCCCAGGAAAGGCTGAAAGCACGAACTATTAGAAGAGTTACTCCGCTTGTAAATAAGTCCACATTTTGCCTTTTGTATTCAATATCGATGCAATTTCTAGGTTTCATTTTTGTTTTGAAGGTCCAAGGGATACAGTAAACCTGCAATGGTGCATCGGAATCTAATACTGTTGTCCCAGGAAAGGCTCAAAGCACGAACTATTAGAAGAGTTACTCCTCTTGTAAATAGTCGACATTTTGCTTTAGTATTCAATATCGATGCAATTTCTGTGTTTCATCGTTGATTTGAAGGTCCAAGGGATACAGCAGACCTGCAATGGTGCATTGGAATCTAATACTGCTGTCCCAGGAAAGGCTGAAAGCACGAACTATTAGAAGAGTTACTCCCCTTGTAACTAAGTCGACATTTTGCCTTTTGTATTCAATATCGATGCAAATTCTGTGTTTCATCGTTGATTTGAAGGTCCAAGAGATACACTAAACCTGCAATGGTGCATCGGAATCTAATACTGCTGTCCCACGAAAGGCTCAAAGCACGAACTATTAGAAGAGTTTCTCCTCTTATAAATAAGTCGACATTTTGCCTTTTGTATTCAATATCGATGCAATTTCTGTGTTGCATCGTTAATTTGAATGTCCATGGGATACAGTAAACCTGCAATGGTGCATCGGAATCTAATACTGCTGTCCCAGGAAAGGCTCAAAGCACGAACTATTAGAAGAGTTACTCGTTTTGTAAATAAGTCGACATTTTGCCTTTTGTATTCAATATCGATGCAATTTCTGTGTTTCATCGTTGATTTGAAGGTCCAAGAGATACAGTAAACCTGCAATGGTGCATCGGAATCTAATACTGCTGTCCCAGGAAAGGCTCACAGCACGAACTATTAGAAGAGTTACTCCTCTTCTAAATAAGTCGACATTTTGCCTTTTGTATTCAATATCGATGCAATTTCTGTGTTTCATTTTTGATTTGAAGGTCCAAGGAATACAGTAAACCTGCAGGGGTGCATCGGAATCTAATACTGCTGTCCCAGGAAAGGCTCAAAGCACGAACTATTAGAAAAGTTACTCCTCTTGTAAATAAGTCGACATATTGCCTTTTGTATTCAATATCGATGCAATTTCTGTGTTTCATCTTTGATTTGAAGGTCCAAGGGATACAGTAAACCTGCAATGGTGCATCGGAATCTAATACTGCTGTCCCAGGAAAGGCTCAAAGCACGAACTATTATTAGAGTTACTCCTCTTATAAATAAGTCGACATTTTGCCTTTTGTATTCAATATCGATGCAATTTCTGTGTTTCATCGTTGATTTGTAGGTCCAAGGGATACAGTCAACCTGCAATGGTGCATCGGAATCTAATACTGCTGTCCCAGGAAAGGCTCAAAGCACGAACTATTAGAAGAGTTCCTCCTCTTATAAATAAGTCGACATTTTGCCTTTTGTATTCAATATCGATGCAATTTCTTTGTTTCATCGTTGATTTGAAGGTCCAAGGGATACAGTAAACCTGCAATGGTGCATCGGAATCTAATACTGCTGTCCCAGGAATGGCTCAAAGCACGAACTATAAGAAGAGTTACTCCTGTTGTAAATAAGTCGACATTTTTCCTTTAGTATTCAATATCGATGCAATTTCTGTGTTTCATCGTTGATTTGAATGTCCATGGGATACAGTAAACCTGCAATAGTGCATCGGAATCTAATACTGCTGTCCCAGGAAAGGTTCAAAGCACGAACTATTAGAAGAGTTACTCGTCTTGTAAATAAGTCGACATTTTTCCTTTAGTATTCAATATCGATGCAATTTCTGTGTATCATCGTTGATTTGAATGTCCATGGGATACAGTAAACCTGCAATAGTGCATCGGAATCTAATACTGCTGTCCCAGGAAAGGTTCAAAGCACGAACTATTAGAAGAGTTACTCGTCTTGTAAATAAGTCGACATTTTGCCTTTTGTATTCAATATCGATGCAATTTCTTTGTTTCATCGTTGATTTGAAGGTCCAAGGGATACAGTAAACCTGCAATGGTGCATCGGAATCTAATACTGCTGTCCCAGGAAAGGCTCAAAGCACGAACTATAAGAAGAGTTACTCCTGTTGTAAATAAGTCGACATTTTTTCTTTAGTATTCAATATCGATGCAATTTCTGTGTTTCATCGTTGATTTGAATGTCCATGGGATACAGTAGACCTGCAATGGTGCATCGGAATCTAATACTGCTGTCCCAGGAAAGGCTCAAAGCACGAACTATTAGAAGAGTTACTCGTCTTGTAAATAAGTCGACATTTTGCCTTTTGTATTCAATATCGATGCAATTTCTGTGTTTCATCGTTGATTTGAAGGTCCAAGAGATACAGTAAACCTGCAATGGTGCATCGGAATCTAATACTGCTGTCCCAGGAAAGGCTCACAGCACGAACTATTAGAAGAGTTACTCCTCTTGTAAATAAGTCGACATTTTGCCTTTTGTATTCATTATCGATGCAATTTCTGTGTTTCATTTTTGATTTGAAGGTCCAAGGAATACAGTAAACCTGCAGGGGTGCATCGGAATCTAATACTGCTGTCCCAGGAAAGGCTCAAAGCACGAACTATTAGAAAAGTTACTCCTCTTGTAAATAAGTCGACATATTGCCTCTTGTATTCAATATCGATGCAATTTCTGTGTTTCATCTTTGATTAGAAGGTCCAAGGGATACAGTAAACCTGCAAAGGTGCATCGGAATCTAATACTGCTGTCCCAGGAAAGGCTGAAAGCACGAACTATTAGAAGAGTTACTCCGCTTGTAAATAAGTCCACATTTTGCCTTTTGTATTCAATATCGATGCAATTTCTAGGTTTCATTTTTGTTTTGAAGGTCCAAGGGATACAGTAAACCTGCAATGGTGCATCGGAATCTAATACTGTTGTCCCAGGAAAGGCTCAAAGCACGAACTATTAGAAGAGTTACTCCTCTTGTAAATAGTCGACATTTTGCTTTAGTATTCAATATCGATGCAATTTCTGTGTTTCATCGTTGATTTGAAGGTCCAAGGGATACAGCAGACCTGCAATGGTGCATTGGAATCTAATACTGCTGTCCCAGGAAAGGCTGAAAGCACGAACTATTAGAAGAGTTACTCCCCTTGTAACTAAGTCGACATTTTGCCTTTTGTATTCAATATCGATGCAAATTCTGTGTTTCATCGTTGATTTGAAGGTCCAAGAGATACACTAAACCTGCAATGGTGCATCGGAATCTAATACTGCTGTCCCACGAAAGGCTCAAAGCACGAACTATTAGAAGAGTTTCTCCTCTTATAAATAAGTCGACATTTTGCCTTTTGTATTCAATATCGATGCAATTTCTGTGTTGCATCGTTAATTTGAATGTCCATGGGATACAGTAAACCTGCAATGGTGCATCGGAATCTAATACTGCTGTCCCAGGAAAGGCTCAAAGCACGAACTATTAGAAGAGTTACTCGTTTTGTAAATAAGTCGACATTTTGCCTTTTGTATTCAATATCGATGCAATTTCTGTGTTTCATCGTTGATTTGAAGGTCCAAGAGATACAGTAAACCTGCAATGGTGCATCGGAATCTAATACTGCTGTCCCAGGAAAGGCTCACAGCACGAACTATTAGAAGAGTTACTCGTCTTGTAAATAAGTCGACATTTTGCCTTTTGTATTCAATATCGATGTAATATCTGTGCTTCATCGTTGATTTGAAGGTCCAAGAGATACATTAAACCTGCAATGGTGCATCGGAATCTAATACTGCTGTCCCAAGAAAGGCTGAAAGCACGAACTATTAGAAGAGTTACTCCTCTTGTTAATAAGTCGACATTTTGCCTTTTGTATTCAATATCGATGCAATTTCTGTCTTTCATCGTTGATTTGAAGCTCCAAGGGATACTGTAAACCTGCAATGGTGCATCGGAATCTAATACTGCTGTCCCAGGAAAGGCTCAAAGCACGAACTATTAGAAGAGTTTCTCCTCTTATAAATAAGTCGACATTTTGCCTTTTGTATTGAATATCGATGCAATTTCTGTGTTTCATCGTAGATTTGAAGGTCCATGGGATACATTAAACCTGCAATAGTGCATCGGAATCTAATACTGCTGTCCCAGGAAAGGTTCAAAGCACGAACTATTAGAAGAGTTACTCGTCTTGTAAATAAGTCGACATTTTGCCTTTTGTATTCAATATCGATGCAATTTCTGTGTTTCATCGTTGATTTGAATGTCCAAGGGATACAGTAAACCTGCAATGGTGCATCGGAATCTAATACTGCTGTCCCAGGAAAGGCTCAAAGCACGAACTATTAGAAGAGTTACTCGTCTTGTAAATAAGTCGACATTTTGCCTTTTGTATTCAATATCGATGTAATATCTGTGCTTCATCGTTGATTTGAAGGTCCAAGAGATACATTAAACCTGCAATGGTGCATCGGAATCTAATACTGCTGTCCCAGGAAAGGCTGAAAGCACGAACTATTAGAAGAGTTACTCCTCTTGTTAATAAGTCGACATTTTGCCTTTTGTATTCAATATCGATGCAATTTCTGTCTTTCATCGTTGATTTGAAGCTCCAAGGGATACTGTAAACCTGCAATGGTGCATCGGAATCTAATACTGCTGTCCCAGGAAAGGCTCAAAGCACGAACTATTAGAAGAGTTTCTCCTCTTATAAATAAGTCGACATTTTGCCTTTTGTATTGAATATCGATGCAATTTCTGTGTTTCATCGTAGATTTGAAGGTCCAAGGGATACAGTAAAACTGCAATGGTGCATCGGAATCTAATACTGCTGTCCCAGGAAAGGCTCAAAACACGAACTATAGGAAGAGTTACTCCTCTTGTAAATAACTCGACATTTTGCCTTTTGTATTCAATATCGATGCAATTTCTGTGTTTCATCGTTGATTTGAATTTCCAAGGGATACAGTAAACCTGCAATGGTGCATCGGAATCTAATACTGCTGTCCCAGGAAAGGCTCAAAGCACGAACTATAAGAAGAGTTACTCCTGTTGTAAATAAGTCGACATTTTGCCTTTTGTATTCAATATCGATGCAATTTCTGTGTTTCATCGTTGATTTGAAGTTCCAAGGGATACAGTAAAATTGCAATGTTGCATAGGAAGCTAATACTGCTGTCCCAGGAAAGGCTCAAAGCACGAACTACTAGAAGAGTTACTCCTCTTGTAAATAAGTCGACATTTTGCTTTTCTATTCAATATCGATGCAATTTCTGTGTTTCATGGTCGATTTGAAGGTCCAAGGGATACAGTAGACCCTCAATGGTGCATCGGAATCTAATACTGCTGTCCCAGATATGGCTCAAAGCACGAACTACTAGAAGAGTTCCTCCTCTTATAAATAAGTCGACATTTTGACTTTTGTATTCAATATCGATGCAATTACTTTGTTTCATCGTTGATTTGAAGGTCCAAGGGATACAGTAAACCTGCAATGGTGCATCGGAATCTAATACTGCTGTCCCAGGAAAGGCTCAAAGCACGAACTATAAGAAGAGTTACTCCTGTTGTAAATAAGTCCACATTTTTCCTTTAGTATTCAATATCGACGCAATTTCTGTGTTTCATCGTTGATTTGAATGTCCATGGGATACAGTAAACCTGCAATGGTGCATCGGAATCTAATACTGCTGTCCCAGGAAAGGCTCAAAGCACGAACTATTAGAAGAGTTACTCCTCTTGTAAATAAGTCGACATTTTGCCTTTTGTATTCAATATCGATGCAATTTCTGTGTTTCATCGTTGATTTGAAGGTCCAAGAGATACAGTAAACCTGCAATGGTGCATCGGAATCTAATACTGCTGTCCCAGGAAAGGCTCACAGCACGAACTATTAGAAGAGTTACTCCTCTTGTAAATAAGTCCACATTTTGCCTTTTGTATTCAATATCGATGCAATTTCTAGGTTTCATTTTTGTTTTGAAGGTCCAAGGGATACAGTAAACCTGCAATGGTGCATCGGAATCTAATACTGTTGTCCCAGGAAAGGCTCAAAGCACGAACTATTAGAAGAGTTACTCCTCTTGTAAATAAGTCGACATTTTGCTTTAGTATTCAATATCGATGCAATTTCTGTGTTTCATCGTTGATTTGAAGGTCCAAGGGATACAGCAGACCTGCAATGGTGCATTGGAATCTAATACTGCTGTCCCTGGAAAGGCTGAAAGCACGAACTATTAGAAGAGTTACTCCTCTTGTAACTAAGACGACATTTTGCCTTTTGTATTCAATATCGATGCAATTTCTGTGTTTCATCGTTGATTTGAAGGTCAAAGAGATACACTAAAACTGCAATGGTGCATCGGAATCTAATACTGCTGTCCCAGGAAAGGCTCAAAGCACGAACTATTAGAAGAGTTTCTCCTCTTATATATAAGTCGACATTTTGCCTTTTGTATTCAATATCGATGCAATTTCTGTGTTGCATCGTTAATTTGAATGTCCATGGGATACAGTAAACCTGCAATGGTGCATCGGAATCTAATACTGCTGTCCCAGGAAAGGCTCAAAGCACGAACTATTAGAAGAGTTACTCGTCTTGTAAATAAGTCGACATTTTGCCTATTGTATTCAATATCGATGCAATTTCTGTGTTTCATCGTTGATTTGAAGGTCCAAGAGATACAGTAAACCTGCAATGGTGCATCGGAATCTTATACTGCTGTCCCAGGAAAGGCTCACAGCACGAACTATTAGAAGAGTTACTCCTCTTGTAAATAAGTCGACATTTTGCCTTTTGTATTCAATATCGATGCAATTTCTGTGTTTCATTTTTGATTTGAAGGTCCAAGGAATACAGTAAACCTGCAGGGGTGCATCGGAATCTAATACTGCTGTCCCAGGAAAGGCTCAAAGCACGAACTATTAGAAAAGTTACTCCTCTTGTAAATAAGTCGACATATTGCCTTTTGTATTCAATATCGATGCAATTTCTGTGTTTCATCTTTGATTTGAAGGTCCAAGGGATACAGTAAACCTGCAATGGTGCATCGGAATCTAATACTGCTGTCCCAGGAAAGGCTCAAAGCACGAACTATTATTAGAGTTACTCCTCTTATAAATAAGTCGACATTTTGCCTTTTGTATTCAATATCGATGCAATTTCTGTGTTTCATCGTTGATTTGAAGTTCCAAGGGATACAGTAAAATTGCAATGTTGCATAGGAAGCTAATACTGCTGTCCCAGGAAAGGCTCAAAGCACGAACTACTAGAAGAGTTACTCCTCTTGTAAATAAGTCGACATTTTGCTTTTCTATTCAATATCGATGCAATTTCTGTGTTTCATGGTCGATTTGAAGGTCCAAGGGATACAGTAGACCCTCAATGGTGCATCGGAATCTAATACTGCTGTCCCAGATATGGCTCAAAGCACGAACTACTAGAAGAGTTCCTCCTCTTATAAATAAGTCGACATTTTGCCTTTTGTATTCAATATCGATGCAATTACTTTGTTTCATCGTTGATTTGAAGGTCCAAGGGATACAGTAAACCTGCAATGGTGCATCGGAATCTAATACTGCTGTCCCAGGAAAGGCTCAAAGCACGAACTATAAGAAGAGTTACTCCTGTTGTAAATAAGTCGACATTTTTCCTTTAGTATTCAATATCGACGCAATTTCTGTGTTTCATCGTTGATTTGAATGTCCATGGGATACAGTAAACCTGCAATGGTGCATCGGAATCTAATACTGCTGTCCCAGGAAAGGCTCAAAGCACGAACTATTAGAAGAGTTACTCCTCTTGTAAATAAGTCGACATTTTGCCTTTTGTATTCAATATCGATGCAATTTCTGTGTTTCATCGTTGATTTGAAGGTCCAAGAGATACAGTAAACCTGCAATGGTGCATCGGAATCTAATACTGCTGTCCCAGGAAAGGCTCACAGCACGAACTATTAGAAGAGTTACTCCTCTTGTAAATAAGTCCACATTTTGCCTTTTGTATTCAATATCGATGCAATTTCTAGGTTTCATTTTTGTTTTGAAGGTCCAAGGGATACAGTAAACCTGCAATGGTGCATCGGAATCTAATACTGTTGTCCCAGGAAAGGCTCAAAGCACGAACTATTAGAAGAGTTACTCCTCTTGTAAATAAGTCGACATTTTGCTTTAGTATTCAATATCGATGCAATTTCTGTGTTTCATCGTTGATTTGAAGGTCCAAGGGATACAGCAGACCTGCAATGGTGCATTGGAATCTAATACTGCTGTCCCAGGAAAGGCTGAAAGCACGAACTATTAGAAGAGTTACTCCTCTTGTAACTAAGACGACATTTTGCCTTTTGTATTCAATATCGATGCAATTTCTGTGTTTCATCGTTGATTTGAAGGTCCAAGAGATACACTAAAACTGCAATGGTGCATCGGAATCTAATACTGCTGTCCCAGGAAAGGCTCAAAGCACGAACTATTAGAAGAGTTTCTCCTCTTATAAATAAGTCGACATTTTGCCTTTTGTATTCAATATCGATGCAATTTCTGTGTTGCATCGTTAATTTGAATGTCCATGGGATACAGTAAACCTGCAATGGTGCATCGGAATCTAATACTGCTGTCCCAGGAAAGGCTCAAAGCACGAACTATTAGAAGAGTTACTCGTCTTGTAAATAAGTCGACATTTTGCCTATTGTATTCAATATCGATGCAATTTCTGTGTTTCATCGTTGATTTGAAGGTCCAAGAGATACAGTAAACCTGCAATGGTGCATCGGAATCTTATACTGCTGTCCCAGGAAAGGCTCACAGCACGAACTATTAGAAGAGTTACTCCTCTTGTAAATAAGTCGACATTTTGCCTTTTGTATTCAATATCGATGCAATTTCTGTGTTTCATTTTTGATTTGAAGGTCCAAGGAATACAGTGAACCTGCAGGGGTGCTTCGCAATCTAATACTGCTTTCCCAGGAAAGGCTCAAAGTACGAACTATTAGAAGAGTTACTCCTCTTGTAAATAAGTCGACATATTGCCTTTTGTATTCAGTATCGATGCAATTTCTGTGTTTCATCTTTGATTTGAAGGTCCAAGGGATACAGTAAACCTGCAATGGTGCATCGGAATCTAATACTGCTGTCCCAGGAAAGGCTGAAAGCACGAACTATTAGAAGAGTTACTCCTCTTGTAAATAAGTCGACATTTTGCCTTTTGTATTCAATATCGATGCAATTTCTAGGTTTCATTTTTGCTTTGAAGGTCCAAGGGATACAGTAAACCTGCAATGGTGCATCGGAATCTAATACTGCTGTCCCAGGAAAGGCTCAAAGCACGAACTATTAGAAGAGTTACTCCTCTTGTAAATAAATCGACATTTTGCTTTAGTATTCAATATCGATGCAATTTCTGTGTTTCATCGTTGATTTGAAGGTCCAAGGGATACAGCAGACCTGCAATGGTGCATTGGAATCTAATACTGCTGTCCCAGGAAAGGCTGAAAGCACGAACTATTAGAAGAGTTACTCCTCTTGTAACTAAGTCGACATTTTGCCTTTTGTATTCAATATCGATGCAATTTCTGTGTTTCATCGTTGATTTGAAGGTCCAAGAGATACACTAAACCTGCAATGGTGCATCGGAATCTAATACTGCTGTCCCAGGAAAGGCTCAAAGCACGAACTATTAGAAGAGTTTCTCCTCTTATAAATAAGTCGACATTTTGCCTTTTGTATTCAATATCGATGCAATTTCTGTGTTGCATCGTTAATTTGAAGGTCCAAGGGATACAGTAAACCTGCAATGGAGCATCGGAATCTAATACTGCTGTCCCAGGAAAGGCTCAAAACACGAACTATAAGAAGAGTTACTCTTGTTGTAAATAAGTCGAAATTTTGCCTTTAGTATTCAATATCGATGCAATTTCTGTGTTTCATTGTTGATTTGAATGTCCAAGGGATACAGTAAACCTGCAATGGTGCATCGGAATCTAATACTGCTGTCCCAGGAAAGGCTCAAAGCACGAACTATTAGAAGAGTTACTCGTCTTGTAAATAAGTCGACATTTTTCCTTTTGTATTCAATATCGATGTAATTTCTGTGCTTCATCGTTGATTTGAAGGTCCAAGAGATACAGTAAACCTGCAATGGTGCATCGGAATCTAATACTGCTGTCCCAGGAAAGGCTGAAAGCACGAACTATTAGAAGAGTTACTCCTCTTGTAAATAAGTCGACATTTTGCCTTTTGTATTCAATATCGATGCAATTTCTGTCTTTCATCGTTTATTTGAAGCTCCAAGGGATACAGTAAACCTGCAATGGTGCATCGGAATCTAATACAGCTGTCCCAGGAAAGGCTCAAAGCACGAACTATTAGAAGAGTTTCTCCTCTTTTAAATAAGTCGACATTTTGCCTTTTGTATTCAATATCGATGCAATTTCTGTGTTTCATCGTCATTTGAAGGTCCAAGGGATACAGTAAATTGCAATGGTGCATCAGAATCTAATACTGCTGTCCCAGGAAAGGCTCAAAGCACGAACTACTAGAAGAGTTACTCCTCTTGTAAATAAGTCGACATTTTGCTTTTCTATTCAATACCGATGCAATTTCTGTGTTTCATCGTCGATTTGAAGGTCCAAGGGATACAGTAGACCTTCAATGGTGCATCGGAATCTAATACTGCTGTCCCAGGAAAGGCTCAAAGCACGAACTACTAGAAGAGTTACTCCTCTTGTAAATAACTCGACATATTTCCTTTTGTTTTCAATATCGATGCAATTTCTATGTTTCATCGTTGATTTGAAGGTCCAAGGGATACAGTAAATCTGCAATGGTGCATCGGAATCTAATACTGCTGTCCCAGGAAAGGCTCAAAGCACGAACTATTATTAGAGTTACTCCTCTTATAATTAAGTCGACATTTTGCCTTTTGTAATCAATATCGATGCAATTTCTGTGTTTCATCGTTGATTTGAAGGTCCAAGGGATACAGTAAACCTGCAATGGTGCATCGGAATCTAATACTGCTGTCCCAGGAAAGGCTCAAAGCACGAACTTTTAGAAGAGTTCCTCCTCTTATAAATAAGTCGACATTTTGCCTTACGTATTCAATATCGATGCAATTTCTTTGTTTCATCGTTGATTTGAAGGTCCAAGGGATACAGTAAACCTGCAATGGTGCACCGGAATCTAATACTGCTGTCCCAATAAAGGCTCAAAGCACGAACTATAAAGAGAGTTACTCCTGTTGTAAATAAGTCGACATTTTTCCTTTAGTATTCAATATCGATGCAATTTCTGTGTTTCATCGTTGATTTGAATGTCCATGGGATACAGTAAACCTGCAATGGTGCATCGGAATCTAATACTGCTGTCCCAGGAAAGGCTCAAAGCACGAACTATTAGAAGAGTTACTCCTCTTGTAACTAAGTCGACATTTTGCCTTTTGTATTCAATATCGATGCAATTTCTGTGTTTCATCGTTGATTTGAAGGTCCAAGAGATACACTAAACCTGCAATGGTGCATCGGAATCTAATACTGCTGTCCTAGGAAAGGCTCAAAGCACGAACTATTAGAAGAGTTCCTCCTCTTATAAATAAGTCGACATTTTGCCTTTTGTACTCAATATCGATGCAATTTCTGTGTTTCATCGTTGATTTGAAAGTCCAAGGGATACAGTAAACCTGCAATGGTGCATCGGAATCTAATACTGCTTCCCAGGAAAGGCTCAAAGCACGAACTATAGGAAGAGTTACTCCTCTTGTAAATAAGTCGACATTTTGCCTTTTGTATTCAATATCGATGCAATTTCTGTGTTTCATCGTTGATTTGAATGTCCAAGGGATACAGTAAACCTGCAATGGTGCATCGGAATCTAACACTCCTGTCCCAGGAAAGGCTCAAAGCACGAACTATAAGAAGAGTTACTCCTCTTGTAAATAAGTCGACATTTTGCCTTTTGTATTCAATATCGATGCAATTTCTGTGTTTCATCGTTGATTTGAAGGTCCAAGGGATACAGTAAAATTGCAATATTGCATAGGAAGCTTATACTGCTGTCCCAGGAAAGGCTCAAAGAACGAACTACTAGAAGAGTTACTCCTCTTGTAAATAACTCGACATTTTGCCTTTTGTATTCAATATCGATGCAATTTCTGTGTTTCATCTTTGATTTGAATGTCCAAGGGATACAGTAGACCTTCAATGGTGCATCGGAATCTAATACTGCTGTCCCAGGAAAGGCTCAAAGCACGAACTATTAGAAGAGTTTCTCCTCTTATAAATAAGTCAACATTTTGCCTTTTGTATTCAATTTCGATGCAATTTCTGTGTTGCATCGTTAATTTGAAGGTCCAAGGGATACAGTAAACCTGCAATGGAGCATCGGAATCTAATACTGCTGTCCCAGGAAAGGCTCAAAGCACGAACTATTAGAAGAGTTACTCCTCTTGTAAATAAGTCGACATTTTGCCTTTTGTATTCAATATCGATGCAATTTCTAGGTTTCATTTTTGTTTTGAAGGTCCAATTGATACAGTAAACCTGCAATGGTGCATCGGAATCTAATACTGCAGTCCCAGGAAAGGCTCAAAGCACGAAGTATTAGAAGAGTTACTCCTCTTGTAAATAAGTCGACATTTTGCTTTAGTATTCAATATCGATGCAATTTCTGTGTTTCATCGTTGATTTGAAGGTCCAAGGGATACAGCAGACCTGCAATGGTGCATTGAAATCTAATACTGCTGTCCCAGGAAAGGCTGAAAGCACGAACTATCAGAAGAGTTACTCCTCTTGTAACTAAGTCAACATTTTGCCTTTTCTATTCAATGTCGATGCAATTTCTGTGTTTCATCGATGATTTGAAGGTCCAAGAGATACACTAAACCTGTAATGGTGCATCGGAATCTAATACTGCTGTCCCAGGAAAGGCTCAAAGCACGAACTATAGGAAGAGTTACTCCTCTTGCAAATAAGTCGACATTTTGCTTTTTGTATTCAATATCGATGCAATGTCTGTGTTTCATCGTTGATTTGAATGTCCAAGGGATACAGTAAACCTGCAATGGTGCATCGGAATCTAATACTGCTGTCCCAGGAAAGGCTCAAAGCACGAACTATAAGAAGAGTTACTCCTCTTGTAAATAAGTCGACATTTTGCCTTTTGTATTCAATATCGATGCAATTTCTGTGTTTCATCGTTGATTTGAAGGTCCAACGGATACAGTAAAATTGCAGTGTTGCATAGGAAGCTAATACTGCTGTCCCAGGAAAGGATCAAAGCACGAACTACTAGAAGAGTTACTCCTCTTGTAAATAAGTCGACATTTTGCTTTTCTATTCAATATCGATGCAATTTCTGTGTTTCATCGTCGATTTGAAGGTCCAAGGGATACAGTAGACCTTCAATGGTGCATCGGAATCTAATACTGCTGTATCAGGAAAGGCTCAAAGCACAAACAATTATTAGAGTTACTCCTCTTATAATTAAGTCGACATTTTGCCTTTTGTATTCAATATCGATGCAATTTCTGTGTTTCATCGTTGATTTGAAGGTCCAAGGGATACAGTAAACCTGCAATGGTGCATCGGAATCTAATACTGCTGTCCCAGGAAAGGCTCAAAGCACGAACTATAGGAAGAGTTACTCCTCTTGTAAATAAGTCAACATTTTGCCTTTTGTATTCAATATCGATGCAATTTCTTTGTTTCATCGTTGATTTGAAGGACGAAGGGATACAGTAGACCTTCAATGGTGCATCGGAATCTAATACTGCTGTCCCAGGAAAGGCTCAAAGCACGAACTATTAGAAGAGTTTCTCCTCTTATAAATAAGTCGACATTTTGCCTTTTGTATTCAATTTCGATGCAATTTCTGTGTTGCATCGTTAATTTGAAGGTCCAAGGGATACAGTAAACCTGCAATGGAGCATCGGAATCTAATACTGCTGTCCCAGGTAAGGCTCAAAGCACGAACTATAGGAAGAGTTACTCCTCTTGTAAATAAGTCGACATTTTGCCTTTTGTATTCAATATCGATGCAATTTCTTTGTTTCATCGTTGATTTGAAGGACGAAGGGATACAGTAGACCTTCAATGGTGCATCGGAATCTAATACTGCTGTCCCAGGAAAGGCTCAAAGCACGAACTATTAGAAGAGTTTCTCCTCTTATAAATAAGTCGACATTTTGCCTTTTGTATTCAATTTCGATGCAATTTCTGTGTTGCATCGTTAATTTGAAGGTCCAAGGGATACAGTAAACCTGCAATGGAGCATCGGAATCTAATACTGCTGTCCCAGGAAAGGCTCAAAGCAAGAACTATAGGAAGAGTTACTCCTCTTGTAACTAAGTCGACATTTTGCCTTTTGTATTCAATATCGATGCAATTTCTGTGTTTCATCGTTGATTTAAAGGTCCAAGAGATACACTAAACCTGCAATGGTGCATCGGAATCTAATACTGCTGTCCTAGGAAAGGCTCAAAGCACGAACTATTAGAAGAGTATCTCCTCTTATAAATATGTCGACATTTTGCCTTTTGTATTCAATATCGATGTAATTTCTGTGTTGCATCGTTAGTTTGAAGGTCCAAGGGATACAGTAAACCTGCAATGGTGCATCGGAATCTAATACTGCTGTCCCAGGAAAGGCTCAAAGCACGAACTTTTAGAAGAGTTCCTCCTCTTATAAATAAGTCGACATTTTGCCTTATGTATTCAATATCGATGCAATTTCTTTGTGTCATCGTTGATTTGAAGGTCCAAGGGATACAGTAAACCTGCAATGGTGCATCGGAATCTAATACTGCTGTTCCAGGAAAGGCTCAAAGCACGAACTATAAGGAGAGTTACTCCTGTTGTAAATAAGTCGACATTTTTCCTTTAGTATACAATATCGATGCAATTTCTGTGTTTCATCGTTGATTTGAATGTCAATGGGATACAGTAAACCTGCAATGGTGCATCGGAATCTAATACTGCTGTCCCAGGAAAGGCTCAAAGCACGAACTATTAGAAGCGTTACTCCTCTTGTAACTAAGTCGACATTTTGCCTTTTGTATTCAATATCGATGCAATTTCTGTGTTTCATCGTTGATTTGAAGGTCCAAGAGATACACTAAACCTGCAATGGTGCATCGGAATCTAATACTGCTGTCCTAGGAAAGGCTCAAAGCACGAACTATTAGAAGAGTTTCTCCTCTTATACATAAGTCGACATTTTGCCTTTTGTATTCAATATCGATGCAATTTCTGTGTTTCATCGTTGATTTGAAGGTCCAAGGGATACAGTAAACCTGCAATGGTGCATCGGAATCTAATACTGCTGTCCCAGGAAACGCTCAAAGCACGAACTATAGGAAGAGTTACTCCTCTTGTAAATAAGTCGACATTTTGCCTTTTGTATTCAATATCGATGCAATTTCTATGTTTCATCGTTGATTTGAAGGACGAAGGGATACAGTAGACCTTCAATGGTGCATCGGAATCTAATACTGCTGTCCCAGGAAAGGCTCAAAGCACGAACTATTAGAAGAGTTTCTCCTCTTATAAATAAGTCGACATTTTGCCTTTTGTATTCAATTTCGATGCAATGTCTGTGTTGCATCGTTAATTTGAAGGTCCCAGGGATACAGTAAGCCTGCAATGGAGCATCGGAATCTAATACTGCTGTCCCAGGAAAGGCTCAAAGAACGAACTATTAGAAGAGTTACTCCTCTTGTAAATAAGTCGACATTTTGCCTTTTGTATTCAATATCGATGCAATTTCTAGGTTTCATTTTTGTTTTGAAGGTCCAAGGGATACAGTAAACCTGCAATGGTGCATCGGAATCTAATACTGCTGTCCCAGGAAAGGCTCAAAGCACGAAGTATTAGAAGAGTTACTCCTCTTGTAAATAAGTCGACATTTTGCTTTAGTATTCAATATCGATGCAATTTCTGTGTTTCATCGTTGATTTGAAGGTCCAAGAGATACACTAAACCTGCAATGGTGCATCGGAATCTAATACTGCTGTCCCAGGTAAGGCTCAAAGCACGAACTATAGGAAGAGTTACTCCTCTTGTAAATAAGTCGACATTTTGCCTTTTGTATTCAATATCGATGCAATTTCTTTGTTTCATCGTTGATTTGAAGGACGAAGGGATACAGTAGACCTTCAATGGTGCATCGGAATCTAATACTGCTGTCCCAGGAAAGGCTCAAATCACGAACTATTAGAAGAGTTTCTCCTCTTATAAATAAGTCGACATTTTGCCTTTTGTATTCAATTTCGAAGCAATTTCTGTGTTGCATCGTTAATTTGAAGGTCCAAGGGATACAGTAAACCTGCAATGGAGCATCGGAATCTAATACTGCTGTCCCAGGAAAGGCTCAAAGCACGAACTATAGGAAGAGTTACTCCTCTTGTAACTAAGTCGACATTTTGCCTTTTGTATTCAATATCGATGCAATTTCTGTGTTTCATCGTTGATTTGAAGGTCCAAGAGATACACTAAACCTGCAATGGTGCTTCGGAATCTAATACTGCTGTCCTAGGAAAGGCTCAAAGCACGAACTATTAGAAGAGTTTCTCCTCTTACAAATAAGTCGACATTTTGCCTTTTGTATTCAATATCGATGCAATTTCTGTGTTGCATCGTTAATTTGAAGGTCCAAGGGATACAGTAAACCTGCAATGGTGCATCGGAATCTAATACTGCTGTCCCAGGAAAGGCTCAAAGCACGAACTTTTAGAAGAGTTCCTCCTCTTATAAATAAGTCGACATTTTGCCTTATGTATTCAATATCGATGCAATTTCTTTGTGTCATCGTTGATTTGAAGGTCCAAGGGATACAGTAAACCTGCAATGGTGCATCGGAATCTAATACTGCTGTTCCAGGAAAGGCTCAAAGCACGAACTATAAGGAGAGTTACTCCTGTTGTAAATAAGTCGACATTTTTCCTTTAGTATACAATATCGATGCAATTTCTGTGTTTCATCGTTGATTTGAATGTCAATGGGATACAGTAAACCTGCAATGGTGCATCGGAATCTAATACTGCTGTCCCAGGAAAGGCTCAAAGCACGAAGTATTAGAAGAGTTACTCCTCTTGTAAATAAGTCGACATTTTGCTTTAGTATTCAATATCGATGCAATTTCTGTGTTTCATCGTTGATTTGAAGGTCCAAGAGATACACTAAACCTGCAATGGTGCATCGGAATCTAATACTGCTGTCCCAGGAAAGGCTGAAAGCACGAACTATCAGAAGAGTTACTCCTCTTGTAACTAAGTCGACATTTTGCCTTTTGTATTCAATATCGATGCAATTTCTGTGTTTCATCGTTGATTTGAAGGTCCAAGGGATACAGTAAACCTGCAATGGTGCATCGGAATCTAATACTGCTGTCCCAGGAAAGGCTCAAAGCACGAACTATAGGAAGAGTTACTCCACTTGCAAATAAGTCGACATTTTGCCTTTTGTATTCAATATCGATGCAATTTCTGTGTTTCATCGTTGATTTGAATGTCCAAGGGATACAGTAAACCTGCAATGGTGCATCGGAATCTAATACTGCTGTCCCAGGAAAGGCTCAAAGCACGAACTATAAGAAGAGTTACTCCTCTTGTAAATAAGTCGACATTTTGCCTTTTGTATTCAATATCGATGCGATTTCTGTGTTTCATCGTTGATTTGAAGGTGCAAGGGATACAGTAAAATTGCAATGTTGCATAGGAAGCTAATACTGCTGTCCCAGGAAAGGCTCAAAGCACGAACTACTAGAAGAGTTACTCCTCTTGTAAATAACTCTACATTTTGCCTTTTGTATTCAATATCGATGCTATTTCTATGTTTCATCGTTGATTTGAAGGTCCAAGGGATACAGTAAACCTGCAATGGTGCATCGGAATCTAATACTGCTGTCCCAGGAAAGGCTCAAAGCACGATCTATTAGAAGAGTTACTCCCCTTATAAATAAGTCGACATTTTGCCTTTTGTATTCAATATCAATGAAATTTCTGTGTTTCATCGTTGATTTGAAGGTTCAAGGGATACAGTAAACCTGCAATGGTGCATCGGAACCTAATACTGCTGTCCCAGGAAAGGCTCAAAACACGAACTATTAGAAGAGTTATTCCTCTTGTAAATAAGTCGATATTTTGCCTTTTGTATTCAATATCGATGCAATTTCTGTGTTTCATCGTTGATTTGAAGGTCCAAGGGATACAGTAAACCTGCAATGGTGCATCGGAATCTAATACTGCTGTCCCAGGAAAGGCTCAAAGCACGAACTATTAGAAGAGTTACTCCTCTTGAAAAATAAGTCGACATTTTGCTTTTGTATTCAATATCGCTGCAATTTCTGTGTTTCTTCGTTGATTTGAAGGTCCAAGGGATACAGTAGACCTTCAATGGTGCATCGGAATCTAATACTGCTGTCCCAGGAAAGGCTCAAAGCACGAACTATTAGAAGAGTTTCTCCTCTTATAAATAAGTCGACATTTTGCCTTTTGTATTCAATTTCGATGCAATTTCTGTGTTGCATCGTTAATTTGAAGGTCCAAGGGATACTTTAAACCTGCAATGGTGCATCGGAATATAATACTGCTGTCACAGGAAAGGTTCAAAGCACGAACTATGAGAAGAGTTACTCCTCTTGTAAATAAGTCGACATTTTGCCTTTTGTATTCAGTATCGATGCAATTTCTGTGTTTCATCGTTGATTTGAATGTCCAAGGGATACAGTGAACCTGCAATGGTGCATCGGAATCTAATACTGCTGTCCCAGGAAAGGCTCAAAGCACGAACTATTAGAAGAGTTTCTCGTCTTGTAAATAAGTCGACATTTTGCCTATTGTATTCAATATCGACGCAATATCTGTGTTTCATCGTTGCTTTGAAATTCCAAGAGATACAGTAAACCTGCAATGGTGCATCGGAATCTAATACTGCTGTCCCAGGAAAGGCTGAAAGCACGAACTATTAGAAGAGTTACTCCTCTTGTAAATAAGTCGACATTTTGCCTTTTGTATTCAATATCGATGCAATTTCTGTGTGTCATCGTTGATTTGAAGCTCCAAGGGATACACTAAACCTGCAATGGTACATCGGAATCTAATACTGCTGTCCCAGGAAAGGCTCAAGGCACGAATTATTATTAGATTTACTCCTCTTATAAATAAGTCGACATTTTGCATTTTGTATTCAATATCGATGCAATTTCTGTGTTTCATCGTTGATTTGAATGTCCAAGGGATACAGTGAACCTGCAATGGTGCATCGGAATCTAATACTGCTGTCCCAGGAAAGGCTCAAAGCACGAACTATTAGAAGAGTTTCTCGTCTTGTAAATAAGTCGACATTTTGCCTATTGTATTCAATATCGACGCAATATCTGTGTTTCATCGTTGCTTTGAAATTCCAAGAGATACAGTAAACCTGCAATGGTGCATCGGAATCTAATACTGCTGTCCCAGGAAAGGCTGAAAGCACGAACAATTAGAAGAGTTACTCCTCTTGTAAATAAGTCGACATTTTGCCTTTTGTATTCAATATCGATGCAATTTCTGTGTGTCATCGTTGATTTGAAGCTCCAAGGGATACACTAAACCTGCAATGGTACATCGGAATCTAATACTGCTGTCCCAGGAAAGGCTCAAGGCACGAATTATTATTAGATTTACTCCTCTTATAAATAAGTCGACATTTTGCATTTTGTATTCAATATCGATGCAATTTCTGTGTTTCATCGTTGATTTGAAGGTCCAAGGGATACAGTAAAATTGCAATGGTGCATCGGAACCTAATACTGCTGTCCCAGGAAAGGCTCAAAACACGAACAATTAGAAGAGTTACTCCTCTTGTAAATAAGTCGACATTTTGCCGTTTGTATTCAATATCGATGCAATTTCTGTGTTTCATCGTTGATTTGAAGGTCCAAGGGATACAGTAAACCTGCAATGGTGCATCGGAATCTAATACTGCTGTCCCAGGAAAGGCTCAAAGCACGAACTATTAGAAGAGTTACTGCTCTTATAAATAAGTCGACATTTTGCTTTTGTATTCAATATCGATGCAATTTCTGTGTTTCATCGTTGATTTGAAGGTCCAAGGGATACAGTAGACCTTCAATGGTGCATCGGAATCTAATACTGCTCTCCCAGGAAAGGCCCAAAGCACGAACTATTAGAAGAGTTTCTCCTCTTATAAATAAGTCGACATTTTGCCTTTTGTATTCAATTTCGATGCAATTTCTGTGTTGCATCGTTAATTTGTAGGTCCAAGGGATACAGTAAAACTGCAATGGTGCATCGGAATAGAATACTGCTGTCCCAGGAAAGGCTCAAAGCACGAACTATTAGAAGAGGTTCTCCTCTTATAAATAAGTCGACATTTTGCATTTTGTATTCAATTTCGATGCAATTTCTGTGTTGCATCGTTAATTTGAAGGTCCAAGGGATACAGTAAAATTGCAATGTTGCATAGGAAGCTAATACTGCTGTCCCAGGAAATGCTCAAAGCACGAACTACTAGAAGAGTTACTCCTCATGTAAATAACTCGACATTTTGCCTTTTGTATTCGATATCGATGCAATTTCTGTGATTCTTCGTTGATTTGAAAGTGCAAGGGATACAGTAAACCTGCAATGGTGCATCGGAATCTAATACTGCTGTCCCAGGAAAGGCTCAAAGCACGAACTATTAGAAGAGTTTCTCCTCTTATAAATAACTCGACATTTTGCCTTTTGTATTCAATTTCGATGCAATTTCTGTGTGCATCGTTAATTTGAAGGTCCAAGGGATACAGTAAACCTGCAATGGTGCATCGGAATATAATACTGCTGTCCCAGGAAAGGCTCAAAGCACGAACTATAACAAGAGTTACTCCTCTTGTAAATAAGTCGACATTTTGCCTTTTGTATTCAATATCGATGCAATTTCTGTGTTTCATCGTTGATTTGAAGCTCCAAGGGATACACTAAACCTGCAATGGTACATCGGAATCTAATACTGCTGTCCCAGGAAAGGCTCAAGGCACGAATTATTATTAGATTTACTCCTCTTATAAATAAGTCGACATATTGCATTTTGTATTCAATATCGATGCAATTTCTGTGTTTCATCGTTGATTTGAAGGTCCAAGGCATACAGTAAACCTGCAATGGTGCATCGGAATCTAATACTGCTGTCCCAGGAAAGGCTCAAAGCACGAACTATAGGAAGAGTTACTCCTCTTGTAAATAACTCGACATTTTGCCTTTTGTATTCAATACCGATGCAATTTCTGTGTTTCATCGTTGATTTGAAAGTCCAAGGGATACAGTAAACCTGCAATGGTGCATCGGAATCTAATACTGCTGTCCCAGGAAAGGCTCAAAGCACGAACAATTAGAAGAGTTACTCCTCTTGTAAATAAGTCGACATTTTGCTTTTGTATTCAATATCGATGCAATTTCTATGTGTCATCGTTGATTTGAAGGTCCAAGGGATACAGTAAACCTTCAATGGTGCATCGGAATCTAATACTGCTGTACCAGGAAAGGCTCAAAGCACGAACTATTAGAAGAGTTTCTCCTCTTATAAATAAGTCGACATTTTGCCTTTTGTATTCAATTTCGATGCAATTTCTGTGTTGCATCGTTAATTTGAAGGTCCAAGGGATACAGTAAACCTGCAATGGAGCATCGGAATCTAATACTGCTGTCCCAGGAAAGGCTCAAAGCACGAACTATAACAAGAGTTACTCCTCTTGTAAATAAGTCGACATTTTGCCTTTTGTATTCAATATCGATGCAATTTCTGTGTTTCATCGTTGATTTGAATGTCCAAGGGATACAGTAAACCTGCAATGGAGCATCGGAATCTAATACTGCTGTCCCAGGAAAGGCTCAAATCACGAACTATTAGAAGAGTTACTCCCCTTATAAATAAGTCGACATTTTGCCTTTTGTATTCAATATCAATGAAATTTCTGTGTTTCATCGTTGATTTGAAGGTTCAAGTGATACAGTAAACCTGCAATGGTGCATCGGAACCTAATACTGCTGTCCCAGGAAAGGTTCAAAGCACGAACAATTAGAAGAGTTACTCCTCTTGTAAATAAGTCGACATTTTGCCTTTTGTATTCAATATCGATGCAATTTCTGTGTTTCATCGTTGATTTGAAGGTCCAAGGGATACAGTAAACTTGCAATGGTGCATCGGAATCTAATACTGCTGTCCCAGGAAAGGCTCAAAGCACGAACTTTTAGAAGAGTTCCTCCTCTTATAAATAAGTCGACATTTTGCCTTATGTATTCAATATCGATGCAATTTCTTTGTGTCATCGTTGATTTGAAGGTCCAAGGGATACAGTAAACCTGCAATGGTGCATCGGAATCTAATACTGCTGTTCCAGGAAAGGCTCAAAGCACGAACTATAAGGAGAGTTACTCCTGTTGTAAATAAGTCGACATTTTTCCTTTAGTATACAATATCGATGCAATTTCTGTGTTTCATCGTTGATTTGAATGTCAATGGGATACAGTAAACCTGCAATGGTGCATCGGAATCTAATACTGCTGTCCCAGGAAAGGCTCAAAGCACGAACTATTAGAAGAGTTACTCCTCTTGTAACTAAGTCGACATTTTGCCTTTTGTATTCAATATCGATGCAATTTCTGTGTTTCATCGTTGATTTGAAGGTCCAAGAGATACACTAAACCTGCAATGGTGCATCGGAATCTAATACTGCTGTCCTAGGAAAGGCTCAAAGCACGAACTATTAGAAGAGTTTCTCCTCTTATACATAAGTCGACATTTTGCCTTTTGTATTCAATATCGATGCAATTTCTGTGTTTCATCGTTGATTTGAAGGTCCAAGGGATACAGTAAACCTGCAATGGTGCATCGGAATCTAATACTGCTGTCCCAGGAAAGGCTCAAAGCACGAACTATAGGAAGAGTTACTCCTCTTGTAAATAAGTCGACATTTTGCCTTTTGTATTCAATATCGATGCAATTTCTATGTTTCATCGTTGATTTGAAGGACGAAGGGATACAGTAGACCTTCAATGGTGCATCGGAATCTAATACTGCTGTCCCAGGAAAGGCTCAAAGCACGAACTATTAGAAGAGTTTCTCCTCTTATAAATAAGTCGACATTTTGCCTTTTGTATTCAATTTCGATGCAATTTCTGTGTTGCATCGTTAATTTGAAGGTCCAAGGGATACAGTAAGCCTGCAATGGAGCATCGGAATCTAATACTGCTGTCCCAGGAAAGGCTCAAAGAACGAACTATTAGAAGAGTTACTCCTCTTGTAAATAAGTCGACATTTTGCCTTTTGTATTCAATATCGATGCAATTTCTAGGTTTCATTTTTGTTTTGAAGGTCCAAGGGATACAGTAAACTAGCAATGGTGCATCGGAATCTAATACTGCTGTCCCAGGAAAGGCTCAAAGCACGAAGTATTAGAAGAGTTACTCCTCTTGTAAATAAGTCGACATTTTGCTTTAGTATTCAATATCGATGCAATTTCTGTGTTTCATCGTTGATTTGAAGGTCCAAGAGATACACTAAACCTGCAATGGTGCATCGGAATCTAATACTGCTGTCCCAGGAAAGGCTGAAAGCACGAACTATCAGAAGAGTTACTCCTCTTGTAACTAAGTCGACATTTTGCCTTTTGTATTCAATATCGATGCAATTTCTGTGTTTCATCGTTGATTTGAAGGTCCAAGGGATACAGTAAACCTGCAATGGTGCATCGGAATCTAATACTGCTGTCCCAGGAAAGGCTCAAAGCACGAACTATAGGAAGAGTTACTCCACTTGCAAATAAGTCGACATTTTGCCTTTTGTATTCAATATCGATGCAATTTCTGTGTTTCATCGTTGATTTGAATGTCCAAGGGATACAGTAAACCTGCAATGGTGCATCGGAATCTAATACTGCTGTCCCAGGAAAGGCTCAAAGCACGAACTATAAGAAGAGTTACTCCTCTTGTAAATAAGTCGACATTTTGCCTTTTGTATTCAATATCGATGCGATTTCTGTGTTTCATCGTTGATTTGAAGGTGCAAGGGATACAGTAAAATTGCAATGTTGCATAGGAAGCTAATACTGCTGTCCCAGGAAAGGCTCAAAGCACGAACTACTAGAAGAGTTACTCCTCTTGTAAATAACTCTACATTTTGCCTTTTGTATTCAATATCGATGCAATTTCTGTGTTTCATCGTTGATTTGAAGGTCCAAGGGATACAGTAAACCTGCAATGGTGCATCGGAATCTAATACTGCTGTCCCAGGAAAGGCTCAAAGCACGAACTATTAGAAGAGTTACTCCTCTTGAAAAATAAGTCGACATTTTGCTTTTGTATTCAATATCGCTGCAATTTCTGTGTTTCTTCGTTGATTTGAAGGTCCAAGGGATACAGTAGACCTTCAATGGTGCATCGGAATCTAATACTGCTGTCCCAGGAAAGGCTCAAAGCACGAACTATTAGAAGAGTTTCTCCTCTTATAAATAAGTCGACATTTTGTCTTTTGTATTCAATTTCGATGCAATTTCTGTGTTGCATCGTTAATTTGAAGGTCCAAGGGATACTTTAAACCTGCAATGGTGCATCGGAATATAATACTGCTGTCACAGGAAAGGTTCAAAGCACGAACTATGAGAAGAGTTACTCCTCTTGTAAATAAGTCGACATTTTGCCTTTTGTATTCAGTATCGATGCAATTTCTGTGTTTCATCGTTGATTTGAATGTCCAAGGGATACAGTGAACCTGCAATGGTGCATCGGAATCTAATACTGCTGTCCCAGGAAAGGCTCAAAGCACGAACTATTAGAAGAGTTTCTCGTCTTGTAAATAAGTCGACATTTTGCCTATTGTATTCAATATCGACGCAATATCTGTGTTTCATCGTTGCTTTGAAATTCCAAGAGATACAGTAAACCTGCAATGGTGCATCGGAATCTAATACTGCTGTCCCAGGAAAGGCTGAAAGCACGAACTATTAGAAGAGTTACTCCTCTTGTAAATAAGTCGACATTTTGCCTTTTGTATTCAATATCGATGCAATTTCTGTGTGTCATCGTTGATTTGAAGCTCCAAGGGATACACTAAACCTGCAATGGTACATCGGAATCTAATACTGCTGTCCCAGGAAAGGCTCAAGGCACGAATTATTATTAGATTTACTCCTCTTATAAATAAGTCGACATTTTGCATTTTGTATTCAATATCGATGCAATTTCTGTGTTTCATCGTTGATTTGAATGTCCAAGGGATACAGTGAACCTGCAATGGTGCATCGGAATCTAATACTGCTGTCCCAGGAAAGGCTCAAAGCACGAACTATTAGAAGAGTTTCTCGTCTTGTAAATAAGTCGACATTTTGCCTATTGTATTCAATATCGACGCAATATCTGTGTTTCATCGTTGCTTTGAAATTCCAAGAGATACAGTAAACCTGCAATGGTGCATCGGAATCTAATACTGCTGTCCCAGGAAAGGCTGAAAGCACGAACTATTAGAAGAGTTACTCCTCTTGTAAATAAGTCGACATTTTGCCTTTTGTATTCAATATCGATGCAATTTCTGTGTGTCATCGTTGATTTGAAGCTCCAAGGGATACACTAAACCTGCAATGGTACATCGGAATCTAATACTGCTGTCCCAGGAAAGGCTCAAGGCACGAATTATTATTAGATTTACTCCTCTTATAAATAAGTCGACATTTTGCATTTTGTATTCAATATCGATGCAATTTCTGTGTTTCATCGTTGATTTGAAGGTCCAAGGGATACAGTAAAATTGCAATGGTGCATCGGAACCTAATACTGCTGTCCCAGGAAAGGCTCAAAACACGAACAATTAGAAGAGTTACTCCTCTTGTAAATAAGTCGACATTTTGCCTTTTGTATTCAATATCGATGCAATTTCTGTGTTTCATCGTTGATTTGAAGGTCCAAGGGATACAGTAAACCTGCAATGGTGCATCGGAATCTAATACTGCTGTCCCAGGAAAGGCTCAAAGCACGAACTATTAGAAGAGTTACTGCTCTTATAAATAAGTCGACATTTTGCTTTTGTATTCAATATCGATGCAATTTCTGTGTTTCATCGTTGATTTGAAGGTCCAAGGGATACAGTAGACCTTCAATGGTGCATCGGAATCTAATACTGCTCTCCCAGGAAAGGCCCAAAGCACGAACTATTAGAAGAGTTTCTCCTCTTATAAATAAGTCGACATTTTGCCTTTTGTATTCAATTTCGATGCAATTTCTGTGTTGCATCGTTAATTTGTAGGTCCAAGGGATACAGTAAAACTGCAATGGTGCATCGGAATAGAATACTGCTGTCCCAGGAAAGGCTCAAAGCACGAACTATTAGAAGAGTTTCTCCTCTTATAAATAAGTCGACATTTTGCATTTTGTATTCAATTTCGATGCAATTTCTGTGTTGCATCGTTAATTTGAAGGTCCAAGGGATACAGTAAAATTGCAATGTTGCATAGGAAGCTAATACTGCTGTCCCAGGAAATGCTCAAAGCACGAACTACTAGAAGAGTTACTCCTCATGTAAATAACTCGACATTTTGCCTTTTGTATTCGATATCGATGCAATTTCTGTGATTCTTCGTTGATTTGAAAGTGCAAGGGATACAGTAAACCTGCAATGGTGCATCGGAATCTAATACTGCTGTCCCAGGAAAGGCTCAAAGCACGAACTATTAGAAGAGTTTCTCCTCTTATAAATAACTCGACATTTTGCCTTTTGTATTCAATTTCGATGCAATTTCTGTGTTGCATCGTTAATTTGAAGGTCCAAGGGATACAGTAAACCTGCAATGGTGCATCGGAATATAATACTGCTGTCCCAGGAAAGGCTCAAAGCACGAACTATAACAAGAGTTACTCCTCTTGTAAATAAGTCGACATTTTGCCTTTTGTATTCAATATCGATGCAATTTCTGTGTTTCATCGTTGATTTGAAGCTCCAAGGGATACACTAAACCTGCAATGGTACATCGGAATCTAATACTGCTGTCCCAGGAAAGGCTCAAGGCACGAATTATTATTAGATTTACTCCTCTTATAAATAAGTCGACATATTGCATTTTGTATTCAATATCGATGCAATTTCTGTGTTTCATCGTTGATTTGAAGGTCCAAGGCATACAGTAAACCTGCAATGGTGCATCGGAATCTAATACTGCTGTCCCAGGAAAGGCTCAAAGCACGAACTATAGGAAGAGTTACTCCTCTTGTAAATAACTCGACATTTTGCCTTTTGTATTCAATACCGATGCAATTTCTGTGTTTCATCGTTGATTTGAAAGTCCAAGGGATACAGTAAACCTGCAATGGTGCATCGGAATCTAATACTGCTGTCCCAGGAAAGGCTCAAAGCACGAACAATTAGAAGAGTTACTCCTCTTGTAAATAAGTCGACATTTTGCTTTAGTATTCAATATCGATGCAATTTCTATGTGTCATCGTTGATTTGAAGGTCCAAGGGATACAGTAAACCTTCAATGGTGCATCGGAATCTAATACTGCTGTACCAGGAAAGGCTCAAAGCACGAACTATTAGAAGAGTTTCTCCTCTTATAAATAAGTCGACATTTTGCCTTTTGTATTCAATTTCGATGCAATTTCTGTGTTGCATCGTTAATTTGAAGGTCCAAGGGATACAGTAAACCTGCAATGGAGCATCGGAATCTAATACTGCTGTCCCAGGAAAGGCTCAAAGCACGAACTATAACAAGAGTTACTCCTCTTGTAAATAAGTCGACATTTTGCCTTTTGTATTCAATATCGATGCAATTTCTGTGTTTCATCGTTGATTTGAATGTCCAAGGGATACAGTAAACCTGCAATGGAGCATCGGAATCTAATACTGCTGTCCCAGGAAAGGCTCAAATCACGAACTATTAGAAGAGTTACTCCCCTTATAAATAAGTCGACATTTTGCCTTTTGTATTCAATATCAATGAAATTTCTGTGTTTCATCGTTGATTTGAAGGTTCAAGTGATACAGTAAACCTGCAATGGTGCATCGGAACCTAATACTGCTGTCCCAGGAAAGGTTCAAAGCACGAACAATTAGAAGAGTTACTCCTCTTGTAAATAAGTCGACATTTTGCCTTTTGTATTCAATATCGATGCAATTTCTGTGTTTCATCGTTGATTTGAAGGTCCAAGGGATACAGTAAACTTGCAATGGTGCATCGGAATCTAATACTGCTGTCCCAGGAAAGGCTCAAAGCACGAACTATTAGAAGAGTTACTGCTCTTATAAATAAGTCGACATTTTGCTTTTGTATTCAATATCGATGCAATTTCTGTGTTTCATCGTTTATTTGAAGGTCCAAGGGATACAGTAGGCCTTCAATGGTGCATCGGAATCTAATATTGCTGTCCCAGGAAATGCCCAAAGCACGAACTATTAGAAGAGTTTCCCATCTTATAAATAAGTCGACATTTTGCCTTTTGTATTCAATTTCGATGCAATTTCTGTGTTGCATCGTTAATTTGTAGGTCCAAGGGATACAGTAATCCTGCAAAGGTGCATCGGAATATAATACTGCTGTCCCAGGAAAGGCTCAAAGCACGAACTATTAGAAAAGTTTCTCCTGTTATAAATAAGTCGACATTTTGCCTTTTGTATTCAATTTCGATGCAATTTCTGTATTGCGTCGTTAATTTGAAGGTCCAAGGGATACAGTAAAATTGCAATGGTGCATCGGAACCTAATACTGCTGTCCCAGGAAAGGCTCAAAACACGAACAATTAGAAGAGTTACTCCTCTTGTAAATAAGTCGACATTTTGCCTTTTGTATTCAATATCGATGCAATTTCTGTGTTTCATCGTTGATTTGAAGGTCCAAGGGATACAGTAAACCTGCAATGGTGCATCGGAATCTAATACTGCTGTCCCAGGAAAGGCTCAAAGCACGAACTATTAGAAGAGTTACTGCTCTTATAAATAAGTCGACATTTTGCTTTTGTATTCAATATCGATGCAATTTCTGTGTTTCATCGTTGATTTGAAGGTCCAAGAGATACAGTAGACCTTCAATGGTGCATCGGAATCTAATACTGCTCTCCCAGGAAAGGCCCAAAGCACGAACTATTAGAAGAGTTTCTCCTCTTATAAATAAGTCGACATTTTGCCTTTTGTATTCAATTTCGATGCAATTTCTGTGTTGCATCGTTAATTTGTAGGTCCAAGGGATACAGTAAAACTGCAATGGTGCATCGGAATAGAATACTGCTGTCCCAGGAAAGGCTCAAAGCACGAACTATTAGAAGAGTTTCTCCTCTTATAAATAAGTCGACATTTTGCATTTTGTATTCAATTTCGATGCAATTTCTGTGTTGCATCGTTAATTTGAAGGTCCAAGGGATACAGTAAAATTGCAATGTTGCATAGGAAGCTAATACTGCTGTCCCAGGAAATGCTCAAAGCACGAACTACTAGAAGAGTTACTCCTCATGTAAATAACTCGACATTTTGCCTTTTGTATTCGATATCGATGCAATTTCTGTGATTCTTCGTTGATTTGAAAGTGCAAGGGATACAGTAAACCTGCAATGGTGCATCGGAATCTAATACAGCTGTCCCAGGAAAGGCTCAAAGCACGAACTATTAGAAGAGTTTCTCCTCTTATAAATAACTCGACATTTTGCCTTTTGTATTCAATTTCGATGCAATTTCTGTGTTGCATCGTTAATTTGAAGGTCCAAGGGATACAGTAAACCTGCAATGGTGCATCGGAATATAATACTGCTGTCCCAGGAAAGGCTCAAAGCACGAACTATAAGAAGAGTTACTCCTCTTGTAAATAAGTCGACATTTTGCCTTTTGTATTCAATATCGATGCAATTTCTGTGTTTCATCGTTGATTTGAATGTCCAAGGGATACAGTAAACTTGCAATGTTGCATCGGAATCTAATACTGCTGTCCCAGGAAAGGCTCAAAGCACGAACAATTGGAAGAGTTACTCGTCTTGTAAATAAGACGACATTTTGCCTTTTGTATTCAATATCGATGCAATTTCTGTGTTTCATCGTTGATTTGAAGGTCCAAGAGATACAGTAAACCTGCAATGGTGCATCGGAATCTAATACTGCTGTACCAGGAAAGGCTCACAGCACGAACTATTAGAAGAGTTACACCTCTTGTAAATAAGTCGACATTTTGCCTTTTGTATTCAATATCGATGCAATTTCTGTCTTTCATCGTTGATTTCAAGCTCCAAGGGATACAGTAAACCTGCAATGGTGCATCCGAATCTAATACTGCTGTCCCAGGAAAGGCTCAATGCACGAACTATTAGAAGAGTTACTGCTCTTATAAATAAGTCGACATTTTGCCTTTTTTATTCGATATCGATGCAGTTTCTGTGATTCTTCGTTGATTTGAAAGTCCAAGGGATACAGTAAACCTGCAATGGTGCATCGGAATTTAATACTGCTGTCCCAGGAAAGGCTCAAAGCACGAACTATTAGAAGAGTTTCTCCTCTTACAAATAAGTCGACATTATGCCTTTTGTATTCAATATCGATGCAATTTCTCTGTTGCATCGTTGATTTGAAGGTCCAAGGGATACAGTAAACCTGCAATGGCGCATCGGAATCTAATACTGCTGTCCCAGGAAAGGCTCAAAGCACGAACTATTAGAAGAGTTACTCCCCTTATAAATAAGTCGACATTTTGCCTTTTGTATTCAATATCAATGAAATTTCTGTGTTTCATCGTTGATTTGAATGTCCAAGGGATACAGTAAACCTGCAATGGTGCATCAGAATCTAATACTGCTGTCCCAGGAAAGGCTCAAAGCACGAACAATTAGAAGAGTTAATCGTCTTGTAAATAAGTCGACATTTTGCCTTTTGTATTCAATATCGATGCAATTTCTGTGTATCATCGTTGATTTGAAGGTCCAAGAGATACAGTATACCTGCAATGGTGCATCGGAATCTAATACTGTTGTCCCAGGAAAGGCTCAAAGCACGAACTATTAGAAGAGTTACTCCTCTTGTAAATAAGTCGACATTTTGAATTTTGTATTCAATATCGATGCAATTTCTGTCTTTCATCGTTGATTTGAAGCTCCAAGGGATATAGTAAACCTGCAATGGTGCATCGGAATCTAATACTGCTGTCCCAGGAATGGCTCAAGACACGAACTATTATTAGAGTTACTCCTCTTATAAATAAGTCGACATTTTGCCTTTTGTATTCAATATCGATGCAATTTCTGTATTTCATCGTTGATTTGAATGTCCAAGGGATACAGTAAACCTGCAATGGTGCATCGGAATCTAGTACTGCTGTCGCAGGAAAGGCTCACAACACGAACTATTAGAAGAGTTACTCCTCTTATAAATAAGTCGCCATTTTGCCTTTTGTATTCAGTATCGATGCAATTTCTGTGTTTCATCGTTGATTTGAAGGTCCAAGGCATACAGTAAACCTGCAATGGTGCATCGGAATCCAATACTGCTGTCCCAGGAAAGGCTCAAAACACGAACTATTAGAACAGTTACTGCTCTTATAAATAAGTCGACATTTTGCCTTTTGTATTCGATATCGATGCAATTTCTGTGTTTCGTCGTTGATTTGAAAGTCCAAGGGATACAGTAAACCTGCAATGGTGCATCAGAATCTAATACTGCTGTCCCTGGAGAGTCTCAAAGCACGAACTATTAGAAGAGCTACTCCTCTTGTAAATAAGTCGACATTTTGCTTTTGTATTCAATATCGATGCAATTTCTGTGTTTCATCGTCGATTTGAAGGTCCAAGGGATACAGTAGACCTTCAATGGTGCATCGGAATCTAATACTGCTGTCCCAGGAAAGGCTCAAAGCACGAACTATTAGAAGAGTTTCTCCTCTTACAAATAAGTCGACATTTTGCCTTTTGTATTCAATATCGATGCAATTTCTGTGTTGCATCGTTGATTTGAAGGTCCAAGGGATACAGTAAACCTGCAATGGTGCATCGGAATCTAATACTGCTGTCCCAGGAAAGGCTCAAAGCACGAACTATTAGAAGAGTTACTCCCCTTATAAATAGTCGACATTTTGCCTTTTGTATTCAATATCAATGCAATTTCTGTGTTTCATCGTTGATTTGATGGTCCAAGGGATACAGTAAACCTGCAATGGTGCATCGGAATCTAATACTGCTGTCCCAGGAAAGGCTCAAAACACGAACTATAAGAAGAGTTACTCCTGTTGTAAATAAGTCGACATATTGCCTTTTGTATTCAATATCGATGCAATTTCTGTGTTTCATCGTTGATTTGAAGGTCCAAGGCATACAGTAAACCTGCAATGGTGCATCGGAATCTAATACTGCTGTCCCAGGAAAGGCTCAAAGCACGAACTATTAGAAGAGTTTCTCCTCTTGTAAATAAGTTGACATTTTGCCTTTTGTATTCAATTTCGATGCAATTTCTGTGTTGCATCGTTAATTTGAAGGTCCAACGGATACAGTAAACCTGCAATGGTGCATCGGAATCTAATACTGCTGTCCCAGGAAAGGCTCAAAGCACGAACTATAAGAAGAGTTGTAAAAAAGTCAACATTTTGCCTTTTGTATTCAATATCGATGCAATTTCTGTGTTTCATCGTTGATTTGAATGTCCAAGGGATACAGTAAACCTGCAATGGTGCATCGGAATCTAATACTGCTGTCCCAGGAAAGGCTCAAAGCACGAACTATTAGAAGAGTTACTCGTCTTGTAAATAAGTCGACATTTTGCCTTTTGTATTCAATATCGATGCAATTTCTGTGTTTCATCGTTGATTTGAAGGTCCAAGAGATACAGTAAACCTGCAATGGTGCATCGGAATCTAATACTGCTGTCCCAGGAAAGGCTGAAAGCACGAACTATTAGAAGAGTTACTCCTCTTGTAAATAAGTCGACATTTTGCCTTTTGTATTCAATATCGATGCAATTTCTGTCTTTCATCGTTGATTTGAAGCTCCAAGGGATACAGTAAACCTGCAATGGTGCATCGGAATCTAATACTGCTGTCCCATGAAAGGCTCAAAGCACGAACTATTATTACAGTTACTCCTCTTCTAAATAAGTCGACATTTTGCTTTTTGTATTCAATATCGATGCAATTTCTGTGTTTCATCGTTGATTTGAATGTCCAAGGGATACAGTAAACCTGCAATGGTGCATCGGAATCTAATACTGCTGTCCCAGGAAAGGCTCACAGCACGAACTATTAGAAGAGTTACTCCTCTTATAAATAAGTCGAAATTTTGCCTTTTGTATTCAATATCGATGCAATTTCTGTGTTTCATCGTTGATTTGAATGTCCAAGGGATACAGTAAACCTGCAATGGTGCATCGGAATCTAATACTGCTGTCCCAGGAAAGGCTGAAATCACGAACTATTAGAAGAGTTACTCCTCTTGTAAATAAGTCTACATTTTGCCTTTTGTATTCAATATCGATGCAATTTCTGTCTTTCATCGTTGATTTGAAGCTCCAAGGGATACAGTAAACCTGCAATGGTGCCTCGGAATCTAATACTGCACAGAGCGGGGTGGCGCAGTGGTTAGACACTGGACTCGCATTCGGGAGGACGACGGTTCAATCCCACGTCCGGCCATCCTGATTTAGGTTTTCCGTGATTTCCCTAAATCGCTCCGGGCACATGCCGGCATGGTCCCTCTGTTAGGGAACGGCTGACTTCCTTCCCAATCCTTCCCTAGTCCGATGAGACCGATGACCACCCTGTCTGGTCTCCTTCCCCAAACCAACCAACCAACCATCTAATACTGCTGTCCCAGGAAAGGCTCAAAGCACGACCTATTATTAAAAATACTCCTCTTATAAATAAGTCGACATTCTGCCGTTTGTATTCAATATCGATGCAATTTCTGTGTTTCATCGTTGATTTGAAGGTCCAAGGGATACAGTAAATCTGCAATGGTGCATCGGAATCTAATACTGCTATCCCAGGAAAGGCTCAAAGCACGAACTATTAGAAGAGTTACTCCTCTTGTAAATAAGTCGACATTTTGCTTTTGTATTCAATATCGATGCAATTTCTGTGTTTCATCGTTGATTTGAAGGTCCAAGGGATACAGTAGACCATCAATGGTGCATCGGAATCTACTACTGCTGTCCCAGGAAATACTCAAAGCACGAACTATTAGAAGAGTTTCTCCTCTTGTAAATAAGTCGACATTTTGCCTTTTGTATTCAATATCGATGCAATTTCTGTGTTTCATCGTTGATTTGAATGTCCAAGGGATACACTAAACCTGCAATGGTGCATCGGAAACTAATACTGCTGTCCCAGGAAAGGCTCAAAGCACGAACTATTAGAAGAGTTACTCCTCTTATAAATAAGTCGCCATTTTGAATTTTGTATTCAATATCGATGCAATTACTGTGTTTCATCGTTGATTTGAAGGTCCAAGGCATACAGTAAACCTGCAATGGTGCATCGGAATCTAATACTGCTGTCCCAGGAAAGGCTCAAAACACGAACTAATAGAACAGTTACTGCTCTTTTAAATAAGTCGACATTTTGCTTTTGTATTCAATATCGATGCAATTTCTGTGTTTCATCGTTGATTTGAAGGTCCAAGGGATACAGTAGACCTTCAATGGTGCATCGGAATCTAATACTGCTGTCCCAGGAAAGGCTCAAAGCATGTACTATTAGAAGAGTTTCTCCTCTTACAAATAAGTCGACATTTTGCCTTTTGTATTCAATATCGATGCAATTTCTGTGTTGCATCGTTGATTTGAAGGTCCAAGGGATACAGTAAACCTGCAATGGTGCATCGGAATCTAATACTGCTGTCCCAGGAAAGGCTCAAAGCACGAACTATTAGAAGAGTTACTCCCCTTATAAATAGTCGACATTTTGCCTTTTGTATTCAATATCAATGCAATTTCTGTGTTTCATCGTTGATTTGATGGTCCAAGGGATACAGTAAACCTGCAATGGTGCATCGGAATCAAATACTGCTGTCCCAGGAAAGGCTCAAAACACGAACTATAAGAAGAGTTACTCCTGTTGTAAATAAGTCGACATTTTGCCTTTTGTATTCAATATCGATGCAATTTCTGTGTTTCATCGTTGATTTGAAGGTCCAAGGCATACAGTAATCCTGCAATGGTGCATCGGAATCTAATACTGCTGTCCCAGGAAAGGCTCAAAGCACGAACTACTAGAAGAGTTTCTCCTCTTGTAAATAAGTTGACATTTTGCCTTTTGTATTCATTTTCGATGCAATTTCAGTGTTGCATCGTTAATTTGAAGGTCCAACGGATACAGTAAACCTGCAATGGTGCATCGGAATCTAATACTGCTGTCCCAGGAAAGGCTCAAAGCACGAACTATTAAAAGAGTTGTAAATAAGTCAACATTTTGCCTTTTGTATTCAATATCGATGCAATTTCTGTGTTTCATCGTTGATTTGAATGTCCAAGGGATACAGTAAACCTGCAATGGTGCATCGGAATCTAATACTGCTGTCCCAGGAAAGGCTCAAAGCACGAACTATTAGAAGCGTTACTCGTCTTGTAAATAAGTCGACATTTTGCCTTTTGTATTCAATATCGATGCAATTTCTGTGTTTCATCGTTGATTTGAAGGTCCAAGAGATACAGTAAACCTGCAATGGTGCATCGGAATCCAATACTGCTGTCCCAGGAAAAGCTGAAAGCACGAACTATTAGAAGAGTTACTCCTCTTGTAAATAAGTCGACATTTTGCTTTTGTATTCAATATCGATGCAATTTCTGTGTTTCATCGTTGATTTGAAGGTCCAAGGGATACAGTAGACCTTCAATGGTGCATCGGAATCTAATACTGCTGTCCCAGGAAAGGCTCAAAGCACGAAATATTAGAAGAGTTTCTCCTCTTACAAATAAGTCGACATTTTGCCTTTTGTATTCAATATCGATGCAATTTCTGTGTTGCATCGTCAATTTGAAGGTCCAAGGGATACAGTAAAACTGCAATGGTGCATCGGAATCTAATACTGCTGTCCCAGGAAGGCTCAAAGCACGAACTATAAGAAGAGTTACTCCTGTTGTAAATAAGTCGAAATTTTGCCTTTAGTATTCAATATCGATGCAATTTCTGTGTTTCATCGTTGATTTGAATGTCCAAGGGATACAGTAAACCTGTAATGGTGCATCGGAATCTAATACTGCTGTCCCAGGAAAGGCTGAAAGCACGAACTATTAGAAGAGTTACTCCTCTTGTAAATAAGTCTACATTTTGCCTTTTGTATTCAATATCGATGCAATTTCTGTCTTTCATCGTTGATTTGAAGCTCCAAGGGATACAGTAAACCTGCAATGGTGCATCGGAATCTAATACTGCACCGAGCGGGGTGGCGCAGTGGTTAGACACTGGACTCGCATTCGGGAGGACGACGGTTCAATCCCACGTCCGGCCATCCTGATTTAGGTTTTCCGTGATTTCCCTAAATCGCTCCAGGCAAATGCCTGCATGATCCCTCTGTTAGGGAACGGCTAACTTCCTTCCCAATCCTTCCCTAGTCCGATGAGACCGATGACCACGCTGTCTGGTCTCCTTCCCCAAACCAACCAACCAACCATCTAATACTGCTGTCCCAGGAAAGGCTCAAAGCACGACCTATTATTAGAAATACTCCTCTTATAAATAAGTCGACATTTTGCCGTTTGTATTCAATATCGATGCAATTTCTGTGTTTCATCGTTGATTTGAAGGTCCAAGGGATACAGTAAACCTGCAATGGTGCATCGCAATCTAATACTGCTGTCCCAGGAAAGGCTCAAAGCACGAACTATTAGAAGAGTTACTCCTCTTGTAAATAAGTCGACATTTTGCTTTTGTATTCAATATCGATGCAATTTCTGTGTTTCATCGTTGATTTGAAGGTCCAAGGGATACAGTAGACCTGCAATGGTGCATCGGAATCTAATACTGCTGTCCCAGGAAAGGCTCAAAGCACGAACTATTATTAGAGTTACTCCTCTTATAAATAAGTCGACATTTTGCCTTTTGTATTCAATATCGATGCAATTTCTGTGTTTAATCGTTGATTTGAATGTCCAAGGGATACAGTAAACCTGCAATGGTGCATCGGAATCTAATACTGCTGTCCCAGGAAAGGCTCACAGCACGAACTATTAGAAGAGTTACTCCTCTTATAAATAAGTCGACATTTTGCCTTTTGTATTCAATATCGATGCAATTTCTGTGTTTCATCGTTGATTTGAAGGTCCAAGGCATACACTAATCATGCAATGGAACATCGGAATCTAATACTGCTGTCCCAGGAAAGGCTCAAAGCACGAACTATTAGAAGAGTTACTCCTCTTGTAAATAAGTCGACATTTTGCTTTTGTATTCAATATCGATGCTATTTCTGTGTTTCATCGTTGATTTTAAGGTCCAAGGGATACAGTAGACCTTCAATGGTGCATCGGAATCTAATACTGCTGTCCCAGGAAAGGCTCAAAGCACGAAATATTAGAAGAGTTTCTCCTCTTACAAATAAGTCGACATTTTGCCTTTTGTATTCAATATCGATGCAATTTTTGTGTTGCATCGTCAATTTGAAGGTCCAAGGGATGCAGTAAACCAGCAATGGTGCATCGGAATCTAATACTGCTGTCCCAGGAAAGGCTCAAAGCACGAACTATAAGAAGAGTTACTCCTGTTGTAAATAAGTCGAAATTTTGCCTTTAGTATTCAATATCGATGCAATTTCTGTGTTTCATCGTTGATTTGAATGTCCAAGGGATACAGTAAACCTGCAATGGTGCATCGGAATCTAATACTGCTGTCCCAGGAAAGGCTGAAAGCACGAACTATTAGAAGAGTTACTCCTCTTGTAAATAAGTCGACATTTTGCCTTTTGTATTCAATATCGACGCAATTTCTGTCTTTCATCGTTGATTTGAAGCTCCAAGGGATACAGTAAACCTGCAATGGTGCATCGGAATCTAATACTGCACCGAGCGTGGTGGCGCAGTGGTTAGACACTGGACTCGCATTCGGGAGGACGACGGTTCAATCCCACGTCCGGCCATCCTGATTTGGGTTTTCCGTGATTTCCCTAAATCGCTCCAGGCAAATGCCGGCATGGTCCGTCTGTTAGGGCACGGCTGACTTCCTTCCCAATCCCTCCCTAGTCCGATGAGACCGATGACCTCGCTGTCTGGTCTCCTTCCCCAAACCAACCAACCAACCATCTAATACTGCTGTCCCAGGAAAGGCTCAAAGCACGAACTATTATTAGAAATACTCCTCTTATAAATAAGTTGACATTTTGCCGTTTGTATTCAATATCGATGCAATTTCTGTGTTTCATCGTTGATTTGAAGGTCCAAGGGATATAGTAAACCTGCAATGGTGCATCGGAATCTAATACTGCTGTCCCAGGAAAGGCTCAAAGCACGAACTATTAGAAGACTTACTCCTCTTGTAAATAAGTCGACATTTTGCTTTTGTATTCAATATCGATGCAATTTCTGTGTTTCATCGTTGATTTGAATGTCCAAAGGATACACTAAACCTCCAATGGTGCATCGGAATCTAATACTGCTGTCCCAGGAAAGGCTCAAAGCACGAACTATTAGAAGAGTTACTCGTCTTGTAAATAAGTCGACATTTTGCCTTTTGTATTCAATATCGATGCAATTTCTGTGTTTCATCATTGATTTGAAGGTCCAAGAGATACAGTAAACCTGCAATGGTGCATCGGAATCTAATACTGCTGTCCCAGGAAAGGCTGAAAGCACGAACTATTAGAAGAGTTACTCCTCTTGTAAATAAGTCGACATTTTGCCTTTTGTATTCAATATCGATGCAATTTCTGTCTTTCATCGTTGATTTGAAGCTCCAAGGGATACAGTAAACCTGCAATGGTGCATCGGAATCTAATACTGCTGTCTCAGGAAAGGCTCAAAGCACGAACTATTATTAGAGTTACTCCTCTTATAAATAAGTCGACATTTTGCCTTTTGTATTCAATATCGATGCAATTTCTGTGTTTCATCGTTGATTCGAAGGTCCAAGGCATACACTAAACCTGCAATGGTGCATCGGAATCTAATACTGCTGTCCAAGGAAAGGCTCAAAGCACAAACTATTAGAAGAGTTACTGCTCTTATAAATGAGTCGACATTTTGCCTTTTGTATTCGATATCGATGCAATTTCCGTGTTTCGTCGTTGATTTGAAAGTCCAAGGGATACAGTAAACCTGCAATGGTGCATCGGAATCTAATACTGCTGTCCCAGGAAAGGCTCATAGCACGAACTATTAGAAGAGTTACTCCTCTTGTAAATAAGTCGACATTTTGCTTTTGTATTCAATATCGATGCAATTTCCGTGTTTCATCGTTGATTTGAAGGTCCAAGGGATACAGTCGACCTTCAGTGGTGCATCGGAATCTAATACTGCTGTCCCAGGAATGGCTCAAAGCACGAACTATTAGAAGAGTTTCTCCTCTTACAAATAAGTCGAAATTTTGCCTTTTGTATTCAATATCGATGCAATTTCTGTGTTGCATCGACAATTTGAAGGTCCAAGGGATACAGTAAACCTGCAATGGTGCATCGGAATCTAATACTGCTGTCCCAGGAAAGGCTCAAAGCACGAACTATAAGAAGAGTTACTCCTGTTATAAAGAAGTCGAAATTTTGCCTTTAGTATTCAATATCGATGCAATTTCTGTGTTTCATCGTTGATTTGAATTTCCAAGGGATACAGTAAACATGCAATGGTGCATCGGAATCTAATACTGCTGTCCCACTAAAGGCTGAAAGCACGAACTATTAGAAGAGTTACTCCTCTTGTAAATAAGTCGACATTTTGCCTTTTGTATTCAATATCGATGCAATTTCTGTCTTTCATCGCTGATTTGAAGCTCCAAGGGATACAGTAAACCTGCAATGGTGCATCGGAATCTAATACTGCTGTCCCAGGAAAGGCTCAAAGCACGAACTATTATTAGAGTTACTCCTCTTATATATAAGTCGACATTTTGCCTTTCGGATTCAATATCGATGCAATTTCTGTGTTTCATCGTTGATTTAAAGGTCCAAGGGATACAGTAAACCTGCAATGGTGCATCGGAATCTAATACTGCTGTCCCAGGAAAGGCTCAAGGCACGAATTATTATTAGATTTACTCCTCTTATAAATAAGTCGACATTTTGCATTTTGTATTCAATATCGATGCAATTTCTGTGTTTCATCGTTGATTTGAAGGTCCAAGGCATACAGTAAACCTGCAATGGTGCATCGGAATCTAATACTGCTGTCCCAGGAAAGGCTCAAAGCACGAACTATAGGAAGAGTTACTCCTCTTGTAAATAACTCGACATTTTGCCTTTTGTATTCAATACCGATGCAATTTCTGTGTTTCATCGTTGATTTAAAGGTCCAAGGGATACAGTAAACCTGCAATGGTGCATCGGAATCTAATACTGCTGTCCCAGGAAAGGCTCAAGGCACGAATTATTATTAGATTTACTCCTCTTATAAATAAGTCGACATTTTGCATTTTGTATTCAATATCGATGCAATTTCTGTGTTTCATCGTTGATTTGAAGGTCCAAGGCATACAGTAAACCTGCAATGGTGCATCGGAATCTAATACTGCTGTCCCAGGAAAGGCTCAAAGCACGAACTATAGGAAGAGTTACTCCTCTTGTAAATAACTCGACATTTTGCCTTTTGTATTCAATACCGATGCAATTTCTGTGTTTCATCGTTGATTTGAAAGTCCAAGGGATACAGTAAACCTGCAATGGTGCATCGGAATCTAATACTGCTGTCCCAGGAAAGGCTCAAAGCACGAACAATTAGAAGAGTTACTCCTCTTGTAAATAACTCGACATTTTGCCTTTTGTATTCAATACCGATGCAATTTCTGTGTTTCATCGTTGATTTGAAAGTCCAAGGGATACAGTAAACCTGCAATGGTGCATCGGAATCTAATACTGCTGTCCCAGGAAAGGCTCAAAGCACGAACTATTAGAAGAGTTACTGCTCTTATAAATAAGTCGACATTTTGCTTTTGTATTCAATATCGATGCAATTTCTGTGTTTCATCGTTTATTTGAAGGTCCAAGGGATACAGTAGACCTTCAATGGTGCATCGGAATCTAATATTGCTGTCCCAGGAAATGCCCAAAGCACGAACTATTAGAAGAGTTTCCCATCTTATAAATAAGTCGACATTTTGCCTTTTGTATTCAATTTCGATGCAATTTCTGTGTTGCATCGTTAATTTGTAGGTCCAAGGGATACAGTAAACCTGCAAAGGTGCATCGGAATATAATACTGCTGTCCCAGGAAAGGCTCAAAGCACGAACTATTAGAAAAGTTTCTCCTCTTATAAATAAGTCGACATTTTGCCTTTTGTATTCAATTTCGATGCAATTTCTGTATTGCGTCGTTAATTTGAAGGTCCAAGGGATACAGTAAAATTGCAATGTTGCATAGGAAGCTAATACTGCTGTCCCAGGAAAGGCTCAAACTCGAACTACTAGAAGAGTTACTCCTCATGTAAATAACACGCCATTTTGCCTTTTGTATTCAATATCGATGCAATTTCTATGTTTCATCGTTGATTTGAGGGTCCAAGGGATACAGTAAACCTGCAATGGTGCATCGGAATCTAATACTGCTGTCCCAGGAAAGGCTCAAAGCACGAACTATTAGAAGAGTTACTCCCCTTATAAATAAGTCGACATTTTGCCTTTTGTATTCAATATCAATGAAATTTCTGTGTTTCATCGTTGATTTGAAGGTTCAAGGGATACAGTAAACCTGCAATGGTGCATCGGAACCTAATACTGCTGTCCCAGGAAAGGCTCAAAACACGAACAATTAGAAGAGTTACTCCTCTTGTAAATAAGTCGACATTTTGCCTTTTGTATTCAATATCGATGCAATTTCTGTGTTTCATCGTTGATTTGAAGGTCCAAGGGATACAGTAAACCTGCAATGGTGCATCGGAATCTAATACTGCTGTCCCAGGAAAGGCTCAAAGCACGAACTATTAGAAGAGTTACTGCTCTTATAAATAAGTCGACATTTTGCTTTTGTATTCAATATCGATGCAATTTCTGTGTTTCATCGTTGATTTGAAGGTCCAAGGGATACAGTAGACCTTCAATGGTGCATCGGAATCTAATACTGCTCTCCCAGGAAAGGCCCAAAGCACGAACTATTAGAAGAGTTTCTCCTCTTATAAATAAGTCGACATTTTGCCTTTTGTATTCAATTTCGATGCAATTTCTGTGTTGCATCGTTAATTTGTAGGTCCAAGGGATACAGTAAAACTGCAATGGTGCATCGGAATAGAATACTGCTGTCCCAGGAAAGGCTCAAAGCACGAACTATTAGAAGAGTTTCTCCTCTTATAAATAAGTCGACATTTTGCATTTTGTATTCAATTTCGATGCAATTTCTGTGTTGCATCGTTAATTTGAAGGTCCAAGGGATACAGTAAAATTGCAATGTTGCATAGGAAGCTAATACTGCTGTCCCAGGAAATGCTCAAAGCACGAACTACTAGAAGAGTTACTCCTCATGTAAATAACTCGACATTTTGCCTTTTGTATTCGATATCGATGCAATTTCTGTGATTCTTCGTTGATTTGAAAGTGCAAGGGATACAGTAAACCTGCAATGGTGCATCGGAATCTAATACTGCTGTCCCAGGAAAGGCTCAAAGCACGAACTATTAGAAGAGTCTCTCCTCTTATAAATAACTCGACATTTTGCCTTTTGTATTCAATTTCGATGCAATTTCTGTGTTGCATCGTTAATTTGAAGGTCCAAGGGATACAGTAAACCTGCAATGGAGCATCGGAATATAATACTGCTGTCCCAGGAAAGGCTCAAAGCACGAACTATAAGAAGAGTTACTCCTGTTGTAAATAAGTCGACATTTTGCCTTTTGTATTCAATATCGATGCAATTTCTGTGTTTCATCGTTGATTTGAATGTCCAAGGGATACAGTAAACTTGCAATGTTGCATCGGAATCTAATACTGCTGTCCCAGGAAAGGCTCACAGCACGAACTATTAGAAGAGTTACACCTCTTGTAAATAAGTCGACATTTTGCCTTTTGTATTCAATATCGATGCAATTTCTGTCTTTCATCGTTGATTTCAAGCTCCAAGGGATACAGTAAACCTGCAATGGTGCATCCGAATCTAATACTGCTGTCCCAGGAAAGGCTCAATGCACGAACTATTAGAAGAGTTACTGCTCTTATAAATAAGTCGACATTTTGCCTTTTTTATTCGATATCGATGCAGTTTCTGTGATTCTTCGTTGATTTGAAAGTCCAAGGGATACAGTAAACCTGCAATGGTGCATCGGAATCTAATACTGCTGTCCCAGGAAAGGCTCAAAGCACGAACTATTAGAAGAGTTTCTCCTCTTACAAATAAGTCGACATTATGCCTTTTGTATTCAATATCGATGCAATTTCTCTGTTGCATCGTTGATTTGAAGGTCCAAGGGATACAGTAAACCTGCAATGGCGCATCGGAATCTAATACTGCTGTCCCAGGAAAGGCTCAAAGCACGAACTATTAGAAGAGTTACTCCCCTTATAAATAAGTCGACATTTTGCCTTTTGTATTCAATATCAATGAAATTTCTGTGTTTCATCGTTGATTTGAATGTCCAAGGGATACAGTAAACCTGCAATGGTGCATCAGAATCTAATACTGCTGTCCCAGGAAAGGCTCAAAGCACGAACTATTAGAAGAGTTAATCGTCTTGTAAATAAGTCGACATTTTGCCTTTTGTATTCAATATCGATGCAATTTCTGTCTTTCATCGTTGATTTGAAGCTCCAAGGGATATAGTAAACCTGCAATGGTGCATCGGAATCTAATACTGCTGTCCCAGGAAAGGCTCAAAGCACGAACTATTAGAAGAGTTTCTCCTCTTACAAATAAGTCGACATTTTGCCTTTTGTATTCAATATCGATGCAATTTCTGTGTTGCATCGTTGATTTGAAGGTCCAAGGGATACAGTAAACCTGCAATGGTGCATCGGAATCTAATACTGCTGTCCCAGGAAAGGCTCAAAGCACGAACTATTAGAAGAGTTACTCCCCTTATAAATAGTCGACATTTTGCCTTTTGTATTCAATATCAATGCAATTTCTGTGTTTCATCGTTGATTTGATGGTCCAAGGGATACAGTAAACCTGCAATGGTGCATCGGAATCTAATACTGCTGTCCCAGGAAAGGCTCAAAGCACGAACTATAAGAAGAGTTGTAAAAAAGTCAACATTTTGCCTTTTGTATTCAATATCGATGCAATTTCTGTGTTTCATCGTTGATTTGAATGTCCAAGGGATACAGTAAACCTGCAATGGTGCATCGGAATCTAATACTGCTGTCCCAGGAAAGGCTCAAAGCACGAACTATAAGAAGAGTTGTAAAAAAGTCAACATTTTGCCTTTTGTATTCAATATCGATGCAATTTCTGTGTTTCATCGTTGATTTGAATGTCCAAGGGATACAGTAAACCTGCAATGGTGCATCGGAATCTAATACTGCTGTCCCAGGAAAGGCTCAAATCACGAACTATTAGAAGAGTTACTCGTCTTGTAAATAAGTCGACATTTTGCCTTTTGTATTCAATATCGATGCAATTTCTGTGTTTCATCGTTGATTTGAAGGTCCAAGGCATACAGTAAACCTGCAATGGTGCATCGGAATCTAATACTGCTGTCCCAGGAAAGGCTCAAAGCACGAACTATTAGAAGAGTTGTAAAAAAGTCAACATTTTGCCTTTTGTATTCAATATCGATGCAATTTCTGTGTTTCATCGTTGATTTGAATGTCCAAGGGATACAGTAAACCTGCAATGGTGCATCGGAATCTAATACTGCTGTCCCAGGAAAGGCTCAAATCACGAACTATTAGAAGAGTTACTCGTCTTGTAAATAAGTCGACATTTTGCCTTTTGTATTCAATATCGATGCAATTTCTGTGTTTCATCGTTGATTTGAAGGTCCAAGAGATACAGTAAACCTGCAATGGTGCATCGGAATCTAATACTGCTGTCCCAGGAAAGGCTGAAAGCACGAACTATTAGAAGAGTTACTCCTCTTGTAAATAAGTCGACATTTTGCCTTTTGTATTCAATATCGATGCAATTTCTGTCTTTCATCGTTGATTTGAAGCTCCAAGGGATACAGTAAACCTGCAATGGTGCATCGGAATCTAATACTGCTGTCCCATGAAAGGCTCAAAGCACGAACTATTATTACAGTTACTCCTCTTCTAAATAAGTCGACATTTTGCTTTTTGTATTCAATATCGATGCAATTTCTGTGTTTCATCGTTGATTTGAATGTCCAAGGGATACAGTAAACCTGCAATGGTGCATCGGAATCTAATACTGCTGTCCCAGGAAAGGCTCACAGCACGAACTATTAGAAGAGTTACTCCTCTTATAAATAAGTCGAAATTTTGCCTTTTGTATTCAATATCGATGCAATTTCTGTGTTTCATCGTTGATTAGAAGGTCCAAGGCATACACTAAACCTGCAATGGTGCATCGGAATCTAATACTGCTGTCCCAGGAAAGACTCAAAGCACGAACTATTAGAAGAGTTACTCCTCTTGTAAATATGTCGACATTTTGCTTTTGTATTCAATATCGATGCAATTTCTGTGTTTCATCGTTGATTTGAAGGTCCAAGGGATACAGTAGACCTTCAATGGTGCATCGGAATCTAATACTGCTGTCCCAGGAAAGGCTCAAAGCACGAACTATAAGAAGAGTTACTCCTGTTGTAAATAAGTCGAAATTTTGCCTTTAGTATTCAATATTGATGCAATTTCTGTGTTTCATCGTTGATTTGAATGTCCAAGGGATACAGTAAACCTGCAATGGTGCATCGGAATCTAATACTGCTGTCCCAGGAAAGGCTGAAATCACGAACTATTAGAAGAGTTACTCCTCTTGTAAATAAGTCTACATTTTGCCTTTTGTATTCAATATCGATGCAATTTCTGTCTTTCATCGTTGATTTGAAGCTCCAAGGGATACAGTAAACCTGCAATGGTGCCTCGGAATCTAATACTCCACAGAGCGGGGTGGCGCAGTGGTTAGACACTGGACTCGCATTCGGGAGGACGACGGTTCAATCCCACGTCCGGCCATCCTGATTTAGGTTTTCCGTGATTTCCCTAAATCGCTCCAGGCACATGCCGGCATGGTCCCTCTGTTAGGGAACGGCTGACTTCCTTCCCAATCCTTCCCTAGTCCGATGAGACCGATGACCACCCTGTCTGGTCTCCTTCCCCAAACCAACCAACCAACCATCTAATACTGCTGTCCCAGGAAAGGCTCAAAGCACGACCTATTATTAAAAATACTCCTCTTATAAATAAGTCGACATTCTGCCGTTTGTATTCAATATCGATGCAATTTCTGTGTTTCATCGTTGATTTGAAGGTCCAAGGGATACAGTAAATCTGCAATGGTGCATCGGAATCTAATACTGCTACCCCAGGAAAGGCTCAAAGCACGAACTATTAGAAGAGTTACTCCTCTTGTAAATAAGTCGACATTTTGCTTTTGTATTCAATATCGATGCAATTTCTGTGTTTCATCGTTGATTTGAAGGTCCAAGGGATACAGTAGACCATCAATGGTGCATCGGAATCTACTACTGCTGTCCCAGGAAATACTCAAAGCACGAACTATTAGAAGAGTTTCTCCTCTTGTAAATAAGTCGACATTTTGCCTTTTGTATTCAATATCGATGCAATTTCTGTGTTTCATCGTTGATTTGAATGTCCAAGGGATACACTAAACCTGCAATGGTGCATCGGAAACTAATACTGCTGTCCCAGGAAAGGCTCAAAGCACGAACTATTAGAAGAGTTACTCCTCTTATAAATAAGTCGCCATTTTGAATTTTGTATTCAATATCGATGCAATTTCTGTGTTTCATCGTTGATTTGAAGGTCCAAGGCATACAGTAAACCTGCAATGGTGCATCGGAATCTAATACTGCTGTCCCAGGAAAGGCTCAAAACACGAACTAATAGAACAGTTACTGCTCTTATAAATAAGTCGACATTTTGCTTTTGTATTCAATATCGATGCAATTTCTGTGTTTCATCGTTGATTTGAAGGTCCAAGGGATACAGTAGACCTTCAATGGTGCATCGGAATCTAATACTGCTGTCCCAGGAAAGGCTCAAAGCATGTACTATTAGAAGAGTTTCTCCTCTTACAAATAAGTCGACATTTTGCCTTTTGTATTCAATATCGATGCAATTTCTGTGTTGCATCGTTGATTTGAAGGTCCAAGGGATACAGTAAACCTGCAATGGTGCATCGGAATCTAATACTGCTGTCCCAGGAAAGGCTCAAAGCACGAACTATTAGAAGAGTTACTCCCCTTATAAATAGTCGACATTTTGCCTTTTGTATTCAATATCAATGCAATTTCTGTGTTTCATCGTTGATTTGATGGTCCAAGGGATACAGTAAACCTGCAATGGTGCATCGGAATCAAATACTGCTGTCCCAGGAAAGGCTCAAAACACGAACAATAAGACGAGTTACTCCTGTTGTAAATAAGTCGACATTTTGCCTTTTGTATTCAATATCGATGCAATTTCTGTGTTTCATCGTTGATTTGAAGGTCCAAGGCATACAGTAATCCTGCAATGGTGCATCGGAATCTAATACAGCTGTCCTAGGAAAGGCTCAAAGCACGAACTACTAGAAGAGTTTCTCCTCTTGTAAATAAGTTGACATTTTGCCTTTTGTATTCAATTTCGATGCAATTTCAGTGTTGCATCGTGAATTTGAAGGTCCAACGGATACAGTAAACCTGCAATGGTGCATCGGAATCTAATACTGCTGTCCCAGGAAAGGCTCAAAGCACGAACTATTAAAAGAGTTGTAAATAAGTCAACATTTTGCCTTTTGTATTCAATATCGATGCAATTTCTGTGTTTCATCGTTGATTTGAATGTTCAAGGGATACAGTAAACCTGCAATGGTGCATCGGAATCTAATACTGCTGTCCCAGGAAAGGCTCAAAGCACGAACTATTAGAAGCGTTACTCGTCTTGTAAATAAGTCGACATTTTGCCTTTTGTATTCAATATCGATGCAATTTCTGTGTTTCATCGTTGATTTGAAGGTCCAAGAGATACAGTAAACCTGCAATGGTGCATCGGAATCCAATACTGCTGTCCCAGGAAAGGCTGAAAGCACGAACTATTAGAAGAGTTACTCCTCTTGTAAATAAGTCGACATTTTGCCTTTTGTATTCAATATCGATGCAATTTCTGTGTTTCATCGTTGATTTGAAGCTCCAAGGGATACAGTAAACCTGCAATGGTGCATCGGAATCTAATACTGCTGTCCCAGGAAAGGCTCAAAGCACGAACTATTATTAGAGTTACTCCTCTTCTAAATAAGTCGACATTTTGCTTTTTGTATTCAATATCGATGCAATTTCTGTGTTTCATCGTTGATTAGAAGGTCCAAGGCATACACTAAACCTGCAATGGTGCATCGGAATCTAATACTTCTGTCCCAGGAAAGACTCAAAGCACGAACTATTAGAAGAGTTACTCCTCTTGTAAATAAGTCGACATTTTGCTTTTGTATTCAATATCGATGCAATTTCTGTGTTTCATCGTTGATTTGAAGGTCCAAGGGATACAGTAGACCTTCAATGGTGCATCGGAATCTAATACTGCTGTCCCAGGAAAGGCTCAAAGCACGAACTATAAGAAGAGTTACTCCTGTTGTAAATAAGTCGAAATTTTGCCTTTAGTATTCAATATTGATGCAATTTCTGTGTTTCATCGTTGATTTGAATGTCCAAGGGATACAGTAAACCTGCAATGGTGCATCGGAATCTAATACTGCTGTCCCAGGAAAGGCTGAAATCACGAACTATTAGAAGAGTTACTCCTCTTGTAAATAAGTCTACATTTTGCCTTTTGTATTCAATATCGATGCAATTTCTGTCTTTCATCGTTGATTTGAAGCTCCAAGGGATACAGTAAACCTGCAATGGTGCCTCGGAATCTAATACTGCACAGAGCGGGGTGGCGCAGTGGTTAGACACTGGACTCGCATTCGGGAGGACGACGGTTCAATCCCACGTCCGGCCATCCTGATTTAGGTTTTCCGTGATTTCCCTAAATCGCTCCAGGCACATGCCGGCATGGTCCCTCTGTTAGGGAACGGCTGACTTCCTTCCCAATCCTTCCCTAGTCCGATGAGACCGATGACCACCCTGTCTGGTCTCCTTCCCCAAACCAACCAACCAACCATCTAATACTGCTGTCCCAGGAAAGGCTCAAAGCACGACCTATTATTAAAAATACTCCTCTTATAAATAAGTCGACATTCTGCCGTTTGTATTCAATATCGATGCAATTTCTGTGTTTCATCGTTGATTTGAAGGTCCAAGGGATACAGTAAATCTGCAATGGTGCATCGGAATCTAATACTGCTATCCCAGGAAAGGCTCAAAGCACGAACTATTAGAAGAGTTACTCCTCTTGTAAATAAGTCGACATTTTGCTTTTGTATTCAATATCGATGCAATTTCTGTGTTTCATCGTTGATTTGAAGGTCCAAGGGATACAGTAGACCATCAATGGTGCATCGGAATCTACTACTGCTGTCCCAGGAAATACTCAAAGCACGAACTATTAGAAGAGTTTCTCCTCTTGTAAATAAGTCGACATTTTGCCTTTTGTATTCAATATCGATGCAATTTCTGTGTTTCATCGTTGATTTGAATGTCCAAGGGATACACTAAACCTGCAATGGTGCATCGGAAACTAATACTGCTGTCCCAGGAAAGGCTCAAAGCACGAACTATTAGAAGAGTTACTCCTCTTATAAATAAGTCGCCATTTTGAATTTTGTATTCAATATCGATGCAATTTCTGTGTTTCATCGTTGATTTGAAGGTCCAAGGCATACAGTAAACCTGCAATGGTGCATCGGAATCTAATACTGCTGTCCCAGGAAAGGCTCAAAACACGAACTAATAGAACAGTTACTGCTCTTATAAATAAGTCGACATTTTGCTTTTGTATTCAATATCGATGCAATTTCTGTGTTTCATCGTTGATTTGAAGGTCCAAGGGATACAGTAGACCTTCAATGGTGCATCGGAATCTAATACTGCTGTCCCAGGAAAGGCTCAAAGCATGTACTATTAGAAGAGTTTCTCCTCTTACAAATAAGTCGACATTTTGCCTTTTGTATTCAATATCGATGCAATTTCTGTGTTGCATCGTTGATTTGAAGGTCCAAGGGATACAGTAAACCTGCAATGGTGCATCGGAATCTAATACTGCTGTCCCAGGAAAGGCTCAAAGCACGAACTATTAGAAGAGTTACTCCCCTTATAAATAGTCGACATTTTGCCTTTTGTATTCAATATCAATGCAATTTCTGTGTTTCATCGTTGATTTGATGGTCCAAGGGATACAGTAAACCTGCAATGGTGCATCGGAATCAAATACTGCTGTCCCAGGAAAGGCTCAAAACACGAACTATAAGAAGAGTTACTCCTGTTGTAAATAAGTCGACATTTTGCCTTTTGTATTCAATATCGATGCAATTTCTGTGTTTCATCGTTGATTTGAAGGTCCAAGGCATACAGTAATCCTGCAATGGTGCATCGGAATCTAATACTGCTGTCCCAGGAAAGGCTCAAAGCACGAACTACTAGAAGAGTTTCTCCTCTTGTAAATAAGTTGACATTTTGCCTTTTGTATTCAATTTCGATGCAATTTCAGTGTTGCATCGTTAATTTGAAGGTCCAACGGATACAGTAAACCTGCAATGGTGCATCGGAATCTAATACTGCTGTCCCAGGAAAGGCTCAAAGCACGAACTATTAAAAGAGTTGTAAATAAGTCAACATTTTGCCTTTTGTATTCAATATCGATGCAATTTCTGTGTTTCATCGTTGATTTGAATGTCCAAGGGATACAGTAAACCTGCAATGGTGCATCGGAATCTAATACTGCTGTCCCAGGAAAGGCTCAAAGCACGAACTATTAGAAGCGTTACTCGTCTTGTAAATAAGTCGACATTTTGCCTTTTGTATTCAATATCGATGCAATTTCTGTGTTTCATCGTTGATTTGAAGGTCCAAGAGATACAGTAAACCTGCAATGGTGCATCGGAATCCAATACTGCTGTCCCAGGAAAGGCTGAAAGCACGAACTATTAGAAGAGTTACTCCTCTTGTAAATAAGTCGAAATTTTGCCTTTTGTATTCAATATCGATGCAATTTCTGTCTTTCATCGTTGATTTGAAGCTCCAAGGGATACAGTAAACCTGCAATGGTGCATCGGAATCTAATACTGCTGTCCCAGGAAAGGCTCAAAGCACGAACTATTATTAGAGTTACTCCTCTTCTAAATAAGTCGACATTTTGCTTTTTGTATTCAATATCGATGCAATTTCTGTGTTTCATCGTTGATTTGAATGTCCAAGGGATACAGTAAACCTGCAATGGTGCATCGGAATCTAATACTGCTGTCCCAGGAAAGGCTCACAGCACGAACTATTAGAAGAGTTACTCCTCTTATAAATAAGTCGACATTTTGCCTTTTGTATTCAATACCGATGCAATTTCTGTGTTTCATCGTTGATTAGAAGGTCCAAGGCATACACTAAACCTGCAATGGTGCATCGGAATCTAATACTTCTGTCCCAGGAAAGACTCAAAGCACGAACTATTAGAAGAGTTACTCCTCTTGTAAATAAGTCGACATTTTGCTTTTGTATTCAATATCGATGCAATTTCTGTGTTTCATCGTTGATTTGAAGGTCCAAGGGATACAGTAGACCTTCAATGGTGCATCGGAATCTAATACTGCTGTCCCAGGAAAGGCTCAAAGCACGAAATATTAGAAGAGTTTCTCCTCTTACAAATAAGTCGACATTTTGCCTTTTGTATTCAATGTCGATGCAATTTCTGTGTTGCATCGTCAATTTGAAGGTCCAAGGGATACAGTAAACCTGCAATGGTGCATCGGAATCTAATACTGCTGTCCGAGGAAGGCTCAAAGCACGAACTATAAGAAGAGTTACTCCTGTTGTAAATAAGTCGAAATTTTGCCTTTAGTATTCAATATCGATGCAATTTCTGTGTTTCATCGTTGATTTGAATGTCCAAGGGATACAGTAAACCTGTAATGGTGCATCGGAATCTAATACTGCTGTCCCAGGAAAGGCTGAAAGCACGAACTATTAGAAGAGTTACTCCTCTTGTAAATAAGTCTACATTTTGCCTTTTGTATTCAATATCGATGCAATTTCTGTCTTTCATCGTTGATTTGAAGCTCCAAGGGATACAGTAAACCTGCAATGGTGCATCGGAATCTAATACTGCACCGAGCGGGGTGGCGCAGTGGTTAGACACTGGACTCGCATTCGGGAGGACGACGGTTCAATCCCACGTCCGGCCATCCTGATTTAGGTTTTCCGTGATTTCCCTAAATCGCTCCAGGCAAATGCCTGCATGATCCCTCTGTTAGGGAACGGCTAACTTCCTTCCCAATCCTTCCCTAGTCCGATGAGACCGATGACCACGCTGTCTGGTCTCCTTCCCCAAACCAACCAACCAACCATCTAATACTGCTGTCCCAGGAAAGGCTCAAAGCACGACCTATTATTAGAAATACTCCTCTTATAAATAAGTCGACATTTTGCCGTTTGTATTCAATATCGATGCAATTTCTGTGTTTCATCGTTGATTTGAAGGTCCAAGGGATACAGTAAACCTGCAATGGTGCATCGGAATCTAATACTGCTGTCCCAGGAAAGGCTCAAAGCACGAACTATTAGAAGAGTTACTCCTCTTGTAAATAAGTCGACATTTTGCTTTTGTATTCAATATCGATGCAATTTCTGTGTTTCATCGTTGATTTGAAGGTCCAAGGGATACAGTAGACCTGCAATGGTGCATCGGAATCTAATACTGCTGTCCCAGGAAAGGCTCAAAGCACGAACTATTATTAGAGTTACTCCTCTTATAAATAAGTCGACATTTTGCCTTTTGTATTCAATATCGATGCAATTTCTGTGTTTAATCGTTGATTTGAATGTCCAAGGGATACAGTAAACCTGCAATGGTGCATCGGAATCTAATACTGCTGTCCCAGGAAAGGCTCACAGCACGAACTATTAGAAGAGTTACTCCTCTTATAAATAAGTCGACATTTTGCCTTTTGTATTCAATATCGATGCAATTTCTGTGTTTCATCGTTGATTTGAAGGTCCAAGGCATACACTAATCATGCAATGGTGCATCGGAATCTAATACTGCTGTCCCAGGAAAGGCTCAAAGCACGAACTATTAGAAGAGTTACTCCTCTTGTAAATAAGTCGACATTTTGCTTTTGTATTCAATATCGATGCTATTTCTGTGTTTCATCGTTGATTTTAAGGTCCAAGGGATACAGTAGACCTTCAATGGTGCATCGGAATCTAATACTGCTGTCCCAGGAAAGGCTCAAAGCACGAAATATTAGAAGAGTTTCTCCTCTTACAAATAAGTCGACATTTTGCCTTTTGTATTCAATATCGATGCAATTTTTGTGTTGCATCGTCAATTTGAAGGTCCAAGGGATGCAGTAAACCAGCAATGGTGCATCAGAATCTAATACTGCTGTCCCAGGAAAGGCTCAAAGCACGAACTATAAGAAGAGTTACTCCTGTTGTAAATAAGTCGAAATTTTGCCTTTAGTATTCAATATCGATGCAATTTCTGTGCTTCATCGTTGATTTGAATGTCCAAGGGATACAGTAAACCTGCAATGGTGCATCGGAATCTAATACTGCTGTCCCAGGAAAGGCTGAAAGCACGAACTATTAGAAGAGTTTCTCCTCTTGTAAATAAGTCGACATTTTGCCTTTTGTATTCAATATCGACGCAATTTCTGTCTTTCATCGTTGATTTGAAGCTCCAAGGGATACAGTAAACCTGCAATGGTGCATCGGAATCTAATACTGCACCGAGCGTGGTGGCGCAGTGGTTAGACACTGGACTCGCATTCGGGAGGACGACGGTTCAATCCCACGTCCGGCCATCCTGATTTGGGTTTTCCGTGATTTCCCTAAATCGCTCCAGGCAAATGCCGGCATGGTCCGTCTGTTAGGGCACGGCTGACTTCCTTCCCAATCCCTCCCTAGTCCGATGAGACCGATGACCACGCTGTCTGGTCTCCTTCCCCAAACCAACCAACCAACCATCTAATACTGCTGTCCCAGGAAAGGCTCAAAGCACGAACTATTATTAGAAATACTCCTCTTATAAATAAGTCGACATTTTGCCGTTTGTATTCAATATCGATGCAATTTCTGTGTTTCATCGTTGATTTGAAGGTCCAAGGGATATAGTAAACCTGCAATGGTGCATCGGAATCTAATACTGCTGTCCCAGGAAAGGCTCAAAGCACGAACTATTAGAAGACTTACTCCTCTTGTAAATAAGTCGACATTTTGCTTTTGTATTCAATATCGACGCAATTTCTGTGTTTCATCGTTGATTTGAAGGTCCAAGGGATACAGTAGACCTTCAATGGTGCATCGGAATCTACTACTGCTGTCCCAGGAAATACTCAAAGCACTAACTATTAGAAGAGTTTCTCCTCTTGTAAATAAGTCGACATTTTGCCTTTTGTATTCAATTTCGATGCTATTTCTGTGTTGCATCGTTAATTTGAAGGTCCAAGGGATACAGTAAACCTGCAATGGTGCATCGGAATCTAATACTGCTGTCCCAGGAAAGGCTCAAAGCACGAACTATTAGAAGAGTTACTCGTCTTGTAAATAAGTCGACATTTTGCCTTTTGTATTCAATATCGATGCAATTTCTGTGTTTCATCATTGATTTGAAGGTCCAAGGGATACAGTAAACCTGCAATGGTGCATCGGAATCTAATACTGCTGTCCCAGGAAAGGCTCAAAGCACGAACTATTATTAGAGTTACTCCTCTTATTAATAAGTCGACATTTTGCCTTTTGTATTCAATATCGATGCAATTTCTGTGTTTCATCGTTGATTCGAAGGTCCAAGGCATACACTAAACCTGCAATGGTGCATCGGAATCTAATACTGCTGTCCAAGGAAAGGCTCAAAGCACGAACTATTATTAGAGTTACTCCTCTTATAAATAAGTCGACATTTTGCCTTTTGTATTCAATATCGATGCAATTTCCGTGTTTCATCGTTGATTTGAAGGTCCAAGGGATACAGTCGACCTTCAGTGGTGCATCGGAATCTAATACTGCTGTCCCAGGAATGGCTCAAAGCACGAACTATTAGAAGAGTTTCTCCTCTTACAAATAAGTCGAAATTTTGCCTTTTGTATTCAATATCGATGCAATTTCTGTGTTGCATCGTCAATTTGAAGGTCCAAGGGATACAGTAAACCTGCAATGGTGCATCGGAATCTAATACTGCTGTCCCAGGAAAGGCTCAAAGCACGAACTATAAGAAGAGTTACTCCTGTTATAAAGAAGTCGAAATTTTGCCTTTAGTATTCAATATCGATGCAATTTCTGTGTTTCATCGTTGATTTGAATTTCCAAGGGATACAGTAAACATGCAATGGTGCATCGGAATCTAATACTGCTGTCCCACTAAAGGCTGAAAGCACGAACTATTAGAAGAGTTACTCCTCTTGTAAATAAGTCGACATTTTGCCTTTTGTATTCAATATCGATGCAATTTCTGTCTTTCATCGCTGATTTGAAGCTCCAAGGGATACAGTAAACCTGCAATGGTGCATCGGAATCTAATACTGCTGTCCCAGGAAAGGCTCAAAGCACGAACTATTATTAGAGTTACTCCTCTTATATATAAGTCGACATTTTGCCTTTAGGATTCAATATCGATGCAATTTCTGTGTTTCATCGTTGATTTAAAGGTCCAAGGGATACAGTAAACCTGCAATGGTGCATCGGAATCTAATACTGCAGTCCCAGGAAAGGCTCACAGCACGAACTATTAGAAGAGTTTCTCCTCTTATAAATAAGTCGATATTTCGTTTTGTATTCAATATCGATGCAATTTCTGTGTTTCATCGTTGATTTGAAGGTCCAAGGGATACAGTAAACCTCCAATGGTGCATCGGAATCTAATACTGCTGTCCCAGGAAAGGCTCAATGCGCGAACTATTGGAAGAGTTACTCCTCTTATAAATAAGTAGATATATTGCCTTTTGTATTCTATATCGATGCCATTTCTGTGTTTCATCGTTGATTTGAAGGTCCAAGGGATACAGTAAACCTGCAATGGTGCATCGGAATCTAATACTGCTGTCCCAGGAAAGGCTCAAAGCACGAACTATTATTAGAGTTACTCCTCTTATAAATAAGTCGACATTTTGCCTTTTGTATTCAATATCGATGCAATTTCCGTGTTTCATCGTTGATTTGAAGGTCCAAGGGATACAGTCGACCTTCAGTGGTGCATCGGAATCTAATACTGCTGTCCCAGGAATGGCTCAAAGCACGAACTATTAGAAGAGTTTCTCCTCTTACAAATAAGTCGAAATTTTGCCTTTTGTATTCAATATCGATGCAATTTCTGTGTTGCATCGTCAATTTGAAGGTCCAAGGGATACAGTAAACCTGCAATGGTGCATCGGAATCTAATACAGCTGTCCCAGGAAAGGCTCAAAGCACGAACTATAAGAAGAGTTACTCCTGTTATAAAGAAGTCGAAATTTTGCCTTTAGTATTCAATATCGATGCAATTTCTGTGTTTCATCGTTGATTTGAATTTCCAAGGGATACAGTAAACATGCAATGGTGCATCGGAATCTAATACTGCTGTCCCACTAAAGGCTGAAAGCACGAACTATTAGAAGAGTTACTCCTCTTGTAAATAAGTCGACATTTTGCATTTTGTATTCAATATCGATGCAATTTCTGTCTTTCATCGCTGATTTGAAGCTCCAAGGGATACAGTAAACCTGCAATGGTGCATCGGAATCTAATACTGCTGTCCCAGGAAAGGCTCAAAGCACGAACTATTATTAGAGTTACTCCTCTTATATATAAGTCGACATTTTGCCTTTCGGATTCAATATCGATGCAATTTCTGTGTTTCATCGTTGATTTAAAGGTCCAAGGGATACAGTAAACCTGCAATGGTGCATCGGAATCTAATACTGCAGTCCCAGGAAAGGCTCACAGCACGAACTATTAGAAGAGTTTCTCCTCTTATAAATAAGTCGATATTTCGTTTTGTATTCAATATCGATGCAATTTCTGTGTTTCATCGTTGATTTGAAGGTCCAAGGGATACAGTAAACCTCCAATGGTGCATCGGAATCTAATACTGCTGTCCCAGGAAAGGCTCAATGCACGAACTATTAGAAGAGTTACTCCTCTTATAAATAAGTAGATATATTGCCTTTTGTATTCTATATCGATGCCATTTCTGTGTTTCATCGTTGATTTGAAGGTCCAAGGGATACAGTAAACCTGCAATGGTGCATCGGAATCTAATACTGCTGTCCCAGGAAAGGCTCAAAGCACGAACTATTAGAAGAGTTACTCCTCTTGTAAATAAGTCGACATTTTGCCTTTTGTATTCAATATCGATGCAATTTCTGTGTTTCATCGTTGATTTGAAGTTCCAAGGGATTCAGTAAACCTGCAATGGTGCATCGGAATCTAATACTGCTGTCCCAGGAAAGGCGCAAAGCACGAACTATTAGAAGAGTTACTGCTCTTATAAATAAGTCGAAATTTTGCCTTTTGTATTCGATATCGATGCAATTTCTGTGTTTCATCGTTGATTTGAAAGTCCAAGGGATACAGTAAACCTGCAATGGTGCATCGGAATCTAATACTGCTGTCCCAGGAAAGGCTCAAAGCACGAACTATTAGAAGAGTTACTCCTCTTGTAAATAAGTCGACATTTTGCTTTTGTATTCAATATCGATGCAATTTCTGTGTTTCATCGTTGATTTGAAGGTCCAAGGGATACAGTTGACCTTCAATGGCGCATCGGAATCTAATACTGCTGTCCCAGGAAAGGCTCAAAGCACGAACTATTAGAAGAGTTCCTCCTCTTGTAAATAAGTCAACATTTTGCCTTTTGTATTCAATGTCGATGCAATTTCTGTGTTGCATCGATAATTTGAAGGTCCAAGGGATACAGTAAACCTGCAATGGTGCATCGGAATCTAATACTGCTGTCCCAGGAAAGGCTCAAAGCAAGAACTATTAGAAGAGTTACTCCTCTTGTAAATAAGTCGACATTTTGCCTTTTGTATTCAATATCGATGCAATTTCTGTGTTTCATCGTTGATTTGAATGTCCAAGGGATACAGTAAACCTGCAATGGTGCATCGGAATCTAATACTGCTGTCCCAGGAAAGGCTCAAAGCACGAACTATTATTAGAAATACTCCTCTTATAAATAAGTCGTCATTTTGCCTTTTGTATTCAATATCGATGCAATTTCTGTGTTTCATCATTGATTTGAAGGTCCAAGAGATACAGTAAACCTGCAATGGTGCATCGGAATCTAATACTGCTGTCCCAGGAAAGGCTGAAAGCACGAACTATTAGAAGAGTTACTCCTCTTGTAAATAAGTCGACATTTTGCCTTTTGTATTCAATATCGATGCAATTTCTGTCTTTCATCGTTGATTTGAAGCTCCAAGGGATACAGTAAACCTGCAATGGTGCATCGGAATCTAATACTGCTGTCCCAGGAAAGGCTCAAAGCACGAACTATTATTAGAGTTACTCCTCTTATAAATAAGTCGACATTTTGCATTTTGTATTCAATATCGATGCAATTTCTGTGTTTCATCGTTGATTAGAAGGTCCAAGGGATACAGTAAACCTGCAATGGTGCATCGGAATCTAATACTGCTGTCCCAGGAAAGGCTCACAGCACGAACTATTAGAAGACTTACTCCTCTTATAAATAAGTCGACATTTTGCCTTTTGTATTCAATATCGATGCAATTTCTGTGTTTCATCGTTGATTCGAAGGTCCAAGACATACACTAAACCTGCAATGGTGCATCGGAATCTAATACTGCTGTCCAAGGAAAGGCTCAAAGCACAAACTATTAGAAGAGTTACTGCTCTTAAAAATGAGTCGACATTTTGCCTTTTGTATTCGATATCGATGCAATTTCCGTGTTTCGTCGTTGATTTGAAAGTCCAAGGGATACAGTAAACCTGCAATGGTGCATCGGAATCTAATACTGCTGTCCCAGGAAAGGCTCAAAGCACGAACTATTAGAAGAGTTACTCCTCTTATAAATAAGTCGACATTTTGCTTTTGTATTCAATATCGATGCAATTTCCGTGTTTCATCGTTGATTTGAAGGTCCAAGGGATACAGTCGACCTTCAGTGGTGCATCGGAATCTAATACTGCTGTCCCAGGAATGGCTCAAAGCACGAACTATTAGAAGAGTTTCTCCTCTTACAAATAAGTCGAAATTTTGCCTTTTGTATTCAATATCGATGCAATTTCTGTGTTGCATCGTCAATTTGAAGGTCCAAGGGATACAGTAAACCTGCAATGGTGCATCGGAATCTAATACTGCTGTCCCAGGAAAGGCTCAAAGCACGAACTATAAGAAGAGTTACTCCTGTTATAAAGAAGTCGAAATTTTGCCTTTAGTATTCAATATCGATGCAATTTCTGTGTTTCATCGTTGATTTGAATTTCCAAGGGATACAGTAAACATGCAATGGTGCATCGGAATCTAATACTGCTGTCCCACTAAAGGCTGAAAGCACGAACTATTAGAAGAGTTACTCCTCTTGTAAATAAGTCGACATTTTGCCTTTTGTATTCAATATCGATGCAATTTCTGTCTTTCATCGCTGATTTGAAGCTCCAAGGGATACAGTAAACCTGCAATGGTGCATCGGAATCTAATACTGCTGTCCCAGGAAAGGCTCAAAGCACGAACTATTATTAGAGTTACTCCTCTTATATATAAGTCGACATTTTGCCTTTCGGATTCAATATCGATGCAATTTCTGTGTTTCATCGTTGATTGAAAGGTCCAAGGGATACAGTAAACCTGCAATGGTGCATCGGAATCTAATACTGCAGTCCCAGGAAAGGCTCACAGCACGAACTATTAGAAGAGTTTCTCCTCTTATAAATAAGTCGATATATCGTTTTGTATTCAATATCGATGCAATTTCTGTGTTTCATCGTTGATTTGAAGGTCCAAGGGATACAGTAAACCTCCAATGGTGCATCGGAATCTAATACTGCTGTCCCAGGAAAGGCTCAATGCACGAACTATTAGAAGAGTTACTCCTCTTATAAATAAGTAGATATATTGCCTTTTGTATTCAATATCGATGCCATTTCTGTGTTTCATCGTTGATTTGAAGGTCCAAGGGATACAGTAAACCTGCAATGGTGCATCGGAATCTAATACTGCTGTCCCAGGAAAGGCTCAAAGCACGAACTATTAGAAGAGTTACTCCTCTTGTAAATAAGTCGACATTTTGCCTTTTGTATTCAATATCGATGCAATTTCTGTGTTTCATCGTTGATTTGAAGTTCCAAGGGATTCAGTAAACCTGCAATGGTGCATCGGAATCTAATACTGCTGTCCCAGGAAAGGCTCAAAGCACGAACTATTAGAAGAGTTACTGCTCTTATAAATAAGTCGAAATTTTGCCTTTTGTGTTCGATATCGATGCAATTTCTGTGTTTCATCGTTGATTTGAAAGTCCAAGGGATACAGTAAACCTGCAATGGTGCATCGGAATCTAATACTGCTGTCCCAGGAAAGGCTCAAAGCACGAACTATTAGAAGAGTTACTCCTCTTGTAAATAAGTCGACATTTTGCTTTTGTATTCAATATCGATGCAATTTCTGTGTTTCATCGTTGATTTGAAGGTCCAAGGGATACAGTTGACCTTCAATGGCGCATCGGAATCTAATACTGCTGTCCCAGGAAAGGCTCAAAGCACGAACTATTAGAAGAGTTCCTCCTCTTGTAAATAAGTCGACATTTTGCCTTTTGTATTCAATGTCGATGCAATTTCTGTGTTGCATCGATAATTTGAAGGTCCAAGGGATACAGTAAACCTGCAATGGTGCATCGGAATCTAATACTGCTGTCCCAGGAAAGGCTCAAAGCAAGAACTATAAGAAGAGTTACTCCTCTTGTAAATAAGTCGATATTTTGCCTTTTGTATTCAATATCGATGCAATTTCTGTGTTTCATCGTTGATTTGAATGTCCAAGGGATACAGTAAACCTGCATTGGTGCATCGGAATCTAATACTGCTGTCCCAGGAAAGGCTCAAAGCACGAACTATTATTAGAAATACTCCTCTTATAAATAAGTCGTCATTTTGCCTTTTGTATTCAATATCGATGCAATTTCTGTGTTTCATCGTTGATTTAAAGTTCCAAGGGATACAGTAGACCTGCAATGGTACATCGGAATCTAATACTGCTGTCCCAGGAAGGGCTCAAAGCACGAACTATTAGAAGAGTTACTCCTCTTGTAAATAAGTCGACATTTTGCTTTTGTATTCAATATCGATGCAATTTCTGTGTTTCATCGTTGATTTTAAGGTCCAAGGGATACAGTAGACCTTCAATGGTGCATCGGAATCTAATACTGCTGTCCCAGGAAAGGCTCAAAGCACGAACTATTAGAAGAGTTTCTCCTCTTGTAAATAAGTCGGCATTATGCCTTTTGTATTCAATTTCGATGCAATTTCTGTGTTGCATCTTTAATTTGAAGGTCCAAGGGATATAGTAAACCTGCAATGGTGCATCATAATCTAATACTTGTGTCCCAGGAAAGGCTCAAAGCACGAACTATAAGAAGAGTTCCTCCTCTTGTAAATAAGTCGACATTTTACCTTTTGTATTCAATATCGATGCAATTTCTGTCTTTCATCGTTGATTTGAAAGTCCAAGGGATACAGTAAACCTGCAATGGTGCGTCGGAATCTAATACTGCTGTCCCAGGAAAGGCTCAAAGCACGAACTATTAGAAGAGTTATTCCTCTTGTAAATAAGTCGACATTTTGCTTTTGTATTCAATATCGATGCAATTTCTGTGTTTCATCGTTGATTTGAAGGTCCAAGGGATACAGTTGACCTTCAATGGCGCATCGGAATCTAATACTGCTGTCCCAGGAAAGACTCAAAGCACAAACTATTAGAAGAGTTCCTCCTCTTGTAAAGAAGTCGACATTTTGCCTTTTGTATTCAATGTCGATGCAATTTCTGTGTTGCATCGTTAATTTGAAGGTCCAAGGGATACAGTAAACCTGCAATGGTGCATCGGAATCTAATACTGCTGTCCCAGGAAAGGCTCAAAGCACGAACTATAAGAAGAGTTACTCCTCTTGTAAATAAGTCGACATTTTGCCTTTTGTATTCAATATCGATGCAATTTCTGTGTTTCATTGTTGATTTGAATGTCCAAGGGATACAGTAAACCTGCAATGGTGCATCGGAATCTAATACTGCTGTCCCAGGAAAGGCTCAAAGCACGAACTATTAGAAGAGTTACTCGTCTTGTAAATAAGTCGACATTTTGCCTTTTGAATTCAATATCGATGCAATTTCTGTGTTTCATCGTTGATTTGAAGGTCCAAGAGATACAGTAAACCTGCAATGGTGCATCGGAATCTAATACTGCTGTCCCAGGAAAGGCTCAAAGCACGAACTATTAGAAGAGTTACTCCTCTTCTAAATAAGTCGACATTTTGCCTTTTGTATTCAATATCGATGCAATTTCTGTGTTTCATCGTTGATTTGAAGGTCCAAGGGATACAGAAAACCTGCAATGGTGCATCGGAATCTAATACTTCTGTCCCACGAAAGGCTCACAGCACGAACTATTAGAAGAGTTACTCCCCTTATAAATAAGTCGACATTTTGCCTTTTGTATTCAATATCGATGCAATTTCTGTGTTTCATCGTTGATTTGAAGTTCCAAGGCATACACTAAACCTGCAATGGTGCATCGGAATCTAACACTGCTGTCCCAGGAAAGGTTCAAAGCACGAACTATTAGAAGAGTTTCTCCTCTTACAAATAAGTCGACATTTTGCCTTTTGTATTCAATATCGATGCAATTTCTGTGTTGCATCGTCAATTTGAAGGTCCAAGGGATACAGTAAACCTGCAATGGTGCATCGGAATCTAATACTGCTGTCCCAGGAAAGGCTCAAAGCACGAGCTATAAGAAGAGTTACTCCTGTTGTAAATAAGTCGAAATTTTGCCTTTAGTATTCAATATCGATGCAATTTCTGTGTTTCATCGTTGATTTGAATGTCCAAGGGATACAGTAAACCTGCAATGGTGCATCGGAATCTAATACTGCTGTCCCAGGAAAGGCTCAAAGCACGAACTATTAGAAGAGTTACTCGTCTTGTAAATAAGTTGACATTTTGCATTTTGTATTCAATATCGACGTAATTTCTGTGTTTCATCGTTGATTTGAAGGTCCAAGAGATACAGTAAAACTGCAATGGTGCATCGGAATCTAATACTGCTGTCCCAGGAAAGGCTCAAAGCGCGAACTATTAGCAGAGTTACTGCTCTTATAAATGAGTCGACATTTTGCCTTTTGTATTCGATATCGATGCAATTTCTGTGTTTCGTCGTTGATTTGAAAGTCCAAGGGATACAGTAAACCTGCAATGGTGCATCGGAATCTAATACTGCTGTCCCAGGAAAGGCTCAAAGCACGAACTATTAGAAGAGTTACTCCTCTTGTAAATAAGTCGACATTTTGCTTTTGTATTCAATATCGATGCAATTTCTGTGTTTCATCGTTGATTTGAAGGTCCAAGGGATACAGTAGACCTTCAATGGTGCATCGGAATCTAATACTGCTGTCCCAGGAAAGGTTCAAAGCACGAACTATTAGAAGAGTTTCTCCTCTTACAAATAAGTCGACATTTTGCCTTTTGTATTCAATATCGATGCAATTTCTGTGTTGCATCGTCAATTTGAAGGTCCAAGGGATACAGTAAACCTGCAATGGTGCATCGGAATCTAATACTGCTGTCCCAGGAAAGGCTCAAAGCACGAGCTATAAGAAGAGTTACTCCTGTTGTAAATAAGTCGAAATTTTGCCTTTAGTATTCAATATCGATGCAATTTCTGTGTTGCATCGTCAATTTGAAGGTCCAAGGGATACAGTAAACCTGCAATGGTGCATCGGAATCTAATACTGCTGTCCCAGGAAAGGCTAAAAGCACGAACTATTAGAAGAGTTACTCGTCTTGTAAATAAGTTGACATTTTGCCTTTTGTATTCAATATCGATGTAATTTCTGTGTTTCATCGTTGATTTGAAGGTCCAAGAGATACAGTAAACCTGCAATGGTGCATCGGAATCTAATACTGCTGTCCCAGGAAAGGCTGAAAGCACGAACTATTAGAAGAGTTACTCCTCTTGTAAATAAGTCGACATTTTACCTTTTGTATTCAATATCGATGCAATTTCTGTGTTTCATCGTTGATTTGAAGCTCCAAGGGATACAGTAAACCTGCAATGGTGCATCGGAATCTAATACTGCTGTCCCAGGAAAGGCTCAAAGCACGAACTATTATTAGAAATACTCCTCTTATAAATATGTCGACATTTTGCCTTTTGTATTCAATATCGATGCAATTTCTGTGTTTCATCGTTGATATAAAGGTCCAAGGGATACAGTAAACCTGCAATGGTGCATCGGAATCTAATACTGCTGTCCCAGGAAAGGCTCAAAACACGAACTATTAGAAGAGTTACTCCTCTTGTAAATAAGTCGACATTTTGCTTTTGTATTCAATATCGATGCAATTTCTGTGTTTCATCGTTGATTTGAAGGTCCAAGGGATACAGTAGACCTTCAATGGTGCATCGGAATCTAATACTGCTGTCCCAGGAATGGCTCAAAGCACGAACTATTAGAAGAGTTTCTCCTCTTGTAAATAAGTCGACATTTTGCCTTTTGTATTCAATTTCGATGCAATTTCTGTGTTGCATCATTAATTTGAAGGTCCAAGAGATACAGTAAACCTGCAGTGGTGCATCGGAATCTAATACTGCTGTCCCAGGAAAGGCTCAAAGCACGAACTATAAGAAGAGTTACTCCTCTTGTAAATAAGTCGACATTTTGCCTTTTGTATTCAATATCGATGCAATTTCTGTGTTTCATCGTTGATTTGAATGTCCAAGGGATACAGTAAACCTGCAATGGTGATCGGAATCTAATACTGCTGTCCCAGGAAAGGCTCAAAGCATTAACTATTAGAAGAGTTACTCCTCTTGTAAATAAGTCGACATTTTGCCTTTTGTATTCAATATCGATGCAATTTCTGTCTTTCATCGTTGATTTGAAGCTCCAAGGGATACAGTAAACCTGCAATGGTGCATCGGATTGTAATACTGCTGTCCCAGGAAAGGCTCAAAGCACGAACTGTTATTAGAGTGACTCCTCTTATAAATAAGTCGACATTTTGCCTTTTGTATTCAATTTCGATGCAATTTCTGTGTTTCATCGTTGATTTGAAGGTCCAAGGGAAACAGTAAACTTGCAATGGTGCGTCGGAATCTAATACTACTGTCCCAGGAAAGGCTCACAGCACGAACTATTAGAAGAGTTACTCCTCTTATAAATAAGTCGACATTTTGCCTTTTGTATTCAATATCGATGCAATTTCTGTGTTTCATCGTTGATTTGAAGGTCCAAGGCATACACCAAACCTGCAATGGTGCATCGGAATCTAATACTGCTGTCCCAGGAAAGGCTCAAAGCACGAACTATTAGAAGAGTTACTGCTCTTATAAATGAGTCGACATTTTGTTTTTTGTATTCGATATCGATGCAATTTCTGTGTTTCGTCGTTGATTTGAAAGTCCAAGGGATACAGTAAACCTGCAATGGTACATCGGAATCTAATACTGCTGTCCCAGGAAAGGCTCAAAGCACGAACTATAAGAAGAGTTACTCCTGTTGTAAATAAGACGAAATTTTGCCTTTAGTATTCAATATCGATGCAATTTCTGTGTTTCATCGTTGATTTGAATGTCCAAGGGATACAGTAAACCTGCAATGGTGCATCGGAATCTAATACTGCTGTCCCAGGAAAGGCTCAAAGCACGAACTATTGGAAGAGTTACTCGTCTTGTAAATAAGTCTACATTTTGCCTTTTGTATTCAATATCGATGTAATTTCTGTGTTTCATCGTTGATTTGAAGGTCCAAGAGATACAGTAAACCTGCAATGGTGCATCGGAATCTAATACTGCTGTCCCAGGAAAGGCTGAAAACACGAACTATTAGAAGAGTTACTCCTCTTGTAAATAAGTCGACATTTTGCCTTTTGTATTAAATATCGATGCAATTTCTGTCTTTCATCGTTGATTTGAAGCTCCAAGGGATACAGTAAACCTGCAATGGTGCATCGGAATCTAATACTGCTGTCCCAGAAAAGGCTCAAAGCACGAACTATTATTAGAGTTACTCCTCTTATAAATAAAGTCGACATTTTGCCTTTTGTATTCAATATCGATGCAATTTCTGTGTTTCATCGTTGATTTGAAGGTCAAAGGGATACAGTAAACCTGCAATGGTGCATCGGAATCTAATACTGCAGTCCCAGGAAAGGCTCACAGCACGAACTATTGAAGAGTTACTCCTCTTATAAATAAGTCGATATTTTTTTTGTATTCAATATCGATGCAATTTCTGTGTTTCATCGTTGATTTGAAGGTCCAAGGGATACAGTAAACCTGCAATGGTGCATCGGAATCTAATACTGCTGTCCCAGGAAAGGCTGAAACCACGAACTATTAGAAGGGTTACTCCTCTTATAAATAATTCGACATTTTGCCTTTTGTATTTAATATCGATGCCATTTCTGTGTTTCATCGTTGATTTGAAGTTCCAAGGGATACAGTAAACCTGCAATGGTGCATCGGAATCTAATACTGCTGTCCCAGGAAAGGCTGAAAGCACGAACTATTAGAAGAGTTACTCCTCTTGTAAATAAGTCGACATTTTGCCTTTTGTATTCAATATCGATGCAATTTCTGTCTTTCATCATTGATTTGAAGCTCCAAGGGATACAGTAAACCTGCAATGGTGCATCGGAATCTAATACTGCTGTCCCAGGAAAGGCTCAATGCACGAACCATTAGAAGAGTGACTCGTCTTGTAAATAAGTCGACATTTTGCCTTTTGTATTCAATATCGATGCATTTTCTGTGTTTCATCGTTGATTTGAAGGTCCAAGAGATACAGTAAACCTGCAATGGTGCATCGGAATCTAATACTGCTGTCCCAGGAAAGGCTGAAAGCACGAACTATTAGAAGAGTTACTCCTCTTGTAAATAAGTCGTTATTTTGCCTTTTGTATTCAATATCGATGCAATTTCTGTGTTTCATCGTTAATTTGAAGGTCCAAGGAATACAGTAAACCTGCAATGGTGCATCGGAATCTAATACTGCTGTCCCAGGAAAGGCTCAAAGCACGAACTATTAGAAGAGTTACTCCTCTTGTAAATAAGTCGTTATTTTGCCTTTTGTATTCAATATCGATGCAATTTCTGTGTTTCATCGTTAATTTGAAGGTCCAAGGAATACAGTAAACCTGCAATGGTGCATCGGAATCTAATACTGCTGTCCCAGGAAAGGCTCAAAGCACGAACTATTACAAGGGTTACTCCTCTTGTAAATAAGTCGCCTTTTTTCTTTTGTATTCAATATCGATGCAATTTCTGTGTTTCATCGTTGATTTGAAGGTCCAAGGGATACAGTAAACCTGCAATGGTGCATCGGAATCTAATACTGCTGTCCCAGGAAAGGCTCAAAGCACGAACTATAAGAAGAGTTACTCCTCTTGTAAATAAGTCGACATTTTGCATTTTGTATTCAATATCAATGCAATTTCTGTGTTACATCGTTGATTTGAAGGTCCAAGGGATACAGTAAACCTGCAATGGTGCATAGGAATCTAATACTGCTGTCCCAGGAAAGGCTCAAATCACGAACTATTAGAAGAGTTACTCCTATTGTAAATAGGTCGACATTTTGCCTTTTGTATTCAATATCGATGCAATTTCTGTGTTTCATCGTTGATTTGAAGGTCCAAGGGATACAGTAAAATAGCAATGTTGCATCGGAAGCTAATACTGCTGTCCCAGGAAGGGCTCAAAGCACGAACTATTAGAAGAGTTACTCCTCTTGTAAATAAGTTGACATTTTGCCTTTTGCATTCAATATCGATGCAATTTCTGTGTTTCATCGTTGATTTGAACGTCCAAGGGATAAAATAAACCTGCAATGGTGCATCGGAATCTAATACTGCTGTCCCAGGCAAGCCTCAAATTACTAACTAATAGAAAAGTTACTCCTCTTATAAATAAGTCGACATTTTGCAATTTGTATTCAATATCGATGCAATTTCTGTGTATCATCGTTGATTTAAAGGTCCAAGGGATACAGTAAACCTGCAATGGTGCATCGGAACCTAATACTGCTGTCCCAGGAAAGGCTCAAAGCATGAACTATTAGAAGAGTAACTCCTCTTGTAAATAAGTCGACATTTTGCCTTTTGTATTCAATATCGATGCAATTTCTGTGTTTCATCGTTGATTTGACGGTCCTAGGAATACAGTAAACCTGCAATGGTGCATCGGAATCTAATACTGCTGTCCCAGGAAAGGCTCAAAGCACGAACTATTAGAAGAGTTACTCCTCTTATAAATAAGTCGACATTTTTCCTTTTGTATCCAATATCGATGCAATTTCTGTGTTTCATCGTTGATTTGAAGGTCCATGGGATACAGTAAACCTGCAATGGTGCATCGGAATCTAATACTGCTGTCCCAGGAAAGGCTGAAAGCACGAACTATTAGAAGAGTTACTCCTCTTGTAAATAAGTCGACATTTTGCCTTTTGTATTAAATATCGATGCAATTTCTGTCTTTCATAGTTGATTTGAAGCTCCAAGGGATACAGTAAACCTGCAATGGTGCATCGGAATCTAATACTGCTGTCCCAGAAAAGGCTCAAAGCACGAACTATTATTAGAGTTACTCCTCTTATAAATAAAGTCGACATTTTGCCTTTTGTATTCAATATCGATGCAATTTCTGTGTTTCATCGTTGATTTGAAGGTCAAAGGGATACAGTAAACCTGCAATGGTGCATCGGAATCTAATACTGCAGTCCCAGGAAAGGCTCACAGCACGAACTATTGAAGAGTTACTCCTCTTATAAATAAGTCGATATTTTTTTTGTATTCAATATCGATGCAATTTCTGTGTTTCATCGTTGATTTGAAGGTCCAAGGAATACAGTAAACCTGCAATGGTGCATCGGAATCTAATACTACTGTCCCAGGAAAGGCTCAAAGCACGAACTACTAGAAGAGTTACTCCTCTTATAAATAAGTCGACAATTTGCATTTTGTATTCAATATCGATGCCATTTCTGTGTTTCATCGTTGATTTGAAGGTCCAAGGGATACAGTAAAGCTGCAATGGTGCATCGGAATCTAATACTGCCGTCCCAGGAAAGGCTCAAAGCACGAACTATTAGAAGAGTTACTCCTCCCATAAATAAGTCGACATTTTGCCTTTTGTATTCAATATGGTTGCAATTTCTGTGTTTCATCGTTGATTTGAAGGTCCAAGGGATACAGTAAACCTGCAATGGTGCATCGGAATCTAATACTGCTGTCCCAGGAAAGGCTCAAAGCACGAACTATTACAAGGGTTACTCCTCTTGTAAATAAGTCGCCTTTTTTCTTTTGTATTCAATATCAATGCAATTTCTGTGTTTCATCGTTGATTTGAAGGTCCAAGGGATACAGTAAACCTGCAATGGTGCATAGGAATCTAATACTGCTGTCCCAGGAAAGGCTCATATCACGAACTATTAGAAGAGTTACTCCTATTGTAAATAGGTCGACATTTTGCCTTTTGTATTCAATATCGATGCAATTTCTGTGTTTCATCGTTGATTTGAAGGTCCAAGGGATACAGTAAAATAGCAATGTTGCATCGGAAGCTAATACTGCTGTCCCAGGAAGGGCTCAAAGCACGAACTATTAGAAGAGTGACTCCTCTTGTAAATAAGTTGACATTTTGCCTTTTGTATTCAATATCGATGCAATTTCTGTGTTTCATCGTTGATTTGAAGGTCCAAGGGATACAGTAAACCTGCAATGGTGCATCGGAACCTAATACTGCTGTCCCAGGAAAGGCTCAAAACATGAACTATTAGAAGAGTAACTCCTCTTGTAAATAAGTCGACATTTTGCCTTTTGTATTCAATATCGATGCAATTTCTGTGTTTCATCGTTGATTTGACGGTCCTAGGGATACAGTAAACCTGCAATGGTGCATCGGAATCTAATACTGCTGTCCCAGGAAAGGCTCAAAGCACGAACTATTAGAAGAGTTACTGCTCTTATAAATGAGTCGACATTTTGTTTTTTGTATTCGATATCGATGCAATTTCTGTGTTTCGTCGTTGATTTGAAAGTCCAAGGGATACAGTAAACCTGCAATGGTACATCGGAATCTAATACTGCTGTCCCAGGAAAGGCTCAAAGCACGAACTATAAGAAGAGTTACTCCTGTTGTAAATAAGACGAAATTTTGCCTTTAGTATTCAATATCGATGCAATTTCTGTGTTTCATCGTTGATTTGAATGTCCAAGGGATACAGTAAACCTGCAATGGTGCATCGGAATCTAATACTGCTGTCCCAGGAAAGGCTCAAAGCACGAACTATTGGAAGAGTTACTCGTCTTGTAAATAAGTCTACATTTTGCCTTTTGTATTCAATATCGATGTAATTTCTGTGTTTCATCGTTGATTTGAAGGTCCAAGAGATACAGTAAACCTGCAATGGTGCATCGGAATCTAATACTGCTGTCCCAGGAAAGGCTGAAAACACGAACTATTAGAAGAGTTACTCCTCTTGTAAATAAGTCGACATTTTGCCTTTTGTATTAAATATCGATGCAATTTCTGTCTTTCATCGTTGATTTGAAGCTCCAAGGGATACAGTAAACCTGCAATGGTGCATCGGAATCTAATACTGCTGTCCCAGAAAAGGCTCAAAGCACGAACTATTATTAGAGTTACTCCTCTTATAAATAAAGTCGACATTTTGCCTTTTGTATTCAATATCGATGCAATTTCTGTGTTTCATCGTTGATTTGAAGGTCAAAGGGATACAGTAAACCTGCAATGGTGCATCGGAATCTAATACTGCAGTCCCAGGAAAGGCTCACAGCACGAACTATTGAAGAGTTACTCCTCTTATAAATAAGTCGATATTTTTTTTGTATTCAATATCGATGCAATTTCTGTGTTTCATCGTTGATTTGAAGGTCCAAGGGATACAGTAAACCTGCAATGGTGCATCGGAATCTAATACTGCTGTCCCAGGAAAGGCTGAAACCACGAACTATTAGAAGGGTTACTCCTCTTATAAATAATTCGACATTTTGCCTTTTGTATTTAATATCGATGCCATTTCTGTGTTTCATCGTTGATTTGAAGTTCCAAGGGATACAGTAAACCTGCAATGGTGCATCGGAATCTAATACTGCTGTCCCAGGAAAGGCTGAAAGCACGAACTATTAGAAGAGTTACTCCTCTTGTAAATAAGTCGACATTTTGCCTTTTGTATTCAATATCGATGCAATTTCTGTCTTTCATCATTGATTTGAAGCTCCAAGGGATACAGTAAACCTGCAATGGTGCATCGGAATCTAATACTGCTGTCCCAGGAAAGGCTCAATGCACGAACCATTAGAAGAGTGACTCGTCTTGTAAATAAGTCGACATTTTGCCTTTTGTATTCAATATCGATGCATTTTCTGTGTTTCATCGTTGATTTGAAGGTCCAAGAGATACAGTAAACCTGCAATGGTGCATCGGAATCTAATACTGCTGTCCCAGGAAAGGCTGAAAGCACGAACTATTAGAAGAGTTACTCCTCTTGTAAATAAGTCGTTATTTTGCCTTTTGTATTCAATATCGATGCAATTTCTGTGTTTCATCGTTAATTTGAAGGTCCAAGGAATACAGTAAACCTGCAATGGTGCATCGGAATCTAATACTGCTGTCCCAGGAAAGGCTCAAAGCACGAACTATTAGAAGAGTTACTCCTCTTGTAAATAAGTCGTTATTTTGCCTTTTGTATTCAATATCGATGCAATTTCTGTGTTTCATCGTTAATTTGAAGGTCCAAGGAATACAGTAAACCTGCAATGGTGCATCGGAATCTAATACTGCTGTCCCAGGAAAGGCTCAAAGCACGAACTATTACAAGGGTTACTCCTCTTGTAAATAAGTCGCCTTTTTTCTTTTGTATTCAATATCGATGCAATTTCTGTGTTTCATCGTTGATTTGAAGGTCCAAGGGATACAGTAAACCTGCAATGGTGCATCGGAATCTAATACTGCTGTCCCAGGAAAGGCTCAAAGCACGAACTATAAGAAGAGTTACTCCTCTTGTAAATAAGTCGACATTTTGCATTTTGTATTCAATATCAATGCAATTTCTGTGTTACATCGTTGATTTGAAGGTCCAAGGGATACAGTAAACCTGCAATGGTGCATAGGAATCTAATACTGCTGTCCCAGGAAAGGCTCAAATCACGAACTATTAGAAGAGTTACTCCTATTGTAAATAGGTCGACATTTTGCCTTTTGTATTCAATATCGATGCAATTTCTGTGTTTCATCGTTGATTTGAAGGTCCAAGGGATACAGTAAAATAGCAATGTTGCATCGGAAGCTAATACTGCTGTCCCAGGAAGGGCTCAAAGCACGAACTATTAGAAGAGTTACTCCTCTTGTAAATAAGTTGACATTTTGCCTTTTGCATTCAATATCGATGCAATTTCTGTGTTTCATCGTTGATTTGAACGTCCAAGGGATAAAATAAACCTGCAATGGTGCATCGGAATCTAATACTGCTGTCCCAGGCAAGCCTCAAATTACTAACTAATAGAAAAGTTACTCCTCTTATAAATAAGTCGACATTTTGCAATTTGTATTCAATATCGATGCAATTTCTGTGTATCATCGTTGATTTAAAGGTCCAAGGGATACAGTAAACCTGCAATGGTGCATCGGAACCTAATACTGCTGTCCCAGGAAAGGCTCAAAGCATGAACTATTAGAAGAGTAACTCCTCTTGTAAATAAGTCGACATTTTGCCTTTTGTATTCAATATCGATGCAATTTCTGTGTTTCATCGTTGATTTGACGGTCCTAGGAATACAGTAAACCTGCAATGGTGCATCGGAATCTAATACTGCTGTCCCAGGAAAGGCTCAAAGCACGAACTATTAGAAGAGTTACTCCTCTTATAAATAAGTCGACATTTTTCCTTTTGTATCCAATATCGATGCAATTTCTGTGTTTCATCGTTGATTTGAAGGTCCATGGGATACAGTAAACCTGCAATGGTGCATCGGAATCTAATACTGCTGTCCCAGGAAAGGCTGAAAGCACGAACTATTAGAAGAGTTACTCCTCTTGTAAATAAGTCGACATTTTGCCTTTTGTATTAAATATCGATGCAATTTCTGTCTTTCATAGTTGATTTGAAGCTCCAAGGGATACAGTAAACCTGCAATGGTGCATCGGAATCTAATACTGCTGTCCCAGAAAAGGCTCAAAGCACGAACTATTATTAGAGTTACTCCTCTTATAAATAAAGTCGACATTTTGCCTTTTGTATTCAATATCGATGCAATTTCTGTGTTTCATCGTTGATTTGAAGGTCAAAGGGATACAGTAAACCTGCAATGGTGCATCGGAATCTAATACTGCAGTCCCAGGAAAGGCTCACAGCACGAACTATTGAAGAGTTACTCCTCTTATAAATAAGTCGATATTTTTTTTGTATTCAATATCGATGCAATTTCTGTGTTTCATCGTTGATTTGAAGGTCCAAGGAATACAGTAAACCTGCAATGGTGCATCGGAATCTAATACTACTGTCCCAGGAAAGGCTCAAAGCACGAACTACTAGAAGAGTTACTCCTCTTATAAATAAGTCGACAATTTGCATTTTGTATTCAATATCGATGCCATTTCTGTGTTTCATCGTTGATTTGAAGGTCCAAGGGATACAGTAAAGCTGCAATGGTGCATCGGAATCTAATACTGCCGTCCCAGGAAAGGCTCAAAGCACGAACTATTAGAAGAGTTACTCCTCCCATAAATAAGTCGACATTTTGCCTTTTGTATTCAATATGGTTGCAATTTCTGTGTTTCATCGTTGATTTGAAGGTCCAAGGGATACAGTAAACCTGCAATGGTGCATCGGAATCTAATACTGCTGTCCCAGGAAAGGCTCAAAGCACGAACTATTACAAGGGTTACTCCTCTTGTAAATAAGTCGCCTTTTTTCTTTTGTATTCAATATCAATGCAATTTCTGTGTTTCATCGTTGATTTGAAGGTCCAAGGGATACAGTAAACCTGCAATGGTGCATAGGAATCTAATACTGCTGTCCCAGGAAAGGCTCATATCACGAACTATTAGAAGAGTTACTCCTATTGTAAATAGGTCGACATTTTGCCTTTTGTATTCAATATCGATGCAATTTCTGTGTTTCATCGTTGATTTGAAGGTCCAAGGGATACAGTAAAATAGCAATGTTGCATCGGAAGCTAATACTGCTGTCCCAGGAAGGGCTCAAAGCACGAACTATTAGAAGAGTGACTCCTCTTGTAAATAAGTTGACATTTTGCCTTTTGTATTCAATATCGATGCAATTTCTGTGTTTCATCGTTGATTTGAAGGTCCAAGGGATACAGTAAACCTGCAATGGTGCATCGGAACCTAATACTGCTGTCCCAGGAAAGGCTCAAAACATGAACTATTAGAAGAGTAACTCCTCTTGTAAATAAGTCGACATTTTGCCTTTTGTATTCAATATCGATGCAATTTCTGTGTTTCATCGTTGATTTGACGGTCCTAGGGATACAGTAAACCTGCAATGGTGCATCGGAATCTAATACTGCTGTCCCAGGAAAGGCTCAAAGCACGAACTATTAGAAGAGTTACTCCTCTTATAAATAAGTCGACATTTTGCCTTTTGTATCCAATATCGATGCAATTTCTGTGTTTCATCGTTGATTTGAAGGTCCAAGGGATACAGTAAACCTGCAATGGTGCATCGGAATTTAATACTGCTGTCCCAGGAACGGCTCAAAACACGAACTATTGGAAGAGTTACTCCTCTTGTAAATAAGCCGACATTTTGCTTTTGTATTCAATATCGATGCAATTTCTGTGTTTCATCGTTGATTTGAAGGTCCAAGGGATACAGTAGACCTGCAATGGTGCATCGGAATCTAATACTGCTGTCCCAAGAAAGGCTCAAAGCACGAACTATTAGAAGAGTTACTCCTCTTGTAAATAATTTGACATTTTGCTTTTGTATTCAATATCGATGCAATTTCTGTGTTTCATCGTTGATTTGAAGGTCCAAGGGATACAGTAGACCTGCAATGGTGCATCGGAACTAATACTGCTGTCCCAGGAAAGGCTCAAAGCACGAACCATTAGAAGAGTTACTCGTCTTGTAAATAAGTCGACATTTTGCTTTTGTATTCAATATCGATGCAATTTCTGTGTTTCATCGTTGATTTGAAGGTCCAAGTGATACAGTAAACCTGCAATGGTGCATCGGAATCTAATACTGCTGTCCCAGGAGAGGCTGAAAGCACGAACTATTAGAAGAGTTACTCCTCTTGTAAATAAGTCGTTATTTTGCCTTTTGTATTCAATATCGATGCAATTTCTGTGTTTCATCGTTAATTTGAAGGTCCAAGGGATACAGTAAAAATGGAATGGTGCATCGGAATCTAATACTGCTGTCCCAGGAAAGGCTCAAAGCACGAACTATAAGAACAGTTACTCCTCTTGTAAATAAGTCGAAATTTTGCCTTTTGTATTGAATATCAATGCAATTTCTGTGTTTCATCGTTGATTTGAAGGTCCAAGTGATACAGTAAACCTGCAATGGTGCATCGGAATCTGATACTGCTGTCCCAGGAAAGGCTCAAATCACGAACTATTAGAAGAGTTACTCCTCTTGTAAATAGGTCGACATTTTGCCTTTTGTATTCAATATCGATGCAATTTCTGTGTTTCATCGTTGATTTGAAGGTCCAAGGGATACAGTAAAATAGCAATGTTGCATCGGAAGCTAATACTGCTGTCCCAGGAAGGGCTCAAAGCACCAACTATTAGAAGAGTTACTCCTCTTGTAAATAAGTTGACATTTTGCATTTTGTATTCAATATCGATGCCATTTCTGTGTTTCATCGTTGATTTGAAGGTCCAAGGGATACAGTAAACCTGCAATGGTGCATCAGAATCTAATACTGCTGTCCCAGGAAAGGCTCAAAGCACGAACTATAAGAACAGTTACTCCTCTTGTAAATAAGTCGACATTTTGCCTTTTGTATTCAATATCAATGCAATTTCTGTGTTTCATCGTTGATTTGAAGGTCCAAGGGATACAGTAAACCTGCAATGGTGCATCGGAATCTAATACTGCTGTCCCAGGAAAGGCTCAAATCACGAACTATTAGAAGAGTTAGCCCTCTTGTAAATAGGTCGAGATTTTGCCTTTTGTATTCAATATCGATGCAATTTCTGTGTTTCATCGTTGATTTGAAGGTCCAAGGGATACAGTAAAATAGCAATGTTGCTTCGGAAGCTAATACTGCTGTCCCAGGAATAGCTCAAAGCACGAACTATTAGAAGAGTTACTCCTCTTGTAAATAAGTTGACATTTTGCCTTTTGTATTCAATATCGATGCAATTTCTGTGTTTCATCGTTAATTTGAAGGTCCAAGGGATAAAATAAACCTGCAATGGTGCATCGGAATCTAATACTGCTGTCCCAGGCAAGCCTCAAAAGACTAACTAATAGAAGAGTTACTCCTCTTATAAATAAGTCGACATTTTGCAATTTGTATTCAATATCGATGCAATTTCTGTGTATCATCGTTGATTTGAAGGTCCAAGGGATACAGAAAACCTGCAATGGTGCATCGGAACCTAATACTGCTGTCCCAGGAAAGGCTCAAAGCACGAACTATTAGGGGAGTAACTCCTCTTGTAAATAAGTCGACATTTTGCCTTTTGTATTCAATATCGATGCAATTTTTGTGTTTCATCGTTTATTTGACGGTCCTAGGGATACAGTAAACCTGCAATGGTGCATCGGAATCTAATACTGCTGTCCCAGGAAAGGCTCAGAGCACGAACTATTAGAAGAGTTACTCCTCTTATAAATAAGTCGACATTTTGCCTTTTGTATCCAATATCGATGCAATTTCTGTGTTTCATCGTTGATTTGAAGGTCTAAGGGATACAGTAAACCTGCAATGGTGCATCGGAATCTAATACTGCTGTCCCAGGAAAGGCTCATAACATGAACTAAAAGAAGAGTTACTCCTGTTGTAAATAAGTCGACATTTTGCTTTTAGTATTCAATATCGATGCAATTTCTGTGTTTCATCGTTGATTTGAATGTCCAAGGGATAAAGTAAACCTGCAATGGTGCATCGGAATCTAATACTGCAGTCCCAGGAAAGGCTCAAAGCACGAACTATTAGAATAGTTACTCCTCTTATAAATAAGTCGACATTTTGCCCTTTGTATTCAATATCGATGCAATTTCTGTGTTTTATCGTTGATTTGAAGGTCCAAGGGATACAGTAAACCTGCAATGGTGCATCGGAATCTAATACTGCTGTCCCAGGAAAGTCTCAAATCACGAACTATTAGAAGAGTTACTCCTCTTGTAAATAAGTCGACATTATGCCTTTTGTATTCAATATCGATGCAATTTCTATGTTTCATCGTTGATTTGAAGGTCCAAGGGATACAGTAAAACTGCAATGGTGCATCGGAATCTAATACTGCTGTCCCAGGAAAGGCTCAAAGCACGAACTATAAGAAGAGTGACTCCTCTTGTAAATAAGTCGACATTTTGCCTTTTGTATTAAATATCGATGCAATTTCCGTGTTTCATCGTTGATTTGAATGTCCAAGGGATACAGTAAACCTGCAATGGTGCATCGGAATCTAATACTGCTGTCGCAGGAAAGACTCGAAGCACGAACTATTAGAAAAGTTACTCCTCTTATAAATAAGTCGACATTTTGCCTTTTGTATTCAATATCGATGCAATTTCTGTGTTTCATCGTTGATTTGAAGGTCCAAGGGATACAGTAAACCTGCAATGGTGCACCGGAATCTAATACTGCTGTCCCAGGAAAGGCTCAAAGCACGAACTATTAGAAGAGTTAGTCCTCTTGTAAATAGGTCGACATTTTGCCTTTTGTATTCAATATCGATGCAATTTCTGTGTTTCATCGTTGATTTGAAGGTCCAAGGGATACAGCAAAATTGCAATGTTGCTTCGGAAGCTAATACTGCTGTCGCAGGAAAGACTCGAAGCACGAACTATTAGAAAAGTTACTCTTCTTATAAATAAGTCGACATTTTGCCTTTTGTATTCAATATCGATGCAATTTCTGTGTTTCATCGTTGATTTGAAGGTCCAAGGGATACAGTAAACCTGCAATGGTGCATCGGAATCTAATACTGATGTCCCAGGAAAGGCTCAAAACACGAACTATTAGAAGAGTTACTCCTCTTGTAAATAGGTCGACATTTTGCCTTTTGTATTCAAGATCGATGCAATTTCTGTGTTTCATCGTTGATTTGAAGGTCCAAGGGATACAGTAAACCTGCAATGGTGCATCGGATTCTAATACTGCTGTCCCAGAAAAGGCTCAAAGCACGAACTATATAAAGAGTTACTCCTCTTGTAAATAAGTCGACATTTTGCCTTTTGTATTCAATATCGATGCAATTTCTGTGTTTAATCGTTGAATTTGAATGTCCAAGGGATACAGTAAACCTGCAATGGTGCATCGGAATCTGATACTGCTGTCCCAGGAAAGGCTCAAAGCACGAACTATAAGAAGAGTTACTCCTCTTGTAAATAAGTCGACATTTTGCCTTTTGTATTCAATATCTATGCAATTTCTGTGTTTCATCATTGATTTGAAGGTCCAAGGGATACAGTAAACCTGCAATGGTGCATCGGAATCTAATACTGCTGTCCCAGGAAAGGCTCAAAGCACGAACTATTAGAAGAGTTACTCCCCTTATAAATTAGTCGACATTTTGCCTTTTGTATTCAATATCAATGCAATTTCTGTGTTACATCGTTGATTTGAAGGTCCAAGGGATACAGTAAACCTGCAATGGTGCATCGGTATCTAATACTGCTGTCGCAGGAAATGCTCGTAGCACGAACTATTAGAAGAGTTACTCCTCTTATAAATAAGTCGATATTTTGCCTTTTTTATTCAATATCGATGCAATTTCTGTGTTTCATCCTTGATTTGAAGGTCCAAGGGATACAGTAAACCTGCAATGTTGCATCGGAATCTAATACTGCTGTCCCAGGAAAGGCACAAAACACGAACTATTAGAAGAGTTACTCCTCTTGTAAATAGGTCGACATTATGCCTTTTGTATTTAATATCGATGCAATTTCTGTGTTCCATCGTTGATTTGAATGTCCATGTGATACAGTAAAATTGCAATGTTGCATCGGAAGCTAATACTGCTGTCCCAGGAAAGGCTCAAAGCACTAACTATTAAAAGAGTTACTCCTCTTGTAAATAAGTTGACATTTGTCCTTTTGTATTCAATATCGATGCAATTTCTGCGTTTCATCGTTGATTTGAAGGTCCAAGGGATAAAATAAACCTGCAATGGTGATTCGGAATCTAATACTGCTGTCCCAGGCAAGCCTCAAAAGACTAACTATTAGAAGAGTTACTCCTCTTATAAATAAGTCGACATTTTGCCATTTGTATTCAATATCGATGCAATTTCTGTGTTTCATCGTTGATTTGAAGGTCCAAGGGATACAGTAAACCTGATATGGTGCATCAGAACCTAATACTGCTGTCCCAGGAAAGGCTCAAAGCACGAACTATCAGAAGAGTAACCCTCTTGTAAGTAAGTCGAAATTTTGCTTTTTGTATTCAATATCGATGCAATTTCTGTGTTTCATCGTTGATTTGAAGGTCCAATGGATACAGTAAATCTGCAATGGTGCATCGGAATCTAATACTGCTGTCCCAGGAAAGGCTCAAAGCACGAACGATTAGAAGAGTTAATCCTCTTGTAAATAAGTCGACATTTTGCTTTTGTATTCAATATCGATGCAATTTCTGAGTTTTATCATTGATTTGAAGGTCCAAGGTATACAGTAAAATTGCAATGTATCATCGGAAACTAATACTGCTGTCCCATGAAAGGCTCAAAGCACGAACTACTAGAAGAGTTACTCCTCTTGTAAATAAGTCGACATTTTGCCTTTTGTATTCAATATCGATGCAATTTCTGTGTTTCATCGTTGATTAGAAGGTCCAAGGGATACAGTAAATCTGCAATGGTGCATCGGAATCTAATACTTCTGTCCCAGGAAAGCCTCAAATCACGAACTATTAGAAGAGTTACTCCTCTTGTAAATAGGTCGACATTTTGCCTTTTGTATTCAATATCGATGCAATTTCTGTGTTTCATCGTTGATTTGAAGGTCCAAGGGACACAGTAAACCTGCAATGGTGCATCGGAATCTAATACTGCTGTCCCAGGAAAGGCTCAAAGCACGAACTATTAGAAGAGTAACTCCTCTTGTAAATAAGTCGACATTTCGCCTTTTGTATTCAATATCGATGCAATTTCTGTAATTCATCATTGATTTGAAGGTCCAAGGGATACAGTAAACCTGCAATGGTACATCGGAATCTAATACTGCTGTCCCAGGAAAGGCTCAAAGCACGAACTATTAGAAGGGTTACTCCTGTTATAAATAAGTCGACATTTTGCCTTTTGTATTCAATATCGATGCAATTTCTGTGTTTTATCGTTGATTTGAAGGTCCAAGGGAAAAGGGAAACCTGCAATGGTGCATCGGAATCTAATACTGCTGTCTCAGGAAAGAATCAAAGCACGCACTATTAGAAGAGTTACTCCTCTTATAAATAAGTCGACATTTTGCCTTTTGTATTCAATATCGATGAAATTTCTGTGTTTCATCGTTGATTTGAGGGTCCAAGGGATACAGGAAACCTGCAATGGTGCATCGGAATCTAATACTGCTGTCCCAGGAAAAGGCTCAAAGCACGAACTATAAGAAGAGTTACCCCTCTTGTAAATAAGTCGACATTTTTCCTTTTGTATTCATTACCGATGCAATTTCTGTGTTTCATCGTTGATTTGAAGGTCCAAGGGATACAGTAAATCTGCAATGGTGCATCGGAATCTAATACTGCTGTCCCAGGAAAGGCCCAAAGCACGAACGAATAGAAGAGTTACTCCTCTTGTAAATAAGTCGACATTTTGCCTTTGTATTCAATATCGATGCAATTTCTGTGTTTCATCGTTGATTTGAATGTCCAAGGGATACAGTAAACCTGCAATGGTACATCGGAATCTAATACTGCTGTCCCAGGAAAGGCTCAAAGCACGAACTATTAGAAGAGTTACTCCTGTTATAAATAAGTCGACATTTTGCCTTTTGTATTCAATATCGATGCAATTACTGTGTTTTATCGTTGATTTGAAGGTCCAAGGGATAAGGGAAACCTGCAATGGTGCATCGGAATCTAATACTGCTGTCTCAGGAAAGAATCAAAGCACGCACTATTAGAAGAGTTACTCCTCTTATAAATAAGTCGACATTTTGCCTTTTGTATTCAATATCGATGAAATTTCTGTGTTTCATCGTTGATTTGAAGGTCCAAGGGATACAGGAAACCTGCAATGGTGCATCGGAATCTAATACTGCTGTCCCAGGAAAAGGCTCAAAGCACGAACTATAAGAAGAGTTACCCCTCTTGTAAATAAGTCGACATTTTTCCTTTTGTATTCATTATCGATGCAATTTCTGTGTTTCATCGTTGATTTGAAGGTCCAAGGGATACACTAAACCTGCAATGGTGCATCGGAATCTAATACTGCTGTCCCAGGTAAGGCTCAAAGCACGAACTATTAGAAGAGTTACTCCTCTTATAAATAAGTCGACATTTTGCCTTTTGTATTCAATATCAATGCAATTTCTGTGTTTCATCGTTGATTTGAAGGTCCAAGGGATACAGTAAATCTGCAATGGTGCATCGGAATGTAATACTGCTGTCCCAGGAAAGGCTCAAAGCACGAACGATTAGAAGAGTTACTCCTCTTGTAAATAAGTCGACATTTTGCTTTTGTATTCAATATCGATGCAATTTCTGTGTTTCATCGTTGATTTGAATGTCCAAGGGATGCAGTAAACCTGCAATGGTGCATCGGAATCTAATACTGCTGTCCCAGGAAAGGCTCAAAGCACGAACTATAAGAAGAGTTACTCCTCTTGTAAATAAGTCGACATTTTGCCTTTTGTATTCAATATCGATGCAATTTCTGTGTTTCATCGTTGATTTGAAGGTCCAAGGGATACAGTAAAATTGCAATATTGCATCGGAAACTAATACTGCCGTCCCAGGAAAGGCTCAACGCACGAACTACTAGAAGAGTTACTCCTCTTGTAAATAACTCGACATTTTGCCTTTTGTATTCAATATCGATGCAATTTCTATGTTTCATCGTTGATTTGAAGGTCCAAGGGATACAGTAAACCTGCAATCTTGCATCGGAATCTAATACTGCAGTCCCAGGAAAGGCTCAAAGCACGAACTATTAGAATAGTTACTCCTCTTATAAATAAGTCGACATTTTGCCCTTTGTATTCAATATCGATGCAATTTCTGTGTTTTATCGTTGATTTGAAGGTCCAAGGGATACAGTAAACCTGCAATGGTGCATCGGAATCTAATACTGCTGTCCCAGGAAAGGCTCAAAACACGAACTATTAGAAGAGTTACTCCTCTTGTAAATAAGTCGACATTTTGCCTTTTGTATTCAATATCGATGCAATTTCTGTGTTTCATCGTTGATTTGAAGGTCCAAGGGATACAGTAAACCTGCAATGGTGCATCTGAATCTAATACTGCTGTCCCAGGAAAGGCTCAAAGCACGAACTATAAGAAGAGTGACTCCTCTTGTAAATAAGTCGACATTTTGCCTTTTGTATTAAATATCGATGCAATTTCCGTGTTTCATCGTTGATTTGAATGTCCAAGGGATACAGTAAACCTGCAATGATGCATCGGAATCTAATACTGCTGTCCCGGGAAAGGCTCAAAGCACGACCTATAAGAAGAGTTACTCCTCTTGTAAATAAGTCGACATTTTGCCTTTTGTATTCAATATCGATGCAATTTCTGTGTTTCATCGTTGATTTGAAAGTCCAAGGGATACAGCAAAATTGCAATGTTGCATCGGAAGCTAATACTGCTGTCCCAGGAAAGTCTCAAATCACGAACTATTAGAAGAGTTACTCCTCTTGTAAATAAGTCGACATTATGCCTTTTGTATTCAATATCGATGCAATTTCTATGTTTCATCGTTGATTTGAAGGTCCAAGGGATACAGTAAAACTGCAATGGTGCATCGGAATCTAATACTGCTGTCCCAGGAAAGGCTCAAAGCACGAACGATTAGAAGAGTTACTCCCCTTATAAATACGTCGACATTTTGCCTTTTGTATTCAATATCGATGCAATCTCTGTGTTTAATCGTTGATTTGAAGGTCCAAGGGATACAGTAAACCTGCAATGGTGCATCGGAATCTAATACTGCTGTCGCAGGAAAGACTCGAAGCACGAACTATTAGAAAAGTTACTCCTCTTATAAATAAGTCGACATTTTGCCTTTTGTATTCAATATCGATGCAATTTCTGTGTTTCATCGTTGATTTGAAGGTCCAAGGGATACAGTAAACCTGCAATGGTGCACCGGAATCTAATACTGCTGTCCCAGGAAAGGCTCAAAGCACGAACTATTAGAAGAGTTAGTCCTCTTGTAAATAGGTCGACATTTTGCCTTTTGTATTCAATATCGATGCAATTTCTGTGTTTCATCGTTGATTTGAAGGTCCAAGGGATACAGCAAAATTGCAATGTTGCTTCGGAAGCTAATACTGCTGTCGCAGGAAAGACTCGAAGCACGAACTATTAGAAAAGTTACTCTTCTTATAAATAAGTCGACATTTTGCCTTTTGTATTCAATATCGATGCAATTTCTGTGTTTCATCGTTGATTTGAAGGTCCAAGGGATACAGTAAACCTGCAATGGTGCATCGGAATCTAATACTGATGTCCCAGGAAAGGCTCAAAACACGAACTATTAGAAGAGTTACTCCTCTTGTAAATAGGTCGACATTTTGCCTTTTGTATTCAAGATCGATGCAATTTCTGTGTTTCATCGTTGATTTGAAGGTCCAAGGGATACAGTAAACCTGCAATGGTGCATCGGATTCTAATACTGCTGTCCCAGAAAAGGCTCAAAGCACGAACTATATAAAGAGTTACTCCTCTTGTAAATAAGTCGACATTTTGCCTTTTGTATTCAATATCGATGCAATTTCTGTGTTTAATCGTTGAATTTGAATGTCCAAGGGATACAGTAAACCTGCAATGGTGCATCGGAATCTGATACTGCTGTCCCAGGAAAGGCTCAAAGCACGAACTATAAGAAGAGTTACTCCTCTTGTAAATAAGTCGACATTTTGCCTTTTGTATTCAATATCTATGCAATTTCTGTGTTTCATCATTGATTTGAAGGTCCAAGGGATACAGTAAACCTGCAATGGTGCATCGGAATCTAATACTGCTGTCCCAGGAAAGGCTCAAAGCACGAACTATTAGAAGAGTTACTCCCCTTATAAATTAGTCGACATTTTGCCTTTTGTATTCAATATCAATGCAATTTCTGTGTTACATCGTTGATTTGAAGGTCCAAGGGATACAGTAAACCTGCAATGGTGCATCGGTATCTAATACTGCTGTCGCAGGAAATGCTCGTAGCACGAACTATTAGAAGAGTTACTCCTCTTATAAATAAGTCGATATTTTGCCTTTTTTATTCAATATCGATGCAATTTCTGTGTTTCATCCTTGATTTGAAGGTCCAAGGGATACAGTAAACCTGCAATGTTGCATCGGAATCTAATACTGCTGTCCCAGGAAAGGCACAAAACACGAACTATTAGAAGAGTTACTCCTCTTGTAAATAGGTCGACATTATGCCTTTTGTATTTAATATCGATGCAATTTCTGTGTTCCATCGTTGATTTGAATGTCCATGTGATACAGTAAAATTGCAATGTTGCATCGGAAGCTAATACTGCTGTCCCAGGAAAGGCTCAAAGCACTAACTATTAAAAGAGTTACTCCTCTTGTAAATAAGTTGACATTTGTCCTTTTGTATTCAATATCGATGCAATTTCTGCGTTTCATCGTTGATTTGAAGGTCCAAGGGATAAAATAAACCTGCAATGGTGATTCGGAATCTAATACTGCTGTCCCAGGCAAGCCTCAAAAGACTAACTATTAGAAGAGTTACTCCTCTTATAAATAAGTCGACATTTTGCCATTTGTATTCAATATCGATGCAATTTCTGTGTTTCATCGTTGATTTGAAGGTCCAAGGGATACAGTAAACCTGATATGGTGCATCAGAACCTAATACTGCTGTCCCAGGAAAGGCTCAAAGCACGAACTATCAGAAGAGTAACCCTCTTGTAAGTAAGTCGAAATTTTGCTTTTTGTATTCAATATCGATGCAATTTCTGTGTTTCATCGTTGATTTGAAGGTCCAATGGATACAGTAAATCTGCAATGGTGCATCGGAATCTAATACTGCTGTCCCAGGAAAGGCTCAAAGCACGAACGATTAGAAGAGTTAATCCTCTTGTAAATAAGTCGACATTTTGCTTTTGTATTCAATATCGATGCAATTTCTGAGTTTTATCATTGATTTGAAGGTCCAAGGTATACAGTAAAATTGCAATGTATCATCGGAAACTAATACTGCTGTCCCATGAAAGGCTCAAAGCACGAACTACTAGAAGAGTTACTCCTCTTGTAAATAAGTCGACATTTTGCCTTTTGTATTCAATATCGATGCAATTTCTGTGTTTCATCGTTGATTAGAAGGTCCAAGGGATACAGTAAATCTGCAATGGTGCATCGGAATCTAATACTTCTGTCCCAGGAAAGCCTCAAATCACGAACTATTAGAAGAGTTACTCCTCTTGTAAATAGGTCGACATTTTGCCTTTTGTATTCAATATCGATGCAATTTCTGTGTTTCATCGTTGATTTGAAGGTCCAAGGGACACAGTAAACCTGCAATGGTGCATCGGAATCTAATACTGCTGTCCCAGGAAAGGCTCAAAGCACGAACTATTAGAAGAGTAACTCCTCTTGTAAATAAGTCGACATTTCGCCTTTTGTATTCAATATCGATGCAATTTCTGTAATTCATCATTGATTTGAAGGTCCAAGGGATACAGTAAACCTGCAATGGTACATCGGAATCTAATACTGCTGTCCCAGGAAAGGCTCAAAGCACGAACTATTAGAAGGGTTACTCCTGTTATAAATAAGTCGACATTTTGCCTTTTGTATTCAATATCGATGCAATTTCTGTGTTTTATCGTTGATTTGAAGGTCCAAGGGAAAAGGGAAACCTGCAATGGTGCATCGGAATCTAATACTGCTGTCTCAGGAAAGAATCAAAGCACGCACTATTAGAAGAGTTACTCCTCTTATAAATAAGTCGACATTTTGCCTTTTGTATTCAATATCGATGAAATTTCTGTGTTTCATCGTTGATTTGAAGGTCCAAGGGATACAGGAAACCTGCAATGGTGCATCGGAATCTAATACTGCTGTCCCAGGAAAAGGCTCAAAGCACGAACTATAAGAAGAGTTACCCCTCTTGTAAATAAGTCGACATTTTTCCTTTTGTATTCATTATCGATGCAATTTCTGTGTTTCATCGTTGATTTGAAGGTCCAAGGGATACAGTAAATCTGCAATGGTGCATCGGAATCTAATACTGCTGTCCCAGGAAAGGCCCAAAGCACGAACGAATAGAAGAGTTACTCCTCTTGTAAATAAGTCGACATTTTGCCTTTGTATTCAATATCGATGCAATTTCTGTGTTTCATCGTTGATTTGAATGTCCAAGGGATACAGTAAACCTGCAATGGTGCATCGGAATCTAATACTGCTGTCCCAGGAAAGGCTCAAAGCACGAACTATAAGAAGAGTTATTCCTCTTGTAAATAAGTCGACATTTTACCTTTTGTATTCAATATCGATGCAATTTCTGTGTTTCATCGTTGATTTGAAGGTCCAAGGGATACAGTAAAATTGCAATATTGCATCGGAAACTAATACTGCCGTCCCAGGAAAGGCTCAAAGCACGAACTACTAGAAGAGTTACTCCTCTTGTAAATAACTCGACATTTTGCCTTTTGTATTCAATATCGATGCAATTTCTATGTTTCATCGTTGATTTGAAGGTCCAAGGGATACAGTAAACCTGCAATGGTGCATCGGAATCTAATACTGCTGTCCCAGGGAAGGCTCAAAGCACGAACCATTAGAAGAGTTACTCCTCTTGTAAATAAGTCGACATTTTGCCTTTTGTATTCAATATCGATGCAATTTCTGTGTTTCATCGTTGATTTGGAGGTCCAAGGGATACAGTAAACCTGCAATGGTGCATCGGAATCTAATACTGCTGTCCCAGGAAAGGCTCAAAGCACGAACTATAAGAAGAGTTACTCCTCTTGTAAATAAGTCGACATTTTGCCTTTTGTATTCAATATCGATGCAATTTCTGTGTTTCATCGTTGATTTGAAGGTCCAAGGGATACAGCAAAATTGCAATGTTGCATCGGAAGCTAATACTGCTGTCCCAGGAAAGTCTCAAATCACGAATTATTAGAAGAGTTACTCCTCTTGTAAATAAGTCGACATTATGCGTTTTGTATTCAATATCGATGCAATTTCTATGTTTCATCGTTGATTTGAAGGTCCAAGGGATACAGTAAAACTGCAATGGTGCATCGGAATCTAATACTGCTGTCCCAGGAAAGGCTCAAAGCACGAACGATTAGAAGAGTTACTCCCCTTATAAATACGTCGACATTTTGCCTTTTGTATTCAATATCAATGCAATCTCTGTGTTTAATCGTTGATTTGAAGGTCCAAGGGATACAGTAAACCTGCAATGGTGCATCGGAATCTAATACTGCTGTCGCAGGAAAGACTCGAAGCACGAACTATTAGTAAAGTTACTCCTCTTACAAATAAGTCGACATTTTGCCTTTTGTATTCAATATCGATGCAATTTCTGTGTTTCATCGTTGATTTGAAGGTCCAAGGGATACAGTAAACCTGCAATGGTGCCCCGGAATCTAATACTGCTGTCCCAGGAAAGGCTCAAACACGAACTATTAGAAGAGTTAGTCCTCTTGTAAATAGGTTGACATTTTGCCTTTTGTATTCAATATCGATGCAATTTCTGTGTTTCATCGATGATTTGAAGGTCCAAGGGATACAGTAAAATTGCAATGTTGCTTCGGAAGCTAATACTGCTGTCGCAGGAAAGACTCGAAGCACGAACTATTAGAAAAGTTACTCCTCTTATAAATAAGTCGACATTTTGCCTTTTGTATTCAATATCGATGCAATTTCTGTGTTTCATCGTTGATTTGAAGGTCCAAGGGATACAGTAAACCTGCAATGGTGCATCGGAATGTAATACTGATGTCCCAGGAAAGGCTCAAAACACGAACTATTAGAAGAGTTACTCTTCTTGTAAATAGGTCGACATTTTGCCTTTTGTATTCAAGATCGATGCAATTTCTGTGTTTCATCGTTGATTTGAAGGTCCAAGGGATACAGTAAACCTGCAATGGTGCATCGGATTCTAATACTGCTGTCCCAGAAAAGGCTCAAAGCACGAACTATATAAACAGTTACTCCTCTTGTAAATAAGTCGACATTTTGCCTTTTGTATTCAATATCGATGCAATTTCTGTGTTTAATCGTTGAATTTGAATGTCCAAGGGATACAGTAAACCTGCAATGGTGCATCGGAATCTGATACTGCTGTCCCAGGAAAGGCTCAAAGCACGAACTATATGAAGAGTTACTCCTCTTGTAAATAAGTCGACATTTTGCCTTTTGTATTCATTATCGATGCAATTTCTGTGTTTCATCATTGATTTGAAGGTCCAAGGGATACAGTAAAGCTGCAATGGTGCATCGGAATCTAATACTGCTGTCCCAGGAAAGGCACAAAACACGAAATATTAGAAGAGTTACTCCTCTTGCAAATAGGTCGACATTATGACTTTTGTATTCAATATCGATGCAATTTCTGTGTTCCATCGTTGATTTGAAGGTCCAAGGGATACAGTAAACCTGCAATGGTGCATCGGAATCTAATACTGCTGTCCCAGGAAAGGCTCAAAGCACGAACTACTACAAGGGTTACTCCTCTTGTAAATAAGTCGCTTTTTTCTTTTGTATTCAATATCGATGCAATTTCTGTGTTTCATCGTTGATTTGAAGGTCCAAGGGATACAGTAAACCTGCTATGGTGCATCGGAATCTAATACTGCTGTCCCAGGACAGGCTCAAAACACGAACTATAAGAACAGTTACTCCTCTTGTAAATAAGTCGACATTTTGCCTTTTGTATTCAATATCAATGCAATTTCTGTGTTTCATCGTTGATTGGAAGGTCCAAGGGATACAGTAAACCTGCAATGGTGCATCGGAATCTAATACTGCTGTCCCAGGAAAGGCTCAAATCACGAACTATTAGAAGAGTTACTCCTCTTGTAAATAGGTCGACATTTTGCCTTTGTATTCAATATCGATGCAATATCTGTGTTTCATCGTTGATTTGAAGGTCCAAGGGATACAGTAAAATAGCAATGTTGCAGCGGAAGCTAATACTGCTGTCCCAGGAAGGGCTCAAGGCACGAACTATTAGAAGAGTTACTCCTCTTGTAAACAAGTTGACATTTTGCCTTTTGTATTCAATATCGATGCAATTTCTGTGTTTCATCGTTGATTTGAAGGTCCAAGGTATAAAATAAACTTGCAATGGTGCATCGGAATCTAATACTGCTGTCCCAGGCAAGCCTCAAAAGACTAACTAATAGAAGAGTTACTCCTCTTATAAATAAGTCGACATTTTGCAATTTGTATTCAATATCGATGCAATTTCTGTGTATCATCGTTGATTTGAAGGTCCAAGGGATACAGTAAATCTGCAGTGGTGCATCGCAACCTAATACTACTGTCCCAGGAAAGGCTCAAAGCACGAACTATTAGAAGAGTACCTCCTCTTGTAAATAAGTCGACATTTCCTTTTGTATTCAATATCGATGCAATTTCTGTGTTTCTTCGTTGATTTGAAGGTCCAAGGGATAAGGGAAACCTGCAATGGTGCATCGGAATCTAATACTGCTGTCTCAGGAAAGAATCAAAGCACTCACTATTAGAAGAGTTACTCCTCTTATAAATAAGTCGACATTTTGTTTTGTATTCAATATCGATGCAATTTCTGTGTTTCATCGTTGATTTGAAGGTCCAAGGGATACAGTAAACCTGCAATGGTGCATCGGAATCTAATACTGCTGTCCCAGGAAAGGCTCAAACACGAACTATAAGAAAAGTTACTCCTCTTGTAAATAATTCGACATTTTGCCTTTTGTATTCAATATCGATAGAATTTCTGTGTTTCATCCTTGATTTGAATGTCCAACGGATACAGTAAACCTGCAATGGTGCATCGGAATCTAATACTGCTGACCCAGGAAAGGCTCAAAGCATGAACTATAAGAAGAGTTACTCCTCTTGTAAATAAATCGACATTTTGCCTTTTGTATTCAATATCGATGCAATTTCTGTGTTTTATCGTTGATTTGAAGGTCCAAGGTATACAGTAAAATTGCAATGTTGCATCGGAAACTAATACTGCTGTCCCAGGAAAGGCTCAAAGCACGAACTATTAGAAGAGTTACTCCTCTTGTAAATAATTTGACATTTGACCTTTTGTATTCAATATCGATGCAATTTCTGTGTTTCATTGTTGATTTGAAGGTCCAAAGGATAAAATAAACCTGCAATGGTGCATCGGAATCTAATACTGCTGTCCCAGGCAAGCCTCTAAGGACTAACTATTAGTAGAGTTACTCCTCTTATAAATAAGTCGACATGTTGCCATTTGTATTCAATATCGATGCAATTTCTTTGTTTCATCGTTGATTTGAAGGTCCAAGGGATACAGTAAACCTGCAATGGTGCATCGGAATCTAATACTGCTGTCCCAGGAAAGGCTCAAAGCACGAACTATAAGAAGAGTTACTCCTCTTGTAAATAAGTCGACATTTTGCCTTTTGTATTCAATATCGATGCAATTTCTGTGTTTCATCGTTGATTTGAAGGTCCAAGGGATACAGTAAACCTGCAATGGTGCATCGGAATCTAATACTGCTGTCCCAGGAAAGGCTCAAAGCACGAACTATTAAAAGAGTTACTCCCCTTATAAATAAGTCGACATTTTGGCTTTTGTATTCAATATCAATGCAAATTCTGTATTACATCGTTGATTTGAAGGTCCAAGGGATACAGTTAACCTGCAATGGTGCATCGGAATCTAATACTGCTGTCCCAGGAAAGGCTCAAAGCACGAACTATTAGAAGAGTTACTCCTCTTATAAATAAGTCGATATTTTGCCTTTTGTATTCAATATCGATGCAATTTCTGTATTTTATCGTTGATTTGAAGGTCCAAGGGATAAGGGAAACCTGCAATGGTGCATCGGAATCTAATACTGCTGTCTCAGGAAAGAATCAAAGCACGCACTATTAGAAGAGTTACTCCTCTTATAAATAAGTCGACATTTTGCCTTTTGTATTCAATAGCGATGCAATTTCTGTGTTTCATCGTTGATTTGAAGGTCCAAGGGATACAGGAAACCTGCAATGGTGCATCGGAATCTAATACTGCTGTCCCAGGAAAGGCTCAAAGCACGAACTATAAGAAGAGTTACCCCTCTTGTAAATAAGTCGACATTTTGCCTTTTGTATTCATTATCGATGCAATTTCTGTGTTTCATCGTTGATTTGAAGGTCCAAGGGATACAGTAAACCTGCAATGGTGCATCGGAATCTAATACTGCTGTCCCAGGAAAGGCTCAAAGCACGAACTATTAGAAGAGTTACTCCTCTTATAAATAAGTCGACATTTTGCCTTTTGTATTCAATATCAATGCAATTTCTGTGTTTCATCGTTGATTTGAAGGTCCAAGGGATACAGTAAATCTGCAATGGTGCATCGGAATCTAATACTGCTGTCCCAGGAAAGGCTCAAAGCACGAACGATTAGAAGAGTTACTCCTCTTGTAAATAAGTCGACATTTTGCTTTTGTATTCAATATCGATGCAATTTCTGTGTTTCATCGTTGATTTGAATGTCCAAGGGATACAGTAAACCTGCAATGGTGCATCGGAATCTAATACTGCTGTCCCAGGAAAGGCTCAAAGCACGAACTATAAGAAGAGTTACTCCTCTTGTAAATAAGTCGACATTTTGCCTTTTGTATTCAATATCGATGCAATTTCTGTGTTTCATCGTTGATTTGAAGGTCCAAGGGATACAGTAAAATTGCAATATTGCATCGGAAACTAATACTGCCGTCCCAGGAAAGGCTCAAAGCACGAACTACTACAAGAGTTACTCCTCTTGTAAATAACTCGACATTTTGCCTTTTGTATTCAATATCGATGCAATTTCTATGTTTCATCGTTGATTTGAAGGTCCAAGGGATACAGTAAACCTGCAATGGTGCATCGGAATCTAATACTGCTGTCCCAGGAAAGGCTCAAAGCACGAACTATTAGAAGAGTTACCCCTCTTATAAATAATTCGACATTTTGCCCTTTGTATTCAATATCGATGCAATTTCTGTGTTTTATCGTTGATTTGAAGGTCCAAGGTATACAGTAAAATTGCAATGTTGCATCGGAAACTAATACTGCTGTCCCAGGAAAGGCTCAAAGCACGAACTATTAGAAGAGTTACTCCTCTTGTAAATAATTTGACATTTGACCTTTTGTATTCAATATCGATGCAATTTCTGTGTTTCATTGTTGATTTGAAGGTCCAAAGGATAAAATAAACCTGCAATGGTGCATCGGAATCTAATACTGCTGTCCCAGGCAAGCCTCTAAGGACTAACTATTAGTAGAGTTACTCCTCTTATAAATAAGTCGACATGTTGCCATTTGTATTCAATATCGATGCAATTTCTTTGTTTCATCGTTGATTTGAAGGTCCAAGGGATACAGTAAACCTGCAATGGTGCATCGGAATCTAATACTGCTGTCCCAGGAAAGGCTCAAAGCACGAACTATAAGAAGAGTTACTCCTCTTGTAAATAAGTCGACATTTTGCCTTTTGTATTCAATATCGATGCAATTTCTGTGTTTCATCGTTGATTTGAAGGTCCAAGGGATACAGTAAACCTGCAATGGTGCATCGGAATCTAATACTGCTGTCCCAGGAAAGGCTCAAAGCACGAACTATTAAAAGAGTTACTCCCCTTATAAATAAGTCGACATTTTGGCTTTTGTATTCAATATCAATGCAAATTCTGTATTACATCGTTGATTTGAAGGTCCAAGGGATACAGTTAACCTGCAATGGTGCATCGGAATCTAATACTGCTGTCCCAGGAAAGGCTCAAAGCACGAACTATTAGAAGAGTTACTCCTCTTATAAATAAGTCGATATTTTGCCTTTTGTATTCAATATCGATGCAATTTCTGTATTTTATCGTTGATTTGAAGGTCCAAGGGATAAGGGAAACCTGCAATGGTGCATCGGAATCTAATACTGCTGTCTCAGGAAAGAATCAAAGCACGCACTATTAGAAGAGTTACTCCTCTTATAAATAAGTCTACATTTTGCCTTTTGTATTCAATAGCGATGCAATTTCTGTGTTTCATCGTTGATTTGAAGGTCCAAGGGATACAGGAAACCTGCAATGGTGCATCGGAATCTAATACTGCTGTCCCAGGAAAGGCTCAAAGCACGAACTATAAGAAGAGTTACCCCTCTTGTAAATAAGTCGACATTTTGCCTTTTGTATTCATTATCGATGCAATTTCTGTGTTTCATCGTTGATTTGAAGGTCCAAGGGATACAGTAAACCTGCAATGGTGCATCGGAATCTAATACTGCTGTCCCAGGAAAGGCTCAAAGCACGAACTATTAGAAGAGTTACTCCTCTTATAAATAAGTCGACATTTTGCCTTTTGTATTCAATATCAATGCAATTTCTGTGTTTCATCGTTGATTTGAAGGTCCAAGGGATACAGTAAATCTGCAATGGTGCATCGGAATCTAATACTGCTGTCCCAGGAAAGGCTCAAAGCACGAACGATTAGAAGAGTTACTCCTCTTGTAAATAAGTCGACATTTTGCTTTTGTATTCAATATCGATGCAATTTCTGTGTTTCATCGTTGATTTGAATGTCCAAGGGATACAGTAAACCTGCAATGGTGCATCGGAATCTAATACTGCTGTCCCAGGAAAGGCTCAAAGCACGAACTATAAGAAGAGTTACTCCTCTTGTAAATAAGTCGACATTTTGCCTTTTGTATTCAATATCGATGCAATTTCTGTGTTTCATCGTTGATTTGAAGGTCCAAGGGATACAGTAAAATTGCAATATTGCATCGGAAACTAATACTGCCGTCCCAGGAAAGGCTCAAAGCACGAACTACTACAAAAGTTACTCCTCTTGTAAATAACTCGACATTTTGCCTTTTGTATTCAATATCGATGCAATTTCTATGTTTCATCGTTGATTTGAAGGTCCAAGGGATACAGTAAACCTGCAATGGTGCATCGGAATCTAATACTGCTGTCCCAGGAAAGGCTCAAAGCACGAACTATTAGAAGAGTTACCCCTCTTATAAATAATTCGACATTTTGCCCTTTGTATTCAATATCGATGCAATTTCTGTGTTTTATCGTTGATTTGAAGGTCCAAGGTATACAGTAAAATTGCAATGTTGCATCGGAAACTAATACTGCTGTCCCAGGAAAGGCTCAAAGCACGAACTATTAGAAGAGTTACTCCTCTTGTAAATAATTTGACATTTGACCTTTTGTATTCAATATCGATGCAATTTCTGTGTTTCATTGTTGATTTGAAGGTCCAAAGGATAAAATAAACCTGCAATGGTGCATCGGAATCTAATACTGCTGTCCCAGGCAAGCCTCTAAGGACTAACTATTAGTAGAGTTACTCCTCTTATAAATAAGTCGACATGTTGCCATTTGTATTCAATATCGATGCAATTTCTTTGTTTCATCGTTGATTTGAAGGTCCAAGGGATACAGTAAACCTGCAATGGTGCATCGGAATCTAATACTGCTGTCCCAGGAAAGGCTCAAAGCACGAACTATAAGAAGAGTTACTCCTCTTGTAAATAAGTCGACATTTTGCCTTTTGTATTCAATATCGATGCAATTTCTGTGTTTCATCGTTGATTTGAAGGTCCAAGGGATACAGTAAACCTGCAATGGTGCATCGGAATCTAATACTGCTGTCCCAGGAAAGGCTCAAAGCACGAACTATTAGAAGAGTTACTCCCCTTATAAATAAGTCGACATTTTGCCTTTTGTATTCAATATCAATGCAAATTCTGCGTTACATCGTTGATTTGAAGGTCCAAGGGATACAGTTAACCGGCAATGGTGCATCGGAATCTAATACTGCTGTCCCAGGAAAGGCTCAAAGCACGAACTATTAGAAGAGTTACTCCTCTTATAAATAAGTCGATATTTTGCCTTTTGTATTCAATATCGATGCAATTTCTGTGTTTTATCGTTGATTTGAAGGTCCAAGGGATAAGGGAAACCTGCAATGGTGCATCGGAATCTAATACTGCTGTCTCAGGAAAGAATCAAATCACGCACTATTAGAAGAGTTACTCCTCTTATAAATAAGTCGACATTTTGCCTTTTGTATTCAATATCGATGCAATTTCTGTGTTTCATCGTTGATTTGAAGGTCCAAGGGATACAGGAAACCTGCAATGGTGCATCGGAATCTAATACTGCTGTCCCAGGAAAGGCTCAAAGCACGTACTATAAGAAGAGTTACCCCTCTTGAAAATAAGTCGACATTTTGCCTTTTGTATTCATTATCGATGCAATTTCTGTGTTTCATCGTTGATTTGAAGGTCCAAGGGATACAGTAAACCTGCAATGATGCATCGGAATCTAATACTGCTGTCCCAGGAAAGGCTCAAAGCACGAACTATTAGAAGAGTTACTCCTCTTATAAATAAGTCGACATTTTGCCTTTTGTATTCAATATCAATGCAATTTCTGTGTTTCATCGTAGATTTGAAGGTCCAAGGGATACAGTAAATCTGCAATGGTGCATCGGAATCTAATACTGCTGTCCCAGGAAAGGCTCAAAGCACGAACGATTAGAAGAGTTACTCCTCTTGTAAATAAGTCGACATTTTGCTTTTGTATTCAATATCGATGCAATTTCTGTGTTTCATCGTTGATTTGAATGTCCAAGGGATACAGTAAACCTGCAATGGTGCATCGGAATCTAATACTGCTGTCCCAGGAAAGGCTCAAAGCACGAACTATAAGAAGAGTTACTCCTCTTGTAAATAAGTCGACATTTTGCCTTTTGTATTCAATATCGATGCAATTTCTGTGTTTCATCGTTGATTTGAAGGTCCAACGGATACAGTAAAATTGCAATATTGCATCGGAAACTAATACTGCCGTCCCAGGAAAGGCTCAAAGCACGAACTACTAGAAGAGTTACTCCTCTTGTAAATAACTCGACATTTTGCCTTTTGTATTCAATATCGATGCAATTTCTATGTTTCATCGTTGATTTGAAGGTCCAAGGGATACAGTAAACCTGCAATGGTGCATCGGAATCTAATACTGCTGTCCCAGGAAAGGCTCAAAGCACGAACTATAAGAAGAGTTACCCCTCTTGTAAATAAATCGACATTTTGCCTTTTGTATTCATTATCGATGCAATTTCTGTGTTTCATCGTTGATTTGAAGGTCCAAGGGATACAGTAAATCTGCAATGGTGCATCGGAATCTAATACTGCTGTCCCAGGAAAGGCTCAAAGCACGAACGATTAGAAGAGTTACTCCTCTTGTAAATAAGTCGACATTTTGCTTTTGTATTCAATATCGATGCAATTTCTGTGTTTCATCGTTGATTTGAATGTCCAAGGGATACAGTAAACCTGCAATGGTGCATCGGAATCTAATACTGCTGTCCCAGGAAAGGCTCAAAGCACGAACTATAAGAAGAGTTACTCCTCTTGTAAATAAGTCGACATTTTGCCTTTTGTATTCAATATCGATGCAATTTCTGTGTTTCATCGTTGATTTGAAGGTCCAAGGGATACAGTAAAATTGCAATATTGCATCGGAAACTAATACTGCCGTCCCAGGAAAGGCTCAAAGCACGAACTACTAGAAGAGTTACTCCTCTTGTAAATAACTCGACATTTTGCCTTTTGTATTCAATATCGATGCAATTTCTATGTTTCATCGTTGATTTGAAGGTCCAAGGGATACAGTAAATCTGCAATGGTGCATCGGAATCTAATACTGCTGTCCCAGGAAAGGCTCAAAGCACGAACTATAAGAAGAGTTACCCCTCTTGTAAATAAGTCGACATTTTGCCTTTTGTATTCATTATCGATGCAATTTCTGTGTTTCATCGTTGATTTGAAGGTCCAAGGGATACAGTAAACCTGCAATGGTGCATCGGAATCTAATACTGCTGTCCCAGGAAAGGCTCAAAGCACGAACTATTAGAAGAGTTACTCCCCTTATAAATAAGTCGACATTTTGCCTTTTGTATTCAATATCAATGCAAATTCTGTGTTACATCGTTGATTTGAAGGTCCAAGGGATACAGTTAACCTGCAATGGTGCATCGGAATCTAATACTGCTGTCCCAGGAAAGGCTCAAAGCACGAACTATTAGAAGAGTTACTCCTCTTATAAATAAGTCGAAATTTTGCCTTTTGTATTCAATATCGATGCAATTTCTGTTTTTTATCGTTGATTTGAAGTTCCAAGGGATAAGGGAAACCTGCAATGGTGCATCGGAATCTAATACTGCTGTCTCAGGAAAGAATCAAAGCACGCACTATTAGAAGAGTTACTCCTCTTATAAATAAGTCGACATTTTGCCTTTTGTATTCAATATCGATGCAATTTCTGTGTTTCATCGTTGATTTGAAGGTCCAAGGGATACAGGAAACCTGCAATGGTGCATCGGAATCTAATACTGCTGTCCCAGGAAAGGCTCAAACCACGAACTATAAGAAGAGTTACCCCTCTTGTAAATAAGTCGACATTTTGCCTTTTTTATTCATTATCGATGCAATTTCTGTGTTTCATCGTTGATTTGAAGGTCCAAGGGATACAGTAAACCTGCAATGGTGCATCGGAATCTAATACTGCTGTCCCAGGAAAGGCTCAAAGCACGAACGATTAGAAGAGTTACTCCTCTTGTAAATAAGTCGACATTTTGCTTTTGTATTCAATATCGATGCAATTTCTGTGTTTCATCGTTGATTTGAATGTCCAAGGGATACAGTAAACCTGCAATGGTGCATCGGAATCTAATACTGCTGTCCCAGGAAAGGCTCAAAGCACAAACTATAAGAAGAGTTACTCCTCTTGTAAATAAGTCGACATTTTGCCTTTTGTATTCAATATCGATGCAATTTCTGTGTTTCATCGTTGATTTGAAGGTCTAAGGGATACAGTAAAATTGCAATATTGCAACGGAAACTAATACTGCCGTCCCAGGAAAGGCTCAAAGCACGAACTACTAGAAGAGTTACTCCTCTTGTAAATAACTCGACATTTTGCCTTTTGTATTCAATATCGATGCAATTTCTATGTTTCATCGTTGATTTGAAGGTCCAAGGGATACAGTAAACCTGCAATGGTGCATCGGAATCTAATACTGCTGTCCCAGGAAAGGCTCAAAGCACGAACTATTAGAAGAGTTACTCCTCTTATAAATAAGTCGACATTTTGCCCTTTGTATTCAATATCGATGCAATTTCTGTGTTTTATCGTTGATTTGAAAGTCCAAGGTATACAGTAAAATTGCAATGTTGCATCGTAAACTAATACTGCTGTCCCAGGAAAGGCTCAAAGCACGAACTATTAGAAGAGTTACTCCTCTTGTAAATAATTTGACATTTGACCTTTTGTATTCTATATCGATGCAATTTCTGTGTTTCATTGTTGATTTGGAGGTCCAAAGGATAAAATAAACCTGCAACGGTGCATCGGAATCTAATACTGCTGTCCCAGGCAAGCCTCTAAGGACTAACTATTAGTAGAGTTACTCCTCTTATAAATAAGTCGACATTTTGCCATTTGTATTCAATATCGATGCAATTTCTTTGTTTCATCGTTGATTTGAAGGTCCAAGGGATACAGTTAACCTGCAATGGTGCATCGGAATCTAATACTGCTGTCCCAGGAAAGGCTCAAAGCACGAACTATAAGAAGAGTTACCCCTCTTGTAAATAAGTCGACATTTTGCCTTTTGTATTCATTATCGATGCAATTTCTGTGTTTCATCGTTGATTTGAAGGTCCAAGGGATACAGTAAACCTGCAATGGTGCATCGGAATCTAATACTGCTGTCCCAGGAAAGGCTCAAAGCACGAACTATTAGAAGAGTTACTCCCCTTATAAATAAGTCGACATTTTGCCTTTTGTATTCAATATCAATGCAAATTCTGTGTTACATCGTTGATTTGAAGGTCCAAGGGATACAGTTAACCTGCAATGGTGCATCGGAATCTAATACTGCTGTCCCAGGAAAGGCTCAAAGCACGAACTATTAGAAGAGTTACTCCTCTTATAAATAAGTCGAAATTTTGCCTTTTGTATTCAATATCGATGCAATTTCTGTTTTTTATCGTTGATTTGAAGGTCCAAGGGATAAGGGAAACCTGCAATGGTGCATCGGAATCTAATACTGCTGTCTCAGGAAAGAATCAAAGCACGCACTATTAGAAGAGTTACTCCTCTTATAAATAAGTCGACATTTTGCCTTTTGTATTCAATATCGATGCAATTTCTGTGTTTCATCGTTGATTTGAAGGTCCAAGGGATACAGGAAACCTGCAATGGTGCATCGGAATCTAATACTGCTGTCCCAGGAAAGGCTCAAAGCACGAACTATAAGAAGAGTTACCCCTCTTGTAAATAAGTCAACATTTTGCCTTTTTTATTCATTATCGATGCAATTTCTGTGTTTCATCGTTGATTTGAAGGTCCAAGGGATACAGTAAACCTGCAATGGTGCATCGGAATCTAATACTGCTGTCCCAGGAAAGGCTCAAAGCACGAACTATTAGAAGAGTTACTCCTCTTATAAATAAGTCGACATTTTGCCTTTTGTATTCAATATCAATGCAATTTCTGTGTTTCATCGTTGATTTGAAGGTCCAAGGGATACAGTAAATCTGCAATGGTGCATCGGAATCTAATACTGCTGTCCCAGGAAAGGCTCAAAGCACGAACGATTAGAAGAGTTACTCCTCTTGTAAATAAGTCGACATTTTGCTTTTGTATTCAATATCGATGCAATTTCTGTGTTTCATCGTTGATTTGAATGTCCAAGGGATACAGTAAACCTGCAATGGTGCATCGGAATCTAATACTGCTGTCCCAGGAAAGGCTCAAAGCACAAACTATAAGAAGAGTTACTCCTCTTGTAAATAAGTCGACATTTTGCCTTTTGTATTCAATATCGATGCAATTTCTGTGTTTCATCGTTGATTTGAAGGTCTAAGGGATACAGTAAAATTGCAATATTGCAACGGAAACTAATACTGCCGTCCCAGGAAAGGCTCAAAGCACGAACTACTAGAAGAGTTACTCCTCTTGTAAATAACTCGACATTTTGCCTTTTGTATTCAATATCGATGCAATTTCTATGTTTCATCGTTGATTGGAAGGTCCAAGGGATACAGTAAACCTGCAATGGTGCATCGGAATCTAATACTGCTGTCCCAGGAAAGGCTCAAAGCACGAACTCTTAGAAGAGTTACTCCTCTTATAAATAAGTCGACATTTTGCCCTTTGTATTCAATATCGATGCAATTTCTGTGTTTTATCGTTGATTTGAAGGTCACTCCCAAACTCATCCCCTTCTTACAGGAATTGTAACCCTCTGGAATATCCATGTGCAAGACCTGCCAAGCTTTGGCACATACCAACTCTGCTCCTATCACTGCACAGCTTTTTATACTGGTATGACTACCAACCAGCAGGATGAATGAACAATGCCAAAGTATGGCCACGATCGAATAGAACATCCTGTGGCACAACTGGCAGCTGAATATAACATGCTTTAGTTTAATCGCTGTTTCATAACCTGCACCATATGGATCCTCCTCTCCACCACCACGTTTTCTGAATTTTGTAGAGGGGAGTTATCCTCACAACACATTCTCTGCTCTCAAAATTATTCCAGTCTCAACTCATGATAACCTACTCTTTCCACACCCTACACACAATGGTTTCCGCCACCTCTGTCCTACGATCTTCTCTCAATTAATGTCTCCTCACCCTCATTGGGCTTGCTCTGTGTCAATGCACCCACCTGTCGTTTCCCCTCCCTGCTCCTCTCTTTTTCCACTCCTCCCCTACCCAACAGCCTACCAACA